>NC_054379.1:28550949-29243449 GCF_017654675.1 Xenopus laevis | reverse complement strand
AGGTCCCATACCTGTATATATATAGATATGTAATACAGATTATCAATATGTTATAGTATAGTATATTAGTTCTGTCTATCTAAAAACATTTTCCAGCAATGTGAATTAAAAAAAATAAAGAAAAATCCTCTGTGGTTCATTGTTTAAAAAAAGCATGTTAACTTCAAACAGACAGAAACAATACTTTCTGAGTGCTTTCAGTAGTCTGGATTTATGACTGCTGCCGTACACTGAAATCATTGTGGTCAAGCACTGCCATCTACTGCCCTTATTCAATTACCAGCACTGTCTGAGCCTCAGAACAATAACTAGCTGCTCCGTGTGCAAATCTCTGTACCCTTTGCATCCTCAGGGGAAGCACTCACTGTCTATCAAGTAGTTTTTACACAACAGAGTGTAAAAAATATGAATACACTGCCCTGAAGATGAAAAGGGATTCAGTAATTAACCTCTAAAGAAAATATGTATTTCGTTGTAAGAGTTTAAAGTTCTCTAAAAGTTCTTTTATTGAACAAAACCAGCTCTGTTATATTTCATAATGTTTTGTTGGGGGGAGGGCGATATATTGTATATCGTTTGTGTAAATCTAAATGAGAATCTGAAATAATTTGAATATCCAGCCTTATCTATTACAGGTCCTTATCCAGAAACCCGTTGTCCAGAAAAGTTCATATTATATACAGTATATTCATATTTATAAAAATGATCCCTTTTTTTCTGTAATAATAAAACAGTACCTTGTACTTGATTCCAACTAAGATATAATTTATCCTCAGGGTCGGACTGGGGGGCCTGGGGTCCACCAGCGCTGCTGTTGCAGGACCCCCCTCCACCGCCGCCAGACTCCCCGCCGCTGCTAGCATGCTGTATGGGATAGTCAGGGGTGCGCCGCCAATGAGGCGAGTTGAGAAACTCATCTCAGGCGGCAACACCGGAGGGGTTTCCAGGGGTGGCAAAAAGTCGCTCCTGGTACCTTTAAGAGCCGAATTTCCAGTTTTTAAACCAAAAATTCAGCTTTACTATTTTTTCCCGGTGTCCCGCCAGCCCAGTCCAACCCTGTTAATCCTTATTGGAGGCAAAACAATCTTATTGGGTCTAGATTGTTTTTCAGTACAATCAGTAGTAGAAGTATGGCCAAATTACAGAAAAATCCTTTATCTGGAAAACCCAAGGTCCCGAGCATTCTGGATGACAGATTGTATATTGTATCATTTAATAGCCAGTTGTAATCCACACCTTGATCATTGTAACCCTGATATAGTCAATATCTCTCTATGGGGGTTATTTACTAAAACTCAAATTCATCTCATATTTTTATTAAACCAAGCCGAATCGCTTGTTTTTTCAGTTTATTGACCAGAAACCCTGAATTTGTTTGATTATTGGGCTAAACTCAACAATACGTTCAAATAGGGATAGGGATATCTGCAGGGTCGGACTGGGGGGCCCGGGGCCCACCGGGACTGCTGCTCCAGGGCCCCCCTATTTCCCCCCGGCCCCTACTGCAACGCGCCGAGCATGACTGTTTGAATGCGCCGATTGGCGCGCATGCACAAGCTGCGGGGCGGCGCGTTGCCAAAACCATTTTTTTTAAAAACTGCAGAGGGGGTCTGGCCGACACTGGATATCTGCCATTGACTTATACATGACCTTGAGAGGTTTGAGATGCCGGGTTTTCGGATTCTGGCCTTTTGCAGCATTGAGGTATAATAAATCTCGAAAAATTCAGGGGTTTTTTTCCACAAAAAACCCCAACCTGAAAAGTTTAGGTTTGGTAAATAACCCCCTAAATGTTTGGATTCATGCAAACTAATTTTATATTTAGAACCTGCTTGGAAGCATAGAGATTTCTTATACATGTTCCAAGAAGATTCTGTTTCAAACTGTTAAAATAGCCACAGAATATAAATTTGAATAATTAAAAACCACAAATATGAATAAATAGTAATTGCATATTATTTCAGTATACCACAGTTTACATCATGCTAGAAGTAGTATGCATGAAGTACTCCCTTTGTAATACCTTTATTTGAATCCCTCTTAGTGGTTCTGGTCTGGTAAACCAGGTTTTCTGTACTTTTATTTATTTTTCCTTTCTATGTTTGTGTCGTGTCAGCAATTATGTTTTGCATGCATGTTAATCTAGGATGTTGCTCTTTATGACAACTTCTGCTGACATTCTGCAGATTTTGCTGGGAGCATTTCTATCTTTAGACTGGAAAGGGAGGTCACTTTCTAAAAACCACTCACACAATTGGCACCTTAAAGGAGAACTAAAGCCTAACTAAAGAAGTAGCTAGATATGTGTTGGGCTTCTGTACCAGCCCAAGGCAACCACAACCCTTTAGCAGTAAAAATCTGTGTCTCCAAAGATGCCCCAGTAGCTCCCCATCTTCTTTTCTGCTGATTCACTGCACATGCTCTGTGCTGCTGTCTTTTAGTGAGCTTAGGGACCCACTCACAATATACAGTACGCATAGAATATAAATGTCACAATATAAGGCTGATTAGTAATTAATACAAATAACTACTACATGGCAGCTCAGTAACCAGTGCAATTAGAATCAGAATTTAATGATCAGCCATGTAGCATCAGCTTATATTACAGGCAAACCTCATTTTCTACTTGATAGTTTGCGACGACCCCTAAATTTAGCTTCACAACAGCTGCTCAGAGCCCACTGAGCATGTGAGTGTCGCAGACCTTTTCCAAGATCGTGACCCCCAGTGACAAGTTTGAAGTCCTGGATCATTGCCACTATTGAGAAGCTCAAACTTTAGGCTGGTGCAATAAGTTCTGTATATAAAATATGGCATGTTAGCCATATTAATTTTTATGGTTTAGTTCTCCTTTAAGTACCCACTTCTATAATTACAAATTTTCAGTATTCCCACACACTGTTGTTCATATAAATTATTTCCATACAATAGCTCAAACTTTATTTAAAATTGAAGTTTGGAGCAGAATACACAAGCAATGTTTTGAACCTCTAAAGTTCCTTATGAAATTCTTTTTAAAAACAGTTAAATGCAAATGTGCTTCAATTAACGAAATGGGAGAAGCTTAATGTGCATTGGACAATCTCTTAGAAAGTCAAAGTATTATGATGAACTATAATAATCTAAAGACATTTCCATAATCAAAAATATGTGTACTTCAACAGCTCAGACATGTTAGCCTACCATTTCCGTTCCTCAGTATTAAAATATGATGTGTCTCAAAATAGAAATTCAGACCAGATGTGGGAATTCATTAGCTGATTATGACATAGATGTACTGTATTAATTTATCACAAAATTCAAATCTGCGTGATTGTAGTGTTTTTTTACCTCCATAAACTCATTTAAGAAAAATAAATTTTTGCTTATTTATTAAAAAATGCAAATATAAAAAACTAAATTATGTAAAGTCATGGAATTCCTGGAATGTCTGCATTCACAAGCTCAAAAAAACAACAAACTTGAATTGAAAGAATCACTTGCAATTTTATTGCAGACAGGCTGGCAGATTTAACAAAATGTGAAATTAGGGCTCACCACAGAAAAGAAATCACCCACTTTCTATTTAGTCCTATGGGATTTTTAGAATCATATACATCAGTGGGTAAAAGTCAGGGTTCATCGTTTGTGAACCCTGACTTGATTATAAAAAACCTGTAGCATTTTGATAAATCAGCCCCTAAATCTCAAAAATTTGAGGTTATTAAGTCTAATTCAAATTTGTGAGTTTCAGCTAAAAAAAAACTCGAATCACTGCAAAAATTTGAATTTGAGCATTGATAAATAACCCCTTTAATCACATATGATCTGCTTTTTTGGAGAGATCACTCCACTCAGATTCTCCTCCTCATTACCCATTTCTTCCTTTTTCCTATTCTCCCTTTGTCCTCTGATCCTAGCATTCAGCCCTGCCTGGTGGCCAACTAAGTCTGTTTAAATGTATGTAAGCAATTGAAACAATAAATTAAAGGAAAACTATACCCCCAAAATGAACACTTAAGCAACAGATAGTTTACATCATATTAAATGGCATATTAAATAATCTTACCAAACTAGTCTATATATTTAAGTAATCTTGCCCTTTTACATCTCTTGCCTTGAGCCAAAATGGCAATTTTCTATTTATGATTACTCAATGGCACATACTACTAAAAAAGTATATTATTATGAAAACGGTTGATTTTCATGAAGCAGGGTTTTTTATATGAGTTGTTTTATGCAATATCTTTTTATAGAAACCGACATTGTTTGGGGGTATAGTTTTCCTTTAAGGTCAATCGCAAATGAGATGACTACTCTGTACAGCAGTTATCCCCAAGCAGTGGTTAGCGAGCAACATGTAGCTCACCAAGCCCTTGGATGTTGCTCCCAGTGGCCTCAAAGAAGGTGCTTATTTCTGAATTCCTGGCTTGGAGGCTGCATAAAAAAACAGGTGTACTGCTAAAAAGAGCCTCATATAGGCTGCCAGTCCACATAGGGACTACCAAATAGCCAATCACAGCCCTTATTTGGCCTCCCCGGGGACTTTTTTTCATGCTTGTGTTGCTCCCCAACTCTTTCTACATTTGAATTTGGCTCACAGCTAAAAAAGGTTGTGGACCCCTGCTCTACAGCATTAAAATTTTGCTGAGCTTGAACCTACAGTACTCGTTGATGACTTTATGATGCCATTGGGATAAAAAAATTCTGCTTCAACAATATATGGATAACCACAGGTTGCCTGGTCTATAACAGATAAACAATAATATCTGCTGTACCTATCACCTTTAAATAACATTTCATCCTGTGCAAATTGGCACCAAGTTTATTGACCTCCGCTTTAATAACTAACAGTTCTCTCATATGAATAACCTTAATTTTTGACGGTACTACACTTTTATGTCCCGGCCTTTTAAAACATCCTCCGGGACTGCTTTCAGACGAGCTCTGAGCTATTGCAAGAAATCAATGAAATGGCTGTAAGTTATTTTTCCCTTTTGTCACGATGCTTTCCTTGTCTAAGCCGGATTGTGACACTTTTGCTGACCTTCCATTCATCTTGAAATTGTTATTCTTGTTAACAAAAATGAAATCTAAATATGCAGCGTAACCCGTTCCCCTCATGAAAGATTTCAAAGACGAAACACAAAAGTAATCCAGATGATCTAGATCAAACACGGTTAATTGTAGCTGTGTGTAAGAAAATATAATCCAGACTCTGGGCCGATGCTGCTGTACCTTCTGATTAAAGGGTTTTAAAAATGACAGATACATTGTGGAGATTTAGATTTAGATAAGGGCTCCTAGGTTAAATTACAGGAGCATATCCACATTTCAGCGACATGAAATAACAGGATGTGGTCAGGTATTCAGCTGTATCTGGTTTTTGTAGTCTCCAGAATTAGTATTCAGAATCAAGGAAATCCAGTTGTTTATTTGCAAGGAAATGGCAAAAGATTGAAAGCTGAAATGAATATCGTGCTCGCTGTGTCACAGTATTCCACAATCACTGCCCCTGCCAATGGTTATAAACAAGGCTTATTCTGGACCTCTCCAGTAAAATAAATTTAGGCAAGGCACAACCCTTGCATAACTTAATGGCAAATTCATCTGTTGTAGACATTTTATTTACAGTATTATTCAATTTGCACAGGGAAGTACAGGGAATGTTGTTTGATGCAGGTGGTCTGTGTGCAGTTCAGTTTACAATCACAGGACCTGGACATGGGGTGATAAATTACTTCCAGAAGATCACAAAAAGTTGACACAGGAATTGAACTCTGTATCCTTATAGGACATGTAACCCCACCCCCATACACATAAAATGTAATCAGTGAACATCCTCTTTAAAATCTGTAGATACCAGCCACTTTGGTTGTTAAAAGGTTAACTGTAACCCTGCAGCATCCCCTTAATCACTTAGAACTCCTTCTCCTCCTCTAACCCTCTCTGCCCCCTCCCTCAGGAATTTACTTTGGCTGTTGGCTCATAAGCATGCTCATTTCTTCTCAGCTCAGATTACTAAATACACCCAGTCTAACAGCCAATGAAGAGAAAGCATTGCTGGTTCCCATAGAAATAAAACTTGTTTTTTTCAAAATGCTGTTCCAGCAGAATTCTGCACTGAAATCCATGTTTTATAAAAGAGCAAACAGGTATTTCAGTTTCCCAGGAGCCCTCTGATCATGTGATTTGTGCTTTGATAAACTACAGTCACTCTTTACTGCTATACTGCAAGTTGGAATGATATCACCCCCTCCCTTCCCAGCAGCCTATCAACAGCACAATGGGCAGTTAAACAGATAGCAGCTATCGGATACCTCTGCTGAAGGATTTGTTTGCATTGCTAGCCCCACCTAGGTAGACATGAGAATAGCACCAAAGCAGGAAAACCCCTACTTTTTTTCTGCTTGGGTGCTATTCTCATGTCTACCACTAGGGAGCAATTTTTTTAGCACTGCAAAAAACGACCCATGTCGTGGTATAATACAACGGGAAGGGGAAAAGCAATAGCTGTCTCAAAGCAGTTCCACCCTAAAGACGATCGAAGTACGATCGTACAATCTTAAAAATCCTTTGACTTCGAATGTCGGACTACCCTATTCGATGGTTGAAGTTTTTTTCACTTCGAAATTCGACCCTTGATAAATCTGCCCCTGATTGTTCATTTAGTAGGGAACATCACAAGTAGTTACAAAAATTTAACTGTATAAACTGTAAAATATATTTTTCCTTATTAATTGCATTTAAGTTATTGGCAACTTGCTATGCTGCCTTATTGCTATTGAAAAAACATTCAGTCAAGTGTTAATGCATATTCCTGTTTACACACAAAATAGAATACTGAAAGCCTTTCCAAGTTTTCTGTCAGGCATGTGATCCATCTGGCTTACTGAATTGTTTTCAGAGTGCTACTTACATCAACACAAAGCAGTATGCTTCATTTCCAGATACCAGACAGGGCTTTTTCTCCAGCTGCTATAAACAAAGTAGGAAAAGTAATGCTGAAAAGGGTTAAATGAGCCATGCTTTCTTGTAGAATAATATACAGAATACTCATGCCCGCAGAAGAGAGTTTTAGCATGGTTTTTACATTTTGCTTACGTTCTAATATAATGACGATTAGGGAATGCCCTAGTTGTCACCTTGTTACTGCTGAGCTGCAACCACAAGAATGCACCAGACAGCTGATGACCCCAACCCATACTGACGGATGCGTATCCATGGGAATTTTCAAGATCTGACCCTGAAATTTAGAGTTTTGACTGACACATCAGCAAATACAGACAAATTCTTGCAGTCATACAGTCCAAAGCCACATTCTTCATTTCTCCGCGGACACCTTCTAAAGTTGGTGTAATTCTCAGAATTGTTGACCACTCTTATGGAGATGTTGGATATTGCTCTATTAGGGTAAATATGTATATATATATATATATATATATATATATATATATATATATATATATATATATATATATATATATATATATATATAAACTACTGGATAGGTGCACTCAGAAAATAATGGAAATGCCAAGGTGCTGGAACATATATCACAATCTATAGAGCAAAGAAATTCGCCGCTGTCATCAGGAAGGCTGATGACGGCTTGAGTCTAAGAGCCGAAACATTGAATAAACCCATTTTTTTCTTCACAAAAGACCTATGAGTGCAGATTTCTTTGCTCTCTCTATCTCTCTCTCTATATATGTATAGAGCAAAGAAACCCGCAAATATATACATATACCGTATATACTCGAGTATAAGCCGAGTTTTTCAGCATCCAAAATGTGCTGAAAAAGTCTACCTCGGCTTATACTCGGGTCAGCGGGCAGTAGCCGAGATTGCAGTCACTTTTAATCATTCCTATACCAACAGTTCAATTGGGGAGAGACTGCAATATCCCACAATGCCCTCTGTTGGTTTTATGAAAGAATAACATTGCGCCCTCTGTTGGTTATATCAAAGAATAACAGTGACTGCAATATCACACAGCGCCATCTGTTGGTTGTATCAAAGAATAACAGTGACTGCAATATCACACAGCGCCATCTGTTGGTTGTATCAAAGAATAACAGTGACTGCAATATCACACAGCGCCATCTGTTGGTTATATCAAAGAATAACAGTGACTGCAATATCACACAGCGCCATCTGTTGGTTGTATCAAAGAATAACAGTGACTGCAATATCACACAGCGCCATCTGTTGGTTGTATCAAAGAATAACAGTGACTGCAATATCACACAGCGCCATCTGTTGGTTGTATCAAAGAATAACAGTGACTGCAATATCACACAGCGCTATCTGTTGGTTGTATCAAAGAATAACAGTGACTGCAATATCACACAGCGCCATCTGTTGGTTGAATAAAGGATTAACAGTGATGGCAATATCACACAGCGCCATCTGTTGGTTATACGAAAGATCAGTGATGGTTTTATGACACACAGCACTCTCTGCACAATTCTCTGTCACCATCAACTTTGCAAAGAAGTCCGGTCGATCGCTGGGGGAGTCTCTTTGGCGGAAGGTGCGCTGCTGGGAGACAGGGCTGTAGTTGTGTCTAGGCTTATACTAGAGTCAATAAGTTTTCCCAGTTTTCGTAGGTAAAATTAGGTACCTCGGCTTATACTCGGATCGGCTTATACTCGAGTATATACGGTATACTGTATATAATTAGCATTTTTTTATTTGGCTCGCCAAACATAAATCAGATATATCATTGGTGAAATACAGCGAAGAACAAAGGCAGTACCTTCACAATGTGAATCGCCCACTGCCAAAATGAATCCCCATTATAAGCAATTAATATGGATTATACAATAAAAAAATTATCATAAATGTAAAAAGCATTAACCATTTAGGGGCACAATTACTAAAACTAAAAAACTCAATAATAATAATAATAATAATAATAAATTTTTTTTTAAAAAAAAATTTGAGCGACAAAACATCAAAATCGAACGTCAATTTGAATACGATTTTATCGAGTTTTCACTGGGAAAATTCGGCTTTTTAGAATCCAGGATTCTAAGGATAATCCAGCACAGAGCAACTGCAGGGACATCTACCATTGACTTATACAGTACACGACCTCGACAGGTTTGAGATGGATTATTTTTCGGATTTGGATTTTTAGCAACTTTGGGGTATGTTAGATCTCAAAAAAATTTTCTCACAAAATATTAGAGTTTTTCCCCTAAAAATCTCTACTAGAAAAATAACGGTTTAATAAATGGGCCCCTTACTGTCAAGTGCCTTACAGTTAGCATGACAATTGTGTCTCTGTTTTCCATCTCTCATACTGCTAGAGCTAAATGTCACTCAAACTTTCCAGGACCCAATCAAGAGCAACCTGATTAAACAAATAATTAACTTGGCCTATCAGGTTTTCCTAGGGGCAGAATGAAGCCCAACAGCCTGGTACACTGGACAGCAGAGATTAAGGCGCCACCGTGTGTGGCAGTCCTGCTGGGTGGTGGGTCTACTGTATAGTTCTTCCTCATCACTGCCACCTACCTACTGTACCGACTGTGCAGCAGCCTCTAACTATTATTAGTCAAGCTCTTATATAGAAGACCAGGTTGGTTGTTTCCAGTTAGCCAGCAGTTGGTTAAATAATAGTTGTGGCAAGGGTATCTCCATCTGTGTAATATGATCCACACTGCTCTCAATTAGACCATGCACCAAAATCAGCATCTCTGTGGCCAGTTCTAGATTTTCTTCGACTTCCTTCAATCAGATATTATTGCCTTTACTTGTCTTTTTCTATAGATTCCATCTATTCCTATACCACACAATACAGAGTTCCAAAAGTATAACATTCATACTAATAGAGTGAAAAACCTAGTGGTACACCTGCTGGCCCCAATATTCTAGGCTGGGCACTAGCGTATTATGAAGGCTTTAAAATAATAAATAGCTATAATCACAAAAATATTGTATACAAGTGTTTTTATGTATTATTTGCATATAATATTGTGTACGCAGTACAATTTATAATTTTTAGGGATTTTGATTTTGCATGTGCGACTTAAATTAGTTAAATTACTATTTGGATTACTATCTATGATCGCACATAAGCCTGGGCTTTGAAGCCCTTCCATTCCAACCAATGTTCCCTGTAAGCATACACATTTTGAGGCCAGCACAAGAATTTTGTGTGAAAATACAATATTTTGTATTTATTCTGACCAGTTTTTAAAAATGGGCACACATAATTTTTTTTGAGCACATATCCAAGAAGGAATTAGAGGCAACATTGATTCCAACCTACATATGAGGAGGTTCAGTGCCCAATATAAATGCGTCTTTGTACCTATGTTCATCAAGCTCCTCTGTGACTTCTAACATTTTATATTTTACAACAAGGAGTAAACTATTCCCTGCATGTTTTGCAAGGGAGGGAGTACATTATTCAGAATATACTTAAGATTAGCTAAACAATAATTCCTGATGATAGTTAAGGTTCTTCAGGTCAAACAGCCTTTTTCCTATATCTGCCACCAGAGCAGAACTGAGTCCTTAGTTATTTATGAGCTTTAAGTTATTTATGCCACATGACTTATTGAAACTTGTGTGATACAGGAAATAATGTATTTAAAAGTTCAATGACCTGTACAAATGGACCTGTTTTATTTTTACCTTTATGCATTTACTGAAATCCTCTGTGACTTCTAATATCTTTATATTTTACCATAAGTCATACATTATTACTTTATTGTGCTTAGCTAAACAATATGTTTTCTTATAATATAAAAGGTTATTTAGGTCTAAATACATCTTCTTCATGTAAGTGGTCAGAACAGAAAAATATTGAGGGAGCCATTCATCTAAATTTATCAAAGCAAAAACCAAGCCAAAAGAAAAATTGACTTAACCCCTTCGTGACACTTAGGGGGTTATTTACTAAAATAACCAAATAATTCAAATGTATTTAATTTTTTACTAAACAAAGCTTGACCAAACTCCCATCCACTATTGCCTTATATATCGTTAAAATAACTCTAATAAAACGGGTCGGGGGAAAACTCGATAAAATTGAGCGAAAACCTGAATTGTTTGATTTTTTTGATTTGCTCCCAAATCACTAGATTTTTTGGGTTATTGCCTGAAACCCTCAAATTTTTCGGATTATCGGCCTAAACCCAGCGCAAACCACGATATCTTTAAATTGAGATAATGATACTGTATCTGCCATTGACTTATACATGACCTCGTCAGGTTTGAGATGGCAGATTTTCAGGTTCAGATTTTTGGGCTTTTTGCAGCATCAGGATATAATAAATCTCAAAAATTGGAGTTTTTTCAACAAAAAATTGGAGTTTTTGCCCCAAAAAGCCAGATCTAGAATCTAGTAATTAACACCCTTAATCACTCCAAACACCATATACAGATAAAAAGTATTATTTATTCTCACAAAAATTCTGCCAGCACAGTTAAAAATAACCCTATCCCATAAAACCATAGGACAATGCCAGTTTTATGAGGGGCCCCTTATCATAAATATTATATTAAACAACGTGCAAATTAATTGTTAACTTAATAACATATACATTGATATGAGTATCTTAATAAAGCTGGCCATAGAAGTTGAGATTTTTAAAAGATCCGATCCTCACCGTGAGACCACGATTATCTCTGAACGATCGTACGAATTGACCATCAACTAAAAAGACCAATTTGCCAGGAAAACAAAGGGGAGCTGCCTGCTTGGCCCTGAAAACATAGATCGATTGCACTGGGACTGACAAAGATTTTTTGACCTGGCCGATCAATTTCCTGACAGATGTCGGCCGAAAAATCGTAAGATGTACGATCGTTCGAATCCCACTAACCGCACGATAATTTCGAAGGATTGGTCGGACTTCGCTAAAATCGGTCGTTCGGCAAGAAGAAACGTCGCGTCTATGGGGAGCTTTATTCCTAGTATCAATGTATTTTCAGTCCCAGTTGTGATTAGTATAAAGATGCACAGTTGTAATCCCACATTTATATGCATGGACTGCAATTCCGCAGCATTAAGTGAGTAAGCATGGATGATAGAATATAGACTTAGCATTACGTATGCATAAATGGCAGCCTCTTGGGTGAAAAATATATATGTACACAGCAGGCTTTAAATAAAACTTTAGTAGTTTTAAATGCTTATTGGAATACATGAGTAATTTTAGTTAATTTTATATTTATGTATATGAGTGGGAATGGACAAAGCAACTGTTGCAAAAACTGTAATGAAACAGTGACTTCTGTTGGCCAAATGATGGTGTCTCCCCACAATCAGTTGTGAGTAAAATTCCTTACTTATTTGCTATAAAATGCTCTCCTTGCATTTCCACATACAGTAGCTGCACTCTGCACCACTAAGTCCTTCCGTTCTGAATTGATCGCTGCCACACTTATTCACCCTGGAGCTACCACTACCCCTTGACCAAGCAGTATGTCCAGGTATTTGTTGCCAGCATCAATAAGGCCTCATTCTTAACCTGGTAAGGCCTCATCTGGAGTATGCAGTGCAGTTTTGGACTCCAGTTCTTAAGAGGGATATAAATGAGCTGTAGAGAGTGCAGAGACTAAGTGCAACTAAACTGGTTAGAAGGATGGAAGACTTAAATTATGAGGGTAGACTGTCAAGGTTGGGGTTGTTTTCTCTGGAAAAAAGGCGCTTGCGAGGGGACATGATTACACTTTACAAGTACATTAGAGGACATTATAGACAAATAGCAGGGGACCTTTTTACCCATAAAGTGGATCACTGTACCAGAGGCCACCTCTTTAGACTAGAAGAAAAGAACTTTCATTTGAAGCAACGTAGGTGGTTCTTCACAGTCAGGACAGTGAGGTTGTGGAATGCACTGCCAGGTGATGTTGTGATGCTGATTCAGTTAATGACTATAAGAATGGCTTGGATGATTTCTTGGACAGACATAATATCAAAGGCTATTGTGATACTAAACTCTATAGTTAGTATAAGCATGGGTTTATAGGATTTATGTGAAAGTATGGAGGTGTGTGTATGGATGCTGGGTTTTCATTTGGAGGGGTTGAACTTGATAGACTTTTTTCAACCCGATTTAACTATGTAACTATGTAAATAAGAGCAAGCACACTTGCACACTTTTGTTTGGGAACCAAATTATTATCTTTTTCTCTGGGGATCCAAATGTAATCTTAGAGTCTACTATATGACTCCAAACACTGGTTTAGAATTAATTATACTCCTTACTGTAATGACTATAATGTCTAGAGAGACATTCCGATTTATTGAGTGGGATCATGGAGACCCACCCTGAACAACATGGCTACCCAGTTATGGGTCTTGACCCCCTGGTTAGGAATCACTGGCATAAAAAAGTGCTTTTATCAGGTGTAGTTAATGCAAGACTATGTCTACTCTAAATGAAAAGATAGTACATGAAAATAACTGTCATTATACCATTGCAGCAGTGTTATAATAAAATAGGTGCATTATATTAAACACCAAAAGGACAAGGGGCCCTGTCATTGCTGCCTGCTGTATGATATGCAGTAACAACAGGGCTGATCTTCATCCTCCAACACCCTCATCCCAGATTTTGTTACCTAATGTGAAGTGCTGGAAGTGCTTCCCAGGTCTCCATAAATGACCCCTCATACCTTATTGCTTTTCCATATTTAAAACAGAGAGGATTCTCAATCTGCACGCAGAGATAAAATGCAGTTTGAAGCAGAAAATAAACAGGAAAGTCTATATAGGCCAGTGGCCCATGCTGGCATGGTTCTGCACCTTCATGCCTTTCTTTCCTTTCTTTTTCAACAAGTCGGCCAATAATAATCCAGAGTCCAGACAGTCAGTTCTAATACCATTTTCATATTGTGAATAGGAAAACCAATAAACATTTATGATGCTGGTCATCTGGCTAACAGATGAATTTTAACAGTATAGTGGGCAGTGTTTATAAAATTCCATTTATCTATGTCCCTGTATAAAGAAAAATTGGTTGACAGTTTTGCTAAGTAGCCAAACCCAAAAACATTTGTTTTTAATTAATAAACAGAGTACATTTTGTTCAGGACATCAAGAAGAAAGCACATTCAGTTTCAGCTCCTGTGTGTCAGAAGCTCAACTAGTACTCAGTAAAGACAAGATAGGTGACTGAGGATGAATTGAGTTGTTTCAAAACAAGCGAAGAGCCATGGATTATCTTGTTAGTAATAATCAATATTATTGGGTTTTGTCCCATGTAAACCCACAAGAATAAAGGTGCATTATAGTTAAGCTAAACATAAAGTTTGCTGTTGCCCCCAGTCTCAAAATATGTAATTTGAGTGATATCCATGGCACATGAAACATTACAAAGTGCTGAATGCTGGCACAGAGGTTTTTCTTTCCAAAGAGAATTTATCAATGGAGTTTTGTAATAAAAGGCACTGTTTGCCCAGGGGCAGAAACCAATAGCAACCAATCAGCAGGTAGAATTTACTGGTCACCTGCTGAAATGCAAACATCTTATTGTTTACCATGGGTTAATGCTCCTGGGCAAACTTAATGCCTTATATTACATACGGGGGAAAGTGTGTTGACCATAACCTTAATTTTTCTTCTTTTCCCATACAGCATACTGTACAACAAATTATTTACATATAATCAACAAATACAACTTTTGTGATAGTGGTTCATGAGATGGGTCTAGATATATAAAGGTGAAAAAAACCAGTGGATGAAAGAAACATGTAGGGGCCGATTCACTAACTTTGAGTGAAGGATTCGAAGTAAAAAAACTTCGACTTCGAATTTTTTGCTACTTCAACCATCGAATGGGCTACTTCAACCTTCGACGACGACTTTGAATCGAAGGATTCGAAGTAAAGATCGTTTGACTATTCGACCATTCGATAGTCGAAGTACTGTCTCTTTAAAAAAAACTTCGACCCCCTAGTTCGCCATCTAAAAGCTACCGAAGTCAATGTTAGCCTATGGGGAAGGTCCCCATAGGCTTGGCTAACTTTTTTTGATCGAAGGATATTCATCCGATCGCTGGATTTAAATCCTTCGAATCGTTCGATTCGAAGGATTTAATCGTTCGATCAAAGGAATAATCCTTCGATCGTTCGATCGTACTATCTGCGCTAAATCCTTCGACTTCGATATTCGAAGTCGAAGGATTTCAATTCCTAGTCGAATATCGAGGGTTAATTAACCCTCGATATTCGACCCTTAGTGAACTTAGTAGACTTATCTGTACAAATGAACTTAGTAGACTTATCTGTACAAATGTTGGGTTCTGGTGCTAAGCAATCAAAGGGAGTGGATTAAACCATTTCAGTAAAAACAAGCAGACACTTAAAATCTCCAAGTAGAAGTAAAAAAAGTGTATTTTTCTTGATTACATGTCCTTAAAAGCCTTATGCATTTCGTGCCGACTAGATAGATGTTACTGATTTATAGTGTGTAATTAATAGTGTGTAACTATTGCTGTTAAAAATCATAAAAAAAAAATTCTAAATAGATAGCATCCCATAAACTCTTACCTGACTGTTCCTCATATTATCTAATAGATAGAGTGTCACTGGTTGTGGCTATTTTGCACAAGATCTTAGATTAAAATAGTTGTCTGTATGGCAAGTTAGTTATGCCCTTTCCACTGTGCAAAAGTGCTCTACCTGTTTGTGTAAACAACTTTGAAGAAGAGGTGGTAGAATCTATATAATTGTACAACTAAAACCATGCAATAGAAGCTGTCAGTAGATGGAGGTAATTTCAAGCTCGATATTCGTGATTTGTATCCTTATATATGTTAGATGTGAGTACATCTTTAGAACACATAGGTATTGAAAAAGAAAATAGGACATGGTTAATAAATGTTGAAAACACTGTATTCCTTGAGGGTTTTATAGAAGTGGATATTTCAGATGCTTCTACATACAACAATATTTAAAGCTCCTTACTATTAAGACATAAGTGTGCCTTGTATATTATAAATTAACTCTGGATATTGTTTTTCAGGCCAAGGAAGATACCCCAGAGTATTGCAACGCAAAGGCTACAGGGAAAGATGAAGAAATCCAAGCCATCTGCAAACTTCATGGCTTTTCTGGTCGGCCAAGTTTAGAGCAGCAGTTAAAAGCATTAGATTTAGAATATCATCAGCTTAAAGAACAGGGTCAGTCGAGCAGAGCTGATTACATTCAGAATCTCTATGCCTGGAAGTCAAAACAGGCCGGCAAGGTGAGGCTATTAATCTTTTTACAAATGACCCTGCCCTGCAAGTGTCATCTCCTTAGAGAAAAGGAAAAAATAGAGATGAAAATAGCTGTACATTTAAATGGGTTACAATACTTTGGTATTTCTGCCTTTACATCAACGGAACTAGACATTTATGTCTGGCAAACGTATATCTACAAGAGTTAGTAATAACATTTCTCATACCAAGAAAAATAATTCTGCAGAATCGGCATCCTAAAGCTGAAAAATGCTTTCCTGTGTAGGTAATGATATTCCATACTGTATATTACAGGCATACTGTATACTTTAAGTCTGTAGAAAATTAGATGGGATGGATTAATGGATGCCCAGCAACTTAAATGATGCCAGCAGCTTAAAGGAACGGTAACACAAAAGAGTGGTTCAATGTGAGTTAAATATAATGTACTGTTGTGTTGTACTGGTAAAACTGGTGTGTTGGCTTCAGAAACTCTACTATAGTTTATATAAAGAAGCTGCTGTGTAGCCATGGAGGCAGCCAGTCAAAGCTGAAAAGGGAGAAAAAGCACAGATGGCAACAGATTAGCTCTGTAGTATACAATGGGCTTCTTCAGAGCATATCTGTCATCAACTGTGTATCCTGTACTTGAATGGCTGCCCCCATGGCTACACAGCAGCTTGTTTATATAAACTACAGAATAGTAAATCCTATGTTTAAATATGTTGAGTGAGCTTACCGCTATGTATGGTGGGCCCGGGTGCACATGCCCCAGACCTTCAGCAAGGGGAGCAAACACCAGGAAACTTCAAAAGAGGCTGGCACAAGCCTGGACCCACAAATTAGTGAAACCAGAGTCAGATGGTAAAAGGTTAAAAAGCTTACATTTTATTTTCCATAAATTAAGAACCAAGGCCTGACGCGTTTCATGTCTACCAGGGACACTTAGTCATAGGCTGAACATTGAACTTAACATACAAACTATTTAAAAGAAAGATAGCCCATGGGAAACAACTGGGCAGTGTCACTCAAGAGAAAACATTCAAATCCTAGGATTCATTAGACACACCCCCAAGGCCAATGCAATACATAGGTCAACTTAATTAGGAAATTCATAATACAAAGTGTAAAATACAAAGTAAATATATCAAAATATATATAAACTACAGTACAGTAGTTTCTGAAGCAAACATACCAGATTTACCAGTGCAGGGCAACTGTACACTATATTTCCATTACTTTAAAATACTTTTCTTTTTTGATCGTACTGTCCCTTTAATTAGCTTAAATAGCTAAAGACTGTTGCTACTGGATATCTAAGAACAAATTTAGACAATATTAGAGTGCCTACTCATAGATAGATAGATAGATAGATAGATAGATAGATAGATAGATAGATAGATGATGGTGATAGATAGCGAGAAAGAGAGAGAGAGAGAGAGAGAGAGAGAGAGAGAGAGAGAGAGAGAGAGATTGGTAGAATCAGGTCTCATTGCTTTTTAGAAGAGTTTTCAATTTTCCCAGTAAGCTTTATTGAAACAATGGTACAGGAGCCAAACAACTTTCAAAAATGTTAAACCTGTGGATCTGAATCTCTATGTAATCTGTCTTGAATATTAGAGTATGAGTCACTTATAAACCCCTAAGGTCTAAAAACCTAAGGTCTCTTAGTGCACAACACCCCTTTAATGAGATGCAATGCTTACATTTGTTCAGAATATGTATGGGAGATATTTTCCTCAGCATCCCTGGGTGTATTTGGGTGTTGGGCAACATGCCGCCCCCTAAAATCCTGCTGCCCTAGGCCCGGGCCTTGATGGCCTTTCCACAAATCCGGGCCTGTTTTCCACAAAAATTCGAGTTTTTGAGTTGATTTTTTTGGTCAAATCTCAAATTTTCAAATTAAAAAATCTCACGAGATTTGTTATACCCCGACCCTGGAAATAGGTTGAAAAACCACCATCTAAAACCTGTCGAGATAATTTAGGCAGAGGTCCCTTGAACTATTTGAAGATGTTAATAGCCTGCATGATTGTGTTTTTTTCGGAGGGTTTTGCCTGAAAAAATTCGTGCAATTCGAGTTTTTTCACGGGGAAAAAAGTTTTCCCCTTCACACCCCTAATTTGCATATGCAAATTAGGATTTGGTTCGGTATTTGGCCGAATCTTTCACAAAGGATTCGGGGGTTCGACTGAATCCAAAATAGTGGATTCGGTGCATCCCTATAAATAACCTTCTAAATTTATAAACCCTGCGGATGGTGAGGTTTTTGGCGTTACTTATATCATTTCTTTAACTACATAAACTACTGATGAGACAGAAGATTTTGACCTGGTAACCAGTAAAACACTGCAGTAGAGTGTTACCTTAGATGAGTCTTTATTCAGATTTATAGATTAAGTCTACATGCCACAGTAAAAAGAAATTAGGCAGTGAAGCTGCAAGGGTGAATGGTGATGGGATTACGTTCACTAAAATTAGATTCCATTGTAGCAATGTCTGGCCACCTCTGGCCTTCAGTTTCCTTAATTCCAAGTTGTAGCTGTTTTGAGCCTTTGATTTGCTCACCTTGAATAAGCACTGCCTCCCCGGAGAGGAACAAATGTGCAGTGTATTGATTGTGTAAAAATTGACATCATTCTCTTTTATGTTTCACGTTTTGTGCTAGAGCATCTCAGGGGAGCTGTGTGCATGAATGTTGTTACTGCCAGGTCAGTGGGTTTGATCTGAGAATAAGATTTCATCAGGTACTGATTCATGAATACTTTACGCAATGCATGAGCAACATTAAGCTGGGAATTTTGTTGCAGAACGTTAATAACATGTTGACTAACTTACAGTGGACTCAATTCCAAATGAAAAATGCGTTTATACCAATTGCAGTTAATTTGATTCTTTCTTTGGCTACTAGCAACGAGACTGCAGTGGCTCTTACAGCTATCCCAGCAATCTCAGTATTTTCTGTATCCGTGAAGCTTCAGTCACTGCTCACATACATTAGTACAGCTGAACTATGGAACAATGGGTTGCATGTAACCACAATTCTTTCTATGATTGACTCTACTCTTCCATTCCTGTGGTTCCATAATGCATTAGTCTCTTATGATTGCTATCATCCACTACTCCTCCACTGGTGAATTAGTAGGCTATGATGTTTATAAACCCAGCACAGGGGTGTCATATACAGGCCTATATTCAGCAAGCCAGAGCGAAGGAGGGTGAATGTCTAGTTTTAAACACAGCCAAAGCTAAGCATTCTGCCATCAATCTGCAGAAAACCTATATGCTTAGTAGGGGATTGGTCCTTGCAGCTGCAACTGACTAATACATTGTAGGCAAACAGGCAAAACAGTTACAAGGCTACATTGTTGCATATAGTTATGGACCAAAGTCCATCAAGTTCAGCCGCTCCATAGGAACCCCAGAACCCTATATACAGACCTATCTCTACCGTATCGGACTGGGACACCAGGGGCCCACCCTATAAACCGTCGACCAGGGGCCCACTCTCATTATTCTTCTTCTTCTCCTCACTCAACCTCTATTCTCCTAGTCTCTTTTCTTTACATACTTTAATCTATTATTCCATCTATTTAGCCTCTTTGTGCTCATAGAAATAGGGAATGGCCATGAAATAGGCCAAATGTTTAGCAGCATGAGGGCCCACTGACACTGGGCCCACCAGGAGTTTTCCTGTTTTGGTCTTCTGTACCAGCCCAAGGCAACCACCGCCCTTTAGCAGTAAAGATCTGTGTCTCCAAAGATGCCCCAGTAGCTCCCCATCTTCCTTTCTGCTGATTCACTGCACATGCTCTGTGCTGCTGTCACTTATTAAACTTAGGGGCGCACTCATAATATACAGTACACATAGAATAGAAATGTCACAATATAAGGCTGATTAGTAATTCGCCCTGTAGCATCAGCTTATATTACAGACCAACCTCATTTTCTGCTTGATAATATACGACAACCCTAAGCTTTGCTTCTCAACAGCTGCTCAGAGCCCACTGAGCATGTGAGTGTCACAGACATTTTTCAAGATGGTGACCCCCTGTGACAAGTCTGAAGTCCTGGATTATTGCTGCTATGGAAAAGCTGCCATTTCAGGCATGTGCAATAAGTTCAGTATATAAAATATGGCATTTTTAGCCACATTAATTTTTAGGGTTTAGTTGTCCTTTAAAGGCATTAACAGAATCTGCCATAACATCACCCAGCAGGGCCTTCCCCAACCTCATTGTGCTCACTGTGAATAACCACCGTCACTGCTTCAAAGTCTAAAGGGATGACCTCTACTCTATTGTTCTTTTCTATGGGGAAAAAGACCCCGCTATGTGTCTATAAAGCCCTCTAATGTTCTTATAAAGAGTAATCGTGTCCCCTCTCAAGTATCTTTTCTCCAGAGAAAACAACCCTTTCCTTGACTTTGGTACCCTTATACCATTCCATCAATTTTACAAATTTAATTGCAAATCTTTGCAGCTCATTAATATCTTTCTTTAGGACTGGGGCCCTCAAACTGTGCAGCATACTCCAAGTGTGGCCTTACCAGGGACATATAAAGAGGCAAAATTATGTTTTCATCCCTTAGTTAATGTCTTTTTTATGCAAGACAGCACTTTATTTACTTAAGTAGCCATTGAGTAACTTTGCCTTGAGATACACAGCATGTTATCCACAAAAATCCCAAGATCATGCTTAATTAAGGACACCCCCAACACATTGCCATTATACAATAAATAGTTGTTTGTTGGGGGTATCTTTAATTGAGAAGGATTTAGGGGATTTTGTGCCTGTAACTTGGTTACTAAGATTAAAATAATACACATCCATTTCTTTACTTGTCTGCCTAGCCTTTCCAGTGCTTATCATGTAAGCCCTCTCTGAGATCTTGGCCTTATCAAGTAAAGTAAAGGTATGGGATCCATTATCTGGAAACCTGTTATCCAGAAAGTTCCAGATTACGGAAAGGCCGTCTCCCATAGACTCCATTTTATCCAAATAATCCAGATTTTTAAAAATGATTTCCTTTTTCTCTGTAATAATAAAACAGTAGATTGTACTTGATCCCAACGAAGATATAATTAATCCTTATTGGAAGTAGAACCAGCCTATTGGGTTTATTTAATGTTTACATGATTTTCTAGTAGATTTAAGGTATGAAGATCCAAATTACAGAAAGATCCTTATCTGGAAAAACATAGGCCCCAAGCGTACTGAATAACAGGTCCCATACCTTTATTTAGCAAATAGGTATAAGGCACTTGGAAGAATTTCTAATTGAAAGCAAAGCAAATGTCTACAAAATATATGTCTCTTTATAGAATAAGTGATTTTATTACCACTGGGATATGTGGCAATACTTACTGCCACGCACAGCATGTTTTCTCTTGTCTATAATTAGAGAATATTCCCATGAACAGGCATGCAAGAGTGCTTTTTAAAGCCAGTTTTCAAGATCATTTTAAGCATATTGACTTTCTTCCTGCTGCTGCTAACTTAAATAATATGTTGTATACTGTCAATATTGTCATTAACGCTTGATTCACACAGGGCCATCTATTTCTCTTTGTGGAACAAGACACAGCGTGACACTCATTTTTAAATAAGCAATCTGAATATTGTGTCTGTCATATAAACAATCCATTACCAATGTTATTTACATGCTGGGGTTCCCAAACGACACTGACAATAATACAAAGTGCCACTTATAACACATTTTGGACTGGCCAGTTGGAAGAAGTCTGCAGCTGTATCTTTACCTTTACAGTCATCCAGTGGTTTCCATTTCAAAGGGTTCTAGGTTTGATTCCTTCAAGAGAAGTAGTTTGTGTGTTCTATCCTTGCTTACATGGGTTTCCAGCTACAAGAATGGGACCTGCTATTCTCAGGGACCTGGGGTTTTCCGGATAATGGATCTTTTTGTAATTTGGATCTTCATACCTTAAGTCTACTAGAAAATCATGTAAATATTAAATAGACCCAATAGGCTGGATTTACTTCCATAAGGATTAGTTATATCTTAGTTGGGATAAAGTACAAGGTACTGTTTTATTACTACAGAGAAAAAGGAAATAATTTTTAAATATTTGGATTATTTAGATAAAATGGAGTCTATAGGAGACAACCTTTCCGAAATTCGGAGCTTTTCTGGATAACGGTTCCCATAACTGTACTCTAATTTCTTCCAGCACACTTACAGACAGGTTAATTGGTTCCAAATTTAATTTACCATAGTCTGTGTGAATGTGATAGAGACCTTAGATTGTAAGCTCTAGGGGCAGGGGCTCATATAAATGATCTGGGTTGGCAGGTGTCAATCCTTATACTAAGTTAATTTTTACTTAAAAACTTATACGTAACTAAGCAAAAACAGAGTTTGATTTTCACTGTTAAAGGAGCTGAAGATAAAATAGGTCATATCTATATATATACTGTGTATATATATATATATATATATATATTTACAGTATATATATGTATATATATGTCTGCGCCATATGTTGGCGCTCTATAAATACATGTTAATAATAATAATAATAATAAAACTGTATATGTACCATTCCCTTTAATGTAATATTGCTGACAAACATGCCATTTAAATACTCTCATTTTTTTATTTTCCGAAAGTTTGTGCAATCTGTGGTAGACGAAGACAATCCACTAGCACAGGCATTTTTAAAATATCAAGATGCTCTCCTCCTGAGTCCTGATAACTGGCAATACCAGTTCCACGTGGGCAGGCACTTGCTGATGCAGAGAAGAAACAGAGATGCACTCATCCTTCTGCAAAACGCTTTGGCTCTCCGACCAGCATCTGCAATAACAAGGTTAAGTGGTGGAGGAAGCTGTTGAAGCTGGAAATGATACATAAACCTGCCACAATGAATTTTATTAGTATGGGGAACAGTGTCGTCTGCATGTTTATATAATATATTTCTGTACTGGCTAAAGGTGGCCATAGATACACCGATAATATCGTGCAAAACAAATTTTCGTACAATATTCAGTGTGTGTATGGCAGGAGATGAGCAGACCAATATCAGCAGAAGACTTGGATATCAGTCGGCTCATGGATTGGCCCAGGTGGAAAATTTTGATCAGGTGCCTCTGAAGGCACACGAACATCGGCCATTGTTAGTGCTGATAAAGGTAGAATTCTATTGTTGCTACCTCTATATTTAACGATTCAGCTCTATACGTGTGTTGAATTGAATGATCTTTCTTGGAAAGATCGTAATTGTTACGTCTATGGCCACCTTGCAGGCTTAGTGGGCTGTTACTGATGCCGCTATGTCCTGATTACCACCTATAGTTGGTCTGGATGTTGATTAGAAGCAGGGACTAGTTTAGTGCTAGTAAAGACCAGCAGCTGAAGAGACAGGTTGAAGCCCAATGTCACCTGAGGGACAATGATGGACCATGGCCAAAGATGGCCATGGAGTTGTATTAGTGATGCCAGACTAGGGAGCTCAATCTTTCTATTGGCTGGAGTAATATTTAAACTTATGATCCAGCCTTTAGGAGACTTTAAGTTCTCCCACAGTTTAATGCGACAGATCAGACTTGCCACTTTCTGCATAGTTCAGAGTACAGGTATAAGATCTATTATCCAGAATGCTTGGGACCTGGGGTTTTCTAGATAAGGGATCTTTCCATAATTTAAGGTGGTTAATTACTAAAACTAAAACTTTTCTCATTATCTCAATAAAACAAACTTGCCCAAACTCCCATTCACGATTTTACCTTATTTATTAATAAAATAACTAGAAAAATTTGGTTCAGTCTCGATAAAATCAGGATCAGAATTTGGCTTCCGAATCACTCGAGTTTTTCGAGTTACCGCCCTGAAAACCATGAATTTTTTGGATTATCGCGTGAAACCCAGAACTGACCTCTATATCTTCAGATTGGAAAAGGTACATCTGCCATTGACTTCTACAGGGCCTCAAAGGGTTTGAGATGGAGTATGACTATGAAGATTTTCATTCATCCAGGCCATGGTATATCTAGTATAGGTAACTCTAAAAACAACTGGACTTGCTGAGTAATCATAGAAGACGTTTCACTACTCATCCGAGCAACTTCTTCAGTTCAACTGACTGGTGTGGGAAGTTCTCGGCATATAAACTCTTTCAGTAATCCAATCACAATGGCACATTGTAACTCTTCAAGAGGTGACATCTGAAAAAGAGTTTATATGCCGAGAACTTCCCACACCAGTCAGTTGAACTGAAGAAGCTGCTCGGATGAGTAGTGAAACGTCTTCTATAATTACTCAGCAAGTCCAGTTGTTTTTAGAGTTTGAGATGGAGTATTTTTGGATTTGGACTTATAGCAGCATCGGGGTATAATAAATCTCGAAAAAAAAACTGAGCTTTAATAAATAACCCCCTACGTCTTCTGAAAATCATGTAAACATTAAATAACCCCAGTAGGTTTGTTCTGTTTCCTATAAGGATTACTTATATCTTAGATTGGATCAAGTACAGGGTACTGTTTTATTATTACAGAGAAAAAGGAAATCATTTTTAAAAAATTTGAATTATTTGCTTATAGGGAAGTCTATGGGAGATGGCCTTCCATAGTGAGTGGGTTTCTGGATAAGGGTTCCCATACCTGTAGCAGACAGTTGTCTTATAACCAGAAAAACAGTCAATCAACAATTCAATGTGGGGAAAGGCATTGCTAGTATTCAGACCATTCCAGGTAAAAGCTTTACAAATAATAGATCCTATTCCTGTTCCATACTGGAAATATCTGTATATTCATAAATATGTGCCAGTAAAATAAATCATCCAACCAAATATATTAATTGAAAAATAAAAACTGTATCACTTATAAATGTCCTTGCAGTAATACTTAAAACCCCTATGATCTTACAATAAAGTTTACTTTTACCTGTAATAATTAGTGACTGCATTTTAGAGCTTCTTCTGCCAATGTGTAAAAAAAAAATATAATTTTTTTTTCTTGTATACCTTAATGAGTTTTGTGTATCAAAGGCAGTCCAGAGATGATAACGTTTCTACTGTAAGATATATTACTGCTAAATTATTAACAAGGTTATATGTATATTTGCTCTTATAGGTGCTATGCTGCATTAGCTCTTCTGGAACAAGATGATGGCCCAGGTTCACGAATAAAGGAATCCATTAACTACCTTCATCAAGGCATGGAGAAAATGATCACTGACCTTTTTACAGCCCAAGAAAGGTCCGTCCTTTTGGAAGAGGCAGAAGAGAAAAAACATGAAAATACATTTATAAAATGATTATCTATGCACAGTTTCTATATTCCTTTCTCTTAGATGTTGTTGGGTGATGAGTGATTGGTGTCTGTGCAGTGAATTAAACATACATCATTAATTTATGGCTTTGTTTTCTCATATAGTCCAAACCTTCTCCACGCTGAGAACCCACTATCTCTACTTCATGTTCAACCCTTAAGAGGATTTTTGAGATTGGGAAGATTGCTGAAGGAAACTCCAGTGCAGCCAGCAGCATGTGTCATGTCCTCTAATCAGATTCTTCACCTGTAAGTGTTGGCTGATAAAATTCTCTATGAATATCATTGTATCCTTCTCTTCTAGAAGTTAAACTATAAAGCATACAGATCACACTTTGCAGGATTAGCTCTGTTGTGTGTTCTGTAGGAAACATAAATAAGTATATCAACAAACCCATTCGGGCAAGAAAGGTTCAGTATTGAAGCGTATTTGCTGTAGAAATGGGTAGAAATGCTTGTAGGGTACACAAGGAATCTGGCTAAGGCCATATATGTAGCACTTTCTGGTTGTTTTTGTCTGACCTTGTTGTTACATTCTCCTGAGTCTCCCAAAACGAATCTGGGGTTTGCTGGGAGTTGTAATTTATCAATACCTGAAGAGATGCAGCTCAGACAAGCCTCAGGTGAAAAGCAAAGACAATGCCAGTTATTACACAGTCTAATAAAGGTGTGGGATCCATTATCCGGAAACCTATTATCTAGGAAGCTCTGCATAGATTCCATTTTATCTGAATAGTCAAAATGTTTTAAAATTATTTCCGTTTTCTCTGTAATAATAAACAGTACCTTGTACTTGATCCCAACTAAGATACAATTAATCCTTATTGGAAGCAAATCCAGCCTATTGGGTTTGTTTAATGTTTACATGATTTTGTAGTAAACATTTGGTATGAAGTTCCAAATTATCTACTGATGAAGTTCCTTAAACGCCCCCCCCCCATCGTGCAAATATCCTTCCACCAAACTGCTGTCATCAATCCTCTCATGTGCAAATATCCCTCCTCCTGAGCTGTCATTAGTCCTCCTTCGTGCAAATATTCCTTGTTCTCCGTCACTCATCCTTCATGCAGCAAAGCTCCCGTTTACAAGCCTCTGTCTCTAGCTTCTTCTCATGCAAATATCCCACCTCCAACCCACTTCAATATCTCACCTGCATAACCCCCAACTCTGAGCATTAAATAGAACCTGTGCCAGCAATGTTTGTGAAAGGAAATGATCTGCAACTGGAAGGTGACTGAAAGATATATGTGTAGGGTCAATGGTTCCCAACAAATTACTAGTCACACATAGAAATTTGTTTGGAGTTCAACTCCAAACAAAAAAAAGCTCTTTTTCTCCATGTATAAATGTACAGTATATTGTTTTGGTGCATTATTTAACACAACTACAAACCTTGCATCTTTTAATAAATATTTTTTATTGCATGTGAGTAAAGGGGATTACAATGCCAATGTTTTTCAGTGTTGCTGATTGGGCGGCTAAAGCCATATGCCAGTGTTCGCACAGGGGTGAGGTTTCTCAGGACTTAGAATGGATCCTGCTGGAGTCGTCCTTCAGCCTTCTTCAGTTCCTCTCTCAGGAATCTCCAGACAAAGAGGCCTGGATAAGGAAGAGGTGCCACGGGATGACTGCTCTGTTAAAATTCTCCTGCATTCCTCCATGTAAAGAACTTTTAGATATGCAGGAAAAGGTATGTTTGTATTTCCACTACTTATAGGTGGAAGTGATAAGTGTGCTGCTTTTCATGGGACAGTTGGATTTCAAGACACAGAGGGGTGTCTTGGTATTGGTTATGTCTCCTCAAACTTTTAATTTAGGAATGTTGGTTGGTATAAAACGGGCTTATCATAAAAGCTTATTGATGGCAGAAACATATTCAGGCTCATTTGCTTAAATTAATCAATGTGCTAAGTGGAAAAAAACACCCCACATTGATAAGTTTTACCAAATACGTGCTTCTGATTGGACCTACTGCCATGAGCAAATCGTTGTGCCCTATGCCAAAGGCAATGAATGATTCATATGAGGGAGCACCATGCACTCGCAATTCATAGGATGGGACATAGGCAGGACATAGGCATCCATTTGCTCTTCCCATTACTAGCATGCAATTCCATAGGTGCCAGGTGCAGTAGCAACCCTGCCTTACCACTTGTGCACAAGGCATAATTACATACGATTTTGTAACCTAAACACAAAAGTAAAATAATCAAAACCCAATACACAATGCACAATACACAATGCACAACAGACTGGATATTAATTTCCATTTTATGGAACAATTTAGATCAGCACTTTGCATTGTGAGTGTAGAATCCTGGCTAAAGCTGAAGTTTTGTTTGTTTTATTTTAAGTTACACAATTTACATTTATTTTTGTATTACCAGCTTTAGACAGGTAGTCCCCTAATTGCCAGTTAGTGTAAGGGCTGCTGGCACAGTCATTTTGAAAGAGAACTGCAGAGCTTAAAGCCTGGTATTAGAGGGCTGTAGTGCTAATATTTCAGAAACGATCATGTATAATGGTAGAAAAGCAGGACAAATCCGAGGCAGTAGCTATGACTGCAAAGTGCTTTTATTAGGGGAAATTGCACCACAACATGTTTCAGGCTAGGCCCTTTATCAAGTGTGCAAGAACAAACACAAGAGAAGTATTTAAACATTCCATGGATTTGTCCTGATTTCTACCAAAATTATGATCGTGTCATTTTGGGGTGTGGACACAGGACACCCCTGCATGAGAATCCACCTACAATCAATAATGGTGAGCTAATGAGTTTAGGCTCTGCCAGTGATTTGCTTTCTTATACCTATACCCTAGGCCAGTACTACTCTTCTTCTAGCAGCACTCTTCGAGTGCCTAACAAATTGGTACCTCCAGTGAAAACCCGTTCCTTCTCCTCTAAAGGAGAACTTAACTCCCCAGAGATATAACAACCCCCTCAACTGCCCTAGATCTGCCCCCTTTACCTTTCCCTACCCTCATAGTGTGTTACCTATATTAGCTCTCCTATTGGGAATCCTGAGCGCAAGAAGCAAAGCAGCATAGCGAGGTCCCTCAATGCCATCTTCTGTCCATTAGTATTCTCTTTGGGTCTGTAAGCCATCATGGAGCCTGCAGGCACATGTGCAGTTGAAGCGGATTCCTGACTCACACTGTGAGGGGAGGGGGAGGTAAAGAGGGCAGATCGAGGGCAGTTGAGAGGGCTGTTATATCTTGGGGCAGGGGGGTTTCGTTCTACTTTAATGAAAACTGCATGCATGCGAGAGAGCGGGCATTGACATGGAGCATGCGTCTGGGAGAGAGAACAGGCAGTTGAGGAGAGGGTGGACCGGACATGTGGTCGGTGGCAGAGAAGGTACGTGCCCCCCAGCTTTGCGCCCTAGGGACGTGCCTACTCTGCCTACCTCTAGTTCCAGCCCTTATAGGGTTGCCACTTGTCCAGCTTTAAACTGGACAGCCCAGTTTTTCAAGGGCTGATATTATCATCCCACTCCCCTTTTTCCTGGTTTTAACCAAAGGCAAAGTGCCAAACCTTTGCTCAGGGGAGCACTCTATGGGGAAGATGTAAAAATAATAAATAAAAGTTAAATATAAAGCTTCTTCTTTCATGTAAAAATCAATGGGAGCTGCCTATAGCAAATTTTGAGTTTTTAGCCATTGAAAATTATAAATAGAGTACAAATGTGAGGTATTCGAGTTATTTTTCACGATTTTATTCAATCAAATTTGTAATTTTTGGATTTTTAAATAGATATGACATTTTCACATTTCTTAAAAATTTGAGTTTTCTCAAAGTGGAAAAAAAAACTCTAAAATAATTAATTTTGATAAATAGGCCCTCCTGTTTACATCAGTTCTCTGTTTGGGTTGAGGTCTCCATAAAAAACACCATACTTACCAGAAAGTAGGATTAAATCTGTGAAATCTAGCTTTTAATGGAAATAAGAATGCATCATTATTTGAACCATTTCTTATGTGGACTCCAAGTAAGATCAAACCTTCAACTCATGAAGACCAGTGTCACACTTGGGGGGTTGTTTACTAAACCATGCCTTTCATGAATTTCTTGGATTGTATTGGATTAGACTGAGCTACCAATAGTTTACCAAGCATGCCGGCTGTAATGGTAAGGTAAATAAGAGAGTAAACGTTTCAGCTGCTGCTAAGAACAAACCTGCAGAGCACATGTTAATATGCATCCCATTTCTAAAAGACTGGCCTTAGTGAAATTGCTTGCTTTCCATAAAACCTTTGATGTGGGTCCAGGAAAGGCATGTCTGAGGGAAGATCCATAGGAACGCGGCACACATATCAATCAAACCCACGTAAAGCCGATTTCAAAACTTCATGATAGTTTTTAATGGGTTAGTACCTCTTTTTAAAGTGCATTTCATGGAAACTGATCAAACCCTGCATTCTGAGATAAAAGCAAATAAAATGAATAATTGCTCAAGCATTTGCAAAGCTTTACTGTCATACGCCTAAGGTTAACTTGACTTACCTACTTAGCTAATATCGTTTTTTAAAAGGATTTTTTTTTATTGTTGCCTATAAACTTCATGTAGGTTAAAATAAAGCAATATTACACTAAGGGGGTGTTTAGCATGTTTTATTGTTGGAGAATCTTATTTTATTTAAGCATTCCTTTAAGTGCAAATAAAAATAAGAGAGAAATGGTTTATGGTTTGCAGATTGTGCATTGTAACATACATGCTTTACATGTTTAAAAAAACACATACAGGTGAAAAAATGAAATCTGTTTTACTGCAAGTGTGGCATCATAACCATATCACACCCGCTTGTGTGTCCTCAGCGTTTCATTAGAAGAAAGAATTTTGGTTTGTAAATGGGGTACATGGTAGGTAATAAGATGTAAAACAAATATTCTACAGGAAGGCCATGAAAGAGATAGAGGGACTCCCTTGGTCCTCCCTGAAGCCATAAACATCTGGGTTGTCTTGCTTCTAAGCTCTCTGGGGGGTACATAAATAAGACAGTGTCACTGCTCACCATGTGTTGCTCTGCCAGTGGCCATGTCTGCTGAACTCACACACAGTAGGGATGAGTTGGTTGACCTGAAGCCTGCAGGTTGAGCCATGAGTTGGGCCCTAGGTGTGAACCCTAGGTGTGGTTTGGGCAAGTGGTTCTGACTTCAAGCTGAGCTCCTTTCCTTGATGTTATTGAGTCAACCCCTACACTGTGGTGATCCCACCTATATAATGAATCATAATAATGAGGGGAGTCAGGTCAGGTCAGGTGGAAGTAAAGGACTTCGGGATGGGTTGGATGTGGACTGGGAAGTAACAGGGACGGTTCAGACTGAAAATCCACTCTTTACTAGACCTTGCATCAAAATATGCTCTTTTCACTTCCCTATAGGTACGTTCTGAGATGCTCCATCCTTCCTGGCTCCTTTTCCGAATTGAGTTTAGTTGCACCTATTGATGCAAAGGAAACCTGGTAGCTCCAGAGTTCTCTCATCACCCCGCATCAATAGGTGCAATCCACTTGCATTTAAAGAACTGAGCATGTGTGCAAACACCAGAAATCAAACCAGTTGGACTATTGTGTCCGACTTAGGGGGGAGTGCGAGTGTAATTGCATTAATTTTGACCCATAGGCCATAATTGATTCAGGAGCAATGTTCCCTTGCAACTGCAAGACACTGGAATTCTGGGAGGAAAATGAAGCATAATGGGAAAAGAACTAGAGTCTGCTGATCATAGCAAGAAAAAAATCAGCTGGCACTCACAACAACTAAATATGTATATTTCGTGGTTTATTGAGATCTCCACACAACGTTTTGGGGGATCTACCCCCCTTCTCAAGTGCTTTCACAATAGTAAACAGAAAACAGGTATAAATAGGTAGGATAGGAATAAACTCCACCCCTCAATTAGCAACATTTACAAGGTGCATGTCCCATGTATTGATACATGAATTGAATACCTGTCCAACAGTATCCTGAAATAGTCCTTTTTCTTTTGTTTCTTTTAAGAACATGAGGCTTTTTCTGTTGTAATATGGACATGACTTAATTTCATGGATGTATAGACTTCGACATATAATTATTTTTATGTTCACAGCCACTATGTGATGCACATGAAGGAATTATATGACTTTTTGTTGAATAGCTACATGATTTTTTTTATTGCCACAGACAAATACTCAATTTTTATCAATACATGTAAATCCTGCTAATTGCGGCGTGTAATTTCTTCCTATCTTACCTATTTATACCTGTTTCCTGTGAGAGCACTTGAGAAAGAAGGGTAAATCCCCAAAATGTTGTGTGGAGATCTCAATAAACCAAGAAAATATAGCTCATTTTGCTGTCGGGAGCGCCATCCGATATTCTTCTTGTTCTGGTCGTGTATGGCGCCAAAACACAGGCATCAAATCGGCTGTGATGAAAAATAAGGTAGAGCAAGGATTGTCGGATGCAGACGCAGCATGCATCGTCTGCATCCAACAGTCATGTCGTGTCGGATGAACAATGCGTCAACATCCGACATTTGTATTTCTTACCTTATTTTCCGTTGCATCCGATTTGACGCCTGCGTTTTGATGTCGGATCTGCCATAATCGCGTTGAAGATGCTTGTGTGGTTCTACCCCAATACTGCGAGACATAACCAGGAAGTCATCATCTGTGCCTACTTGTCTTATTCCACAGCAAGCAGCACTCATCTGAAATAGTTTCTAGTTATTGTTTAGCCAATCACATTATACAAGTGTGTTTAGGATAGTTCCTAAGTGCTTTCCTTTTCATCCATTTTCAGGTCTGCCAGATTGGAGCTATAGCCTCCCCATGCAGTAGTTTTTCCCTTTACTTGCTAGGTGTGGCACAGCTTGCCCGGTATGATAACAATCCTTGTTCTGCTGAAGCACAGCTCGCACTTCAGGATGCTGTACTCAGTTTTAAAGCCAGCATTAATCTGGAGAATATGCCAACAAAAGGACCCCCTCCTGCAGAACTAACAAGTAAGCATGTGTATTGACTTACAACCTTAATTAATTTAATTGCCAATTTACTCACTTTGACAGAGATAAGTGAGCTTGCTGGTTTCTCTTCCAAGTTAAATATGCACAGTTAAAGAAAAACTATACCCCCAAAATGAATACTTGAGCAACAGATAGTTTATATCAAATTAAGTGGCCTTATCAAACTGGAATATATATTTAAGCAAATATTGCCATATTACATCTCATGCCTTGAACAACCATTTTGTGATGGTCTGTGTGCTGCCTCAGAGATCACCTGACCAGAAATACTGCAGCTCTAACTGTAGCAGGAAGAAGTGTGGAAGTAAAAGCAAAACTCTGTCTGTTAATTGGCTCATGTGACCTTACTAGGATTTTCACCTTTTCTGAAAGGTTTTACTGGCTGGTGGGGGGGTGGGAACAAAAGAGGCAGTCCACGATGCAAAAGGGGGCGGAGCCATGTACCGTGGAGCAAAAAGGGATGGAGCCACATCGCGAGATAGCCAAAAGGCCGAAAAAAAGGTAAGTTCTGAGTAAATTGGGGGTGAGCCAAGGGCTTTTTTTAAGGGTATTACAAATTTACTGCCAACTACATTGCCGGTATATTTGTAGTACCGGCCCCGCGCTTGGCAGGTGTTTTACCTGCTAGGCCAGTAAAATACCGGCCGGTGGCAACCTTAGACCTAACAAGTATAGTTTGTTTGGTTTGTTTGTGTGCACCGTGAATCCTATGATCCCAGGGGTCTGCCCTTATTTTTTTCTATTTATGATTACCCAATGGCACATACTACTGAAAAAGGATATTATGATGAAAATGATTTATTTACATGAAGCAGGGTTTACCTATGAGCTGTTTTATGCAATATATTTTTTATAGAGACCTACACTGTTTGAGGAGTATAGTTTTCCTTTAATTTTTGTACAGGTACTTTTCATTGCAGGAAAATATTATTTCTTGAGCTTTTATCAGTAGCAATTAGAAAAACATTTTTGAATAATTGGTCTCCTTATTTAGATACTTCTAATGACAATGTGATGATTAATAAATTAATGTACAATTCCAAAGAGCATTCTAGCCACATTACTTGATGTTCCTTAGGTTCCTTATGTTTTCATTATTCTTTTCTTTTAATGATAGAGAGGAAAGTGTTATTCGGTCGGAAAAATTGTTCATTTACAGTTAATTCTGAAATGTACGCTGTTTCTATATTCCATTTTACATTGCATTGTAATTAACTTCTTTTTATCCATCTTAAGTATGCTGATTTACTTTTGTTGTGCAATTATAATGCATTTTCGTTATTTGTCACTGTACATTTTCAAACACCAGTAAATATAATTGTAACAGTAAGTAGCGAGAAGTTATTGATTTATGGGGTATGATTCTGAATTTATTTATTTTTTTTCAAATTAATCCTCTTTTTTCCTAACAATTTGCAGGTCAGAAGTGGTGGCAGGGATATAAGTCTGCCATAGAAGAAAAGGCACAAAGAGTGATGCCCCAGGTTTGTGACAAAGGAAAACAAGCAGCCCCTGCAACTGTATGTACCGAGGGAGCCCCTAAAGGGAGAGGAGTAGCCCCCAAATCACGTGGACCAATCAGTGCATCTAAGCCCTTACAAACTGCAAAGAAAGCAGCCACCATGTTACCAGGAGGGAGTCACCCAAAAGCAGGATCAGTTAGCACAAGCAGGTATGAAAAGCAAATCTGGTTTATATTAGGATTAGGACTCTATTCTAAAGGATAAAGCATCAGTATGTAGTGAAACCCATTAATTGACATATACTCCTTAAACGGCACCTGTTGGGCAAAAATATTAACCCCAACCAAAAGGTGAGGGCTAATAGAGCCCACATTCCGGTTGGAGGTAACAGTAGGTTTTTCTTTAAAACTGCAGGGAGCTCCCGATATGAGCGCCCATGTTGGGGCACACACATGCGCATAACGATCAAATGCTGCAACTTTGCTCATTATGCGAATGTGCATGGCGTCTGAAAAGCATTATGCGCATGCGTTATGTACAACATGGTCACTTGCAATGGGAGCTCCCTCCGGGTGTGAGTGACTTAGCGCTGGCGGGGGCAATTTTTTTTAAAAAAAAAAAACTACCGTTGCCCATACCTTTGGCTGGGGATAATATTTTTGCCCAACAGGTGCCCTTTAACACAAAAGGGAACTGTCATTGCTATAAACTCAAATCACCTTGCTTTGATGCACAGTGCAGCTGTTCCCTTGGGCAGAAGTGCAAGAGCAGGAAGGGAAACGAGCATGCCACTATTTGCCTAATAAAAGAAAACATTATTCTAAGCCCCTTTGCAATTTATGTTAATTTCATATTTTCTATGGTTTTTAAGTTATTTGTATATGTATTGCTATTGGAAGCAGTGTCTGTCTCTTTCTATTCTCTGCACGGGTGGCTGACTGTTGATACAATGTAAGACAAGGCAGCTCATTAACAGACCTGTTTTTGCAGGGGAAATAAACTTTTGCAACATTGTTAAAAATTTAAAGGAGAACTAAAGCCTAACTAAAGAAGCTAGAAATGTTGTACACGATTTTTGTGCTTCTGTACCAGCCCAAGGCAACCACAGCCCTTTAGCAGTAAAGATCTGTGTCTCCAAAGATGCCCCAGTAGCTCCCCATCTTCTTTTCTGCTGATTCACTGCACATGCTCTGTGCTGGAAAAGTTGTTTAGAATTATGTTTTCTTTTATTAGGCAATTTTTAATTTTGGGGTTGATTTGCCCTTTAAGCATGAAAACAATATATGTGCATGTAAATAAAACACACTATGGTTAACATTTACTCTCTTATGCAATACTTCTATTTTCCATTAGGGGGCGTGGCACGAGTGGATTTTCATCTAACAAAACTGCTGTGACTCCAAAGCCAAAACCTCCATTGAATCCAAAAAGCTGTGTAAAGGCTGTAAAAGAGGAGCCGCAGCAGCTCCCAGCAACAGAGGATACCACAGTGCCCGAATCCAAACCCGTAGAAGGTCAGACATACGTGTGTTTGAGAGACACAAGTAATAGTTATTATTCTCACTAATATATTCAAGCCTTAGGAAGCAATAATATATGTATACCACAATGTGATCTGCAGAATGCTTGAGACCTTGGGGTTTTCCAGATAAGGGATCTCTCTCTCTGTAATTTGGATCTCTGCTAAAAAAAAAACATTTAAACATTTAATAAACCCAATAGGATTGTTTTGCCTCCAATATGGATTCATACCATCAAGTACAAGATACTGTTTTATTATTACAGAGAAAAGGGAAATCATTTTTAAAATGTGAATTATTTGATTAAAGTGGAGTTGGCTTTCCCAGCTAACTATAGAAACAACCAATGAGCTAGTAGAATGTACTAGGCCTGGTGCCCAGTGTAGTACAGATATGGGACTGGGTATGTGTTTATTACATACAGCTTGGCAAGCACAGTAGGTGAATGCAGTTGAGTGGCGCAACCCTCAGCTCATGGAATGTGCCAAAAATGGACTTGCCAATATAACTGTGTTGACTCTAAATTGATTTTCCTGTGCAGAGACGCCTGATGTGCCAGCAACTATGAATGTCAGCTCCTACTTGCATCGCCTGGGTTTAGCCAGAGCACTTGCTCGTACTAAAGAAACCACATCAGATGCTTCAGCTCTTTATCAACAAGTCATCAGGATGGCGCCAGAGGTAAGCTTAATAATGGGCTCATTAAATTGGCTGGAAATTCTTTTTACCATGTGAAATAATGCCTTTACCATAATCTAACTATTATAATGAGCAAAGTCTAAGCTTTTCTGATGTAGTTTGGCCTACTTTGGCACACCCTTTTTTTTTTTTGCACGTATACTTCACATACCACATCATCTAGATTCTGAAGTCTCATATCAAAGGGTCCTCTCAAATTTTCCCTTGGTATTGTGAGTATAATTCATTATCTGTATTCATTGCAATGTATTGTAGAGCACAGGATTGGACTGGGGTGTCTGGGGAGCTGGAGAGGGGCCCCCGAGCCAATTCAACCCTGGTAGAGCAGTTCAGACAAGTTTTGTGATTTTTGTGGGAAGAATCAGGAGTGAGCAATAAAGCCCTGGCTAATTCTTTCCAGTAGTGGTTGCTGTGCATGCCAGGCCCCTCCGAAGAGTTTTGTTTTTGCCAGGGAGGGGGCCTAGTGCCATTTAGTTAGACCATTGGAAGAAGTCATTACTTTAGTAAGATACAAATGGAATTTTCTTACCCATAGGTATCTGGGTATTCGGGACTTAGGTTACAGTTTGTGCTGAGACAGGGAGTCCGTCTTCCCTTAAAGGACATGTAAAGCCTACATTTTCCCTCCATGTATATAAATTGGGCATATCTCCCCCACCCAGGCCACATCATTTGTACAAATACCTCAAATATCAAGCTGGCACTAATCCGGAACCCCAAAAATGTTTTAATTAGTACAAAAATCTTTATTTACATCTTGTATAAAAAATAATAGCCTGACGCGTTTCGTGTCCCCACAGGACACTTCATCATAGGCTCACTTGTTACTGATACACACAAAATATTTAAAGGAAAAAAGAGACAATAGTGGGTCTCATGGACGGAATCATAATTAATCGTCAATAAGCTGTATGTCTTTGCCCCTAGTGGCTCATTATTGAAATACAAATAGTTATTTTAGCATGGATATATATATTTATTATATATAATTTCACAATATATATGTAAATATAATAAATATAAATACAATATAAAAAAAAATCGGGGTTATTTTGTTATGGGCAAGAGATATCAAATTCATAGTTTAAACCCAACGGTTGTCTAGTCTCTAGGTGAAAAATCCATTTTGCTTCTTTTCTTAAAAGGTCTGAAATTACATTCCCTCCACGGATGTTGGGTATTATTTTATCAATGGCAACTAGGCTTAGATATGATACGTTTCTATTGTTGCACTCAGCAAAGTGTTTTGCTACAGGGGTTATATTTGATACATGTTCCCTGATTCTATGTTTTAGTTTTCGGCCCGTCTGGCCTACGTATTGTTTCTGATATTTTTTACATGTTAGTAAATATATCACATTTCTTGTGTTGCAATTTATATAATGTTGTATTTTGTATGTCTTGTTTTGAGTGGAAGAGATAAAGTCTGTTGTTTTCTTTAGGTATTTGCAGCTAATACATCTATTTGCCCCACATTTGAAACAGCCTTTGGTTTGTAGCCATGTGTTATGATATTCTTTGAATCTAATAAGGCTTGGTGTTCATTTATTGCCTATTGTTTCCGTTTTGCCTATCAAAGATGTATTTTTGTCCCTTTTTAAGGATTTACTTCAATATAGGGTCAGTTTCTAGAGTAACTAGATTTCTCTTAATGATATTTTTTATTTGATTATATTGTGGACTATATGTTAGTATACATGATAAGGCTTCAGAATGATCTTTTTGTATTATCCGTTTTGGATTAATTTAAACACTGTCGGTCTTAGCACTGTATCTCTTTAACAAATCTTTTCTATTAACTCTGGCTGCTCTTTTAAGAGCTCTGTCTAGGACACTTTTCTTATAGCCTCATTGTAATAATTTGTTATGGAGATCATTTGATTTAGCACATCATTTGTACTGCATACACCCAGTCCATTTGCCAGCGTCATCACATTTTCCTAAAACAAATCACCCGGCAGCCATTTTTCCTCTGACACATGATCAGTAACATTGACACCTGCAAACTGGACATGTATGTTGTAAAGTTCATGCAGTGCAGAATGCAGGTTACACAGATACAACTCTGATAAAAAGTTCTGCTGGGGTTGAGCACTGTAATGGTTACGCTGAGCTCAGGAGAGGTGGTTAGGAGAATAAAATAGGATCAGACAGATAGTGGCCGATTTATCAAGGGTCGAATTTCGAGGGTTAATAAATATCATGTTTGAAGGATTTTAGCGCAAATACTTAGTTCGAACGATCGAATAAAAATCTTCCGATCGAGCGATAACATCCTTTGAATCGAACGATTCGAAGAACTTTAATCGATCGATTGAACGATTTTTATTCGATCAAAAAAACCTTAGAAAAGTGCTGGGGAAGGTCCCCATAGGCTAACATTGAACCTCGGTAGGTTTAAACTACCGAAGTATGTAGTCTAAGTATTTTCTAAAGAGACAGTACTTCGACTATCGAATGTTCGAATAGTCAAACTATTTTTAGTTTGAATCGAAGTCGAAGGTCATAGTAGCCTATTCGATGGTTGAAGTACACAAAAAAATACTTCGAAATTCGAAGTTTTTTTCATTCGAATCCTTCACTCGTAAATGTGCCCCATAGTGTTTCTATGGGAACCAGCAATGCTATCTCTTCATTGGCTGTTAGACTGGAGGGTGCGTTTATTAGTCTGAGCTGAGAAGAACTGAGCATGCTCATGAGCCAACAGCCTGAGGGAGGGGGCAGAGTGATTTAGAGGAGGAGAAGGAATTCTAAGTGATTAAAGGGATGCTGCAGCCTTACTGTTAACCTTTTAACAATCAGAGTGGCATGTACAGTATCTAAAGATTTCAAAGAGGCTGTTCACTGATTACATTTTTGTGGGAGGGGGGTTTGCATGCATACAAGAATGATGACTGGATGGCTCAGGATCTTTCTCATAGAGGAATGATTACATTGACAACATGCTGATTGCATCCCCCCCCCTCACTGTGACAAGCTTTCACATCACATGAACTGTTATTTAATTTTGCACTGTTATACTCTGCATTATCCACTGTAAAAGAGATGGAAAACCATTAAATCAGTACAGTTTTGCTGCAAAATGGAATGCAAATAATCCCCCTTACAAGTAAACTGGGACAAATGATGGCCAGGGGCAGATTAACCAACGTTGTTGAACACATTTGCGCGAGATTGAGAATATTATTTTGAGGGAATAAGCACTGTATTTTATTTAATTTTATTTTCTATTTATTTTCCTTTTTTCAGGTACACGATGCCTACATTGAGCTAGCAGAACTGCTTTTATCCACGGACCCCCTGGCTGCAGTAGATGTTTACTGTCAGTACCCCCAAAAGCCGGAACAAGAACAGTCATTTGATGATGCGTTCATCCCAGGAGAGATCGTGCGACTATTAATCAAATGTGAAACGTATGATGACCCTCGCTTACCCATCAATATGATCTCCTATGGCAAAATCATGGGGATAGGTAAGGAAAGGGCAGAGACACTTACTAGCGTTGCAGCAGATCTCATATTATCAGTTTGTATGCGCTATTTTGGTTTCGACGGGAGTTATTAAAAGACGTGTAAAGGGTTAATTTATACTGGCATATCTGAACTTAATGTCTGTATGAAAGTGCGGAAATGACTAGTTTACCCTTAAAGGAGAAGGAACGGTATAATCACTGTTGGGTGCCAAAATGTTATATTTATACCCCACAGTGCCAGTGTCATTTGTTCCCTGAGACCCTGGGCTACTGCTCCTGTTCACTGGCAACTGTACCAATCAAATCAATATAAGGTTGTCCTTGGTGTATGAATCCGTGTGTAAGTGCTTCTCAACAGGCTGCATCCCTGTGCTAAAAATCTCCATGTAGATATAGATAGTACCCGGAGAGCACATTTTGTCTTTAAAATCTCATATCTTTATTCGCAGAAAAATCATGCACGATTTTTGTGCAAATAAAGATATGAGATTTTAAAGACAAAGGGGGTTATTTATCAAAGTCCAAATTTATCTCTATATTGTCTGCTACAAACTCCGATCAAATCCGCTCGGATTTTTTAAGCTTATTTATTATTACATTTTCCCGAAAATTAGCATTTTTTGATTTTCACGAATTTTTCTGACTTTTTCATCCGATTTTCATGATTTTCACGATTTTTTGGTAATTTTCAACTGAAAAATCAGAAAACTTCAAGGTATTGCATGAAACCCAGCACACATGAAAAAATCAATGTCACTTCTCCCATTGACTTATATGCAACCTTGACAGGTCTGAGATGCTGGATTTTCAGATTCTGACTTTTCCATCCTCGGGGTTTAATAAATTCCGAAAAATTCTGAATTTATTAAAAGTCAGATTTTATAAAAAAAAAAAATCAAAATTTTTTTGTGATTTTTGCATTCGGAGTTTAGTAAATAACCCCGAAAGTGTGCTGTCCGGGTACTATTTATATCTACTTGACAACTATACGAGCCCATGGCACTACTGTAGCAGCATAATGTCACCATCTTCTTCTTGGATCCTTTGAGTGGTGTACAGTGTCGGACTGGGATGCCAGAGGCCCACCAGAAAGCCTTAGACCTTGGGCCCAGCAGAAAGCCTAAAACTGTAAGCCCACCAGAAAACCTAAAACAGTGGACCTTTCCAAACTATTATTCTTCCTCTCCTCACTCAACCTCTTTATTCTCCTAGTTTTTAATATATCCTAACAATATTCTCCCATTATTAAGCATTTTCCCCCAAAACGAAATAGGCAATGACCATGAAATAGGCCAAATGTTTAGAAACAAGAGGGCCCATTAACACCTGGGCCCACCGGGAGTTTTAAACCGGTGGGCCAGTCCAAAACTGGTGGTGTAACTCTAGTTTACAGCAAATCCAGTTTAGGGGTTTGGTAAGTTGACCAAGATATATTGAAATTGCTCATTAATTAGGATCTCTCTGGGAACCTTTACTCGTCTGGGCCCCACTGCAACCGCAGGGTCTGCTTCCTCTGTAGTTACGCCCTGGATCCTTTAAGGCCAGGATTTTCCCTCTAGTGTATGTGTATTTCCCCAACTAATGGAGAAATCAATGGGCTGAATCTTGTCAGTGAAGGAGTTAAAAGCGTTACAATCTGTACATGGGTACTGGTCATCGGTACCAAGTACATGGTGCAGTGTCCCAATAGTTGGGGCTGTAGACACAAAGTGACAGGCAGAATTGGTCAGATTCCATGTATAGTTTTTAAAAAGGCAGAATACCCCCTTGTTCAGTATGAGTGCAATGAATAGGCCTCACTCTGAGCATCGATTTTGCCTGTTGGTTTAAAGGAGAAGGAAAGCTACCAAAGCAATTTATTGCCAATAATGCAAGCTAGAACGCCATTTTTATTCTTTAGAATAAACAGCTCTAGACACTGTCTCTGTTTGTTTAGGATAGCAGCCGCCATATTAGCTTGGTGTGACATCCCTTCCTGCCTGAGTCTCTACCTGCTCACTCATAGCTCAGATTACAGCAGGGAAGGGGAGAGGAGCAAACTGAGCATGCTCAAGCCGTAGCCCTGGAAGTTTAAGCTGAAAACAGGAAGTCTGATACAGAAGCCCATGTATAAACAATAGAAGGAAAGAAATGCTGTGTTTCTTTTGACAGAGGACTCAGAGCAGCATTAATAGACCTTTCTGATAAAAGCTTACTTAGTTTTAACCTTTCCTTCTACTTTAATCACAAAAAACGGGGAAATTGAAGCCCCCTGTTTTGTGTTTGCAGTGTAGATAATTAGGTTTCCAGGGCACAGATAATCCCCCTTACATGATGGACATCTGCTAACAAAACAGTCACAACAAAGGGGGAAGGTTGTTTACTGGTAATGTAATTATCTACCTCATGTTGAACAAGGGGGTATACTGCCCCTTTAATGTATGTAACATGTAGCACCATTCCCAAATTGTACACAACGTTTATAACTGCTGCTTGTGGAACTGTGATATATATATATATATATATATATATATATATATATATATATATATATATATATATATATATATATATATATATATATATATACACAGTATTATATTGTACACCATTTCATAGCATCCCTATTGTTCGTTCCAGTAATTATCTGCAGACTTGTACAGCAAATAGATCGTCCCAGATGCCGTGCGGTTTGATGTCATGTTCAGCTCCTCCAGCAATCTAATTGCCAGTAATTGTCAGACTGTGAGCAAGGCAAATATTTATTACAGGAAGCCGCAGTCTAAATCTCACCATGGCATAAAGTTCATTAGAATAATAAATCCAAGCTGCAGGGATGTTCCTCATGTGGCCCCACCAATTCATCTTTGGTGCTCTCCAGCCTGAAGATCCCACCAGCGGCTGTTTTTAAGGTTCTGGTAACCACGGCAACCCAGCTAATAAACGTTCGAGGCAAAGGGACAGCAGAGAGCACTTACTGCTGGTAAATTATTCAAAAATAACTAAAGGGCATGTAGCAGTGTCAACATCCATTGCTGAAAACCCTGTTGTGCGGGTGCATTATAACTAATATATTGTGCACCATTTATCACAATGCCGCAGTCATGAAGGTGCTGAGCCTCAAATTACGACTCCTGCAGTATGTAGCAGCTATCAAAAGCAGTCAGTGGATGCAAACTACAAGAAGGTGCTAATAGTTGAAAACTACCAATGTCAGTCTTCTGGCTTCACTGCTGGTCTAGACTGTCAAACGCAAACAAGATTGGTCTTTAAAGGGATCCTGTCAAAAACATGTTTTTTTCAAAACACATCAGTTAATAGTGCTACTCCAGCAGAATTCTGCACTGAAATCCATTTCTCAAAAGAGCAAACAGATTTTTTTATATTCAATTTTGAAATCTGACATGGGGCTTGACATTTTGTCAATTTCCCAGCTGCCCCTGGTCATGTGACTTGTGCCTGCACTTTAGGAGAGAAATGCTTTCTGGCAGGCTGCTGTTTTTCCTTCTCAATGTAACTGAATGTGTCTCAGTGGGACATGGGTTTTTACTATTGAGTGCTGTTCTTAGATCTACAGCTGTTATCTTGTGTTCGGGAGCTGCTATCTGGTTACCTTCCCATTGTTCTTTTGTTTGGCTGCTGGGAGGGGGGGGAAGGGAGGGGGTGATATCACTCCAACTTGCAGTACAGCAGTAAAGAATGATTGAAGTTTATCAGAGCACAAGTCACATGACTGGGGGCAGCTGGGAAATTGACAATATGTCTAGCCCAATGTCAGATTTCAAAATTGAATATAAAAAAATCTGTTTGCTCTTTTGAGAAATGGATTTCAGTGCAGAATTCTGCTAGAGCAGCACTATTAACTGATTCATTTTGAAGAAAAAATTTTCCCCATGACAGTATCCCTTTAAGGGGATTATTTGTCTTTAAATGAACCTTTAGCGTGATACAGAGAGTGATATTTCGAGACAATTTACAATTTTTCATGTTTTATTATTTGTGGTTGTTTAGTTATATACAGTAGCTTTTTATTCAGCACTTTGCAATTTTAGCAACTAGAATGGTCTTCATTGTTTGTTATAGTTTTATAGTTTAACCCTAACTCTTTCCAGCTTTCAAAGGGGGGTCACTGACCCCATCTGAAAAACAAATGCTCTGTAAGGCTACACATGTATTATTATTGCTACTTTTTATTACTCATCTTTCCTATTCATATACCAGTCTTTTATTCATATCAATTGATGAAATTGCAAACCGGAGAGACGCTGAATAAAAAGCTAAATAACTCAAAGACCACAAATAATAAAACATTAAAACCAATTGCAAATTGTCTCAGAATATCACTCTCTAGGTCAAACTAAAAGTAAACTTCAAGGTGAACAACCCCTTTAACAATGTGGCCCTGGAGTACAAACCCATCAGTGTCAGGGAGATAAAGATCTCTTGGCCGTGCTCATGAGCATCCAATATGGTGCTGGCCAGATATTAACTGCTGAAGATGCAGGGAGTGCAACAGATGAACCATGTCGGCCATTGTTCTCTCAACGGTCTGCTTCTGGCTGTCGGAGTGCACCATGACTGGTGCTCAATTAGCTGTGTCTGAGCTGCATGTGCACTTTCCATAGAGCGGCTGCAACAGCATCGAATGGGATAAAGGGAGACAAGACAGAGAAAGGTAAATAAAGACTGTTTGCATTGCATCCACGTGCAACAATCTTGTGGTGAAATCCCTCGTTACATCCTGGAACAAAATCACAGGGAACCTGCCCCAAGGCTTCTACCATCTATTTCTGTCTGGGGCCCAAACAAGACACGTTGTCACATTTATCTTTCTCTATAGCCAAATACATAACAATGTCATACAATAGGCTCACCTATAGAAACCCTCTCCTCCCTGCCTGTGTCCTTTCCCTTCAGAATATTGGAAATGTGTCAGACAACATGCTGTACAGCAGAGATCCCCAACATTTTCCATGAGCCACATTCAAATGTAAAAAGAGTTGGGGAGCAACATAAGCATGAAAAAAGTTCCCGGAGATGCCAAATCAGGGCTGTGATTGACTATTGGTAGCCCCTATGTGGACTGGCAGACTACTGTTTGGCAGTACACCTTGTTTTTATACAACCAAAACTTGCCTCCAAGCCTGGAATTCAAAAATAAGCACCTGCTTTGAGGCCACTGGAAGCAACATCCAAGGGGTTGGAGAGCAACATGTTACTCAGGAGCCACTGGTTGGGGATCACTGATCTACAGAGAACCTCATTTAGAAGCCGAGAAATCACATGCCGTAGAGCAGCAGCCTAGAGATTGGTTGTTTTTTTTTGATTGTTTGGAAGAAAAAGAAATGCTTTGGTTTGATTACGGTTACTATGCTAGGGTAAAGTCGTTAGTAAATAAGGACCACAATGTTTTATGCTTAAAGTGATACTGAGACTAAAAAATTTCTTTTCAAAATATAAATCTACACCAAAAGTTACCTATAGGTCATGTTGATTATTTTTAGCCAATAGTTCTGCTATTGTAAGTAATTGTTAGTTGAAGTTCTTAAACCTGACTGTTTTGCCAACCTGTTCTTAATCTGTCAGTTAGAGTTTCTAATGCTAACGGACTCCTGCTGCACAAATATGGCAGCCCCCTCATAGAGGAACAGGGTAGTAAGAAAGGTAATGTAAAAGCATCAGGCAAATACTTTTATGGCAAAATTATAAAGACAATGTTATGATACATAATAAAAAAGGTTATTTTCTAATGCCAGTATCTCTTTAAAGGGCACCGGTTGGGTAAAAATGTTATCCCCAACCAAAGGTGCGGGTTAATAGAGCCCGCATTCCGGTTAGGGATATGTTTTTTTCGGGAAAAAAAATGCCCCCCGCCAGTACTACTCTACCTGCACCAGGAGGGATCTCCCAGTGCGAGCAGCCATGTCCAGTCACTTGCATGCGCATAATGAAAAGCTGCCCGAATTGCTCATTATGAGCATGCATGTGACGTCAAATGCGCTTATGCACGTGAGTGACTGGACATGGCTGTGCGCACCGGGAGATCCCTCCTGGTGCAGGTAGCGTAGCACTGGCGGGGGGCATTTTTTTTCCCAAAAAAAACATATCCCTAACCGGAATGCGGGCTCTATTAACCCCCACCTTTGGTTGGTGATAACATTTTTATCCAACAGGTGCCCTTTAAGGAAACCCTGCTCTGTAGACCTGAGGTCCATTAATTTTAACCAGCAGCTAAAGCCCCAGAGAATTATGGGGGTGCTGTGCAGCTTCCCAGACCACTTCAACTCATAGCTCCTATTCTCCTCATACTGTACTACTTACCTTTCTCCTTTGGATTGCTTGGTGACTGCGTCAACCCCCCCCTACACCTCATGTACATGTCTGAATCAACATATGTACATATAGTAGGCATGGCAGAGGGCACAACTTTTTGTATTTGGCTTGGGTACTTGAAAAGCAATAGAGCAGCACCATGCGTGAAAATTTTCTATGGGGCCTTAAGTTGCCCTTTTAATGCCCAAAGAAGAAAAAACAAAGCCAAATGAATTGAAGGAGCTCACAGATATGTACTAATGAGATTATTGTGCTTTACCAGAGCAACGTTATTAATCACTGCTGTTTGTTCCTGCTTTAGGCTGTTTGGAGAAATATATTCATATTCTTGAAGAGAAATGTAAAACAAAGACCCTTAAGGCCGTCTATGCAGGAATCCACAACAAGCCCGTCGACGACAAAGATCTGCAAAGCTTCTTCCGGTTTAAATGCTGGATTTAAGAAAATATCAGATACCTCAAGAAATAAACTGCAGGTGATTCTTCAAACAATGATCTGAATACATTTATATAGAGGGAGAGAAAGAGAGAAGGGCTGGTCTTTCTTTGCCATATTCTGTTCCATTAACAGTGTAACCCTTTAAAGGAGGAGGAAAGTCTTCTTCCACTTGGGGGTGCCACATGTTAGACATGGGAAACATGGGAGTTGCCACTTACCAAACCCAAGAACACAGCCTTGATTGATGGGGTTGGAAAATAATAAGATAGTGCCCCATTTCCCTGTCTACAACCCCAGATGCAGCTTTTCAAAATGGCAAATTGGTTTTTTTTTCTATAATAAAAATGTTTAAAAAGTAAACACGGGGAACCGAACTTAAATTTGAAGCAGCGTAGGTTCTCCTCAATAAAGACAGTGAGGTTGTGGAATGCACTGCCATGTGATGTTGTGATGGCTGATTCTGTTAATGCCTTTAAGACTTGGCTTGGATGATTTCTTGGACAGACATAATATCATTGCCAGTGCTCTCCAACGTCTGTTGTACCAAGGGTTGGAATTTTTCTGGCCTACGTGGTAAAGGGGCGATAATGAAAGCCAGTGTTTACCACTCCCTGTTTTTAAAGGAGAACTTCTTGAGCATTCTTGACAAAGGGGTCCGCCCCGAAACGTTGCATTGCACTCCGTGATAAACACTTGAAGTGTTCTAGCAGATCTGTGTGCCTTTGGATTTTTCTATTTGCAAAGCAAAACATGGCAGTTTTAGCTGTATTTATTTTTAGGGTTTAGTTCTCTTTTAAACCACACCCACTTTAAACCACACATAAGTAGCATAGAGTATGGGACACATAAGTAGCATAGGGCAGGCAGAGTATGGCACACACAGGCAGTGTAGAGCAGGTAGAGTATGGCTCACATAAGTAGCATAAGACAGGCAGAGTATGGCACACACAGGGAGCATAGGGCAGGCAGAGTATGGCACACATAAGTAGCATAGGGCAGGCAGAGTATGGCACACATAAGTAGCATAGGGCAGGCAGAATATGGCACACACAGGGAGCATAGGGAAGGCAGAGTATGACACACACAGGCAGTGTAGAGCAGGCAGAGTATGGCACACATAAGTATCATAGGGTAGACAGAATATGGACACAATGCCAGTGCTAAAGTGTTAACAATACAGGGATTTTGGGGTGTTACAGGTGTGAACAATGCAGGGGGATTACATATGTGAACAGGGCTGCCATCAGAACGGGCCCCACACAACAACATTTCCTGTGCCCCCCTTGTCACCTCTCCCTCACCCATCAGTACAAAGGCCACATAAGATACAAGTGTTAAAACATTAAGTACCCCTCTACAAGTTAAAAAAAAAAGAACTTTGGTGGCCAGGGCGCCCTACAAGTTTTGGTGGTCAGGGCCCCTACAAATTAAAGAAAAAAAAAACATTGGTGGCCACGGACCCCCTACAAGTTATAGAAAAAACACTGATGCCAGGGCCCCTACAAATTATTTTAAAAAAACCTTTATGGCTAGGGCCCCTACAAGTTATTTAAAAAAAAAAAAACATTTGTGGCCAGGGAACCTACAAGTTGTAAGAAAAAAAGAAGGCTGCCTGTACCTGCAGTTTCCTGTGCTCTGATTCGCCAGTGAAGTGTAAGTCCCGGTAAAGCTGCATGGCGATTAGATGAACTAGAGGGGAAATTCAAAATTCACCCGTCCAATCCCCATGCAGCTTTACCGGGACTTACACTTCACTGGCGAATCAGAAAACAGGAAGCAAGATGCAGGCACTGGAGCTGTAGCCCAACCTCCCTTTCCGAAGTCTGCAGCTCACCAATGGCAGGGGCCTGGCTATGCAAGTAAGTGCAGCATGGCTGGGCCCCCCTTAACTCCACAAACTATCCAGGACAGCAGTACTACGAATTGTGCTGTGTCCGACGCACAAGGAAAGGTGACAGGTGGAGTTCCCACTTTCACAGCTTATGCTCCTCACTCCAGGTGCTTTTCCTTCAATATTAACAGGAGCAATACCAGGGTATTTTAGCTGGCCGACAAAGTGTCCTACATGCCCTGATAGAGGTTGCCTAACTGCCAGTACAGGAGCTTATTAAAGGAACAGTTCAGTGTAAAAATAAAAACTGTGCAAAATAAAAAAAATTTTGTAATATAGTTAGTTAGCCAAAAATGTAATGTATAAAGGCTGGAGTGACTGGATGTCTAACATAATATCAGCTCTCTTGATTTCCACTGATTTGTTACCAGGCAGTTACCAATCAGTGGTTTGAGGTGGGCACATGGGTCATAACTGTTGCTTTTGAATCTGAGTTGATTGCCGAGGATCAATTGCAAATTCACTGAACAGTTATGTACCATGTGGCCCCCCTTCAAGTTGCTGATTAACTCAGAGTTAGTCTAATTTCCCTTTTTCTCTGTAATAATAAAACAGTAGCTTGTACTTGATCCAAACTAAGATATAATTAATCATTATTGGAAACAAAACCAGCCTATTGGGTTAATTTAATGTTTATATGATTTTCTAGTAGACTTACAGTATGATGATCCAAATTACGGAAAGATCCGTTATTCTAAAAAACCCCAGGTCCTGAGCATTCTGGATAACAGGTCCCATACCTGTGTAGGGATGTGTAAAATAGGCACCCCTAGTTAAGTAGGCAGGAAAATCCTTAGTGTTCTAGACAGACACCTAAATGGGTCCTAATGGGGACTTGTGTCAATGCTCTGCTTTATGCTGTTCTCAATAGTGACCAGTAGATGGCACTGTGCTAAAGTATAAAACCCTTTGTAGCTATGCTGTCAGGGTCCATTTTGTGCTGGCTCTAGACTGAGCAGGCAGGCAAGAGCTCTTGTGGAACCTAAATGAATCAGGCCCAGTAAGGATTAGGTTGCTCACCCTAAGAGGTCACTCTAGTAGTGACAGATAGTTGAGCAGCTTAAGGCTTCTATGAGGAGAATCAGAGGGATTAAGATCCCGGGTACTAATTGCCCAGAAGTAGGGACTAAGTGCATAGACTTAGGGATGTAGCGATTCCCCTCAGGTTCCACTTAGGGAAAAGGCTGAAAGCTGGGTGTACTTTCATTGCTGCTGTACATGTTCTCTTCCCTGTGGGGATTAACATTGACCAAAGGTGCTGTGAGTATATGTCTATCCACTGTTCTGTATGATCCTGTTTGCTCTTATGAACACTGCATTGAGGATTGTATTGTTCAATAAATATGTTCATGGTTAAGTTATAAGAACCACTGGCGCCCAATTATTGCACCCTGTATCAGGTTACAGTTATACTACACCCTGCCGCCACACTGTTTGCGAGGGCTTACTCCCTAAGATCAAAGGTCTCACCCAGAGCACAGTATTGGGAGTGGGGCTGATAGATAGAACACAGGGTACTCAATTTTCTATAGCGCTCCACCTGTATGAGAAACGTTTATTTTGCACAGACTATTTAACCAGTTTTTATTTTTTACACCGAACTGCTCGTTTAAAATGCTGTCATGTGCTTTTTGGGAAGAGAATGGAAAAAATTTGAGTTTTCTTCCTTAAAGGGCCAGTAACACCTTTTAGAGAACCCAGTCCCAATCAATGTACTTACATTACTAACATCCAATATGCAGCTGCATCATGCTTCCTAGTAAGGAAAGTCAAAAAAATGGAAACCGCAGTTTTCCAAGGGGCCCCACCATCTTGCAGCAGTAGAAAAGCTTATTTTTCCCTGCCTGCGCGCCACTGTGAATCTCTTCCTGTTCTTTGGGTTGCGAGTTCCTGGTTTGTGACGTCACTTCCGGAAGTGACGTCACCTAGCAACCACTAGTTACCCCTAAGCGTCTTCCACGCTGTCAGTGTGGTCTTATCTGTTCTCCTCAACCGATCATTTGATGCAGCCATTTCATTTGTGCCTCTCCCCCCAGCCCTTACATGATTTTTAGCAGCAGCCCGTTCCGTATGTCTGCCTCTCCCCCTCCCGTTCCGTAAGTCTGCCTCTCCCCCTGCCCTTCCGTTTGTCTGCCTCTCCCCCTGCCCTTCCGTTTGTCTGCCTCTCCCCTCCTGCGATGATCTGCAGCAGCCCGCAGCCTTTCAGTGTGTGCCTCTACCAGCACATAAGAGGAGAATATCAGCATCCGAATCCTCCGCTGTCTGCCTTGAAAATGAAGCTGCTTCCGGGTTCAGTCCTGAACCGGAAGTCATGTGAGTAGGAGAGCTGTCGGGGACGCGCACATAGGACAGAGCTGCAGTTGCTGATCGCCGTTTCGCCTGTTTTCAAAATGTATTGAACAACATGGAGGCGATTTTTATTGGTGAATTTTTAAGCTAAACCCAAGGTAAATATGGAACATGTAGTAGGATATGGGTATTATTTGGAGGGTATAGTTTTGATTTTTTAAATAAAAAAAATTGGTGTTACTGGTCCTTTAAAAAAACCTGATCAGAAAAAAATTGAGGTTTAATAAATGGGCCCCAGTGTTACATGTGAGAATAGCAGGAAAAGCTGTTTCATACTGGGGGGCAAAGATGTTTTTCTTTTCATTGCTTCACTACCAACTAAGTCCTGGGGGGCAATTACACAAGTGGCAGTCCAGACATGTTCATCCAATCACATGGGTCGGAATGGACCAGAAAGATAAGATCCTTGCGCCTGAGCTCCGTCAAATGAAGCTGCAGCTTTGTGCTTGAAAAAAACGAAGCAAACTAATAAACAGCCCTCCCCCAGATAATACACAGGAAAAAGCAACTCATCGTTATATCATTTTACGTGTGAAGCATTTGATGGGGATAAAACACAATCAAAGACTGAAACGGAATTAAAAAAAAACAAGCAGTGTTGAAGCGCAGAGCTTACAGTCGATCTGTTACACACATTGAGCCAACACACGCGGTTTATTTCATTAATCAACACGGAGGAGACGGAGAAGCAGAAGGCACTTTTGAGTAGAGAACGCACATGAGAACTCCATGGAACAACAATGGAAACACAAGTTTCACAAGACTTATAATCACAGAGAAAGGAACAATCTTTCCGGATGATGGCAATTGATTGACTGGATTGTTATATAGGGGGGCAGAGCCATGCGGCTCTAGGCTGCACCATTAGCAAGAATTTGCTGGACCCACAGTTCTCACATAACCAAAGTGATGATCCATTGAGTGGCAACAACACTGTTCCTCTATATGAGCAAGACTGGAGTTTGCACTGGATACGGCATCGGAAAACTAATAGACTTTAGCAGGACAGCAGGCTATCCAATAATCTGTATTTATGCAACAGTGTTCCAATAAACTGTATGAAATCCGCATCCCTCCAGCTGCTGAATGGATTTGAGCTACGGTGTCCTGGGAAGGACATGACGTGAGACTGTAGAGGAACATGGCATTACCCTAATGAATCTTTACAAATAATAAGTGGGTATTTATATTCAAATCTTTTCCTGGTTGATTGATCTCTTTAACTCTGCGTCTGTCCCTCCCGGTCACTTTTGGATCAGATGAACTGGACGCACATATGACATGGTCCCATGTAAACGTATGTTCTGTGCTCCCCGGCACCGGCCTCATAGTCTATTCAGCTTGGTGACTATTAGCACTCTCACCGTCTGGTCAAACGAGGTACAAACACACAGTCCCTTCTTATCGGGGCTCCAGTCCAGGCTAGAGATCGGCTGGGTGGACAGAGTCACATTCTGCAAAAGGCTCGCTGATCCGGCAACGCCCGTATCTACGCCATCGGAGTCTTTTCGGGAGCGCTGAGCTGGGTATTCGCTAGAAGAAAGGGGTGAAGAAAGAGGAGACTCAATCAGTGCCCACAAAAACAGTTTTACTTTACATGCAGGTATAATGTACCGGTCTGCTGTTGGAAAGGAAGCCTCTGATTGGTTACTATGCCGGATATACATATAACGGGTCATTTCCCTATACCCCTTCTTGCGCTTGCAATTTGGGAACAACAAAGCAAGTGCTACAACTATCACTTAGGGGCCTATTTATTATTATTTTAAATAGTTTTAGAGGCATTTTCAACCCACGACCGAACTCACATTTAAAAAAAAAAAAAAAAAAAAAGCACAATCGTCTACGTATTTATTAAAAGATCCAAATATGAAAGCACAAACAAATGCATTGAACAACTTTGAAAGGGGTTGTTCACCTTTAAGTTAACTTTTAGTATGATTTGTGATGATCTGATATTCTGAGACAATTTGCAATTGGTTTTCATTTTGTATTATTTGTGGTTTTTGAGTTTATTTAGCAGCTCTCCAGTTTGTAATTTCAGCAGTCTGGTTGGTAGAGTCCGAATTACACTAGCGACCATGCATTGATTTGAAGTAACCATAGCAATAAGTTTGAAATCTTACAGAGCATTTGTCTTTAAATGGGGTCAGTGACCCCCCATTTGAAAGTTGGAAACAGTCGGAAGAAGAAGGCAAATAATTAAAAATCTATAAAAAATAAAAAATTAAGGCTAATTGAAAAGTTGCTTAGAATTAGCCATTCTATAATATACTAAAAATTTACTTTAAAGGTAAACCTAGAAATTCTCGTTTACTCCAAACTTTTCACGTGTTTACAAGCCAAAAAAATAAAAACTTTGATAAGCTCCAAAACCTAGAAGAAATTCTAGAGAGAATTCTTCACGTGCAAGATTTTTGAATTGTAAAAAAATCAACCCAAAGTTAATAAATGGGTCTCCCTTCTGCGCTTTTCTTTTTAATTCGCACCATTTCTAGGGATCGAATATTTATAAAGAACTGTAGTTTTTCTGGGAGGGTTTTTGCGGGGGCTGGTCATGAACAATGTATTAAAACTCTGGGAGGGTCTTGGTTAAAGGAACAGTTCAGTGTAAAAATAAAAACTGGGTAAATAGATAGGCTGTGCAAAATAAAAAATGTATCTAATATAGTTAGTTAGCCAAAAATGTAATGTATAAAGGTTGGAGTGACTGGATGTGTAACATAATAGCCAGAACACTACTTCCTGCTTTTCAGCTCTCTAACTCTGAGTTAGTCAGCGACTTTAAGGGGGCCCACATGGGGCATAACTGTTCAGTGAGTTTGATCCTCAGCATTCAGTTCAGATTCAAAAGCAACAGATATGACCCATGTGCCCCCCCCCTTAAGTCACTGATTGGTTACTGCCTGGTAACCAATCAGTGGAAACCAAGAGAGCTGAAAAGCAGGAAGTAGTGTTCTGGCTATTATGTTAGACATCTAGTCTAATAACGATATTAGAAACATTTTTTATTCTGCACAGCCTAATATCGTTATTAGATTTACCCAGTTTTTATTTTTACACTGAACTGTTCTTTAAGATTAAAAGATGGCTGAACACAAGAGAGTGATAACAAATGTTATAAAACCCAAATTTTACATTCACAGGATAGAAATAGACGACAATTCTCCCGACTGGGCCATTCCAATGCATGGGGGAGGCACTTATACACAGCTTCCTATGCACAGTTTTACTTCCAGCTTTATATGGAGCTGTATAACTTGTGCAACATTCATTCTTCCCATTAGTGTGCCCTACGGTCTAAAGGATTTGGCAGCATCTTCAGGCCACACATAAATCCACTTACTATTTCCAAAGGTGAAGATTTCCGGCTCCTCCGCTGGTCATGAAAACGTCTCTGTTCTGGGGCAGATGTCGCACTTGCCAAACAGTGGATTTATGAGCCTGCGGACACAAAATTGTGACGTCAATATCACTTGATAAGCTGCTCGTTACACTGGCAAAGGCAGTCACTTTACAGTGTATCACTCGGCACACATAGAAATCAACGGGCACTTATAAGTGAAGCTTTGGCTGACAGTTGTGGTTATACAGTACATACAGGTAGAGTCCTGTAGGGACCCGCGGGTTACCCGCAAAAACCTGCGGGTTGCGGATAGAAGTTCCTGGTATAGACGCGGGTCGGCGGGTCGCAGGTCTTTTCAATAGCGATATTTACTCCTTTTTTCTGATCACGTCTACTTCCGATGACATCACTTCTGGTTTACAATGACAGCACTTCCTGTTTTACTCCTTTTTTTCTGATCACGGCTACTTCTGATGATGTCACTTCCAGTTTACAATGACAGCACTTCCTGATTCTTGATGGTCAGCGGATCCGGGTTGCGGATAAGGTACTTGCGGGTCGGGTAGTGGGTAGGAATGCGGGTTGCGGGTCTGGGTTGCAGGTTGTGAGTACGGGTCAAAAAAAAAAAAATGGACCCGCGCAGGACTACATACAGGTGTCACTCTAATACCATCCCCAGTCCGCTGCTTCACTGTTCAGCTCCCCAATATACACTTCCTATCCACATAGAGCAATTTCAAAGGCAAAAAGGTTCAGAAAAAATGCCCTTGTAGCTCTTTGCATTGCAAGAAAGGAACACAAACAGTTGCACTTTGCTTTCAATGGGTTTAGCAGCACTGAATTCAGAGGATGACCCCAGAAATCCCCCCTCATCCGACAGTGCCAGGGGCCAGTGTGAGGCACAGGGTGTGGCCCACAGAGACTATTACCCCTAAGAGGAGCAATTTTGCATCCAGGGTAACAGTAAACCTCTCCTAAAATGTATCCAGCAAACGACTCTTTGATAAGTGTTACCTACTGTACATTCATAACTAGATTTCTAAAGGGCTCAACCTCCAACATTCTGCTGATTATTCTACTGGGGGTACAAATATGCGGAGCCATCGTCCCACTGCTCAGGCATTAAAGTAAAACTACAAAGAGAAAAAGAGTGACGGCTAAGGCTGCTGGCAAGTGGGGAGTATTAATTGATATGATGAAACTGTCACATAGTTCCCATCCCAGCAATGGTTTTAAATCATTTGCCAGTAAATCTGGCGGTGGGGCTGTCTCTGCTGGTTACGATGCCTGAAACACATGAGAAATAAGTGTAAAGTGTTGAGGGGAGTCTCTAAACAAAGCAGCAATGACTCTTCTACTATATCTCTGATCCCTGAGCCTCAGTTACGAAAGCACAACAATGGGGGACAACGGGGTTCGGTTACGTAGGGAGGTGCCGTTACCTTTTCTGAGACAGACGCAAAGCCTTTGGTGGGGTGCTGGGTCCTCATGTCAAACACATGGAATTTTCCTTCCAGCGAAGTAGCGACTAATTTGTTCATGACGATATCCTTTCTGTCAAACTCCAGGCTGCACACCTGCACGGGACAAGACATTCCATTCAGACTAATGAAATCCAAACAGACATAAAGTATCATAAAAGTGCACTCTGTATATTAAGAGATCAGCACTGACCTAAGTTCTCATTGCTCTAAGCTGGCCAGACACAGGCCGATAAAAGCCATATTGGTAACGCCCAATAAATCTGCTTTTCCTTGCCCTTAAAGGGATTCTGTCGTGATTTATTATTTATGGTGTCGTTTTTCTTTCTAAATTACACTGCAAATAATTCACTCAACAATATAAAATTTCATTCCTGAACCAGCAAGTGTATTTTTTTAGTTGTAAAATTGGTGTGTAGGTGCATCTCAGGTCATTTCGCCTGGTCATGTGATTTCAGAAAGAGCCAGCACTTTAGGATGGAACTGCTTTCTGGCAGGCTGTTGTTTCTCCTACTCAATGTAACTGAATGTGATGCAGTGGGACCTGGATTTTACTATTGAGTGCTGTTCTTAGATCTACCAGGCAGCTGTTATCTTGTGTTAGGGAGCTGTTATCTGGTTACCTTCCCATTGTTCTGTTGTTAGGCTCTTGGGGGGGTTGGTGATATCAATCCAATTGCAGTACAGCAGTAAAGAGTGACTGAAGTTTATCAGAGCACAAGTCACATGACTGGGGGCAGCTGGGAAATTGACAATATGTCTAGCCCCATGTCAGATTTCAAAGAAACGGATTTCAGTGCAGAATTCTGCTAGAGCAGCACTATTAACTGATGCATTTGATAAACAAAAAAAAAAAAAAAAAAACTGTTTTCCCATGACAATATCCCTTTAAAGACAACTGACATTACAACTGTTTCTCACAGTGATTCTGCAGCATGAATGGCAGACCCTATTCTGAACCAATGAGTTTATTACTCATGAATAGTCCTTACCCCATTCTTAATGTTGGTCTCCCATCTCACCGACATGTTCCGAAGGTCGAACAGTTTAATGTCTCCGTTGTCATATCCGGCGCACACAGCCCTCTCCTGCTCATTATAGGCATTGCCTGGCACAAACACACACATTAATAATAATAATAATAATGCAAAAAACACATATACATTTTTCTGGTTTTTTTACCTGCGGAATATCTAGGGGGGCAGATACCCCTCAATCGTTAGTGACTGGGCTGGTGGATTTGATCACAAACAAAAATATAGTTGACTTGTAATTAATGTTCACTCACTTGTATTACCCAATTTCAGGCTGTGTAGAGGTATATAAACCAGAATAGGGACACTAAAAAACACTAAAAACAAGAGAAAGCAGTAAAACCCCACACTACCTTACTAAAATGAATTGAGATGTAATTATATAAGTGCTTAGTGCTATTATAAACATATGCTTAGTTCTCAATCAATTTAGCACCAACATACAACTAATGGTATTTCAATCGATTGTGTTAATGCACATAATTATGATTAAAGTGCTTAATATAGCAGTAAGCACTTATATAATTAGATCTCAATTCATTTTAGTAAGGTAGTGTGGGGTTTTACTGCTTTCTCTTGTTTTTAGTATGGGCTGGTGTATTTGTCTCTTACCAAATGCCACTGTCCAGCAGTCTCGCTTGGCCTCCCCAGCTGCAGGCTCCATATTGGCCACTGGAGTATCTTTTTGCCTGGGATCCCAAACCTTAACCGTTCCTAGGAGAGAAGCAAATCATTGGCTGGAGTCACATGTAGTGTTAGTGTATAAGTCACTGCTGTGAACAGCTCCACCACCTTCACTATTTCCTTCTTTATTCACATTGTCACACTCCCACATAAGCCCAAGGGGCAAATTTACTAAGTGGCGAAAATTCGCCAGCGACTGCTTCGCAGCCATCGCAACACTTCGCCAGGTGTAAACACAAATTTATTAAAATGCAAAGTTGCGTTGGCAAGCAAAGCAAAGTTGCGCTAGCCAGGCCCGGATTTGTGGAAAGGCCACCTAGGCCCGGGCCTAGGGCGGCAGGATTTTAGGGGGGCGGCATGCTGCCCAACCACACCCACATTGGTTCAAAACACAGGGGATGCGCTGGAGATACAATAATTTTTCAAATTTCCCGTGAGCCAATCCCCATTGCTCCGGTCCCCCTGGAAGGGACAGGGGTGACAAACGGTAATGGGCCTAGGGGCGCCCACTATGTAAATCCAGCCCTGGCGCTAGCGTTGGGTAATTGCATATTGGGTTGGATACGGTGGGAAGTTAAATTTCAATGGACGTATATGTTGCAGCAAATACATTACACTACACAAGTCCAGGAAACCTTAATAAAATAAAATAAAGTTGTTATATTGCCCTACACATGAGCCCAGTGTATAGTTTATGTGCCATACGTTAGGAAATGTAGGGGGGAAGCCGGGTACCCCAAAAAAATTTATGGACTTTTGCAGCCTATCACCCTGAAAAAGGCAAAAGACGCCAGCGTTTTTGGGACTTAGAAAATGTTTCAACTAAATTAGGAGAAAGTCCTATCTACTCTACTGCACTTCGCCTGGTCTGAGGTGGTGAAGGCAAGTCTGGCGCAAGAGTAAAATCCGCATCTTAATGAATTTGCGTAGTTACGTCCATTCGCCAGGCGTTAGGGAGCGAAGTACCGCTAGAGTATCTCCTTCGCTAGCGAATTTTTGCCTGCACCTGTAAATTGGCGAAGTTCCGAAATTACATCATGCTGGCGAATTTTCGCCAGCGTTAGTCACTTTGCCCTTTAGTAAATTTGCGCCCAAGTTTGGATGTTGGACCCTCTCTGATATTTCCTACAGAGCCGGCTCAAGGGCTAAGTAACTGAGGCAGTTACCCTGGAGCCCAAGTTTTTGGGCTATTTTTTTGTGTACTTCAACTAGGGAATTGTCCAAATTCGATTCGAATTTGAAAACAATTCAAAAATTCTAATATCACAATTTATCATGTACTGTCTCTTTAAAAATTTGACAGACCATTCGCTATCTAAAACCTGACGAATTGCTGTTTTAGCCTATGGGGGACCTCCTAGAACCTATTGGTGGACTTTGAAAAATCTAAGTTTTTTTTTTTTTGGAAAAACTTTGAATCGAATTCAACCGTATGCTCTATTTCTTCGATTCGTATTCGGCCAAATACGGACCTGTTCGATCGAAAACTGACCTATTTGACCAAAAAAACAAAAACCTTCAACTTAATTTCGGTTGGTCTTTTTCAATTTCGAAGTTTTTTCAATTCGAAATTCGACCCTTGATAAATATGCCTCTTAGTGCAACAAATATGTTTTTTATTGTGGATCTGTTGAGACATCATATAAGATAGCCACTAGATGGCACTGTGTGAAAAAATTATAAATTGTAACAATGTGATTTAAAGGACCAGTAACAGCAAAAATTTTTTTAGAAATCTGTTAGTATGCTACGAAAAAAAAGACGCCAACAAATATTAAACGTTAAAGTTGCTAAGTCTTTATAAAGAAATAAACGAAACTCAGCTTGCGCTCCTCTTCAGAAACGGTGATTGGTGATCCATTGTGCGGCACTCGATTTCTCCTCCCTGCCTTCCTTATAGGAGATAGCCAGGGAGGAGAAATCGATCACCGCAGGAGGGATCGCCGCCCTGTCGTTTCTGAAGAGGAGCGCAAGCAGAGTTTCGGTAAGTTAATTTTTAATAAAGATTTAGCGACTTTAAAGTTATGTTGGCGTCTTTTTTTTCGTAGCATGCTAACATTTTTTTTTTAGAAAATTTTTGCTGTTACTGGTCCTTTAAGCCGTAGCTTGATAAAGGGCCGAGATCAGGCCTGAAACGTTTTATGTCCTGGATCAGAAGCCGTATGTTCCAATAAAGGCTTTTTAATTTAAATTCCTGTGTTGACGGTGCTGTTGTATACTGAATAACTCATCTTTCTATTCAGGCCTCTCCTATTCATATTCCAGTCTCTTATTCAATTCAATGCATGGTTGCTAGGGTCATTTGGGCCCTAGCAACCAGATTGTTTATAATGCAAATTGCAGAGCTGCTGAATAAAAAGCTAAATTAATGCAAAAAGTCTTTTCTTGCACATGTGCAAGGTCAATTGTTTGTGGTTTTTGAATTATTTTGCTTTTTATTCAGCAGCTATCCAGTTTGTAATTTCAGCAATCTGGTTGCTAGGGTCCAAATTACCCTAGCAACCACACCTTATTTTAAAGAAGAGGCTAAACTATGAAAAGGAGAGGGCCCAAACAGAACGCGGAGTAACTAAAAGTAGTAATAACAAATACATTGTAGCCTTGCAGAGCATTTATTTTTATGGGGTCAAAGCTGGAAACATTCAGAAGAAAAGATCAATTAATTTAAAAAACTATTAAGACAAAAGAAGGTCAATTGAAAAGTTGCTTAGAATTGGCCATTCTATAACATGCTACCTCCCCTTTAATGACATTGCTGTATTTACAAGTAATTAAATTACAGGTAAAGATCTAGCTGTAAACATGTCACTAATGAGGGTGAGATGCAGAGAGAAGTGAGGGCCCAGATACCATGAAGAGAAGCTGCAGGGCCAGGCTAAAGGAACCCCCCAGAGGGGGAAGCAGGCAGCTATTAGTATTAGAGATGCAACGAATACAGGATTCTGTTTGGGATTCGGCCTTTTCAGCAGGATTCAGATTCGGCCGAATCCTTGTGCCTGGCCGAACCGAATCCGAATTTGCATATGTAAATTAGGGGTGGGTAGGGAAATCACAAAAGAAGAATTTGTTCCACTTTTTCCTTTCCTGCCCCTATTTTGCATATGCAAATTTGGATTTGCCGAATCCCAAAGAGTGGATTTGGTGCATCCCTAATTAGTATAAACATGCAGAGTCTGATAACATCTTTGTCCATTTAAGATTGCAAGCTCTACAGGGCAGGGCCCTTCTTGTTATTTTTAATAACTTTGTTTTACAAATACTAGCGATGTACTGAATGCATAACAACAAATTATCTAAGATAAGGCTTAATGTGATTATGTCGGACTACGTGTATTGGGGTGTGCACAAATTTATCAATATGAAAACAAGAAACACAAGGGACTTTTAACTCCACAATACAAGTGTCGCTTTTTATTTTTTACTTTGAGGTGTAATTACTCATATTATCTTTAGATCGTTTTTGGACACTTGTATTGTGGTGTTAAAAGTCCCTTGTGTTTCTTGTTTTTGCACTGAATTCACTATTTTAGATTCGGCCAAACTACTGAGTCCTTCGTGAAAGATTCGGCCAAATACCAAACCGAATCCGAAGTCTAATTTGCATACGCAAATCATACGCATGCGACAAAAAGTCACATGATTTTAAGGATTCGGTTCGCCATTAGGATTCGGCCGAATCCTTTCCGAATACCAAACGAAATCTTGGATTCGGTGCATCCCTAATAAATACCGATCCATACAGGAGGGCAAGTGGGTTCTGCTCAACAGAGCTCTTACTCAACCTTTATAACAACAGAGGGGTCATTGAGGACCCCCGGGCGAGGCAGCACTATGGCAGGCCACACTTGATTGACAGATCAGTCTGCTATTTGCACAACACCATGCAGTGGACACAGTGCAAAGAAATGGCCGATCCTTCCTTTGTGCATTACGTTTGCATTGTGCACTACGTCCTGCTGTGTTTATTTATAGCAATGTCTGCCCTTCCCTTCATGTGCTGTATGTAAAGGGCTGTTTTTAAAAGGAATTGTTCAGTATAAAAATAAAAACTGGGTAAATAGATAGGCTGTGCAAAATAAAAAATGTTTCTAATTTAGTTAATTAGGCAAAAATGTAATGTATAACTGGAGTGACTGGATGTCTAACATAATAGCCAGAACACTACTTCCTGCTTTTCAGCTCTCTAAGTTAGTCAGTGACTGTAAGGGGGACAATATGGGACATAACTGTTCAGTGAGTTTACAATTGATCCTCAGCATTCAGCTCAGATTCAAAAGCAGCAGTTATGACGCATCTTCTTCATGTAACTGATTGGTTACTGCCTGGTTACCAATCAGTGGAAACCAAGAAAGCTGAAAAGCAGGAAGTAGAGTTCTGGCTATTATGTTACACATCAAGTCACTCCAGCCTTTATACATTATATTTTTGGATAACTAACTATATTAGAAACATTTTTTATTTTGCACAGCCAATCTATTTACCTAGTTTTTATTTTTATACTGAACAATTCCTTTAAAGAAATATGACCATCCTTACTAGGAGAGGTGACACAGCAGTCAGAGCACTCCTGGTAGTACAACAACTAGTTACTATGTCGCTTTCACTGAACATGAACGTTTTTTTTTAGATTCCTGCTGTCACTTTCTCTGTTATTTCTGAAAGCAGAATTGGGTGCAGTTCTGTTTGAGTGCAGGGAATGAATGTACTAGAGAAAAACCATAAACACTGAAGGAAATCCAAAGGCCTGACCTCTGGCCGTTTGATTCAGTCATTTCATTTCCAGCGTGTTGCCAATGGCACATGAAACAGAAGAAATGTAACAAATGCCGCTTACTCCTACTATTGCCGCAATATAAACGTCTCTATGTTTTCTGCAGAGCTTCTTCTTCAGCACAACCAGGTTACTAGAGAGTCTGCGAGGTTCTCACACTGAAGGTTATTGCTCAGTAAAGCCAAGCAAGCGATGTACTTCTCTTTCAAATTGCTCTGCTTATTTACTCACCGTCTCGGCTTCCAGTTACTATTTCGGGAGCTCCATCCCCGATGCCCACTCCGCCCACCCCATCGATGCAGTTTATTATTTCATTGTGGCCTTTTGCAGAGTAAACGGGAGTATCCGGTGCTTCCAGATTCCTAGGAGGACAATATTACATTGAATAAACATGGAGTAAAGGTATGGGACCTGTTATCCAGAAAGCTCAGGACCAGGGATCTTTCTGCAATTTGGATCTCCATATCTTAAAGGGATACTGTCATGGGAAAACATGTTTTAGACATATTGTCAGTTTCCCAGTTGCCCCCAGTCAAGTGACTTGTGCTCTGATAAACTTAAGTCACTCTTTATTGTTGTACTGCAAGTTCGAGTGATATCACACTCCCCCCCCCCTGCAGCCTAACAACAGGACAATGGGAAGGTAATGAGATAGCAGCAAGATAACTGGAAGATCTAACAACAGCACTCAATAGTAAAAGCCAAGTCCCTCTGAAACGGATTCAGTTACATTAAGTAGGAGAAATAACTGCCTGCCAGAAAGTTGTTCCATCCTGAAGTGCAGGCACAAGTCACATGACTGGGGCAGCTGGGAAACTGACAATATGTCTAGCCCCATGTCAGATTTCAAAACTGAATGTAAAAAAAATCTGTTTGCTCTTTTGAGAATTGGATTTCATTGCAAAAGTCTGCTGGTGCAGCACTATTAACTGATGTGTTTTTTTAAAAAACATTAGTTTGGATCAAGTTTGGATCAAGTACAAGCTACTGTTTTATTATTACAGAGAAAAAGGAAATCATTTTTTTAAAATCTGGATAAAATGGAGTCTGTGGGAGACGGCCTTTCAGTAATTCGGAGCTTTCTGGATAACACGTTTTCGGATAACGAATCCCATAACTGTGGTATGGTAAAAGTTTTGCCTAGTAACCCATAACAACCAATCAGCAGGTAGCATTTACTTGTCTGACTGGTTGCTGTCGGTTACTAGACCTGGTACAAACGTTACCACTTTTATTACTTTACCACCCAAGAATGACTGCCGGTATATCTTAGGATTTGCCTTGTGGAAAATAGAATGAGCTGGGAGTATATTTATTTTTCCTTTGCTTTATTTCTCGCCCCAGCTTTCCAGTCACCTGCAGTTGTCACCAGACAAAGGATTAGGGGGTGTTTATGGAGGATAATTGCAGGTTATGGGCTGTTCCCTGGTACAAACCCACCCGTAGCAACAATCAGGTTTAGATCTATCCTATAAATATGAGTGATTAAAAGTCACAGCGCTACATGCCCTATTACAGTTGGCTCCATAAATCTTTGGCAGAGCATTAAAAGGGAGGAAACCCAGAATTTGGTGATGTCCAAGACTTCAGGCTGTCATTGCCAGCAAAGGGTTTTCAACCAAGTATTAGAAATGAACATTTTATTTTCAGTTTTTTAATTTGTCCAATTACTTGTGAGCCCCTGAAATGAAGTGATTGTGTTAAAAAAAAGGCTTTAGTTCCTCACATTTTTATACAATCTTTTTGTTCAACCCACTGAATTAAAGCTGAAAGTCTGCAGTTCAACTGCATCTGAGTTGTTTCATTTAAACTTCAGTGTGGGAATGTACAGAACCAAAATTAGAAAAAAGTTGTCTCTGTCCAAAGATTTATGGAGCCAACTGTATGTGCACTTACCATATGTTAAGGTTTCCACCAAAATCTCCAGTAGCCAGGTATCTCTGCTGCATTGAGCTCGCTCCAAACGTCCCACATTTTATAGGTTTGGGCTTCTCAGTCTGAAAAAAACCCCATAAATCTTATTCACTTGAAGAAACATAATAAATCACTATTATTTCAGCCTCACAATATACACAATATAAAATCCTCACTACCCTGTAAGATATGGTTATGTTGCATTGATGGTTCCAACAGTGTTGAGCCCCTACCCTCACCTATACAGCTGCCACTGACTTACTATATCCAGTACTATCAGGCCACGGAATCCCACAGCTGGTACCAAATATATTTCAGGAAGAAGAGACAGATTTTCTCTTTCACCTGTAGATGGCAGCAAATTAAAAGACATCTGCAACTAAGCCGTTTGCTACAAATGCATCATTTTGCCCAGTGCAGGGGGGGGGGGGTTACCGCTCTTAATCCTCTGTCATCCCCCCTTAGAGGACTTGGGGCTGAGCTGGAGGATTGCAAATGGTATCTGGGGGCTGTAATTCTAAGGCTAGGGCCACACAAGTCAGATTTCGAGCGAGCGGAGAAAAGCAGGTCAGGTATCATGATATGTACATTAGGTATGAACCTGTTCTGCTCTCCCTATCAGGAGGGTAAATGGTACAGTCCAAATAGAACACTGCTGTTTGTAAACAAAAAGTCTAAAAAAAAGAAAGCATACCTCCCAACATTTTGGAAATAGAAAGAGGGGGACAAAAAGATTTGCCGTGCTAGTTTAACCACGCCCAATTTTGTGGCCACACCCCCTAATTACCATGTCCACTTTACAAAATTTGGCAGGTTATGAAAGTTTGAACACATTTCTGTGGTTTTTATTTGTTATTACAGTTTTGCTAATGAAGGTGAATTGCCCTTTAAGCTGCAAGTCACAATTTCCCCAAGAGACCTACTTATCTTAAACTGTTACAATTGTTTCTTTGCTTATCTTTAGTGATGGGAGAATTTGTCCCGAATTTAGATGCCCGCTTCAATTTTCCCCGCTGGCATTAAAGTCAATGGGTGTCAGAATAATGTTGACTCACAACGGTTTTGAATTTTCACTGCAGCTTCGCAAATTTATTTGCCTGCAGCAAAACACTGAAATTCGCCACGAGTTTGCTCCTGCCGAATTTATTTGTCCATCACTACTTATCTTAAATTGTTACAAAAGTATCTAAGTATTTATTCTGGGCTCTCAACCAAAAGCCAATTAAGTTCCAAACTTTGTATCTTTTTCGGGCTGTTCAGTGCAGGAGATCAAAGAGAAAGTCCTGACATTTCTGTAACAATCCGGGACTGTGGGCTGAGCTGTCAAAATCGGGACTGTCCTGTGGAAGAGCTGGGAGGTATGATTAGGGTTGCTGCCTAGCCGGTAAAAATGTTGCTTCATGTCAATGTTATTTATAGGGAAAAACTATACAAATATAGGAATGCCAGTATTTTTTTTTCCAGAAAAGGTGGCAACCCTAGGTATGATAAAGGTAAAGGGCAACTAAAGTCCCTGCTTCATTTTACTAGTCATCGAGGGGCTACGGCTTCCCATAGCCAGCAGCTTTATACCGCCAGGGCCACACGACTCAGAACTCAACCTGTGGAGAAATGTATCCGCTCCTCCCCTGAAGCCCTTCTGTCTGCAACCGGCTTTTGGTCCTAAATGCAAAATTTTAGCTAGGGCCACACCATACAGATCTTGGCTTGCGGAGAATGCGCTCCCTGGACCCAAAGGATTTTGGAACTGAAACATGAGATTTAGTTATTTTGTTGATATCTACAGTGTCTGCCTGCACCAGAAAGGTGGTAATGTTTAATGTTTCTGTGTGCAGTCAGTGCAGCAGAGGGATCAAGGTGAGCGGATTGTCGGCCTCTGCCAAGATCAATATGGTTTGGCCTTAAGGTGGCCATACACAGGTAGATTAAAGTTGCCAATATCGGTCCTTTAGAGACCGATTCGACAGCTTGTCTGCCCATGTGTGGGGGCTCCCGACGGGTCCTCCCGATCGATTATCAGGCCAAAAATCGGCCAGATATCAATCGGTCAAGTTTGACTTTTTTTGTACGATCCAGGACCGCATTGGCTACTTGATGCGGTCCTGCGACCCTTCGGAGCCCATTTGTAGTATCGTAATCTGATCATTCGGCCCAGGACCGAACGTTCAAATTCATCCGATATCGCCCAGCTGTTAGTGGGCATATCGGGTTAAGATCCGCTCGCTTGTCGACCTTGCCAAACAACCGGATCTTATAGTGTACGGCCAACTTTAGCCTTTGCATTCCCCCCACCAAAATCTGTCAGCACCCCAGCCGAGGTAATGTCTCCGGGTGCAGTCACACTATTACGATCTCCAATACAAAGTATCAATAAATATAATATATACATTGTTTACAAAAAGCATCTTACGGCAGAGACACAAGTGGAGATTCGGGGAGATTTATTCGCTCGGTTACAAATCGCCTTACGAGGAAACTCGAAAACGAATCGCTCCGAGTGCCATCCCCGCTGGCGATTTAGATTCAGATTTAGATAGCCGGCAGGAAGGCAGTTCGGGGAGATTAGTCGCTGGGCGAATAAATCTCCCCAAATCTTTGCGCGTGTCTCTGCCCTTGGACTAAAACTTTCATTTAATCCTTGATGGGAGAGAGAATCCAAGATCTTAATCCATACTGCTTCTCTCCTTAATAAATGTCGACTGAGGTTATCTCTGGACTGTACCATTTACCCTCCTGACAGGGAGAGCACGACAGAAGACAGTTCATACTTTATACTGTAATGCACAGGTAGTTGCTGGTATTGTGTTGGACACTAATCTTCCATATACCCCAGTCAGATGAGCACTCGTTGCATTTACCCCTAAGCTGGAGGAGTAAGAAAAACAAAGTAAGTTGTTAACGGTCCCTGGAGAATTGTGTTTACAATAAAGCACCAGAGACGCCACAAACAAAACAGATCATTTCTACAGGGAATTTCCTTTAGAGAAATGAGTTTAGTACATAGTAACTCTGTGATCTGCATTTTATTCTGCAGCATGATCAGTAGGGTTGCCCCCTCTCCCCCCCCATATTCAATCCACATCCAGTGCGGATAATTAGCAATTCATTTCCATGCATGCTGCAGACTGAACTGATTTATGTGCAGCCATGCATCTAAATGAATCGCTAACCCCAATGATCAGTGATGTTCTCACAGTGAGGAATTCCCCAAAATGTTCAGTGGGGCAGGGCCTCATCTCCCCCTCCCTCCAAATCAGCAGCACAACTGTGGTTCCTCACTAGCAACAACTACACTGATCCATCAGCCACCCACCCACCCAGGCTGCTGCTGCCAGAGAAGAGCTGCATGACAGGGAACTCTGGGAAATGTAGTCTTTCCTCCATATAGATGCACCTAAACTGGAGAAAGGCTATAAGCTTTTTCCAACTTTTGCCTCCCCAACCATTCCAAGTTGTGGGTCAGTCCAAACCAATTTGTACTAGAAATCTCCTAGGGTTACACCATATTGCTTTTCTTACGGTGCATGCTGAGAAATGTATCAACTACATTCTAACAGTTCAGAGTCTGCACATGAATTACTGAGCTGCCAGACAAACACAAGAGACAGGGACATTCAACTTTAAACTTAGACTTTGGAAAAACAGTAAAAAAACAAAAAATGGAAAGTAATTGAAAAAAAGAAGTCATTGTATATGGTGAACAACCTGAAAACAACTCAACTAAAAAGTGTTTGGAAGGTGAACAACCCCTTTAAAGATGGACCTGTTCAAGGAATATTATTAAGTGATCAGCGTGATTTTATTTTATTTGTTCAATTATCAGCCTTCCTATTGTGGCTCTATTCAGCCTGCAACTTCAACTGCTATCCAGTTGTCAGGGGAGTCACTAACCCCCGGCAACCAACAACAGATTGTTTGTAATGATTAATTCTATTCCTATTCATTATTTTATTTTTCAGGATTTCTTTTTGATTTGCAAAATCGTTTTCCCATTTCCATGACAAGAGCATCTTGGGCTCAGAAATCAATTTAAATTCCAAGCCTGTTGGCTGCAGAACAAAAAAAAAGCATATACAGTAAAACCCCCATTTTACATCCTCTGATTTAAAGTTTTCCCTCATTTCACATCTCATTTTGTGGTCCCACCTATATATTAGGCATAATACATTTCCCTGGTTTTACATTTTCCTGGATTTTACATCATCTTTTCTGGTCCCCTGAAAAAAAGTAAAAATTGCATTTCTGCTTCAGTTCAAATATCACTAAAAAAAAATGACCAACTGCAAAATGTCCTAGTATTGTTGTTGACTGGCGACTACCCCACTTCCTCTGGTACTTCTCAAATATACAGCATCACATCTGTAATGCACTTAAATAAGAAGAATAACATCACTCTGACGTACTTACCATATATATATATATATATATATATATATATATATATATATATATATATATATATATATATATATATACATACACACACATATATATATATACACATATATATATATAGTGAATAAAGTACCCCCTCTTGTAAAATTATATATTATATATATATATATACACACATATATATATATATATATATATATATATATACACATATATATTTATAGTGAATAAAGTACCCCCTCTTGTAAATTATTAAGGATTATTATAAATTACAAAGGAGTTTCATGACCATATAAAAATACGAGGCCGTAGGCCATGGAACTCCGAGGTGACTTCTAATATCCTCATGTTTTGCAACTGGGGGTACTTTATTTATTATAATACACAAGTTTCAGCAAGTCATGTGACAGAAATGACATCACTACTCACCGTTTATAACTGATGACATCAGAACTCAATGGTTATAAGGATATAATTTACAAGATATTCATCATGGCTTTTGTGTATTATATATATATATATATGTGCAAAGTAGGCAGCACTCCTAGGGTTTTTCAACACAAACAGCAAAAGTATGTATCAAAAACAGGTTTATTGTTTATAGAATGGCGAATTGTTAGCAACTTTTCAACTGCATTTCATTTATTTTTATTTTTTTTATAGTATTTGAATTATTTGCCTTCTTTTTCTTCTGACTGTTTTCACTGTTTCCAGCTTTGGAATGAGGGTCACTGACCCCATCTAAAAACAAACAAATGCTCTGTAAGGCTACTAAATGTGTTGCTATCGCTACTTTTTATTCCTCGTCTTTCTATTCAGGCCTCTCCTATTCATATTCCAGTCTCTCGTTCATATCAAGGCATGGTTGCTAGGGGGAATTTGGGCCCTAGCCATCAGATTGCAGACATTGCTGAATAAAAAGCGAAAACCACAAATAATAAAAAACTAAAACCTAATTGCAAATGCTCTCAGGATATTGCTCTCTACAACATACTAAAAGTTAATTTAAAGGGGAACAAGCCCTACTAGTGTGGAGTATACTAGTGTTTCCATGGCAACAGGTGATGCAAAGGACAAACTAGTTTCCCGTTGCACTTTATCCCTATTATAATGAATTTTAGGAAGAGGAGGAGGCTGGGGCGGTGATTATTGGGGTTCAGAGATGATATTCTGTGTCCCTCCCTCCCCCCAATCCCCTGACCTCTTGGAGCAGTTTGGCTTCTCCTTGCTGGATCTCATACACCTGCAGGACGCCGCTGCCCCGGGCCAGGTTCCCGACACACACGAACTTGGCGCTGCACGGGATCCACTTGCAGTCGAACAAGGTGTAGTTGACGGACTTCTGCACATGAGCGATGATCTGCGGTTTCTCCAGAGGGGAAGACATGATGCGTTCGGTGGCCGACGTCTGCCTGCGACTCAACCTGTGTGTACTTTCCGTGTGACTCTATTGCTTCAAGCTCCGCCCCTTAGAACACTTACCAACCAACTGACTGACAAACACAGGGCTTTAGCTGTCCGCTTCACGCCTTCTGTTTATAATATATGCATTACTGTCCCCGTACCTTCCTTCATAAGCTCGTCTGATAGAAGCCATAATTCATTCATAGCTCAAATAATGTAAACGCGTAAAGTAACTGGCAGGTTGCGTTCCAAAGATGAACAGCGCAGGCAATAATTAAGACGCCTATATAGGGCCTCACGCAGCAATGCCGTGAACTGCTCGAACGTGAAGTAATTGTGAAAACGCTCTATTGCTCACTGTATATTGGTCAGGCTGCCTTAGCCCCGCCCTTCTGTGACCCGGATGGCTGCTGAGACGCACGTGTAGCGATATCGCTGGGAAGTATCGGAGTGGAGTTTTCTTCTATCGCTTCTGTTTGGGGGAAAATCACAGCACAAAAAAATGGAGATCGAAAGCGCCGCAACCTCCGGGGAAAGTTTCACAAGTGTCACCTCTAAGAAAAGCAGGAAGAGAAGAGCGGCCGAGGAGAGGCCCATGGACATGGGGGAACAGCCCAGCAAGAGGCCCGACTTTCCTCCCATCTCTGGAGACAAGTTAATGGTATGGAACGTTATGTAATGAGGCAACACACTGATCTGTACAGACAATCGGCTCCGTGTTCGGGTTTGTGTAGGTGAAAAGACCTCTGACTTAACCTATAATGAAAAACTATAGTGACGTCTAACATCCTCATTGTTTACAGCAGGGTCTCGTTTTATTAATATACACATTAAAATCACAACGTATATGACATCACCAAGCTTCAGTGAACTAATGACATCACTAAGCTCCAGTGAGAACTAATGACATCACTAAGCTCCAGTGAGAACTAATGACATCACTAAGCTCCATTGAGAACTAATGACATCACTAAGCTCCAGTGAGAACTAATGACATCACTAAGGTTCAGTGAGAACTAATGACATCACTAAGGTTCAGTGAGAACTAATGACATCACTAATGTTCAGTGAGAACTAGTGACATCATTACACTTCAGTGAGAAGTGACACAACTGAGCTTCAGTTAGAACTAATGACATCATTAAGCTTCAGTGAGAACTAATGACATCACTAAGCTCCAGTGAGAACTAATGACATCACTAAGCTCCAGTGAGAACTAATGACATCACTAAGCTCCAGTGAGAACTAATGACATCACTAAGCTCCAGTGAGAACTAATGACATCACTAAGCTCCAGTGAGAACTAATGACATCACTAAGCTCCAGTGAGAACTAATGACATCACTAAGCTCCAGTGAGAACTAATGACATCACTAAGGTTCAGTGAGAACTAATGACATCACTAAGGTTCAGTGAGAACTAATGACATCACTAATGTTCAGTGAGAACTAGTGACATCATTACACTTCAGTGAGAAGTGACACAACTGAGCTTCAGTTAGAACTAATGACATCATTAAGCTTCAGTGAGAACTAATGACATCACTAAGCTTCAGTGAGAACTAATGACATCACTAAGCTTCAGTGCGAACTAATGACATCACTAAGCTTCAGTGAGAACTAATGACATCACTAAGCTTCAGCGAGAACTAATGACATCACTAAGCTTCAGTGAGAACTAATGACATCACTAAGCTTCAGCGAGAACTAATGACATCACTAAGCTTCAGTGAGAACTAATGACATCACTAAGCTTCAGCGAGAACTAATGACATCACTAAGCTTCAGTGAGAACTAATGACATCACTAATGTTCAGTGAGAACTAATGACATCACTAAGCTTCAGTGAGAACTAATGACATCACTAATGTTCAGTGAGAACTAATGACATCACTAAGCTTCAGTGAGAACTAATGACATTACTAAGTTTCAGTGAGAACTAATGACATCACTAAGCTTCAGTGAGAACTAATAACATAACTAATGACATCACTAAGCTTCAGTGAGAACTAATGACATCACTAAGTTTCAGTGAGAACTAATGACATCACTAAGTTTCAGTGAGAACTTATGACATCACTAAGTTTCAGTGAGAACTAATGACATAACTAATGACATCACTAAGCTTCAGTGAGAACTAATGACATCACTGAGAACGGTATGTGGATACAATGTAATAAGTTCTCGTTGGAGCATATTGATGTCCTATACGCTGCATGATTTAAATGTATGTATTGATAAAACGACACCCTGCTGTAAATAATGAGGATATTAGAAGACACCATCGTTTTTCATTATAGGTATCAAAGAACATGGTCAGTTGCCCTGTGCCTTTTTATTGTAATAGGAACTTATTTATGACCCCCCTGATATCCTTTATATTGTGCAGTAGGAGGTCATTCTCTATATCATATGGTTAGAAGCACAGTTGATCATCCCCAAGAAGAAGAAAGGAACCAGCAACAAGATGGAAAAAACTTTCAAAACAGGCAGTGACACAGGGAAGGCTGAAGAGCCAAACCGTAGAATGCTCATGAGTAACTATCCATATAACTGCTAGGATTCTGCATGTGAAAACAAAACATCCACAGAAGTCTTAGGTCAGTCTGTAGACTCACTGTCATACCAGGGACAGCCTCTGGCCAAGGCCTTTGTATCAGAATGACAAGGAGAGTTTTATTAAAAACATCCACAAGACCCCTCGTAAGGTGACAAATTGACAATTTCCTCATCCATTTCGATAATTGGAGAACCTTAAAAGGATACTGTCATGGGAAAACATGTTTTCTTCAAAACACATCAGTTAATAGTGCTGCTCCAGCAGAAATCTGCACTGAAATCCGTTTTTCAAAAGAGCAAACTGATTTTTTTTTTATATTTAATTTTGAAATCTGATATGGGGCTAGACATATTGTCAGTTTTCCAGCTGCCCCCAGTCATGTGACTTGTGCTCTGATAAACTTCAGTCACTCTTTACTGCAGTACTGCAAGTTGGAGAGATATCACCCCCTCCCTTTTCCCCCCAGCAGCCTTAAGTTGGCCATAGACTCAAAGATCCGCTCGTTTGGCGACATCGCCAAACGAGCGGATCTTTCCCCGATATGCCACTAACGGCATGGCTATATCAGGGGTAATTCGAACGTTCGCCGTGTGGCCGAACGATCGAATTACGATGCGCAAAGGGGCTCCGACGGGTCGGTCGGGTAAAAATCCAACCTTCCCGATCGATATCGTGGCCAGATATCGATCGGGAAGACCCGTCGGAAGCCCCCATACACGGGCAGATAAGCTGTCAAATCGGTCCAAACGACCGATATCGGCAGCTTTATCTGCCCGTGTATGGCCACCATAACAACAGAACAATGGGAAGGTAACCAGATAGCAGCTCCCTAACACAAGATAACAGCTGCCTGGTAGATCTAAGAACAACACTCAATAGTAAAAACCCATGTCCCACTGAGACACATTCAGTTATATTGAGTAGGAGAAACAACAGCCTGCCAGAAAGCAGTTCCATCCTAAAGTGCTGGCTCTTTCTGAAATCACATGACCAGGCAAAATGACCTGAGATGCACCTACACACCAATATTACAACTAAAAAAATACACTTGCTGGTTCAGGAACTAAATTTTATATTGTAGAGTGAATTATTTGCAGTGTAAACAGTGTAATTTAGAAATAAAAACTACACCATAAAAATCATGACAGAATCCCTTTAACTTAGTTTTGCACAGAGGTACAAACAAACAGACTCTTGGAAAGGCCTCCTGGTTTGCTTGCTATCCTGACACTAATAAAGGGCAATGGTGCAGTTCAAAATTAACAAGAAAATAGAATAATAAAAGTTTGTTCCTATTGCTTGATCAGAAAATATCGAGTAGGTGTGATCCGTTTTATTGCCTAAGAACTGTACTGAATATGTCTATATCTCTCTATGTCCTGCTTTTTATTTTTCTTAGGGAGACAAAGATGAAATGAGGAAAATCCCTGTCCCCTCACACAGATACACACCTCTTAAAGAAAACTGGATGAAAATCTTCACCCCAATTGTGGAGCATTTACAGCTTCAAGTGCGCTTCAACCTAAAGTCGAGAAATGTAGAAATAAAGGTAACGTCCGTTTGTCATAGGAGCTAACGTTTCATCGGCCCTCACAGCCCTGTATGTGCCGTCATCTTCTTGATTCTTAGCCCATCCTGCATTTAAATTTGGGATGCACCGAATCTTCTATTTGGGATTTGGCCGAATCCTTTGTGAAAGACTCGGCCGAATACCAAACCGAATCCGAATCCTAATTTGAATGTGCAAATTAGAGGCAGGAAAGAAAAAAGTGTGAAAAGAATGTTTTACTTCCTTGTATTGAGACGAAAAGCCACATGATTTCCCTTCCCACACCTAATTTACATATGCAAATTTGGCTCGGCCACACACAAGGATTCAGACAAATCTGAATCCTACTCAAAAAGGCCAAATCCCGAACTGAATCCTGGATTTGGTGCATCCCTAATTTAAATAAACTGATTGTAGGAATGTGCTGAGCAGACCTGGTTGGCACATATAATTAAATGTATCTAAATAAGGAATGGCATTTTACAGGGGGAAATAAAGTGTCATTTTTAGCACTGACTGGCACCTATTGAATGGATTAATGGAATGCTTGTATGTGGCTGTCACTAGTACAGGTATAGGATCCGTTATCCAGGAATCCGCTGAGCTGCCATGTAGTAATTATCTGTATTAATTACTAATCAGCCTTATATTGTGACATTTCTATTCTATGTGTACTGTATATTGTGAGTGGGTCCCTAAGCTCAGTAAGTGACAGCAGCACAGAGCATGTGCAGTGAATCAGCAGAAAAGAAGATGGGGAGCTACTGGGGCATCTTTGGAGACACACTTTACTGCTAAAGGGCTGTGGTTGCCTTGGCTGGTACAGAAGCTCAAAACATAATGTACAACATTTTTAGCTACTTCTTTAGTTAGGCTTTAGTTCTCCTTTAATGGGGGGAATGTAATTATTTTCACTGTAGACTATTTTTTGCCACCAACGGGCACCCGTGTTGTTCTGTAGCAAATAATCGTCGTTGGTGTGAATTGTCCTGTCACAGCTGCTTTTCCTTTATCCTCATTAGACTTGCAAAGAAACCACAGATGTCGGTGCCTTAACAAAAGCAGCTGATTTTGTCAGAGCCTTTATTCTTGGGTTTCAAGTTGAGGTAAGTTATTGCCTTTTCCTCTGGTTCTGCACGGCCTAAACACTGTGTATATTGTAACCAGCACAGGTTTGTCTGTGAGTGAGACTGTAGCAACGTTTCCCTGTCTGTACAGAGATGATGGTTATAGACAGGTCCAGACTGGGAGTCAATATAGGAGCTTTAAATACACCAAGGCCCAACCAGCCCAATAAATAATGACTGTCTATGGCAGTGATCCCCAACCAGCGGCTCATGAGTAACATGTTGCTCTCCAACCCCTTGGATGTTGCTCCCAGTGGCCTCAAAGCAGGAGCTTATTTTTGAATTCCTGGCTTGGAGGCAAGTTTTGGTTGTATAAAAACCCACAGTAATGCCAAACAGAACCTTCTGTAGGCTGTCAGTTCCCATAGGGGGGTAACAAAAAGCCAATTTAAATCTCTTATTTGGCACCCTGGAACTTTTTCTCATGCTTGTGTTGCTCCCCAACATTTCCATTTGAATGTGGCTCACACATATAAAAGGTTGGGGCCCTTGGTCTATGGCATCTTACAGCAGCCCCTCTGGCATTTGCCAGAATCCATAGATTGTCGGCCTGGGGGTGGTGGCGGCGGCAGACTAGAACATTGTAATAATGGCTTATAACCTGGGGAGGTTCTTAAAGTAGAAGGAAAGTCATCTTGCACTTGGGATGCCAAATGTTAGGCACCCCAAGTGATTGTATTGACTTACCTGAAACCCTGGGCCTGTGCTCCTATCAGCAGAAAACTGCACCGCCCGGGGTTATACCAGCGAGCACCATGGAGCGATCTTTTTCCGTCTTCCTCTTTTTTCAAATTTCCCAGGGCAGACGCATCTGGAGTTGAACGAAATAGCCGACTTTTTAGTTAACGTTCAGCTTTTCGTTCTACTGTGCATGCGCAGCCACGCAAAGAAAGTGGATCGCTCCGTAGTGCTCACTGGTAGAACCCCGGGCCAGTGCAGTTTTCTGCTGATAGGAGCACCAGCCCAGGGTTTCAGGTAAGTCAATACAATCGCTTGGGGGTGTCTAACATGTGGCACCCCCAAGTGCAAGAAGACTTTCCTTCTCCTTTAAATACGGGGCTGTGGGGGTTTATGCGGTTGCTTTCACTGTTCTGCTATGTTTAAAGGGCACCTGTCTCCAAAGAAACATTATCTCTAACCAAAGGTGCAGGTTAATAGAGCCCATACTCCTGTTGGGGGTAATAGTAGTTTCTTTTTTTTAAAAAAATAATTTCCCCCCGCCAGTGCTTGGCCACCCACACCGGGAGGGAGCTGCCAGTGCAAGTGGCCATGTTGGGGCACCTACATGCACATAATGAGCAAATGCTGCAACTTGTTGTTGTGCATGTGTTCTGACCAACATGGCCGCTTGCACCGCAAGCTCTGTAGCTGAACTGCAGCTCTTTTACTTCCTCATCTAGCGCACAGCTCCGCCCCCTTTTGCTTTCTGCACTTTCCTCGATGCAAATATTGAAGAAGCAGAGGCAGTGTGTTTGCCCAGTAGGCACCACACCACTTACAGTACGATTCTCCACCTTTTTTCCTTCCTCCTACCCTTCGATGGTAGTGATGTGCGGATCGAGAAAACCCGGACCTGCACTCACTTCCCCCCCCCCTCCATTTATAGACCAGCGACAACCAGCCCCACTGGGGGGGGGGGGGTTGGGCAGGTGCAAGTTTATAAAACAGGAAGTCAGAAGCTGGCAGTTTAAGGTCTCCGGTGGGGAAAGCAGGCAGAAGAGCTCAATACGAACACACCCATAAGAGACGCCAACCGGGGGTAGAGTCCTGCACGGAACCAAATTCCTAAACCCGTAGTCCGCGACCCTAACTGCATACCGCATATTTACCCACTTAGATCCTCTACCTGCCTTATCCGCAACCCGCCGTCCACCATCAAACAGGAAGTGCTGGTGCTGCAAACGTCTTCAAAAGTCGGCGGGGACAGAAACAAGTTTTGTAAAACTTTAAAAGTAGTAAAACATAGACAATATGACATAAGATAAGGAATTAAGATGAGACCTGCATCTATAACCACACCTGAAAATCCTCCCCTCATTCCGCAGGGTGCCCGCTTTATTTGCGGGTAACCCACGGGTACCCGACCCGCTGCAGGACTCTAACCTGCGGGTATCCGGCCATCCTGCACATCACCTCTGGTTTTATGTTGGCCAATTCAGGATGTGGATAAAAGCTTTTGCTTGTTGGGTGTCTGGCTAATTTTGGCACGGCGCATTTGTTTTGTGTCTTTCAAAAGTGACATGACCAGGACACAGTGTTCCCATCCCCCACTCTTTTATCTGCAAAGTGCAGAATTCTTCTTTATTGTGTCTATTTCTGAATATATATTTTACATTTCCCACTACTGGGGAATCTATTCTAGGTTTTCCTATTTACCTTGTGTCCTTGTATTGTGATGTGTTTGTACCAACTAATTGTGCCCCACATTTGCTGCAGGATGCGTTGGCCCTGGTCCGGCTCGATGATCTCTTCTTAGAATCCTTTGAAGTGACAGATGGTAAGTCTGGTAAAGTAGGATATTTATAAAGCTCTTACATTCAGCACCTGCCCTGCTCATTAGCTCTTATGTCTGTCCGGCTGCAACTTTTCGTTTTTTTTTCTACAAATTCGCTTTGCTGCCGTTTACATTGGCTCCTCACCCAAACTCCTTTGTGGGGAATTCACAAAAGTGCTGATACTGAGACAAAATTAAAGTGGAGATAAAAATGTTGAATTTGCCACCAAATTCACAAACCTCTATCTCCACTTTTGTAAATTTGTCTTTTAAACAGACACTTTATAGATTTTGGTGGCAATTCACAAAAGTGGAGAGAGACCATTTTTGGAGTAAAAGTGGTGGTAAACTGGAGTAAAATACTTTCTCCATAATCACAAACTAAATTCCGACTCAACCAACACTTTTCATATTTTATTGAAAGAAAGTTTACAGACACTTTTATGAATTTGTCTTTCAAACGACAAAATGGCGCAAAAACAACATTTTAAATGACATTTATCTGCCGACATTTTAAAAATGGAGTAAAGCTCAGTATAACTCTTCCCCGTGTGTCAGATCAATTCTAAATCTTGTTGGAATTCACAATGCTTTTCTGGACAATGAGCTGCATTTTGACCACCATGGTTCTCCCTGGGAGCAAAGGCCTTAAAGGAGAATTCAACCCTAAACTTAAAAAACCCTACCCTTCATAGTCCCTCCTCCTCCCAGGCCAAGTTTTACCCTGGACAAATGCCCCATACGTTTTACTTAACCCTCGGTGCGGATTCAGGCATTGGAGTTCACGGTCGCCATCTTCAGCAGCTTCGGTAATCTTCCCGGTTCTCTTTTCATGGACAATTTTCATGAGCTTCAGCATATGCGCAGTTGTCGCGAAACAGAAAATTGCTCCAACTGCACATGCGCTGACTGGCGGTCTCATTTCAAAGATTTCCGAAGAGAAGAAGATGGCGCCCGTGAACTCTGATGCCTGTATCTGCACCGAGGGGTAAGTAAAATGTTAGGGGCATTTGCCCGGGGTAACACTTAGGCTGGGGGGAGGGAGGCGGGTCTTTTAAGTTTAGGGTTGAATTCTCCTTTAAGGTACATGTAGAGATGGTCGGCGATATCGGACTGGTTCGATAGTGGGCCCTAGGGCCCAACAACTGGATCACAACGTTGAGCATAGGGATGCACCGAATCCAGGATTTTGTTCGGGATTCGGCCAGGATTTGTCCTTTTTCTTCTGCCCGGCCAAACTGAATCCAAATACTAATTAGCATATGCAAATTATGGGCTGGGAGGGAAATCGGGACTTTTTGTCACGAAACAAGGAAGTAAAAAATGTTTTCCCCCCCTTCCCACCCCTAATTTGCATATGCAAGTTACTATTTGGATTTGGGTCGGTATTCGGCAGATCTTTCGTGAAGTGTTTGGGGGTTCGGCCGAATCCAAAATAGTGTATTCAGTGCATCCCTAGTAGAGCGTAAAGGCAGTCAGATTGAGGACTGCATCAACAAACCAAAGCCTGCCCATCTGTCCAACTTTTGCCTAGATATCGATTGGGGAAGCCCTTCTGATGGCCCCACACAATGCCCAATAAACTGCCAACTCAATCTGTCAGCAGTTTATATCTGCTCATGTATGGGCTGAAGGTGTCCATGCAAAGTGTCTTCTGATGTCTGGGCTTGGTTTTTGTGTCTCTGCACGAGGAAATTCATCTAGAGATCAAGGGCCGGGCATGTCCAGCCAATACCTCTTTCTTTTTTTAACTGCAAGTGCCAGAATTCACAGTCAAAGGTGTCAGTGGTGTTGAGAGCTGTAGTTTAGCAGTGTCTATAGGTCGTCCAGTTTTCCCATCACCAATTCTGAGCAGGATAAGGGGGGACAATTTGTCACTACTTCATCCTTACTAAACATAACCTCAGCGAATTGCTTGCATTATTTTCTTTACATTCCCTTCCCCTGCTTTGTGTTGGCAAATTCTCGCCTTTTTATTCCCGTTTTACTTTTCATGTTCAGTTAAGCCGCTGAAGGGAGACCACTTATCTCGGGCCATTGGGCGAATAGCTGGAAAAGGAGGAAAGACAAAGTTCACCATCGAAAATGTCACAAAGACCAGGATAGTTCTGGCTGATTCGTAAGTACAAACGCACAAACTTCTCCGCTCATGGGTTAATGGGTCTTCAACTGTGATTGGACAGTCTCAGCCTTCAGTGCTTGTGATATCTTATGTCTTTTAACTTTAAAGGGCTCACGAACAGACAGTTTGTTTACGGAGATACAGGCACCGTTTTGAGATTTCTGCTGTGCTTTCCCAGGACCAAATAACCTCCACTCCCTCAAATTGCCAATTTTCAGTCTACAGCAGCCTGGTTTTCTACCCCAACTCATTGGGCTACCGTGTGCTTCAGTGACCGGCCTAGAAGTTCAGGGGGGGGGGGGCTGTATCTACTGGGTGTGGCACAGCAGAAATCCGAAAATAGTGTTGCTTTCTGTGAATGCAGCTAACGTAGATCTGAGTGGAACTGGTAGCGTGATGGGAAGTTAAAGGAGAACTAAACCCTAATAATTAATATGGCTAAAAATGCCATATTTTATATAGTGAACTTATTGCACGAGCCTAAAGTTTCAGCTTGTCAATAGCAGCAATGATCCAGGACTTCAAACTTGTCACAGGGGGTCACCATCTTGGAAAGTGTCTGTGACACTCACATGCTCAGTGGGCTCTGAGCAGCTGTTGAGAAGCTAAGTTTAGGGGTCGTCACTAATTATCCAGCAGAAAATGAGGTTGGTCTGTAATATAAGCTGATGCTACAGGGCTGATTATTAAATTCTGATGCTAATTGCACTGGTTTCTGTGCTGCCATGTAGTAATTATCTGTATTAATTACTAATCATCCTTATATTGTGACATTTCTATTCTATGTGTACTGTATATTGTGAGTGGGTCCCTAAGCTCAGTAAGTGACAGCAGCACAGGGCATGTGCAGTGAATCAGCAGAAAAGAAGATGGGGAGCTACCGGTTGGGATGCACCAAATTCAGGATTCGGCCAGGATTCTGCTTTATTAAGCAGGATTTGGATTAGGCCGAATCCTTCTGCCCAGCCGAACCGAATCCGCATATGCAAATTAGGGGTGGGGAGGGAAATTGCATGACTTTTGGTCACAAAACAAGTAAAAAATGTTTTACCCCTTCCCAACCCTAATTTGATTACGCAAATTCGGATTCGGGTTCGGTATTCAGCCGAAAAGGGTTCGGCCGAATCCAAAATAGTGGATTCCGTGCATCCCTATTTACTAGGATTCAGGGATTACTAGTTACTATTTACTAGGGATGCGCCGCATCCACGATTTTGGATTCAACCGAACCCCCGAATCTTTTGCTAAGCATTACTGAACCGAATCATCATTTGCATAAGCAAAGTAGGAGTGGAAAGAGGAAAACATTTTTTAATTGTTTTTTTTGACAAAAAAGTCATGCGATTTCCCTCCCTGCCCCTAATTTGCATATGCAAATTAGGATTTGGTTCGGCTGGACAGAAGGGTTCCTGCTGAAAAAGGCCACTCCTGGATTCGGTGCATCCCTACTAATTACTGGGACATGTTTAGAGACCCAGATCTTCACTGCTAAAGGGCACAGGCTCTCACACCAGATCTAGTATCTATCTAATTACCTCTAGTCCATTATGGAGGGGGTCAGTGTTTCAAATATCTTAATTACTGGAAAGAAAAAGGTAACGATGTCCTTTCTAACCATATTGTATTTTCTTATTTTCTTCACTGGCAGAAAAATACACATAATGGGATCATTTCAAAACATCAAGATGGCCAGAACCGCAATCTGTAACCTCATTTTAGGTAACTATTCATGTCGTCAGCCATTGTCTCTTCCAATATGGTCCTAATAATCCCTCTCAACTCTTGTAGGAAGCCATAGAGGTGTAAATGGAATCACTAAGTTTGCAGCAGGTCTTCTAACCAGTAGCAACCAAATAGATGTTTGCATTCAAACAGGCCACCTGCCGACTGGTTGCTATAGGTTACAAGACCTACTCCAATTTTCCTCCCACCCCTAATTTGCATATGCAAAGTGGGATTTGGATTCTATTCGGCCAGGCATCTGAAATCTGAATCCTGCTGAAAGGCCAAATCCCGAACCGAATCCTGCATCCCTCGTTTTATGCATTTACCTAAAATTTAATTAAAGTACCACCAGCGATTACTTTAGACCCAGATTTGTTCACTTCTTTTGCTTTACCTGAACAGGGAGCCCACCATCCAAAGTGTACGGCAACATACGGGCAGTGGCGAGTCGGGCAGCTGATCGGTTTTAGCGTTGGACGACGTGGAACGACTGAACAGCGTGTAGATTTTTTAAATTGTGACTCCTCCCACATCGAAATTTTTTTGTGCAATTGACTGACGTGCAGAAGAGAAGAACGTTTGTTGGCACAATGATTGAAGCAGTTGGTTCCCCCCTGCACTGGTCCGACTCTTCCTATTAACATGTATATGACTTGAACCTGAAGAATTAATGACTCTGCCAATACATTGTGAAAATAAACAATAAATGCGAGGTTGCTGATTCGCTGCAGTGTTCTATAGACTTCTTGGTCCAGTATTTGATCACTGGCTGTGACAGGTGTTAAAATACTAATACTTATCATAGTATTCATTAGGGTGATACAGGTATGGGACCTGTTATCCAAAATGCTCAGGACCTGGGGCTTTCTGGATAACAGATCTTTCCGTCATTTGGATCTTCATATCTTAAGGCTACTAGAAAATAGGGTGCACGGAATCCACTATTTTGGATTCGGCCGAACCCCTGAATCCTTTGTGCATTGTATATGCAAATTAGGGGTGGGAAGGGGAATTTTTTTTTTACTTCCTTGTTTTGGGACAAAAAGTCATGCAATTTCCTTCCTAATATGCAAATTAGGATTCAGTTCGGCCGGGCAGAAGGATTCGGACGAATCCGAATCCTGCTGAAAAAGGCCGAATCCTGAACCGAATCCTGGATTCGGTGCATCCCTACTAGAAAATCATGTAAACATTAAATAAACCCAATAGGCTGGTTTTGCTTCCAATAAGGATTAATTATATCTTAGTTGGGATCAAGTACAAGTCACTGTTTTATTATAACAGAGAAAAAGGAAAACATTATAAAAAATTTGGAGCCTGTGGGAGACGGCCTTTCTTTAATTCGGAGCTTTCTGGATAATAGATCCCATACCTGTAGTGCCTTGCAAGGGTGATCTGTATGAGTGTGCTATGCCCGATTGCCAGGATTCTCATTCAGTGAATGGGCAGTGATGCAGCTGGAGATTGTGCAGAATATATATTGCGAGTGCTGGACAAACTAATCTGGCCATACATGTACAGGTACAACTGAAGCAGTGTATGTATGTATGTATGTATGTGTGTATTTATGTGTGTATGGGACCTGGCCCACATGTATGTGCTATAGATGCTGTTGGTTTATTAGTTGTGCAGGTTTGAAAATCCAATGTAGAGATGTAAACAGGTTATTGGCAGATGAGGAAGTGAAGGGAAACCACAGCTACTCTTTATTTCCGGCCATTCAGCCTCTCAGGCCAAACAAACGGAACAATTGTTATTTAGTAGAACTGTAAAGATCCTCTTAATAAATGAAGAATAAAGCACAGGATTGTTCTGTTAGTGAAGGTTCCTTGTGTGAGCGGCAGAAGATCGAGTGCAGCCCTCGTGGCCAGAGTATGGTCATTATTTGTCAGTGGTCTCGGTGCTGCTGGAAACTGAATCATTGGCCTACGTGTAAAGGTTACAGGACATGCCACAAATTTACATGTCAGCTGACGCCTCAAGAATACGGGACGCACATCAAGCGTTCTGCCACAAAGTCTATGTAATTGTAAAGGAAAAGCCTCTCCCACTAGAGATTGTGTTGTCATTGTACAACAATGTCAGACGCTTTCAGTAAACGACTCCGGCATATGAATGTTTTGCTCTGTACAATACAGATCTTCTCTAATGTTTCTACTGGCTGCATTGTATTCACCTACTTGGAGATCATTCTGCTTTACTACAAATGACGCTACATTACCTAAAGACCAGAACCAAGGGGATGAAGTTGGCGCTAGTTGTAATTAAATAAACTCAATAGGCTGGTTCTGCTTCCAATAATAAGGATTAATTATATCTTAGTTGGGATCAAGTACATGGTACTGTTTTATTATTACAGAGAACATTTAAAAAAAAAAAAGATTATTATTTTGGTCTATGGGAGACAGGCATCCTGTAATCCAGAGCTTTCTGGATAGCAGATCCATATCTGTACTTTTCTTTGTGTTCAAACATTCATGCTCTGCAACAGGAAAGGGCCTCAAATAAAAGAACAGAATCACAAATGATTGTACACAGTAGCCTTAAAGGACCAGTAACATAAAAAAGATTTGTTTTAAAAAACACCAAGGCAGTTTTAAACTTTTAATTTGCAAAGCTTTTATTAAGCAATTACTTACCGATTCTCTGCATGCGCTTCTCTGCAGAAAGGGCGACGATCCATCGTGCGGCCCTCGATTTCTCCTCCCTGGCTATCTCCTATAGAAGGCAGGGAGGAGAAATCGAGCGCCACACGATGGATCGTCGCCGTTCTGAAGAGGAGCGCATGCATAGAATCGGTAAGTAATTTCTTAATAAAAGATTTGCAAATTAAAAGTTTAAAATGTCTGGGTTTTTTTCGTTAAAAAGGAAAAAAAAAATTTAAATTTTTTTTTTAAAAAAATTCGTTACTGGTCTTTTAAAGGACAAGGAAAGTCAAAAAAATGAAATCCCATTTTAATGAAAACGAAACCTATCTCCAATATACTTTAATAAAAAAATGTGTACCGTTTTTATAAGAAACCTGACTTTATGCAGTGAAATTCTCCCTTCATTTACTGCTGTGGATAGGAATTGTCAGACGGTCCCTAACTGCTGAGCAGGGAAACAATCATACTTATGAACAGCAGGGGGAGCCCCAGCCTTACTTCCCAGCCATGCAGAACTCCAGCAACTTTGTTCATGACGATCCCTAAGCAGCCCAGACCACACTGAGCATGTGCACAGTCTTAGTCTTGCAAAGATGTTTAACAAAGTTACAAGATGTCTTGGTCTTGCAAAGATGTTTAACAAAGTTACAAGATGGTGACCCCCTGTAGCCAACTTTGAAAGCATAAATTATTTGTTTGATTAGGCTTGTGGTGCTGTAAGTTCATGTTTATATTTAGTATACAAAATACAGCATTTCTAGCCTTATTCTTTTTTAGACTTTCCTTGTCCTTATAGGTTTGCCTTCACTGAAACCAGGGTCCCTAGCCCAAACTATGGAGCACAGCTATAGACCATTATTTCTCCATCAGCATTAGATATTTAGGCTGACAGATTTCTCCCAAGACTATCAGATTATGAAACATGATTTCTCACTCCATAGGGAACACTGGACAGTGGGGGAGGAGGGGGGCAGTAGATGTGATCTATTTGGATTTTGCCAAAGCGTTTGATACTGTGCCCCACAAACGACTGCTTTCTAAACTAAGGTCTGTTGGGCTTAATGAAGTCGTTTGCACATGGATAGGAAACTGGCTACAGGATCGGCTACAGAGGGTGGTTGTTAATGGGACATTCTCTACTTGGAGTAAGGTTCTTAGTGGGGTCCCCCAGGGCTCAGTATTGGGTCCACTTTTATTTAACTTGTTCATTAATGACTTAGGGGAGGGTGTTGTAAGTAATGTATCAGTGTTTGCAGATGACACAAAATTATCCAGCCCAATTCATTCCATCCAGGATGTGGCATCCTTGCAACATGATCTTGACAAACTGGCAATCTGGGCAGCTAAGTGGCAAATGAGATTCAATGTTGATAAATGTAAAGTCATGCACCTGGGATGTAAGAATATCCACTTATACCCTTAATGGGACTGCACTAGGCAAATCCATTATGGAAAAGGACCTTGGAGTCCTTGTAGATGATAAACTTGGCTGTAGCAAGCAATGCCAGTCAGCAGCATCAAGGGCAAATAAGGTCTTGAGCTGTATTAAAAGGGGCATAGAGTCACGGGAGGAGGGGGTCATTCTTCCACTGTATAGAGCACTTGTAAGGCCCCATCTAGAATATGCCGTACAGTTTTGGTCTCCATCACTCAAACAGGACATTATTGTATTAGAGAGGGTACAGAGAAGAGCAACTAAGCTGGTAAAAGGTATTGAAAATCTTAGCTATGAGGAAAGACTGGCCAAATTGGGGATGTTCACGCCGGAGAAGAGGCGCTTAAGGGGTGATATGATGACTATGTATAAATATATAAGGGGATCATATAACAATCTCTCTAATGCTTTATTTACCAGTAGGTCTTTCCAGCTGACACGAGGTCACCCATTCCGATTAGAAGAAAAGAGGTTCTGCCTAAATATTCAGAAGGGTTTTTTACAGTGAGAGCTGTGAAGATGTGGAATTCTCTCCCTGAATCAGTTGTACAGGCGGATACATTAGATAGCTTTAAGAAGGGGTTGGATGTTGTTTAGATGGTGATGGGAAATAGCTCATAGTACAAGTTGATCCAGGGACTGGTCTGATTGCCATAACGAGTCAGGAAGGAGATTTTTTTTTTTTCCCCTCTGAGGCAAATTGGAGAAGCTTCAGATAAGAGTTTTTTTTTTTTGCCTTCCTCTGGATCAACTGGCAGTTAAGACAGATTACAAAAAAGTTAAAAGGTTGAAATTGATTGACGTGTCTTTTTTTCAACCTAACTTACTTCCACTCCTCAATCATCCCATGACAGCCACCTTTCACACAACTCTAGCCAACGATTGGCTAGTCTGGATCTTAGCAGTTGGTGTTCAAACCAATTATGCCATTTTAGACACTGGATGCTTCTGACCTAATGTACCTTGTCATAAAAGTTACTTCTATTTGTTTATTTTAAAGGCTGCGGTCCCCTTAAATTCTGTTACCCTGCAGAGTCTTACTTCCTGTAGAGCAGCAATAGATTTGTGGTGTCTGTTCATGCTACAAGAAAACCAAGGGAATTGTGCTTTGGTCGGGACGCTCAGTGGACGGGACGCTCAGTGGACGGGACGCTCAGTGGACGGGACGCTCAGTGGACGGGACGCTCAGTGGACGGGACGCTCAGTGGACGGGACGCTCAGTGGACGGGACGCTCAGTGGACGGGACGCTCAGTGGATGGCCTCTCCTCTTTTTGTTGTCCAGCCGAAAGACAGTGACTGCCAGGACAAGGCTATGGGCAGTGGCACACGGGGAGATTTAATAGCCAGCGATAAATGTTCCCTACTGCGGGTGGCTTAATCCCACCAGCAAGAATGTGAATCACCGTAGGTATGGCATAAGCATCGCTTCAGTTTTCCGAAGTTGCCAGAACTTCCTTCACAAGGAAACTTCAGAAAACCGAAGAGACGCGTAGGCCATGCCACCAGAGATTCACATTCTTGCCGGTATGATGATATTTCCGCAGTAGTTTTGATTTATCGCAGGTGACTAAATCTCCACGTGTGCCACCACCCTAACCCTGGGGTCATTAACTATGATAGAGTCGCACTTGGCGTTGCCAGCTGGCTGGTATTTGACGGGCACAACTAATGTATCAGCAGCTAAAGCCGGGGCCATTGTTACTAATTTACCAGCAATGCAGTTCCAAGTAAATTTTTAATCGCTGGTTCTTTCCTCCACTCACCAACGTGTATCACTTGTAAACTCGGCCTTTCAAAGATTCCGACCCCTCTCCCACAGATTATTCCCTGACAATCCCTCCCTGATCTTCCCAAATACCCACCCCCTGACTTCACAGAACCTCCCATTCCCCACCCTATGACATCACCATCCTGCAACATCACTGAATCAGTGGCTTCTCCTTGCAGGCTGCTAAGAAAATACAGGAAAGTTGGCAACTCTAGCTGCTCCAGCACAATTACCCATAGCAACCACTCCTTTATTTTCCAAAATGTATTGATTGGTTCCCAACAACAGCTGCATTTTAGCACCAACATTATAAATCTGCTTCTTAGCAGCTGCCTAGAAGGGGAGACAAATATTAATCTTACGATATCTTCACAAAAAAAAAAAATGAAATCACTGTGGCCCTTAAAGTCTCCCCCCAAAAACAAGTCAGACTGGAAACCGATTAACAAGTTTCATGTTTTTATTGATACAGTATGAAGATTACTACAGACTCTACCAGTTCCGGAGCATGCAGGAGAAAAAAAAAAAATTTGAATCATTCCCAAAAAAACAAAAAAGAAAAAAAAAAAAACCCCATTTCCCCACACAAACTAAGAAAAATAGAAATAAAAAAAACAAAAAACCTCCATTAAGGAAAAAAGTTGCCCTTTTTGTTTTTTTTAGTTTTTTTTTTTTTACGCCAGCCGAGAAATGCACAAGCGAGAGAAACAGAAAGCCTTTGCTAAAATGTATATATAGATATAACACAACTTATGTACAAAACAAGGAGAGAGAAAAAACTTCACAAAAGGACTAGTTAGTCCAGAGTACATGGCAAGTGACCCTGGAACAGACAACCAGCGGCTGGGAGCAAACCACACACACTGACCCCGGGGGGGAGGAACTTACATGTTTCTTCTCGTTATTGGTTGAACATTAACATGTACCAAAGTTTGGCAACGTTTTGTGTTTTTTTTTCCGGTTTTCTCAAATATATATATATTTATATATATATAATGCAAATGATGTAAACAAGAGGAACATTTCAATCGATCTACATGCAAAACTCCATGTCATGCAAGGACACCAAGCACCTTGATCTCTCGCACTGAAAGAGCCTTATTTGTGCAGCACACGAGTCGAAGGAACAGCAATGGCAGCTCCGTGCGTAACAATATGGTGGAACGAGCACTTAAATGCGTCGGCCAATGGTCGCCAACGGGCCACTTCCAAAGCCAAAGAAGGAAAAACAAAAGAAAATGCCTTGAAACTAGGGTTTGGGGTTTTAGGGGGAATTCATTTTTTTTTTTTTTATTTCTATCTTCCAGCCAATAGTAGCAGAGCAGATATAGGAGAGGTGAGAACGCTCCAGGAAGAGAACTTATTTCTCTACTTTTACATCACACGTATGAAGTAGTAACACAGACACATGGACATGAAGAGCATATGTATATAATTATACACATATATATCATTATTAATGGCTGCCTCCGGTAATTTCTAGCTTAAATGTTATAAATCAACTTGCCTGGAAACAAAAGGGAACCCGCGTTACCAACAAGCAGCCTGCATTTCTAACCTGCTATAAGACACCGCCATGACCAGGTTAAATGCCGGAGAGAGAGAAGGTTTTTCTGTGCGCTTCTTGCAGCCAAATTTACAATAAAAATTAAAAAAAGGGTGAAATGTAGCCTGGTTGCTATGTGGTTGCTATGAACACAGACGAGCGATTGGCAGTAAAGCAAGATACACACACAGTCCCTGCTAACAGAACAGCACATGTATAACATTAACCAATAGTTTTCCTGTGTTAAAATGAATGAGAATCACCGGAAGGCAGTTAAATGATCGCAGCAAAGCGACAATTTGACCCGACGGCGGGATAAAAAGTCGACATTCTCCTGCCTCGTATAAAACCGTGTGACATAAAAGTAAAGGATCGTCGCCGTCATGTCCTGATCGGTGTATGTTCTGCTTGGCACTTGTACTCTAGTTTGGTTCGACTCAAGTATATTAAATTAAAGCCCGCCTAATGACTACATAGAAAGCTATATATATATATTTCTTGTTATAAAAGATGAAGGGAAAAAAAATAAAAATAAATAAAAAACCAACTTCCCTTTTCTTTTCACCACCACACGGAGGCGCTCTTCCCCATCTGGCTGTCCTTCAGACTGTTTAAAGTGCTACACTGAAGTTATTGAGAGAATCAAAAAAAAAAAATTCAATAACACTAAGTTGGCTTCATGAGGCTCATGTTGGAAAATGTGGCTTCACAGAGAAAAATACTTCCATTGAAAATACACAGAGAGCGTTGCTGGACGTCTTGAGCAGATCTTCAGAGATGGAGAAGAAAGCAAGTGTGTTGGGCGCTTCTCAGGTCGGTCACACATCCACCACCATCTTTTTGTGGATATCTAAGCCTCCTACGACCTGTAAGAGAGAAGCACGCCCAATCATTACTGCTACCCTCATCATTACCCTCCCTCTATATTATATATGTAAGAGAGAAGCACGCCCAATCATTACTGCTACCCTCATCATTACCCTCCCTCTATATTATATATGTAAGAGAGAAGCACGCCCAATCATTACTGCTACCCTCATCATTACCCTCCCTCTATATTATATATGTAAGAGAGAAGCACACCCAATCATTACCCTCCCTCTATATTATATATGTAAGAGAGAAGCACGCCCAATCATTACTGCTACCCTCATCATTACCCTCCCTCTATATTAGGGGTCCCCAACCTTTTTCACCCATGAACAACATTCAGATGTAAAAAAAATAAAAAAGGTTGGGAACAATAACCATGAAAAATGTTCCTGGGATGCCAAATAAGGGCTGTGATTGGCCATTTGGTAGCCCCTATGTGCACTGGCAGCCTATAAGAGACTCTGTTTGGCAGGACATCTGGTTTTTATACAAAACTTGCCTCCAAGCCTGAAATTCAAAAATAAGCACCTGCTCTAAAGCCACTGGGAGCAACATCCAAAGGGTTGGGGAGCAATGATCCATCGTGCAGCCCTCGATAGCCAGGGAGGAGAAAACAAGCGCCGCACGATGGATCATCGCCCTGTCGCCGTTTCTGAAGAGGAGCGCAAGCGGAGAATCGGTAAGTCATTTCTTAATAAAGACTTTGTGAATTTTAAGTTAAAAGTGTCTAGGTGTTTTTTTTTTTTTCGTTAAGTACAAATGATTTTTTTTTTTTTTATGTTACTGGTCCTTTAATAAAGAATTTTCTATCTAGATACGCAGTTTTGCGCATTGTTGCCCAGCAAGGCCAATATACAGGCTTTGGCAAACAACGTTTATCTTTATAGCTTCCTGAGCAGAGAGATTCTCTCCCTAGATATATAATCCTATTTCCTATCAATACTAGAAGCGGAGTCTTGTTAGGGTCAGGGCACACGCTCAGATTCTGGAAGATCAGTCGCCCGGCAACAAATCTCCTCTTCTTCAGGGCGACTAATCTCTCCGAACTGCCTTCCCCTCGACTACAATGTAAATCGCTGGCAGGATAGCACTCGGAGCACTTCGTTTTCCGAAGTCGCCCGAAGTTGCCTCACAAGGAAACTTCAGGTGACTTTGGAAACGAAGCACTCTGAATATTCTTAGTTAACATTGTTTCATACCAGATATCTGTGCATGTACGACCACATTTAGCCAGTCGATATCTGGAAAGGGTTCCGGATTTTTATGCCAAAATCAGTAATGTCTTGTGTGGGCATTCTGGTTGGAGCAGCTATAAATGGGAAGCAGGTGACAGGACAAACGATACTTACAGCACAGAATTCTTCAAAAGATATTCTTCCATCTCCATCTTTATCTGCATTGATAATGGTTTTGTCTACTATTTGCTGTAACTGAGTGTCTTTGAGATTGTTTCCCACCATCATCTTCAGTACCTGGAAGAGCTCACCATTGGAGATGTAGCCATCCTTGTCCATGTCATATATACGGAAAGCAACTGGAAGAGAGAAACAGGATAAAAATATTCTGATTTTTCATTTCATTAGTCCTGAGGTTTTGGACACTTGGTGGCTCACGAATAGAAGCACATCCACAGAGCCAAACCAGAGGCTTCCGCTCCTCTTCAGAAAAGGCTACAATCCATCGTGCGGCTCTTGATTTCTCCTCCCTGGCTAACTCCTATAAGGAATGCAGGGAGGAGAAATAGAGCGCGCACAATGGATCACCTTTTCTGAAGAGGAGCACAAGTGGAGATTCGGTACTTTACTGGTCCTTTAATGCGTTGCATCTGTTGCTGCTGATTACTTTAAAGGGGTAATTCACCTTTAAGTTAACTTTTAGTATGTTCTAGAATGACTAATTCTAAGCAACTTTTCTTTTGGTTTTCATTATTTTTTTTTTATATAGTTTTTGAATTATTTGCCTTCTATTTCTTTCCAGCTTTAAAATGGGGGTACACATGTATTGTTATCGGTACTTTTAATTACTCATATTTCTATTCAGTCCCTCTCATTCATATTCCAGTCTCTTTTTCAAATTATTGCATGGTTGCTAGGAAATTTGGACCCTAGCAACCAGATTGCTGAAATTGCAAACTGGAGAGCTACTGAATAAAAAGCTTAACTCAAAAATCAGAAATAATAAAAAAAATGAAAACCAGTTGCAAATTGTCTCGGAATAGCACTCTCTACATTATACTACAAGTTAATTGCCTTGGAAGTGACTGAATTCACACATAAATGCAGTGGAATTTTCCAAAACGGTTTCTGTACTGGTGAATGGCAGGCAAGTTAGGGTGAATGCAATTTAGCAGGTGTTTTCTCTTATGCTGGATTTTACAAGGGGGGGGGGGAAGCAGCGCAGTAGGTAAAAATATTTGCTTCCAAAAAGGCACAATTTATGACAAATCGTGCGTTAATATTTATAATAAAGCCATAGCGAACAGGAACAGCAGCAAATAAACTCCCCTAAAACCAATTAGGAAGTGTCTGTATTGCTAATGGTTTTCTCCCGCTCTGCTGAACTAGACTGCGATTTAGTGCAGGAGGCAAAATGTACGGTGATTCAGACTTGTGCGGGTACTGAGGGTGTGGCCAGAAAATCTGCTTGTAGCTAGGAATGCACTGAATCCACTATTTTGGATTCGGCCGTACCCCTGAATCCTTTGCGAAAGATTCGGCTGAATACTGAACCAAATTTGCATATGCAGATTAGGGTGGGAAGGGAAAAACATTTTTTATTTTATTTCCTTGTTCGGATTCAGTTTGGCCGGGCAGAAGGATTCGGCTGAATCCTGGATTCGGTGCATCCCTACTTGGCCTGACGCGAGTGTGCGACACCGGGGAAGTAATGAATGTTTATGTCTTTGCGAGTATGGCCAGCTGCCATCTTTTATTTCACCCCTTCCCATGGCCGCCCTCTTGTGATTCAGAAGTCTGTTTCAAAACACTGCATATCTGTGAAATTCTATAAAAAAAAATAAAATTGTTCTATAAAAGTCTTTTAAAACACTTACACCTCAGTTTCTGCTCCTTGTCACCTTTGACGCTGAACTGGGACACTCCTTCGATGAACTCTGGGGAGAGAAGAGGGGGGGGAAAGCTGGAGAATTATTTCCTTTCCATGTACAGAAAATTGTTACTAAAACAATAACAATTGTTCTACAATTTATTCTCAAAAAATATATAATATACAAAATATATATATTTGGCCTTGTCAACCAAACACAGTGGCAACCATTGATGTGCACAGACTTCATAAATGAAGAACTGCTCTGCCTTGCCTATAATGGGGAGCTGACCTGACAGTTTGTGTTGGACAAACTGCCTGTCATCCTGCTAAACACCCCATATTTTTATTTCCCACTATTCTACCTTAGTCCCATTTATTTTTTTTTATAGTTTTTGAATGATCTGCCTTCTTCTGACTTTCTAGTTTTAAAAATGGGGGGTCACTGACCCTATGTAAAAAACAAATGCTCTGTAAGGCTACAAATGTATTGTTATTGCTATTTTTTATTCCTCGTTTTTCTAGTCAGGCCTCTCCTATTCATATTCCAGTCTCTTATTCAAATCAGTGCATGGTTGCTAGGGGCATTTGGACCCTAGCAGCCAGATTGATGACATTGCAAACTGGAGAGATGCTGAATAAAAAGCTAAATAACTCAAAAACCACAAATAATGAAAACCAAATAGTTTTAGAATATCACTCTCTACATCATACTAAAAGTTAATTTACAGGTGAACAGCCCCCTTAGGGAAATGACAGGGGCACAGAGTTGGGGCCAAATTCTACGGATTATCCGATCACCCCAACAAGTAACAATGAGTAAATTGCCATTCCAGTTCATCCCTAGTAAAAGCTCTAGCTGCTCCTGTAGGCAAAGATGTGATAAATATGGAGAATATCCATAAAATATTAATGTAACAAATATTCTTTGGGGACATTTCCTGACAATATAGCCAATAATACATAGAGATTAAAGTACAGACGATTTCACTTCTGTAGCAGTTGTTGACCAGACTACAGTAAGTCAGGGCTACATAGGAGTCACCAGTAGAAGCTCTGTTACACATGCTCACTGATTTCCTATGGAGGCATGAATTAAAGTGCACAATATAACAGATCTTCTAAGCCAGTTATAAGTGAATGTCCAGGATAATGAGAAGTTCAGGGTTTTATTACTACAGGTATGGAAGCTGTTATCCAGAATGCTCGGGACCTAGGGTTTTTCGGATAACGGGTCTTTTCGTAATTTGGATATCTTAAGTCTAGTAGAAAATCATGTAAACATTCAATAAACCCAATAGGCTGGTTTATTATTGGGATCAAATACAAGCTACTGTTTTATTATTACAGAGAAAAAAATGATTTTTTTCTGGATTATTTGGATAAAATGGAGTCTACGGGAGACGGCCATTCGGTAATTCAGAGCTTTCTGGATAACGGGTTTTCAGATAACGGATTCCATACCTGTATTATGTTTATCATGTTGACACATGCTGTGGAGCTTTACAGAGATTATACATCATTCTCGTCAATGGAGCTTACAATCCAACATACTCCCACTGCAGTCAATTTTATCAGGAGCAAAGTAACATTCCTGTATGTTTTTGGAGCGTGGGAGGAAACAGAAGTAACCAGGAGAAAACCCACACAGTAAGAACATACACACTCCATGTACACAAGGCTCTGGCCTGAATGTAATTACAGCAAGGTAGCAATTATATTGGCCACAAGTGATAACATGCTTCCCTGAGCAACCAGCATGTATATGGCAATTCCGTTTCAATCCCTTACAGGGATCTTCGTTAGGAGTGTACAAAACTACCGTTCTGTACACTCCTAACGAAGATCCCTGTAAGGGATCGTAACGTTGAGAATCCAATAAACTTTTTTTGATTCACAAATCCTGCGAGCGCATCAATCATATATATATATATATATATATATATATATATATATATATATATATATATATATATATATATATATATATATATATATATATATATATATATATATATATATATATATATATATATATATATATATATATATATACACACACACATATATACATACACATACACATATACATATATACATACACATACATACATATATATAAAATACATACATATATATATATAAAATACATATATATATATATATATATATATATATAAATAATACATATATATATATATATATATATATATATATAAAATACACATATCTATCTATCTATCTATCTAATACATATATAATACACAAAAGCCATGAATATCTTGTAAATTATATCCTTATAAACAGTGAGTTCTGATGTAATTTCTGTCACATGACTCACTGAAACTTTGTGTATTATAATAAATAAAGAACCCCCAGTTGCAAAATATGAGGATATTAGAAGTTACCTCAGAACGTTTCGGAACACTAACTCGGGCCGTCTAGGAAGATGGCCCGAGTTAGACTATTTTATAACCAGCACCCAGGCGGTTGCCTATATCGCGAGTGCACCACTATAGAAAAATATATGTATATATGAGGTCTCTTACCTTTGAAGTCTACTTCTCCATTTCCATCTGTATCAAATATGTCTATTACTCGCTGTACAAGAGGGTTCTGTTGAAGCTCTGGCAAAGACATGAACTCCTCCACACTCAAGGAACCAGAGTTGTCTAAATCCAGTTTCTTGAACCTTTTCCCTAGCCTTTTGATCTCATCCGCATCGACTGTAAGAAAGAGAAAACAATTCATGTTAGCTGCATTCCCCTAATGATCAGGATTGTATATTCTTATTGGATCCCGTAGAACACTGCCAGACAATTTGCATTAGAAATTGTGAGCAATTACCTTTCTTTCTGCCAGCACTAGCCATGACAGTGAAACCTGAGGCTCGCTTAGAACTGTGCTGACTGTAAAACTAAAGCAGTAATGAGCAGCTAATACTTCGTTAATTCCACACAAGCACATGACGTGATTAACGTGGACAAGCTAAGCAGGTTATCGGTCACTTTCTGCAGGCACAGTGGGAAGAAATGTTGGACACAGGCTCCTGGGGCCCTCGGTGCAATTACAATCCAAAAAACAAAAAAGTGTATTCAGTGTATTGAGTAAATTCATTTTAAACACTCTAAAGGAAGCGTTCATCCAAACACATTTATACACCTGGTGGTGGATCAGTTCATTCCTTGTTGTAGTTCATAAAATGCACCAAGTGTGGCTACAGTTTGAACGATATGGAGTTCATTAATAAATACTTGGCAAATTAGCACCCAGGCAGTAACCCATAGCAACTGACCTTTTTCCTGGTAGCTGCAGGTTGAACAAGGCAAACCAAATGTTTGCTTTAATTGTTTAGCCTGCAGCTGCATCAGGAAAAAAAAAAAGCCACAGATTAGTTGCTATGGGTTACTGCCCAGGTGGATATTTGCCCAATGTTTATTAATAAGCCACTTAAAGGAACAGTAACACCAAAAAAAGCCTTGCCTCGGGGGCACCCATTGAAGCACAGGACACACAGTAGATAAACCGATACGTTCTTAAGAATCCCATTGTATACTACAGAGCTTATCTGTTATCTGCTGAATATCCTGTGCCTTTTCTCCTTTTTCAGTTTTGAACGGCTGCCCCCATGGCTACACAGCAGATTCATTAAATAAACAATAGTAGTGATTCTGAAGCAAGCACACCAGTTTTACCAGTGCAGCACTAGACTACATTATAGTGTCACTCCTTTAAAACACAAATTTTTTGGTGTTAGTATTCCTTTAAGGGCAGATTTATTACGTTTCGAATGGTAAATTTGAATTCAAATTTTAGATTTTTATTTTTTGGTGTCAAAATTCACACATTCAAATTTGAATCCACCGATTCGTATGTAAATTTGAATGAGATTTATCACACCTCAACCCTGGAAAGAGTTCTAATTTGAATATTCGGCACCTAAAACCTGCCGAGTTCATGTACGTGTCAATGGCAGAGGTCCGTTGAACCATTTGAAGATGTTTATTGCCTTCCTGACATTCAAATTTTTTTTCAGAGGGAAAACTCGATAAGAATTCAATTCGAATTTTCGGGTGTATTCTAGGGATGCACCGAATCCAGGATTCAGTTCGGGATTCGGCCTTTTTCAGCAGGATTTGGATTTGCCTGAATCCTTGTGCCCGGGCCTAACCGAATTTGCATATGCAAATTAGGGGTGGGGAGGGAAATCTCGTGACTTTTTGTCACAAAACAAGTACTAACGGTTTTCCCTCTTCCCACCCCTAATTTGCATATGGAAATTAGGATTCAGTTCGGTATTTGGACAAATCTGTCACGAAGGATCCGGGGGTTCGGCCGAAATAGTGGATTCGGTGCATCCCTAGTGTATCAGCTGCAGACACATTCTCCCACCAAAGCGTTTAGATGAGACAGTACTTCCACCCCCACAGGAGATATTTAATCACAGTTTGGGAGATTTTCCCATTAAGAGATAGTCACACTGGACAAAAACTACCAATAAGTGGATTTGTAAAAGAAACGTACTTGAAGTTAAGTAAAAATACTATGAGCTTTACAGAACAAAGGAATGTTTTACAGGCTTCAAACAAAATCATGACACAGTGGATTAGAATTAATTCAATAATACATTGATAAGCGGCCTGTAAGCTCCCCTGGGTTAGTCTATGGACAGGCAAGCAATGAGGGCAGCCAAGCAAGAGAGGCAACGGAGACATAGTATTGAATGAAGATGAAATATAATGTAATAGCAGCACAGCACAACAGACAAGCAATAGCTAATGTGAGTTGATCCCCAGTCTGGCCCATAGTCTGTTGCACCCACAGCATCCCAGGCACATGCAGTTTGTGCCACGCCTACCTTCTTTAGCCTTAAAGGAACAGTAACACCAAAAAATGAAAATTTTTTAAGTAATAAAAATATCATGTAGTGTTGTCCTGCACTGGTAAAACTGCTGTGTTTGCTTCAGAAACATTACTATTGTTTATATCAATAAGCTGCTGTGTAGCAATGGGGGCAGCCATTCAAATGAGAAAAGGCTGATTACACAGCAGATAAGCTCTGTAGAACATAATGTTATCTGTTATCCACTATTTAACCTGTGGCATAAAGACTTTTTTCAATTTCTGCCATTGCTACACAGCAGCTTGTTTATAGAAACTATAGTAGTGTTTCTGAAGCAAACACACCAGTTTTACCATTGCAGGGCAACACTACATTATATTTTCATTACTTTAAAACACTCATTTTTTAGTGTTCCCCTTTAAGTCTATGGCATATGGGTGTATTTTCATCCGGCATATTTCAGTTTAAGGGAGAACTAAACCCCCCTCCCCAATAAGAAAAGCCCCTACCAACTACCCTGTCAGGACGGTTTATGAAAAGAGTGGCAGGCAGTCAGTCCGTCCCAGATACAGGTATGGGATCAGTTATCCAGAAAGCTCCGAATTACGGAAAGGCTGTCTCCCATAGACTCCATTTTATCCAAATAATCCAGTTTTTTAAAAATGATTTCCTTTTTCTCTGTAATAATAAAACAGTAGCTTGTACTTGATCCAAACTAAGATATAATTCATTCTTATTGGAAGCAGAATCAGACTATTGGGTTTATTTAATGTTGACATGATGTTGACATAACATACCCTGGTGGTCTAGTTGGCCTGCGGGGATGCACACCGCGTGGTGTTGACTCTTCATAATGCCGGTTTCCTATGACGCGCACTTTTGAATTTTACGCGCCAGGCGTGGTGACGTCTTCACGCTTTGGCACGAGATTTAAACTATAAAAAGGGAATTCAGGCTAGAAGTCTTGCCCGTTGTTAGGTCTAATTCGTTAGTATCTGGGAGTCTGTTTTGACTATTCTGAACTCCACCAATATTGACCCTTGCCTGCCTATTCTTTGAACGCTGCCTGTACCGACCCCGGCCCGATTGACCTTGCTTGAACTCCGCCTGTACCGACCCCAACCTGCGTACACTTTTTACCTACTCCCTGAACTGTTGCCTTCCATCCAAAACCAAAATCTGCTTTGCACCTCTCAAGGTAAGACCTGGCGGCATCTAAATAGCTGAGGGCGCCTCCTGAGGCCAAAGGCAGCTGCTACAGGCAGAAGATTGAGCCGTGACCTAAGCTCTCTAGCTTAGAACCTGAATTGTTCTGAATTTAGGGAGCCGTACGTGACAATTATGTAGTAGACTTAAAGGAAAACTATACCCCCAAAATGAATACTTAAGCAACAGATAGTTTATATCAAATTGAATGACATATTAAAGAATCTTACAAACTGAAATATATATTTACATAAATATTGCCCTTTTACATCTCTTGCCCTTTTACATCTGTGCTGCCTCAGAGATCACCTGACCAGAAATACTACAACTGTAACAGGAAGAAATGTGGAAGCAAAAGGCAGAACTCTGTCTGTTAATTGGCTCATGTGACCTTACATGTGGTTTATGTGTGTGCACAGTGAATCTTACGATCTCAGGGGGCGGCCCTTATTTTTTAAAATGGCAATTTTCTATTTATGATTACCCAATGGCACATACTACTAAAAAAGTATATTATTATGATAATGGTTCATTTACATGAAGCAGGGTTTTACACATGAGCTGTTTTACTCAGTATTTTTTAATAGAGACCTACATTGTTTGGGGGGTATAGTTTTCCTTTAAGGTATGAAGATCCAAATTACAGAAAGATCCATTATCTGGAAAGCCCCAGGTCCAGAACATTCTGGATAATAGGTCACATACCTGTTCTGTCATTTGTTAGAAGCCCATGACTGTCCAGAGTCTAGTCTATGATCCTACACATTAACATGTTTCCTCTCTACTAACAGTATATGGCATTTAGATCTACTGTATCTACTATACAGCAGTGCATGCACATGTAGCGCTGTATAAATAACAAATATACATAATCAGATGTCTCAATATGTAAATAAGCAGCAGATATACAGAGATACAGAACACTGGCTCCCCCTAATGCCACACATTGGTCTCCGGCATGAATCGGGTGCTGCATTATCAACACATTCTTCCTCCTTTGCTTCTTGATTGAAACATTTTATCAAATGTCACGTCCGAAAAAATGATAATGATCTGCCTCGTGGTGATATTTTATCAGCGCTGTCATTTAAAGCATGCACTAAAATAAAATAGAGATAAACTTCTGTAGAAAGTTTATTCCGCCAGCCGGTGTTATAGTATTTTCAGAATAACGGATCTTTCTGTAATTTCGATCTTCATATCTTAACGCTACTAGGAAATCATGTAAACATCAAAAAATATCAATAGGCTGGTTTTGCTTCCAATAAGGATTAATTATATCTTAGTTTGGATCAAGTACAAGGTACTGTTTTATTATTACACTGAAAAAGAAAATAGTTTTTAAAAAATTTGGATTCTTTGGATAAAATGGAGTCTATGGGAGGCCGACTTTCCGTAATTCAGAGCTAGCGGGATAATGTGTTTCAGGATACTGGATCCCATACCTGTACAAAATGTTACGGATATTCAGGGCCTTTATTACAGTATTTAGTCATTTGTATACTCTGCATCCAGGGTTAAAAAGCAGCGTTAAAGGGGAACTCCGGCTTCTAAACCAAAATTTGATAAAGAGACCCACATAACACAGAAACCCCTAAAATACCCATCACAGTTACCCGCTTCTTCAAAAAGTATGAATAAATGCCATTTTCTATGCTGAAATGCAGCTGCTTAACAGTTCTTCTCTTTCTGCATCATTTGAAATTCTAGCAGGGAAGGAGGGACTAAACAAATTGTAACAACTTCTCTGCAGCTTACAGGCAACATGCAGGAACTACATACCCCACACAGGGGCGATCCTGCCCAATTTGCCGCCCGAGGCGGCCTTAGTTTTTGCCGCCCCCCACTCACCTTGAGTGCCTCAACTCGCCTCATTGGCGGAGCGCCCCATACCCCACAATGCATTGCACTGTGATGTTCTGTTCCTGATTGACATCACGTGTGCAGGGAAGTGTGGGGTTTGGAGGATGCAGGCTGAAGACAGATGGCTGTTGATACAAAGTAACAGTAGTCAGCCAGCTCAGCAGGAGAGCAGGGGGCATGGATTAGGGAACTGTTCCAAACCATTAAAAATCATGAAACAATTTTTTTTTTAAATTTTTTTTGATGTTAACTGTTCCTTTAAAACAAATGTACTCCTATAACCTAGAGATGGTACATAAGGAACAGTCAGACACAGTCAACAATGCCTTCACACTGTTAAAAATGGAAAAGCTACTTACAATGCGAGCACATTTCCAGTGGATAGCTTGCTTCATTTCCCTGAAAGAGAAGGAAATGGACATTAAAACCAGTGCTAATGGTAATCATGACTACAATTCAGTTTTATAAAATATTTGAAGCAATTCTATCAGTTGTATACGCAGTGAGAGCCATCTGTAAACTATATTCTTATAAACAGTACTTAGTAATGCAATTACATAATTTATAGGCTATAATTTAGAAATTGCCCCTGACCCACCCTAACCACACCCAAATATGACCAGACAAAATCCAGATCTGTACTCAGTAACATCTGTGTCTCCAAAGATGCCCCAGTAGCTCCCCATCTTCTTCACTGCACATGCTCTGTGCTGCTGTCACTTACTGAGCTTAGAGACCCACTCACAATATACAGTACACATAGAATAGAAATGTCACAATATAAGGCTGATTAGTAATTAATACATGGCAGCACAGAAACCAGTGCAATTAGCATCAGAATTTTATAATCAGACCTGTAGCATCAGCTTATATTGCAGACCAACCTCATTTTCTGATTGATAATTTGTGACAACCCCTAAGCTTAGCTTCTCAACAGCTGCTCAGAGCCCACTGAGCATGTGAGTGTCACAGACACTTTCCAAGATGGTGACCCCCTGTGACAAGTTTGAAGTCCTGGATCATTGCTGCTATTGACAAGCTGAAACTTTAGCCTTGTGCAATAAGTTCTGTATATAAAATATGGCATTTTTAGCCATGTTCATGTTTAGAGTTTAGTTCTCCTTTAAGGTATGAAGATCCAAAATATGGAAATATCAGTTATCTGGAAAACCCCAGAGCATTCTGTATAACAGGTCCCATATCTGTACAACACACAAATCTATGAGATTAGAATGTCTTACTTTTTAAGTGCAAATGATAGGCTAAAAACGTGCAAAACACGTCCTCAGTACATCTGCCTGCACTGCTAAAATGGCTCGTCAGTAAGTTCTGTAGTAAGTATCCCAGAAAGACTAATCACAGAGAGTATTGGCTTCACAGGCCCGTCACTTCTAGTTAACAGACTTAACAGATGTCCACACAGACAGGGCCTCCACTCAGCTGACAAGATGATCTTCTTATGGGAAAGGATTCCCCCAGTGAATATCATGTTGCGACCCGACCAAGGAATTGCACACACACAGCAGCTTCTAAGCATGGACACTGATGTCCCACCTATACGCAGCTTTGGCACGGACACACGGACACCATGCACTGCAATTACTGACTTTATCTTACAGAGCTCCTCTGTAGTGCTGTGCTATCAGTTTTAAAATCTTTTTTTTTTTTCTCTTTTAAATGAAAATTTAGTAAAAAAATAAATAAATAAATGTTGCCTCTGCAAGTCTCAGCAGGATGAGGGAGTTCTTAAAGGAGACGTTAAGTCTGAGATTTTTGGCAAACAACATGTCAGGGTTCCCTCTCTCCATTTTCCAGTATCTGTTTCAGTCTGAGACATTTACAACATGTGTTTTCGGCTGCAGGGAGATTCCCTCTGTATGCTGTAATGCCTCCTATTTAATGCTGCTGAGCTTTATTAAAAATAAATAAATAAGACTTACTATATAATGTCAGGAATGCTTTAGTTACAACATACATAGCAACAAGTCACTTTGCAGACTGTTCTGGCTCTAAGGGCTCTTACTCACTTGCGTTCTGACCTGCGCTCCCCTGCGTTACGTTTTTTGGCGTTCAGCCGCAGGGGAGCGCAGGAATAGACGCATGTCATTATTTCAAATGGGGCTGTACTCACTCAGGCGCGTGTAGGCGCCGAACGCAGGTTCAGACGCAACATGCTGCATTTTTCCTGCGTTCAGCGCCTACACGCGCCTGAGTGAGTACAGCCCCATTTGAAATAATGACATGCGTCTATTCCTGCGCTCCCCTGCAGCTGAACGCCAAAAAACGGAACGCAGGGGAGCGCAGGTCAGAACGCAAGTGAGTAAGAGCCCTAAAGGTAGTAATGTGTCGGCTGGCCTGAAACCAGAGGGGTTTACTCGCAGGTCGGGCGGGTTCGGGCCGGATCTTGCTCAAAATCTTCACGACCTCGCACTTCCGCCCCCTAAATTAATTGACTCGCTCATGGTCCTGCCCCTTTGGTGATGTCACTGCGGGGAGGTGCAGGCGTGGGTTGAGAGAGGGTGGAATAGGGCCTGGTGCAGGTCAAGAATTTCTCGACCCACACACCACTAATACACAGGCCAATAAAAGCTGCAGACAACTCATTGGTCAGTGTAGGGGGACCCTCCGACAGGCTTCCCAGACCAATATCTAATTGGAAAGCAGCCAGATGTCGATCAGACAACTTTAGAATTCCATTCGGATCGAGTTTTTTGATGTGGTCCTCACATCGACCTCCTGCATTCCCCTCAATGTGGGCAATATGGGGCCGATCTGATCGTGGGCCCTAAAGTGCAACAATCTAACCAGCCCCATACTGCCCACTCAAGGACAGCACATTGGTGCAAGATCTGCTTGTTTGGTGAACTCTCCAAACGAGCGGATCTGCACACGTATGGTTTACCTAAAGAACCCAAGCCCCCCAATGAGTAGAGCAAATGATGATACAATAGAATGGAAAACACCTGTTAAGCTTGTGTGTTAGGGGTGGGATCAGGCATTCAGCTGCCATCCAGTTTGTAATGTCAACAATCCGGTTGTAAGAGACCAAATTACCCTAGCAACCATGCATTGATGTGAATAAGAGACTGGAATATGAATAGGAGAGGCCTGAATAGAACGATGAGTAATAAAAAGTAGCAATGACAATACATTTGTAGCCTTAAAGAGCATTTGGTTTTTAGATGGGTCAGTGACCAGTGAAAGCTGGAAAGGGTTAGAAGAAGAAGGCAAATCATTCTAAAACTATTAGAAAAAAAAAAATGAAGACCAACTGAAAGGTTCCTTAGCATTGGAAGTTCATATTAAACATATTAAAGTTAACAAAGGTGAAGCACCTCTTCTATTTTACATCAATAAATGGCAGCTGCCTCAGGAAATTTAAAGGCAAACTCCATAATGAATGTAATTTTCTGCAACGTTTCAATATACTGTGTGTTAATTGAGTGATTACTTTTGATTTATAGGATGCTGCCCTGTATCCACCACGACAAACTGCTCATTACAATATTTATATGATCTCATATGGTTGGAACCTGTGGTGCAATATCTTCCCATTGACTTGCTGGTAAAATCTTCCCATTGACTTGCTGGTAAATAACAATAAATTTGTAGCCTTACAGGGCATTTGGTTTTAGATGGGGTCAGTGACCCTTTTTGAAAGCTGCAAAGTGTCAGTAATAAAGGCAAATAATTCAAAACCTTCAAAAATGTCCATTAACTTCTGAATCTTAGCTTTTTGACAAATTATATTCTAGGTAAATCATTCAAGATGGAATGAGTAAAATCCAATTTACAGGTCTTGAACCCAAACAACTGGCTTTAGCAAAAATAGGTTTCAAAGATGCCTTCATGTCTGCATCTAAGAGAGACCTGAAAGATTGTTTAGCTTCCATGTCCTTCACAAATATTTGCAGTGTCAAGCCATGCCATGCCAGGTTGGCTACAGCAGCAAGGACATTTACAGAAGGGTTACCCCCCCCCCATTGTTAGCAAATTTACATCTTATGGGGTTTTAAGGGTGCATCTATTTGATTAAAGTTCCTTCACAAGATCTGCTCTCACAACAAGTTTGTCCAAAAATATTCTTGCACATAATGCATAAAACATCTTTGGAAAACTAGGAACTAATCAACAACTGAAATGTCCATAGTCTACATAGACACCAAGAAGTCTTACAATACAGGGGGGTTCAGGCCTTCAACGACAAGTGAAGTTTCTTGTACCTCACCATAGGCAGGATTTTACCAGCAAGTCAATGGGAAGACTTTACCAGCAAGTCAATGGGAAGACTTTACCAGCAAGTCAATGGGAAGACTTTACCAGCAAGTCAATGGGAAGGTTTGGCACCAAAGGCTCCAACCATTTAAGATCATTTAAAGATTCCAATCAGCAGTTTGTCGTGGTGGATACAGGGCAGAATCCTACAAATCAAAAGTATTGTAACGTTGCGAAAAATTACAATCACTATGGAGATTGCCTTTAGATTTCCCGAGGCAACTGCCATTTATTGATGTTAAATGGATGTCAACGTGTGGGGGAATCACCAATAGTGTGTATATATATCAAAAATATTCATGTGATCTTCTTATTCCTACTAATAAGACTCAAAGACTCTTAAAGAGGTGCTTCAACTTTATGTTAACTTTAATATGTTATAGAACGGCCAATTCTAAGGAACCTTTCAGTTGGTCTTCATTTTTTTTTTTTTTTCTAATAGTTTTTGAATGATTTGCCTTCTTCTTCTAACCCTTTCCAGCTTTCACTGGTCTCATCTAAAAACCAAATGCTCTGTAAGGCTACAAATGTATTGTTATTGCTACATTTTATTACTCATCGTTCTATTCAGACCCGCTCCTTTTCATATTCCAGTCTCTTATTCAAATTAATGCACGGTTGCTAGGGAAATTAGGACCCTAGGGACCAGATGGCTGAAATTGCAAACTGGAGAGATGCTGAATAAAAAGCAAAATAACTTAAAAAAAAAAAAAAACTAATAAATAAATAAAAACCAACTGCAAATTGTCTCGGAATATCACTCTCTGTCAAATTAAAAGTTAGTTAATTTAAAGGTGAACAACACCGTTAACAGCCCTTGTTAGGGGAAAACACAAAAGGAGAGCTATGGGCGAGATAAGGAAGGAAGTTGCCCTCCATCAGAGACTGGCAGCTTAGGGAACACTAAATTAACAAAATCGTTTTCAGAAGAATTAAGACATAAGGGAAATGTATACACAGCAAAGGACAAGCGAATAAGCCCTTACTGTGTAATATTCTTATGCAGATATTACGATTACGTGTTATGTTTCTGCTAGTTCTGAACAGGCAAGAAACATGCACTTCAAGGCCGTACGAGAACATTTAAAATACAGCTAATCGCTCTGTAAACATGACTTTGTTGATACAGGTGTCTGCTGCAGCAGTAAATCATAAAGAGAAAGGATATATCTGAGAGCAGAGGAGATATGTAGGAGCACTGCTATTTCTAGTCTGATTATGTTCTTTCTTACTGCTCGGTCCTAGAGAAAGGCACGGTGTGGGGATAGCCAGCAGATTTCTTTCAAACGCCCACCTTCCAAAACTGGCTTATTCATACAAATACTGTCAGGCTGATGGCAGCTTTTTCTTTTGTGTAACAGGGAACAAACAAGAGATTTCTAAGGGATACAGGTATGGGACCCGTTATCCAGAACAATTCAAATTACGGAAAGGCCATCTCCTATATACTCCATTATAATCAAATAATCCAAATTTTTTAAAAATGATTTCCTATTTCTCTGTAATAATAAAACAGTACCATGTACTTGATCCCAACTAAGATATAATGAATCCTTATTGGAAGCAAAACCAGCCTGTTGGGGATGTTTTTTCTAGTAGATTTCAGCTACGGAGATTCAAATTATAAAAAGATCTGTTATTTGGAAAATACGAGGCCCAAGCATTCTGGATAACAGGTCCCATACCTGTATATAAATACAGTCCTGTTTGGGCCCTGGATCAACGACCAGATCACAATGTGGTGACCAGTCAGTAGAAGACCACATCAACAAGCCAATACAATCCTCGCTCGATTGCTTATCTAGACCTGTCCAGATCAGGCCACATATAAACAGATAAAATCAACCAGTTATCAGTCTTCAGACTGTCAGAAGGGCCATATACACAAGCCAATAAGCTACAGACTGTCTGAAGGGATGGATTTAGATGCTTTTACTGGACTGCATTTGGTAAACTTTAGTCTAGTGTCACACACGGGATTGCTGCCCCATTATCAGTATGCACCGAGAGGTAGAGTCCTGCAGCGTGTTGAAGTTCCGGGTGCGGGTATAGACGCGGGTCGGCGGTTCTGCGGGTCTTCTCAATACCGATTCACTCCTTTTTACATATATCTCCTTCCGATGATGTCAGTTCCGGTTTACAATGACATCACTTCCTGTTTTACTCTTTTTTCTGATCACGCCTACTTCCGATGATGTCATTTCCGGTTTACGGCAGCACTTCATGATTCTTGATAGTCAGCGGGTCGCGGGACTGGGTTGCGGATAAGGTACTTGCGGGTCAGGTAGCGGGTTCAAGCGGGTAAGAATGCAGGTTGCGGGTCCGGATTGCAGGTACGGGTCGGGTTCCAAAAAATGGACCCATGCAGGACTCGAGAGGCATGGCATCCACCTGTAAGTGCTCAGAAAAGGTGGATTTCTTATGCTTTTTTTTGCAGAGAAAAAAATATGTGTGTGTGAAAATAGCCTTCAAGGAACAGTAACACTAAAAAATTAAAGTACTTAAAGTAATGACAATATGATGTAATGTTGCTATCCACTGGTGAAACTGGTGTATTTGCTATAGAAACACAACCTAAATTTATATAAACAAGCTGCTGTGTAGCCATGGGGGAAGCCATTCAAGCACAGGATACACAGTAGATAACAGATACGTTCGGAGGAAGCCCATGATATTCTACAGAGCTTATAGGTTATCTGCTGTGTATCCTTTTTCACTGTTGAATGTCCTCTTGTTTATTTAAGCTATAGTAGAGTTTCTGAAGCAAACACACCAGTCTTACCAGTTCAGCACAACACTACATCAAATTCTATACCACTATGAGAATTAATAGCATTTTATAAGACCAATGTAGGCACTGCTCTTGCAGCAGAAATCTCCAATTATGGTGAAGTGCGAGTGCCACCTTGAAGGCATGCTTAACATGAAAAAATATGGTTAATGGCCAGCTGAATGCCAGCAGCCAATAATGATAGTCATGAAACAATGGCCACCATTCATGATTCTATTACAAAAGGATTCTCTGTTTCAGCCCTCCAGTAATTCTGCAAAATCACGTAAAGCAAACGGAGCAGTAGGTTTTAGATGGGTGAATGATACATCTGAGACAAAGCAATAAGTATGCAACATAATCCTTTCATTATCATGGGAATACAGGTATGGGACCTGTTGTCCAGAATGTTTGGGACCTGGGGTGTTCCGGATAATGGATCCTTCTATTATTTAGACCACCATGGCGTATATTACCATAGTATACTAAAAAATAATTTATACATAAAAAACCCAATAGGATGGTTCTGAATCGTATTAGAATTATACCTACATCTCGATTACTTGATTATTTATTTCTTGTGGCCACAAGAGGGCAGTGTTTCATTGCCATCTAGGGAGGATATTACCTACTGTAAGCTTATGACTAATGTCAGACAGACATGAAATGCGTAAGGCTTGAGATGATTGTTTAATAAAGATTTTTCTATTTTTTTTATTATTATTTTTTTATATATTTTATTACCTGTGCGACCGTTCTACATTGGTGAGTTTTCTACAAAAGTAGTATGTATGCTTATTTTTGTGTTTGGGATTAGGATATTACCTACTCCCAATGACTACTGCCATGAATACAAAAAATCTATATCCATAACATTGTCTGCGCAGATTCCGCTGAACAGTTGAGAACAAACTTAAAGCAAAGAGATAATTACATTATAAGTTTATTAGATAAAAACACAGATAAATAGTGCATAAAAATGTGTCCACACCTATGGGAAGATTTATCAAGGGACAAAAACTGAAAATTCGAATTCTAATTTTTTATGGCCAAAACGGTCAAATTCAACTAGTGAATTGTAAAAATTAGATTCAAGTTTTTTTTAAAATTTAGTTTTTGAAATTTATCATACTCTGGCCCTTTAAGAAGTCAAATTTGCCACCTAAAACCTGCCAAATTGCTGTTTAAGTCAATGGGAGATGTCCAGGGATCAATTTGGAGTTGTTTGCTGCCTTTCTGACATTTGAGTTTCCTGGTCGATCCTATTCACTCGAGTTTTGAAAAATCTATTTATTTTTTTTAAATAAATTTTGAATGGTTGAACTTCGATTTCATGGGAGTTTTAAAAAAACTCCCATGAATTCAAAATTCGACCTTTGATAAATACGTCCCCTAAGGTAATAATGACACAGTGGGCAAAGGTGACAAAACATACTATTTATCTCAGTAGCTTAGGGGTGGGGGTACAGGTATGGGATCAGTTATCCAATAAACTGTTATCCAGAAAGCTCCGAATTACGTATAGGCGTGTCCCGTATACAGAGTATTTCTTGTACTTGATCCAAACTAAGATATAATTAATCCTTATTGGAAGCAAAACCAGCCTATTGTTTTTATTTAATGTTTACGTGAATTTCTAGTAGATTTAAGGTATGAAAATCCAAATTACGGAAAGATCCTTTATCTGCAAAACCCCAGGTCCCGAGCATTCTGGATAACAGGTCCCATACCTGTATTTTAAAACCGAGACTCCAGTGTTTGCAAACCTCCCCGTCATTGTCAATGTACGTATGGTGTCAGTAACCCCTTACAGTCAATCAATGCCCATTAACATTTATCACCAAGCTCCTCAGTGACAACAAGGACTTCAAGAGACTTTTTGACCCCCTTTGTTTCCTGTAATTTGTACTTCAGTGTCAGTCATACACAAGTGCCCTGTGCCGACACATGAATGGCCTAGGCTTCTGGTCACATTCAGTGCTGTAAATAGACAGAGCAACTGCAGCAAGGCCAGAGGAGTCACAAACTGAAATAGAAAACTTACTTCGCTATCCACTTCACCATTATTCCTAACCAAATCGGAATCATAATTTGCATATGCAAATTAGGGGCAGGGAGGGAAATGATGTGACTTTTTGTCACAAAACAAGGAAGAAAAAAATGTTTTCCCATTCGGTTTAGTATTCGGCCGAACCTTTCACGAAGGATTCGGGGGTTCGGCCGAATCCAAAATAGTGGATTCGGTGCATCCCCCATATTATTTATATATTTTTTTATATATATATATATATATATATATATATATATATATATATATATATATATATATATATATATATATATATATATATATATATATATATATATATATATATATATATATATATATATATATATATATTATATATTATATTTTATTATTATTATTTTTTTTTTTGTAGCAGTATGCACAAAATTTCTCTCTTAAATATAGTGTATAATGTACCCCCTACTGTAATGTATAGAGATATTATGCCACCGTGGAGTTATGTGACCATATAAAACCACGAGTGCTTTTATACAGGTCACATAACTCCGAGGTGACTTCTAATATCTTTATAAATTTCAGTAGGGGGTACATTATGCATTATAATCTACATTTTGTGTGAAATGTTGAGGGGCCAGTGTCCAATTCTGGTCGCAGGTGTCCAAATCAGGTGCGCCGGCATCCAATTTGGGCTCGTCGCCGTTCAATTTGAACCGGGCAGCATCAAATTCGGACGCGCTGCGTCAAATTCAGTGGCCGGGGACCCCCGTTATAAACGGCTTGTTCTGACATCAGAACGCACCGTTAATAAGGATATAATTTACAGTCTGGTCCCATAGGGAAATGACCAGACTGTAGATTATATATTGATAATGGGTTGAGTGCAGAGGACTCTTGTATGTGTCTATATGTATTTTGTGGTCACACCCTCATTGCAGCCCCACCTGTTTTTTAAAATTAGTGGTGAGCACAACTTTCCCTTGTTTGTGCTCAGAGTGCCATCCCACCGGCGATTTAGATTCTAGCCGGCGGAAAGGCATTGCAGGGAGATTAGTCACCCGAAGAAGAGGCGATTTGTCGATGGGTGACTAATCTCCCCGAATCTCCACGTGTGTCTCTGCCCTTAGGGTAACGCAAGGGTTGCTGTAAATGGTAAACAAAGGCCAAGTCAACCATTCAAGACAAATGGACATGTATTACATACTCATTTACACCAAGGGAATGGATACCTGCAGTATAATGGATACTTTACTCTATAAAATGTACAGTATCTCCTTTCACCGTTCTATTTGTTGTTGGGTGGAACTGTAATGTCTTGCTTTCTACCTGAAAGGGAAGCGTGGGCCTTGCGATAGATTCAATTGTCTGACGAACCGAAGCAGGAGTGTATACACGAGGGAGATGTTTTAATCCAGTGATAAATAATGCATTTGTTTTTGTAATGTCATTTCTTATAGGGGCACTGACATTTATTATGCATCACACACAAGGGCCCTTTTAACCCTTTAAAGGAGAACCAAACCCTTTTTATTAAAATCCCCTACACTGCATAGACCCCCTCCTTGCTCCCCCCAGCCTAGGTGTTACCCTGGGTAAATGCCCCTAACTCTTTACTTACCCCTCGTTGCAGATTCAGGGCATTAGATTTCACGAGCGCCTTCTTCTATTCGGTCATCTTCGGGAAGAGAGCGGCGTATCGGCACATGTGCAGTTTGCACAATCTTCTGGTCATGAGCAACTGCACATGTGCTGAAAGCCACGGGAATTGTCCATTCGCCAGAAGACCCGAAGAGAAGAAGATGGCGCCCGTAAACTCCGATGCCCTAAAACTGCAACAAGGGGTAAGTAAAGAGTTAGGGACATTTACCCAGTGTAACACCTAGGCTGGGGGGGAGCAGGGAGGGGGGTCTATGTAGGGTAAGGGATTTTAATAAAAAGGGTTTGGTTCTCCTTTAAGTGATGTCTGACTGAAATATGCCGATGGAGAATTACACCCCCATCTGCCATTGCTCTTAAAGGAGAAGGAAACCCTTTTGGCGCAAAACCCCTCCCCCCCGGCAAATGCCACTAACTTGTTAGTCACCCCTCCATGCAGGTCCTCTTTTGCCGAGTTCACAGGGCGCCATCTTCGTCCGATTGTTCTTCTTCCTGTATTTGGCGGCGCATGCGCAGTAGGAAGCATTTGGATCTACTGCGCATGCGCCGAAAGTCACAAAGTTTCCGAAAAAGAAATCGGAAACTTCGTGAAATTCGGGCGCATTCGCAGTAGATCCAACTGGCAAATGCCTCCTACTGCGCACGCCAAATGCTGATCAGTACAGGAAGAAGAGCGCTCGGACAAAGATGGCACCCGTGAACTCAGTAAGAGAGGACCTGCACGGATGGGTGACTAACAAGTTAGGGGCATTTCCCCAGGGGGGGGGTAAGGGAGGGGTTTTGCGCCAAAAGGGTTTCCTTCTCGTTTAAAGGAGAACTAAAGCTCAACAAAATTGGGTTACAAATAGCACACCGTATGGGGGCTAAAGCTGGCCATAGACGCAAAGATCCGATTGTAGGAATCCTCGTTTTGTACGATTTTCCGGACCGTGTGTGGAGAGTCCCAACATTTTTCGGCCCACGGACATCGGTCGTTTGTTCGATCGGCCAGGTTAAAAGATTTGTCGCCTGACGATATCTCTGAATGTATTGCCAATGGTACGATTTTCAGTGGGAGACTGTCACTAGCTTTTGTCAGACATAACTTTCGTACCATTGCTGTAGGGGAAGAACATCGGTTGATCAGTTCTTGGCAGGTCTCAAGATGGGGAAGTCCGATCATTCGAGGATTCGAATGATCGGATCTTTGCATATATGGCCAGCTTTACAATATATATAGTATAAAATGAATGATACAAGGCTGATTGGGTGGGCCATATTCATATTGCACAGCAGCATTGAAACCAGTGCATTCTGGATCAGCCAGAGCACACTGAGCATGTACCATGTCACTGGCACGCAAAGAGAGGATAGCCAGATTATATAGCATACAGCATTGGCAGCAATATACAGGCATCGGACCCGTTATCCAGAATGCTTGCAACTTGGGGTTTCCCAGATAATGGATATTTTTGTAATTAGGATCTTCATACCTTAAGTCTACTAGAAAATATTTTAAACATTATATAAACCCTATTGGCTCTGCTGCAACAATGAGTAATTATATCTTAGTTTGGATCAAGTAAGCGGATTATTCGGATAAAATGGAGTCTATGGGAGATGGCCATTCCGTAATTCAGAACTTTCTGGATACCGTGTTTCCAGATAACGCATCTGATACCTGTACTCTTGTTGCCTGATGTAGTGCTCACTTGTTTATGTTGTGATTGTTGGGGATTCACATCAGTTGAGTTTACAACCCAAGGTCCTGATCACATTCACTAGAACTGATTTAATCAGGAGTCCGTTAACCTGTCTCAATGATTTAGGGGTGTGGGAGGAAAACCATGCAGACACTGGGAGAATACACAACCTCCTTGTAGGTCACAACTCCACCCAAGAACCCAATGCTGTTGTTCTCCTAAAGTCTCCAGAGAAAGCACCTGCTAAAACATCTCAGTCAAAGCAAGTAATATGGCAACTTCCACTGCCATGTATAAATATAAGTAGGGATGCTAATCCTGGATTCAGTTAGAGATTTGGTCAGAATTCAGCATTTTTCAGCAGGATTTGGATTCGGCTGAATCCTTGTGCCTGGCCAAACTGAAAACGAATTTGCATATGTAAAGCTGGGGCAGGAAGGGAAATTACATGACTTTTCACCACAAAACAAGGAAGTAAAAATGTTTTCCTTTTCCTTCCCTAATTTGCATATACAAATTAGGATTTGGATTAAATTCGGCTGAATCCTTCACAATGGATTCGGCCGAATCCCAAATAGTGAATTTGGTGCATCCCGAAATATAAGGATGCATAAAATTCAATGTTTTGTACAACACAGTGAGTTATCTCCTCATTGGCAACTGCCCAATTATGAGGAATAGCCAAGTCATGTGCCAACATATTCCACATTGCTTTACAATACACGTTAAACAAATATCAAGGAGAAATAATGAAGCATAGTGACTGGGTACAAATCTCTCTCTCTGCAGGCTGAGTGATTTAACTAAGGTCTTGGCAGAATATACTATACTCCTCTACTTAGGATATGAAATAAAGATATACAATGAATACATTGTAATTAAGAAAAGTACAGGGTTAGTCGTTCCCGAAGGGTTGCAGGATGCTGTCAATCAGGAATACATTTATGTAAAGCTTATTTCACCATCAGTTCTTTGCCTCCGGCCTATGCCTACACGTTATTAGGAAATCACTCCATTGAAAACATAGGAAACCCTGATTTAATAGCGGTTTTCACACTATTCGTTGTTCGCGAGTTCAGTGCTATACTACTGTGGAAACAGTAAAAGCAAGAAAAAAATGATACGGCAGTCTTAGATTGAAAGCCTTTAGTGCAAGAGCTTTACTTCAGTTTGACCGTGAATTCCCTGCACTAGTTGTATGTTGCAGACCCTGTGGCTGGATTGTGTGTATATCTCTCTAGGTTATAAGATGTGAATTGCAGACCCTGTGGCTGGATTGTGTGTATATCTCTCTAGGTTATAAAATGTGAATTGCAGACCCTGTGGCTGGATTGTGTGTATATCTCTCTAGGTTATAAAATGTGAATTGCAGACCCTGTGGCTGGATTGTGTGTATATCTCTCTATGTTATAAGATGTGAATTGCAGACCCTGTGGCTGGATTGTGTGTATATCTCTAGGTTATAAAATGTGAATTGCAGACCCTGTGGCTGGATTGTGTGTATATCTCTCTAGGTTATAAAATGTGAATTGCAGACCCCCTGGCTGGATTCTGTGTATATCTCTAGGTTAGAGGCCATGAAGACAAATCCAGAATTGCAGCAGAGGGCGTTATTTTTATTGTCTTGATATTTTAGAAAGCCAAGCAGCCGAGGTGAGGGATCTGCAGAGAAAATAAACATTCTAGTGCCTGTATCCCTCCTCTGTGCTCCCCCCAGCTCCTCCTCTGCACTAGATCCTGCGCCATTAACCCCCTACAGTACAACAAGAGCTTTGCAGCACATTTGCATCTGTCAAAGCCAAGCAAAGCCCCATCCCTGCCTCTTCATCATTGCCAGGGACTCCCCTTCAGTGGGATCTAAGCCATCACTGCAGCAGGTTCATTCCACACAAAGCTTTAGTACATAAGCTCTTGTATACAAGCAGAGATGTGCCCCTCCTGTACTGCTGGAGCACATGGGCGATCACTGGGGGAATTACAGGAGGGCGGACTATCCCTACACACCCGCAGCACGAGCACAAATTGATCAGGCGGCCTATCGAGTGTAGGAGGTTGCGCCAGTGTATCGGTGCGGGAGTGTGAGCAGCAGGGGGCGCTGCAAGGTTACAGACACACCGTGACATGTATGTTTACATATGTGCAACATGGCAGGGCCCCAGAGCCGACACCCACCCCGAGAACGCGGCTCAGGCGCATTGCGGACTTGGAATGGGGGACAAGTACAGGCGCGGCTCTTCTCAGGACTACAGCGGCTTATCCACTAGTTTCCCTGTAATCCGCCATGTACACAAGCGGGTAATAGGCCGCCCACTAGCCTCCCCTCCCCCTCTCTCTTTTCTCACCATGGTGGCGGCTGAGCGGCGCTCGCTTCACTGTCACAGCTGACTGGTCGGCCTCAGGAATCCCCGGCACTCGCCCTGTTCCTCTCGGTGCCTCGGGACAAGGCTCAGGCTGCGCGCAGAGAGCGGTTGTAGACTGACCCGCAGCTTCTAGGAGGGGGAGAACAAGTAACAGCGACAGGGAGAGAAAGAGGCGGAGCTGCACTGACGTACTAGACAGATAGGTGTGGCTTGCGGCTTTGTCGTCCGGCCAAGGCACCTCTCCAAAGCGCTAGCAACGTGCTGAAGTCATTACGTCGCACGTACAAGGCGTGTTATAGTGTCTGCGCCCTGCCCTGCCAACAACCTCGTCGAATGGCCAATGGAGACATTTTGTGTAAAAAAAAAAAAAATAAGAACATACCAGTGCATTATACTCATTTAGATATAGAAGAATTGTGCTTTAAAAAGTAGTGTTTCTGGCTGATTTGTTGAATATTTCTGCAAAAACTCTAATAATCCCTCCCTTCCACTTCCTGATCCCTGAATTCCCAGGCTGTGCAGGGGGGGCTGGTAGGGTTGATAAAGCTTGATGCCAATGTTATTAATAGGAAAAAGAGGCAAGAATATAGGAAGGCCAGTATTTTTTTCCAGAAAAGGTGGCAACCGTAAGTAGCACTCAGATCACTGCTCTGTACGTAGGGTTGCCACCTTTTCTGGAAAAATCCTTCCTATATATTTATCTTTTTTCCCTATTAATAACATTGGGATCAGCCATCGTTTTTACCGGCCAGGCCTGTAAAATACTGGCCAGATGGCAACCCTAACTGTAGGACAGGAACCAAACAGCGGCTAGCAGGACCTGATAGGGAACTGAAGCCTGTGTGCTTTAGGGTTGCCACTAGTGTTGCCACCCGGCCAGTATTTAACCGGCCTAGCTGGTAAAACACCTGCCAAGCCCGGGGCCGGTATTACAAATTTACCGGCAATGTAGCTGCCGGTAAATTTGTAATACCCTTCAAAAGACCCCTCGGCCTGCCCCCAATCCCCTGTAAAAACTTAGCTTTTTTTATCCCCATCTTGAAATGGCGGCGCAGTGGCCATGCCCCTTTTATGGCATGGTGCCGCCCCTTTTGATGTCACGTCGGCCCCTTTTTGTTCCCACCCCCGCCAGGCCGGTAAAACATTTCGGAAAAGGTGGCAAACCTAGTTGCCACCCGGCCAGTATTTTACTGGCCTAGCCTGTAAAACACCTGCCAAGGCCAGTGCCGGTATTACAAATTTACTGGCAATGTAGTTGCCGGTAAATCTGTAATACCCTTTAAAACACATCAGTTAATAGAACTGCTCCAGCAGAATTCTGCACTAAAATCCATTTCTCAAAAGAGTAAACAGATTTTTTTATATTCAATTTTGAAATCTGACATGGGGCTAGACATATTGTCAGTTTCCCAACTGCCCCCAGTCATGTGACTTGTGCTCTGATAAACTTCAGTCACTCTTTACTGCTGTACTGCAAGTTGGAGTGATAACACCCCCTCCCTTTTCCCCCCCAGCAGCCTAACCAAAGAACAATGTGAAGGTAACCAGATAGCAGCTCCCTAACACAAGATAATAGTTGCCTGGTAGATCTAAGAACAACACTTAATAGTAAAAGCACAAGTTACATGACTGGGGGCAGCTGGGAAACTGACAATATGTCTAGCCCAATGTCAGATTTCAAAATTGAATATAAAAAAAAATCTGTTTGCTCTTTTGAGAATTGGATTTCAGTGCAGAATTCTGCTGGAGTAGCACTATTAACTGATGCATTTTGAAAAAAAACATGTTTTCCCATAACAGTATCCCTTTAAAAAATCCCTTGGAGTTGGCCCACCCCCAATTCACTCAGAACTTACCTTTTTTACGGCCTTCTGGCCATCTCGCGACGTGGCTTTGCCTCTTTTTGCATCATGGTACGTGGCTCCACCTCTTTTGCATCACGGACTGCCCGTTTTGTTCCCCCCCCCCACCGGCTGGTAAAACCTTTCAGAAAAGGTGGTAACCCTACTGTGCTTGTGTGACTGCAGGGCTTTGATTGGCTGTCCCCCTCCTACTGTGCATCTGGCAGGACGGTTAAGACACGCCCACCCCTCATTTAAAAAACAGACAGGGACCAGACAACATATATAGGGAGCTCCAATAAAGGAGCTATTTTTAAAGATAGTGTTAATTTTTAGCACCATGTAAAAGCAACACCATATATTACTTATAACTGCCTATAAAACTAGGGGTTTTTCATTTATCCTAAATGTCTCCTTTAGGGGCACTGTTTACTTCACGATGCATTTGATAACCACCCTCGCCTCCTCCATTACAAAATAAAGGTGACAGCTCATCCCTCTCTAAAGAGACGCACGTGCTAAGAGTCTGGAATCGCATAACACTTGCCTTAACTGTAACCAGCCGTCCAGCACATGATTTTGTTGCTATGATGGGGAGAAGGTGGCAACCTATCTGCAGGTGTCAAATGACCAACAATAAATAAGGAATGGCTTCATACTGAAGCTTGTGCTATACATATACCAACATGACGAAAAAGCAGTTTTATAAAAGCAAATCATGAATCCAAATAAAAAATACTATACCCCCAAAATAAACACTTGAGCAACAGATAGTTTATATCAACATAAGTGGCATATTAAAGAATATTATCAAACTGGAATATATATTTAAGTAAATATTGTCCTTTTACGTCTCTTGCCTTGAGCCACCATTTTGTGATGGTCTGTGTGCTGCCTCAGAGATCACCTGACCAGAAATACTGCAGCTCTAACTGTAACAGGAAGAAGTGTGGAAGCAAAAGACAGAACTCTGTTTGTCAATTGGCTCATGTGACCTAACAAGTCTGGTTTGTTGGTATGTTTGTGTGCAACTTGAATCATACGATCCCAGGGGCGGCCCTTATTTTTTAATATGGCGGTTTTCTATTTATGATTACTCAATGGCACATACTACTATTACTATGAAAATGGTTTATTTACATCAAGCAGAGTTTTACATATGAACTGTTTTATGCAATGTATTTTTAAAGAGACCTACATTATTTGAGTGGTATAGTTTTTCTTTTAGACAAAATGGCTATAAAGATTCTCATGTATGCAGGTCATGATATACAGGATCTAGTAGAATTAAATTAAAGGTAACTTGGCACTTAGAGTCTGCCCAGTTGCCTTGGATTTAATTTTACTAGATACTGTATATCATGACCTGGATAAATGAGAATCTTCATAGACATATTGCTACTCATCTTGGAGAGACTACCCTGAAATCGGTACAGGAATATGAGAGGACGGCCAGAAAACTTGCGGATTACAAAAAATATCTACGTTTTAATCTACACCGTAGATAGGCAATTACACCATGCAGCCTACGCCTGGGTTCTCTTGGCCACAGGGTGAAGTTGATCCAGCAGAAAGCCCAGAAACAGCTGTTAAATGAACGGGGGAGACAGACCAATTTCTCAATTGAGGTCCTGAATGATACGCTATACGAGTATGTGAAGCAGAGCCTGGCAGCACGACTACCAGCTAGTACAACATGCAAAGAGCAAGGAGAGGCAGATAAACAATTCACCAGCTTATTGTCACATATCAACAACACCCAAAGAACAGACAAATCAACAGGGAGGGAAGAAGATAAGAACAAGACATCCTAGAACATCAAGGATCTGTGGGTAAAGACTTTATCAGACAGGGAAGGGAACTCACAGAACCAGAGAAGGAAATCTGATCCAAGGGACTTAACTTTGCTGTGGCCCCATGGTATGTCCCAGTGGTAGATTTTATCACAGCCACAGATTCTTCTATTCACAATAATAAGATAGCTTTTGATGAGGCTGAAAACATCCGGTTGAAAGTATTGGAGGCCCTAGCTAATGCTAAAGTGTAATAACTACTCACCCTGGTGGTCTAGCGGTTCAAGGGGGTCGGCAGGGACCCCACCACGCTGATCCTCACTACTGCCAGTTTCCTAGGGCCACGCGCGACACGCAAGTCTCTTCTTAAAGGCACAGTGATGCTGGTGCGTGACGTCAGCGCGCACAGCACCAAATTCAAACTGTATTTAAAGGGACTTCAGTGCTGTGTTCATTGCCTGTTATTTGGTTTGTCTTGAAATATTACTTGAATTTATAATTTGTGATTTATGGAATAGGATACGAACATCCCACAGGAGCAATTTTGGGATCATACTAAGAAAGTAGGGTTAATCCCTTTTAACTTTTGATTGGTTTTAAAGAAAAATGGGCGGGATTAACAGGGTTTAAATACCACATAGGATATGTTGTTAACAGAGACACCTATGACTAAGCGCCGGAGGGTGCAAAACGCGTAAGGTGGCCCATGTGGGGTCAGTATGTATCTGAATTTCAATGTGAACTTAAATAAAATGTTTTTTTACTGAAGAAAGAAAGCCTTGGACAGATTTATCTTTTGATATAGGAATTTTTCCTTACTGGACCTATGCCTTAATACCACTTACTTCAAGCACAAGGAAGTCTTTTATAGACTAAAAAGTGGTTGTGCCATGGGTTTGCCTGTGTCCCCAATCATAGCAAATCTTTACATGGAAGAAGTGGAAACAAAAGCCCTGAATACCTTCAAGGCAATAGCACCAAGTCATTGGTTCATATATGTGGCTGACACCTGGGTAAAAATTAAAGCACATGAGGTTCCATTTTTCTCTCAAAACTTAAATTCAGTGGACAAAAACATCAAGGTCACTAGGGAAGATGTGATAAACAGCAAACTAGCATTTCTTTTTTTATCAAAGAAAGGGGAAACTTGGAAATTGAGGTATACAGGAAACCCACTCACACCAATTACTATTTGCTGTTTGAGTCCCATCACACTCTGGAACATAAACTGGGGATTATAAGAACTTTACACCACCAGGCTGAAACTGTGGCATTCAGGGCCACCATTAGAAATCACGGGGCCCCGTACAACAAATTTTATCGGGGCCCCGTACAACAGTTAAAAGACCACACAGACATTAGTGCTAAAAAAGGTAACCCCCCCCCCCACACACACAAGTTATAAAAAGGTATTGATGGACAGGGCCCCCTTATAACTGTGGTGCCAGGGGCCCCCTTAAAAGTTTTTTAAAAATTGGTGGTCAGGTCCCCCCTACAAGTTAAAAAAAATAATTGGTGACCAGGGTCCCCCTATAAGTTAAAAAAAAAACATTCACACCAGGGCCAAGTTAAAAAAAGAATTGGGGCCCCAAAGAATATTTTTTAAAAAAACATTGGTGCCAGGGCCACCTTACAAGTTAAAAAAAATTGGGGCCCCACAGAATATTTTTTAAAAGATACATTGGCATTAGGGCCCCCCTAACAATTAAAAAAAAACAATTTGAAAAGTTGGGCCCTCGGGGACAGATCGCCAAATGAGCGGATCTCTGTATGTATAGCCAGCTTTAGTCCCATTTACTCTGGGGTATTTGATGGTTGTGAATTTATGTGCACCTATATGCCATTTTATTCAGGACTAGTGCCAGAGGTTGGCTTTATTGATTGTAAAGGGTTTGTTGGCAACAAATCCTCAAATTTTTCAGTCTTTTTTCACATGGATTTTTCCGCAGACATGTTCAGAATTCTGCATGGAAGAAAAAAGCAACGGCATATGTAAATAACGGAGGGCATTTTTTTTTTTAGTTGCTACATTGCTTGCTTACTTATTGTGTAAGTCTTCAGTACACCAGATACTACAAAACTGCACCTTTCAGTATCACTTCAGCTATTACAGAAATCCGGGCTCTAGAGTGCCAATGTTTGCCTATCCTTATAAAGCAGTGAATCCCAACCAGTAGCTCGTCTTGGATGCATTGGATGTTGCTCCCAGTGGCCTCAAAGCTGAAGCTTATTTTTGAACAAGTTTTGGTTTACACGTTTTGGTTGTATAAAAACCTGGTGCACTGCCAGAGTCTTGTTGTAGGTTGACAATTCACATAGGGGCTACCAAATGGCCAATCACAGTAATTATTTGGAACCCCATGAACATTTTTCATTCTAGTGCTGCTCCCCAACTCCTTTTGTTTCTAAATGTTGCTCACATGTTTAAAAGGTTGGGGATCCCTGCTACAAAGAGATGTTTATTTGCTTTCCTCTGCTTAGCTGGTTCTGACTATTGAAACAAAATAGCAGAAGTCAGAAGATCTGCCTAGAGGAAATTATTTCAATTGTCAGAACCGGCAGTGAGTGCAGATAACACATTTCTAATTTGTGCTGGTTTCAGGGAGAGCTGGTAAAGTGCTTACACTTACAAATACACAGACATATTGTTTTCTTTGCCGTTCTCTAAGGGATCAGTGATTTGTGATACCTTGGGGACTCTGCTTAGGCAAACCCATCCCCAAACGCACACACACCCACACACATCATTTCTGTGCATCTGTGGCTTCAGTATAGGCTTATAAACAACCCCAAAAGGCTCTGGGGATATTGTATCATTCTGTCTGGCACAGTTCTCCTGCACTGATATATTCTCTAAATCATCCCACAAAGTTTGCATCTTTCTTTAAGATCTTCTCCAGCCACATATTCCTAGTATATCCTTTAAATGAATTCCAGAAATACTGGTTTTCTGGACTGAAGGACCAGTGTTTATATGGCCATTTGGAGGAGGCTGGCAGTTGCTGCTTAGCAACAGCAGATTCCTGACACAACTTTTTTATATACTTAATTGGTGAGAAATTAGTACACATATCTGTCATTTTTTTCAGCCCCCCCGGCTTACATCTCATTACCCTGGAAATCTCTATGGACTAATGAATCACATAAATAAATCTATTGCACAAATGCTTTTTTCCACATTATATACTATGGTATGTAAAATAACAAGGGGGTACATTTACATATTGGAGGCACAATTTAGCTTTTTTATGCAAAATGTGTATTCTTGCTTGAGCTTCTTTTTTTCACATCTTCACATTACAGCAAAACTGCCAGTTTTGTTTGAATGATTTTTCCGAACTCAAATTTTTAAAATTGTTCTATTAAAAAAATCTGAAAATTTTGATCGTCAGCGTTTGTCTTTGGAAGGTCTATACGCAACAGGCCGTCTATTCTGTTTTTTATATTTGGAAACATTAATGGAACAATATGATGTTCAACACCATCAAGTTTTTTTTACCTGCAAATTAACATCAAGTTAAATTGTGGTTTTTTTTTTTTACATTTAAAGACTTCAATTACAAAAGAGATAGTAAGCCTCATTTTATTTCAATTTGGTCTGTTGCAGAGAAAGTCCCATTTTTAAAACATGCATCTATATGACGGGAACAGCTATTTAACCTATGAAGAGCAATATCTAGGTAAAAATCAGTAAATCATTATTAAATACAAAATTGTTATAGCTAGTATACTTTAGAAAGAAATTCCAGGTTACCAATTTTCAAAATGTAATCTGGCTTTGGGATTTCCATGAGCTTTTAAAAATACTTTATTTTATAGGATTTGCAAAATATTTAAAGGCATACTGTCATGGGAAAAAACATTTTTTTCAAAACGATTCAGTTAATAGTGGTGCTCCAGCAGAATTCTGCACTGAAATCCATTTTTCAAAATAGCAAACAGATTTTTTTATATTCAATTTTGAAATCTGACATGGGGCTAGACATATTGTCAATTTCCCAGCTGCCCCAAGTCATGTGACTTGTGCTCTGATAAACTTCAATCACTCTTTACTGCTGTACTGCAAGTTGGAGTGATATGACCCCCTCCCTTTTCCCCCCCAGCAGCCAAACAAAAGAACAATGCGAAGGTAACCAGATAACCGCTCCCTAACACAAGATAACAGCTGCCTGGTAGATCTAAGAACAACACTCAATAGTAAAAACCCATGTCTCACTGAGACACATTCAGTTACATTGAGATGGAAAAACAGCAGCCACTGAGACACATTCAGTTACATTGAGATGGAAAAACAGCAGCCTGCCAGAAAGCATTTCTCTCCTAAAGTGCAGGCACAAGTCACATGACCAGGGGCACCTGGGAAATTGACAAAATGTCTAGCCCCATGTCAGATTTCAAAATTGAATATAAAAAAATCTGTTTGCTCTTTTGAGAAATGGATTTCAGTGCAGAATTCTGCTGGAGCAGCACTATTAACTGGTTAATTTTGAAAAAAAAAATTTTTCCCAAGATAGTATCCCTTTAAAATAATACCAGTATGGGACCTATTATCCAGAATGCTAGAGACCTGGGGTATTCCGGATCATGGATCTTTCTGTAATTTGGATCTTCGTACCTTAAGTCTGCTGGTTTTGCCTCCAATAAGGATTCATTCTTTCTTTGTTTAGATCAAGTACAAGCTACTGTTTTATTATTACAGAGAAAAAGTCATTTTTAAAATAATTTTTAAAAATGAGGATTATTTGGATAAAATAGAATCTATGGGATTCTGGAGCTTTCTGTATAACGGGCTTCTGGATAACGGATACCATACCTGTACTTCACACTTACATGTAACAGACATTTAAAAAAATCCTGTGTTAAAGGAGAAGGAAAGGTTTTGTGCAATTGGGGGTGCCACATGTTAGGCACCCCCAAGTGATTGTTTTGACTTACCTGAAACCCCGGGGTTATACCAGTGAGCACCACGGAGCGATCCTCTTCCGTCTTCCTCTTATCTTCGCACAGCTGCGCATGCGCAGTAGAGCGAAAAGCTGAACTAAAAAGTTGGCTATTTCATTCAACTGCGCATGCGTTTGCCCCGGGAACTTTGTAGAAAGCAGAAGCCGGAAGAGGATCACTCCGTGGTGCTCACTGGTATAACCCCCGGCCGGTGCAGTTTTCTGATGATAGGAGCACCAGCCCGGGGTTTCAGGTTAGTCAATACAATCACATGGGGGTGCCTAACAATTGCCACCCCAGAAGCATTTCCTTCTCCTTTAATCTGTAAAAATTGATAAATTAAATAACTGCAGTGAGAGAAAAAGCCGCCCCTCCTCCTATCCCTGTTCCAGCACTGTCAGCACATCATCCCCATTATCCATTGATTTCTCTTCTTCCTTCAGCATTCATTAAACGAATATCCTGTTGAGTGCTTGAAGGCAAGGAGGATTGCTATGTCAGCAGGTATATGCTATAAATATTCAATCCCACCTACACATGACATCACTTCATAAATTAAGATATTGTGTTAGTCTGTGGATTTATTTATTGGTCCTTATTTACTGGTCCCAAAATAGGATGAAGTAAAAAGATAAAATAATTTATGTATAAACACGTGACATAATATACAACTAGGGCCAATGTTCCCCCCGCCAGGGATGCAACCTCACCCCAGACAAGAGCTCTACAACTGATGCCGCCAAACCTTTTGCACCTTGAACTTCCTGCTTACACCCGCGATCAGCAGGGGTGTGGTCCTGGGTCGGTGGTCCTGGGACGTCACCCTAAAACACTTGATAGCAGCTCAACAGGAAACGAGGGGAGCTCCCCATTGGCAATATGAATAGCATTGACAATAAGAAAGTGGATTTGCCATAACAACAATACAGGAATGGAGCTGAAACTGCAAGGCAGAATAAGGCAGCACAGTGCATCTGAAGCTAAACTCCAACCCCAACGGCCATCATAATCCACTGGCTGCTGCACATTCAAGCCTACTTCAGTGGTCCTGCAGCAACAAGGTCCACCAGTATTGGAGCCAACTGGGATTTCTCCCTGTATCCCAAGGGGCCAGTCTGACCCTGGTGTTGCTACAGGTCAGGTGACTGAAAGCCATAGCAGCCTCTGCATCATTGTGAACCCCAAATAATTGAATTTTTTTTTTTTAAATACCAGACTGGAATCTCAGAAGGTCATGACATGGTCAGTGGCGCCTTCAACTCAATACCATAGGTGCAAATGTATTTCAAATGTATTCCAATGCAGTTGCCCATGGAAACCAATAAGAATGTTGATGTATTTTAACAAACAGCACAAGGACAGCTTATAATTGTTATCTTTTTTTTATTAATCAAAGCTCTCAAAAATTTGAGTTTGTAAAACTCATTCAAATAAATTTGTAGATTTGCCATGGTGCTTTAATGTTATTGGGATCTGTGAAATATATCCTCCTTGCTTTAAAGCCAAGGAAGCTGCAGAACTAACAATGCATAGTTTTAGAATAGAAGAAGTCATGTTATTTGGCTTTTTTTATCCACTGATCCTTAAGTGTCTACAAAGTCTGCAATCTTGGAATTTAAAGGGATACTGTCATGGGAAAAATTTTTTATTTTTTCAAAACTTAGCAGTTAATATTTCTAGAATAGTGCAGAATTCTGCACTAACATCCATTTCTCAAAAGAGAAACGTTTTTGTTATTTATATTTAATTTTGAAATCTGACATTGGACTAGACAAAGGGTCCCATTTACTAAGCTCGAGTGAAGGAATAGAGGAAATATACTTCGAATTTCAAATTTTTTTTGGCTACTTCGACCATCGAATGGGCTCCTTTCGACTTCGACCTTCGACTTCGGATTGAATGATTTGAACTAAAAATCGTGCGACTATTCGACCATTCGATAGTCGAAAGTCTCTTTAAGAAAAAACGTCGACCCCCTAGTTCGCCACCTAAAAGCTACCGAAGTCAATGTTAGCCTATGGGGAAGGTCCCCATAGGCTTTGGTAGCTTTTTTTGGTCGAACAAAAATCGTTCGATCGATGGATTAAAATCCTTTCGAATCGAATGATTCTAAGGATTTAATCGTTTGATCAAACCAATAGCGCTAAATCCTTCGACTTCGATATTTAACTTTAACTTTGACAGTCGAATATCGAGGGTTAATTAATATTCAACCTTAAGTAAATTTGCCCCATAGTGTCAGTTTCCCAGCTGCCTCCAGTCATGTGACTTGTGCTCTGATGAACTTAAGTCACTCTTTACTACTGTACTACAAATTGGAGTGATATCACCCCCTCCCTCGCCCCCCAGCAGTCTAACAGAAAATGGTAAGGTAACCAGATAGCAGCTCCTTAACACAAGATAACAACTGCCTGGTAGATCTAAGAACAGCACTCAGTAGTAAAATCCATGTCCCACTGCGACACATTCAGTTACATCGAGTAGGAGAAACAACAGCCTGCCAGAAAGCAGTTCCATCCTAAAGTGCTAGCTCTTTCTGAAAGCACATGACCAGGCAAAATTACCTGAGATTGTGCCTACACACCAATTACAACTAAAAAAAATAAACTTGCTGGTTCAGGAATTAAACTTTATAATGTAGAGTGAATTATTTGCAGTGTAAACAGTGTAATTTAGCAATAAAAACTACACCATGAAAATCATGACAGAATCCCTTTAAGAAACATGAAGTTCCAGGACCATGCCGTGTTAATACCTGGGAATGCTCATGTCGGGGAAGGTAAGGAGGGTACAATAAATTAGTCATACCAGCTAATTCCACCAACCACTCACAAAACGGCAAGATTTGGCCTGCAAAGATTATACAGTATGTCATGTCTCAACAGCCAAACACTACTCAGCAGCTTTAGGTGTCTTTAGCTTGGAAAGAGTGGTATGCAGAAGACTGTAACACTATAGCTTTATGGCATTTTCATTGCCATAAACACAGACAGCACACAAAATCCTACTGACATAATATAGCTACAATAAAATGAGTAATATGCTTGCAGCTCTTAAAGCTGTGATGACTGGGAAGTCTTGGTTCCTCATTTGATTAGATCTATAACAGAAGTACCAGATTGGAATTGATTATTTCTGTGTGGGAGTCGTTTCCGAGCAGAAGTAAGAACTCATGTCATGAGGATGCTTGAACCAAGAGAACAGTCCAAAAAGACAGTATCTGGGGGGGACTTATTAAACTCATATGGGGGAATGTAATAAAAGTTGGTAACGGAAAAAATATTCGCAATGCGAAAAGTTCTGACTTTGTGCGAACAAATTTTGCGCAAATTTAATATAGTTTGCACCAGTGCGCAGTGAATGTAATAAAACGTCTTACTGAAAAAGTTGTTAAGTTTGCTCCAAAAGATTACGACACCTTCAAGCTCTTAAAGAAAAACTATACCCCCCAAACAATGTAGGTCTCTATTAAAAGATACTGAGTAAAACAGCTCATGTGTAAAACCCTGCTTCATGTAAATGAACCATTATCATAATAATATACTTTTTTAGTAGTATGTGCCATTGGGTAATCATAAATAGAAAATTGCCATTTTAAAAAATAAGGGCCGTCCCCCTGGGATCATAAGATTCACGGTGCACACATACAAACCACATGTTAGGTCACATGAGCCAATTAACAGACAGAGTTCTGCCTTTTGCTTCCTCACTTCTTCCTGTTACAGTTAGTGTTGTAGTATTTCTGGTCAGGTGATCTCTGAGGCAGCACAGATAGAGTCACGAAATGGTGGTTCAAGGCAAGAGATGTAAAAGGGCAATATTTATGTAAATATATATTCCAGTTTGGTAAGATTCTTTAATATGTCATTCAATTTGATATAAACTATCTGTTGCTTAAGTATTCATTTTGGGGGTATAGTTTTCCTTTAAAAGTGGGCAATGCGCAAATAAAATTCGCAATGCGATAATGGTTGAAGGAAAAGTATTACATTGCGAAAATCTAATTTTTATTCTTATTTGTGCAAATTGCTTTGCGACTTTTATTACATTACCCTTGTAGTCAGGCAATTGTCAGGACAGGACAGTAATCAGTAAACAGGCAGGGAGTCCAGAACTGGCAAGAATGTACAGCAAACCCAGGAACTTTTCAAGAAATATTTACAATTGGGTATTGAACTAGGTAATTATCATATTTGTATTCTGAATTTGTCACCAACCCACCATTGTGAGCCAGTGTGTCATTATAACGATGCCAAAGGCAAGAGTGGCCATGTTGTACAGTTATAACATTGTGCCATCTTGGATCTGTGCCCAGTGCCTGAATCACTGACCTGTGCTTGTATCAGTCTCTCCTCCACCAGTGGGGGACCTGCCCTGTTTTGTAGTGAAGGTTTGTGTCTCCTGTTAGCAGGTCTTTTGGAGAGAGAAGATTTCTTCTAGTTACTTTTTGTGGCTCAATAGATGGTAATCATGTTGGCAAGATTGTCATTTACATCAGAAAGACCTGGGGACAGAGGATTCTGGCCAAAAACACAAAGTAATGGAGACCTTTCCATGGAGACGTAAGAGTGGTCAAACTCCTCGCAAAAGTGGAAGAGAGTAGATTCACATTTGACCAGGTCAAGAAAGCATAGCTGAAATGAAGGATTTCAATTATTGCCATTGGAGAAACATTTTCAGGAGATTTGTCGCCTGCAGTAGCGCAAATTTATCGTGGATGACAATTTTCTCGTAGGCCATTACCCTAACACCTGCTGCGGTGCACAGCTTAGAAATAGTTCTGAATTTTTCTTACATTTTTATATGCAAATTAGAGTTCAGATCTAGTTTGTTATATTGCCCTACACATGATCCCAGTGTATAGTTTATGTGCCATATGTTAGGAAATGTAGGGGGGAAGCTGGGGTACCCCAGAAAAAATGTATGATGTTTTGCTGCCTATGACCCTGAAAAATGTAAAGTCGCCAGCGTTTACTCTATTGTGCTTCGCCTTGTCTGAGGTGGTGAAGGCAAGTCTGGCGAGGTAATGTTCAGTAAAATCCACATCTTAGTGAATTTGCATAGTTACGTCCCTTTGCCAGAGCACAACTTCGCCAAGCGTAAGGGAGTGAATTACGGCTAGATTCTATCTCTTTCGCTAGTGAAGTTACGCCTGCGCCCGTTAGTAAATCGGCGAAGTAACTAAATGACGTCACGCTGGTGAATATTTCTCTAACGTTAGTCACTTCGCCCTTTAGTAAATCTGCCCCATGGTTACATAGGTAAATTGTATATAATGGTATAAACTATTGGTCCTGGATACATTTAATGGGATCGTATCCTCTTGCTTTTTTATTGGGAAGCGTTTAAGGTTTTGTTTTTTGTTTTTCATAAATCAAATCCATAATTTTATAATACAAAGTATATACATTGCTTATAGTTATTTAAGTCTATATACAGTTTCTGTTAGCTGGGGTAATTCATTTAACAACTGGCATCTAGAAAACTGCTCAATAGCTCCAAGGGCAGCTGATAAAATTGGCAATGGCCGAGACACTCCCTTCACATGCTGTAAATGTTCCTTAGTCTTCACTTGCATCTGACATGTGCAGCCACTCATATGACAATTTATGAACTATAAAATTAAATGTGTCAAGAATCCTGCCAAAGATCATTGGATGAAACAGATGTCACCCGTGGAAGCATTGGTTAAGCAGCAGTAGTTATACTGCCATAATACTCCAGAAAGTGCTGACATAAAACTAGATCTGAGAGAGCCATTTGTTAACCCCCAGAGATGTGATAATAAAGCAACAATTTTGAAATCTTTCCTTCTGATTGGTCTAAAGCAGTGATCCCCAACTAGTAGCTCATGAGCAACATGTTGCTCTCCAACCCTTTGGATGTTGCTCTCCGTGTCCTCAAAGCAGGGGATTATTTTTGAATTCTAGACATGAAGGCAAGTTTAATTGCATAAAAACTAAGTATAATACCAAGTAAAGTCTCATGTAGGCTGCCAGTCCACATAGGGGCTACCAAATAGCCAATCACAGCCCTTATTTGACACCCCAAGGGACTTTTTCATGCTTGTGTTGCTCCCCAACTCTTTTTACATTTGAATGTGGCTCACGGGTAAAAAAGGTTGGGGACCCCTGGTCTAAAGCATTCAAGTTACTTGGGTCCGTTAGTAAATCATGAATACTTGATTTGAAAGCATTTGCTACATCCCTAGGGCATTTATAGACATTTTGAAAAATTGAGAAATCAATGAAACTCTGTGCATTCTTAGGCTTGCGTGTACTAAAAACTCTGCATGAACCCCCACTGGAACTGATCATTGGCTCTGGGTCAGAATGTTCTAATGATGAACAATTTTTTTCGTCAGGTACAGTTTCACAGTAGAATTAGCAATTTCATTTGCAGCAACATTTTGACGCACTACGGGGAATAGGCAGTGGGCCAGCAGTGTGTGGCAGTCAATGGAAACTAAGCATATGTCTGGGGACCCTATTTTACTATTAAGGGCTTTCACACATTAAAAATGATATACAAACAAAGGTGGTACTGCAAAAGAAGTCCCTTAATAGAAAATAAGATAATTATACAAAAATACGTGCTTCATACAATTAGGGGCAGATTTATTAAAGGAACAGTAACATCAGAAAAATGAATTGTTTTAAAGTAATAAAAATATAATGCAGTGTTGCCCTGCACTGGTAAAACTGCTGTGTTTGCTTCAGAAACACTACTATTGTTTATATAAATAAGCTGCTGTGTAGCAATGGGGGCAATGTGTATAAGAAACAGATCCGCACACACGATGATTAATGCAGTCGGGGAATATCCCCTTTTATTCAGCTACCAAACATCAACGTTTCGGGGGGGGGAACGGGGGGAACACCCACCCTTCATCAGGATACAATTATTTGTGCAGTAACCCATTTAAACCCAACTTCCCATGCCTTCTTTTCCCATCATGCAACTTACCACAAAAATGAACCCTTATGTGGAATACAGGAAATTTAACCTATATATAACATACAATGAAACAATCAATTTTGATAAGACAGGTTACAAAATGATCTTTTTCTAGTCCAAGTGCAATAATTATTATATATAAAAATGTAGTATCAAAATTTTTTTTTAAAAAAAAATATTCACATACATTAAACACCATATTGTAAAAATCCATGTGTTGTATAAATATTATAATACCTTACTGCCCTCAGAATTTTCTAATAACCCTTGAAGGGTGGGTGTTCCCCCCCAAAACGTTGATGTTTGGTGGCTGAATAAAAGGGGATATTCCCCGACTGCATTAATCAGCGTGTGTGCGGATCCGTTTCTTATACACATTGGTTGCTAAGGGACCCGGCCGGGTCAACGGAAGGAACGCACCACCAACTGCAGGATTGGTGAATTACAGGTGTGCGGTAGGAGAATTACATTGTAGCAATTGGGGCAGCCATTCAAAGGAGAAAAGACTCCTGGTGTTATCTTTTATCTACTATTTAACCTGTGCCAGATAGACTTTTTTTCAATATCCGCCATTGCTACACAGCAGCTTGTTTATGAGAACTATAGTAGTGTTTCTGAAGCAAACATATTAGTTTTACCAGTGCTACATGATATTTTCATTACTTTAAAACACATTTTTTTTGGTGTTACTGTTCCTTTGAGGGTTGAATTGAAAATTCGAATTTTCGTTTTTTTTTGTTATGGTCAAAACTTTTAAATTAAACTAGGCAATTATCTAAACTCGATTTGAGTTTTTGCCACCAAGTTTGTAACATGGGAGCCATTTGTTTTCTATGAAGAACAGTTGTACTGTATTATACTGAAAAGGAGCTTCTCTAAAACATTATTTTTCAAAATGTGACCGTCCTCTTAACTTATAACTAGGTTAGAGAAGAATAAAAGTTATATTTATTATAAGAGTATCGAATGCAGCAAATAATTTTTAACCCACCACCTGCACTCTTTTTGGTCTACGGGATGATCAATCCATCAACTGTTTTGTTTCTTCCAAATAGCCAGGCCAGCTTCCCTTCTGCAAGGGCCATTTAAGGAGTTCTGCACAAAGACTCAATCACATAGAAGATACGTTTGTTACAGGTGAACCTCAGCCAAGACAGACAGACTGCACACCGTGGTGCATTTATTACAAGTTGTTGGCGTTACACCAGAATAATTTTTTACCCTGTGACATGCAGTCTATGCCAGACAAAGAGCACAGCTGTGCCTAAATTTGCTCGGTCAGTGCGTGATAAATGAAGTCTGTTTGGTCTCACTATTTCTTCATGTTGAAGTTGTTCACTTTCAGGACAGGACACATCCAAGTGAGCGCCGCACTCTAGGCCTGAACTGACATTTACTGCCAAGATTCTGAGTCATCTTGGAGAGATTATCAAAACTATAAACAATTCAATGCGCCCGGCATCTTCAGATATATAAATCATTTCCAAGTGGAATCACTACCTGACATAAGGTCATTGCAGTATTTACTTTTCAGTTTAAACACTACAATAATCATCATTTCATTTATGTGGAGTAAATGCAATTACAAATATGGCTGTATATATATATATATATATATATATATATATATATATATATATATATATATATATATATATATATAAATATATATCTACAGTTCTACTCTCTCTTTAAGACAGCACAAAGGCAGTGTCATCAAGTTTACGAAAAATAGAAGTTCTGGGTGCACAGTCTATTGATCCCAGGGATGCCAATACACAGAACTGACATGTTTTATGCCCCAAACCTACCAAGTTGCCAAACGGTATTGTAAATTTTATGTATCCATTCTAAAAACCTACAACTTACTGAGCGAGAGCACAATTTGGGAATCTCTTAATATACATATGTTCTTTCTATGTGTCTGACCTAAAACTGAGTCCATGTTGTTTATGGTGGGGTTTCATGATTCTCATTCATTTTTCCTACAAAACTAATTACTAATTAAAACTAGGGATGCACCAAATCAGGGATTTGGTTCGGGATTCAGCCAGGATTCTGTCTTTTTCAGCAGGATTCAGATTCGTCCGAATCCTTTTGCCCAGGTGAACCGAATCCAAATCCTAATTTGCATATACAAATTAGGGGCGGGGAGGGAAATCGTGTGACTTTTTGTCAGAAAACAAGGAAGTAAAAATGTTTTACCCTTCCCACCCCTAATGGTTCGGATTCCGCCGAATCTTTCACAAAGGATTCGGGGTACGGCTAAATCCAAAATAGTGGATTCGGTGCATCCCTAGTTAAAACGGAACACACGCTAAACCGATTCCCCTCTACTCAATTTAGGTCCCCTGAAAGAGTTAAGAAAATCTGTTCTATGAAGTTAATCTATTATAAGCGATACATCCAAGGGCAAAATATCAATAAAAATAAGGTCTGCGTCTTGAACGTTAGGATCCTGGCCACTATATGCTCATTGTTTACTCATAAAATACAAGACAATACTAAATAAATCTCATTAACAAGTGAAATGTGGCTGAGATTGTCATTTTGACAAAGCAAAAAAAAAAAAAAACAATTTCCCCCATATGGTAATAAAAGGCACAAAGTTTCCCCCGAAGCAGTAACCCATAGCAATCAATAAGATTGCTTTTAAACAGGTAACCAGTGTCTTCTACCTGCTGATTGGTTGCTCAGGGTTATTGCACCTGAGCAAATGTAGTGCCTTTTATTACATAACCCCCTATGAGTTTTCCACTGACCAACTTTGGTCACTTTAAATCAGTGGGATTATTTTTTCCTGCTTTTTTTGTGCAGGAAACATTTTAAGGCCTGAAATCTAGCCCTTATCTCATAACAAGGTTACAGATACATGAAAACTGTTTCAATAATAACTAGAGATATTAAAAAACTCTTATTGCATATCTCACCCTATTTGACCAGAAAGTCAGGTGTATCTCCATCATCTTACTATAAATGACCTTCTACTTTGGCCCACCCAGAAACTGGTCCAACCTTTGGCCCTCATGAACTCTTCAAATATGCAAGATTTAGGAAATATATTGGTATAGTAGTCATTCATAGTTTTAAGAATATCTTTCTTAATTCGAAGTCGAATATTCAAAAAAATTATTTTTATTTTTGACTAGGGAGTCATTCAAATTTGATTCAAGTTTTTTAAAAAATTGGAATTAGATTTTCATGATTTATCATACGCGGGCCCTTTAAGAACTCAAATTCAACTATTTGCCACCAAAAACCTGCCAAATTGCTGTTTAAGTCAATGGGAGATGTCAACAGTTCAATTCGTTTGCAGCCTTCCTGACATTCGAGTTTTCTTTCAGAGAAATCAAAATCAAATTCGAGATTTCGGGTCGATTTAATTCATCCGAGTTCTATTTTCTTTAATAAACTTTGATTGGTCGAATTTTGAACTTATGGGAGTTTAGAAGAGTTTTTAAAAACTCACATGGATTCGAAATTCAACCTTTGATAAATGTGCCTCTAAGGGGCAGATTTATCAAAGGTTGGATTTTGAGTTTGTACTCTCATAAACTCTAAATTTGGAAAAAAAACAACCAATTGAAATTCATTAAAAAATTCGGATGAATAGGATCGACCTGCAAACTCTAATTGAATACAAATTGAATTCAATCGAATTCGATTTGAGTTTTTTAACAAAAAAAAATTGATTTTCAAAAGTCCACCAAATGCCACCGAATTGATTGTAGGACGTCCCACATATATAGGCTAAAACACCAATTGGCAGGTTTTAGATGGCGCATTAGAATTCTTAAAAGGACAGTACATGATATATTTCAAAATTCAAATTTCAATTTTTTTTTAACTCAAATCGAATTTGGACTGTTCCCTAGACGACTTACACTAAAATAAACTTGAAATTCGAATTTTCAATTTGACTCTTGATAAATCTGCCCCTAAATGATTTTGATCTGCATCTGAGGAAGGTTATGGAATAAATTAACCTAGGGACAATTTATCTAGTAGATAAGCATTTTAGGTGTGATTGAGGGGAAAAAAATCAATAAGCTTCCTGTCCAGAAGATACCTTGGGACCAGTTGTTCATCATGGCTGGACATGAGTTCTCCTGCCTTGGTTAATGTAATGTCTATCTGATTGAGTGACTTTAAGGGTGGGCTCTAAACAGACAATTTTAAAAGGAAGACATGAGTTAAAGCTTGAAGAGATTAACCCTAAGCCTTTAAAGTACTAGAAATTTTGTGACTTTTCAAGACATCCAGAAATGTAGCGGAAATTCATCTCTTAAAGTACCAGGAGCGGCATTTTAGTCGCCCCTGTTACCTAGAGGGGCGCTGCCGCCTGAGGTGAGTTATTCAACTTGCCTCATTGGAGAAGCTCCCCTGGTTATAATATAGATAGAAAACTGCTTTCTGGAGGATTTTCGAAACCCCCAAGCAATAACATCAGCTTCCTCTGTTTTTTTGCCATTGCTTTTAAAGCACAACTTGTCCAGGTCAGAGACAGGAGACCAGGATTTTGATGGCTCAGCAGACCATAAACCACCCTAAGTAATTCAGTTTCCAAGGACACTGAATTTAAATTTGTTACAAAAATATGAACCATGTCTTGGGTTTACACAGAATTGATATAAGGTTAAATTCACTACAATGCTTTCAACAGAACTGTGGGATAACATGATGCAAAAGATGCCACAGAAGAATTTAAGCCAGGGGTGCCCAAAAGGTAGATCAGGATCTAGCAGTAGACCTTAAGCTGGTGATCAGTAGATCTCAAGACACTGTCAACAAACAGCTTGTCTAAATCACTGAGCTTTTCATTCAGATATTTATTATGTAACGGTTACATAGATATAGTTGTTTGTTAAATAGAGCAATATAAATTCTCTCAAATCAATATAACATTTAAGTAGTATTTTCCATGGAACAGAATGCTAACAATGCTTTTATAAATGTAGATCATAATGGGACAACATCACTTAAAGTAGACCTTGCATTAGTAAAGTACGGGCACGCCTGATTTAAGCAGTAAAATAAATGAAATATCATTATAATTAAGCTAGGGATGGCAACACACCTTTAAAGAATGTATAAAAAAACATGTATATTAAGGAATGCAATTGTTTTACTGTGTTATTATGATATATTGCTGTGATAAGACGGTCGGTGCGTAATGTTTACCGTTTGCCACTACAGATAAGACATTATATGTATTAGGACAGTTGTTCTGTCTTTTAATTTGATCGATAACACTTGCCAGACCTTTCTTTTCCCACAGGAGCCTATTAGTCAACTGACAAACAATCTGGTCTCTGGTGCCTGTTTTTTTGTCTGTAGTTTGTGAGAGTGCTCAGGTGCACAGGGACTGCTCAGTTAACTGAAAGTACTGTACATGGATTATGCTGTTTTTTTTCAACTGGTACACTAATGCATTTTAATATATATATAAATATTATGGATGCACCAAATCCCCCCATTTTGGGGTTCAGAATCCCAAATCTTTCATGAAGGATTCAGCCAAATCACAAAGGATTCAGCCAAATCAAATCAAAATCGAAGCCAAATTGCACTCACCGCGTGACCAAAAGTTGCTTGATTTCAAGGGTTAGAATCCTGCACAAAAAGGCTCGCATTCGGCCGAATCCTGAACTGAATCCAGAATTCAGTGTGTACCTAATATGTATACAGTAGTTGTAGATATACAGTGTATTATTTCTTATGATATTCGCTTTTTGCATTTTTGATGTCTTCAGTCCTGCACTGCTAGTTTTCCGGTGGTGCATTTTTAATCCAGTAATCACCATAGGGTTGCCACTTTCCGAGCCGTGGAACTCCAGGCAGGGGGGCAGAGCCACAACATAATGGTGGTGGGTCTGTAACACGATGGGAGCGATTGGCTGATTGCCATGTCAATCCTAGGAAATCCTGCAGACAGTTTTGAACTGGACAGCTGTCCTGGTTGAAACCGGACAGGTGGTAACCCTAAATCACCAGTAGACTAAGCTACAAGCCTGCAAATAAGAGATAAAACTGATATTAGTCAATTTTGCAAAATGATATATAGATCACCCTAAATATATATAGCACCCTAAATTTTTTGTAAGCACAACGTGCAGGTGATTTGACAGCTCTTTAAATCTCCTGTGCTGTTCCTAATCTCTTGTGCTCCAATGGAACCTGCGCATGCGCACGCTAACTAGGGTTGCCACCTGGCTGGTTTTGGAAAACTGGCAGGCAGTTTTGACCCGGGCAGCCCTTCAAAAAAACCAGGCTGTCCAGGTCAAATTAGGAAAACCAGGCAGGATTTCCTATGATTGACGCGGCGACCGGCCAATCGGCGATTGTCATGGCCCCACCCATTCCACGTCACTACACCACCTCCGCCACATCACTCCACCCTGTGAAAAGGTGGCAATACTAAAGCTTACAGTGGAGGGGTGGGTGCTAGGAGCAATCAGAAGTCCCTCTGGCCTAGGGTCGCCCGATTCAGAAATCCAGACCTGTCTGCGTACTTGAAATACCAGGGCCTATTTTGAATCTCAGTCGGACCAAGTTTCCCTAGCCCCTTCCCTTTCAGTGTCGGTCTGGGTCAGCAGGACACTGGAAAAGAACCCAACGGGCCCCACTGACCCAGGGCCACTCCCCACTCTTTGGGAATTCCATAAATGATCACAGCCACAAGGAAGATGTAACAGGTATGGTGTGCACATGGGGGTTCAAGTTGGCGGAAGAGTTTGCGACTGTGGTGGGGGACCGTTGAGGCACCCCAGTCCAACACTGCTCCCTTCTTACCCCCAGACATCCCAGTGCTCATTAAGCTGTACTTTCTCTATACACATAAACTTCAACCCCTGAGTAGTAGAATGATGATCCCTCCATACTTCTGTAGTGAAAATGTAAGTAAGTCAAAGGGGTAGGCATAGCCGCAACCATCGCATTCCCTGTAGTACAACCATGGTACATGTTCTCTAAACAAGGGAAGCACAGAGTATAATCTGAGCTCATCAACAAGCCATCCTCTGTACACACATATCCCACAGATGTCAAAGCGCAGGCACCGCTGAGGACTAAAATAATAAGAAGCTAAATAAACTTTGCCCAGGACTGCACCTGCCTTCCACACCTGCCTCCTGTTATTGTAAGAGCACAAAGGTGTACCTGCGATATAAAGCAATAGCCCCTAGAAAGAACAGCGCACGTGATAAATCATTGTTAATAAATGCAAACAAAACACTCGATAGATTTGCTTTAATATTCCGAACAGAAAATTAAAAACAATTCTTCATATCTCAGCAGGGCACGATGCAGAGCAAGGCGAGTATCACACGCTCAGGGGAATGTAGGAACACTATCATCTTTTGAGCAATTATCTCAAGTAAATTTGTTTATTGCACTGCCATTCAGGTTGTTTTTTTGTTGTTGTTGCAAAGTTAGAACAAGCTGCTACTGTTGGCTGCAATACAATTCTGCAACACCGCAAAAGCTCTTGCACTGTCATACACAGGCCTCAGCCATTTACCCTTTGCCATGAGTTCCTGTTGGATCTTAAAGTGGACCTGTCACCCAGACATAAAAATCTGTATAATAAAAGTCCTTTTCAAATTAAACATGAAATCCAAATATTTTTTTTCATTAAAGCATTCATAGCTGTTGTAAACTCATTTAAAAATCTCAGTCGTCAATAAAATATTGTAATTTAGAATTCCATCCATGTTTCCCATTTTGTCATCATTTCTTTTTCCCTCCCCCCACCTATTTGGTTTATTACTTTACTTTCCATTCAGCACTTTCTAGATGTCACTGCTCTCCCCACATTCCCCCAATTCTCTTAACCATTTAAATGTGTAGCCAGAGCATGGGGATGGACATCAAGTCCCCCATTCTGGTGCAAAAACAAGATTCTGAGATGATACAAGACTTGTCTTAATAACAGTGTCCACAAAATAGCTTCTGCCTGCTTGCTATAATTATGAATTCCCAGACTGAAACAAGATTCAAATAATTTATACAGTGTAATTAAAGTTAATCTTGCTTGACTAACATGATAAAATAGTATATGAATAATTTTTTTGGGTGACGGGTCCCCTTTAAAAAAAAACGTACCCCTGAACAATGTACAGTCTCTATAAAAATATATATTGCATAAAACAGCTCATACGTATAAAATTTGTCTAAATAAAACATTTTTGTAAAAATTTACCTTTCTAGTAGTATGTGCCATTAGGTAATCCTAAACAAAAATTGCCATTTTATCTACTAAGCCACCTCCCTTCCACTGGCTCATATGATTCACGGTGCACACAAACAAACTAAGGGCACGCAAACATGTTTGGTCACATGAGCCAATTAACAGACAGAGTTCTGTCTTTTGCTTCCACACTTCTTCCTGTTACTGTTAGAGTTGTAGTATTTCTGGTCAGAATTTGGTATTTTATGAAAGTTTGAACACATTTCTATGGTTTTTATATGTTATTACAGTTTTGTAAATGAAGGTGAAAAAAAGCTGTGAGTCTTCATTCTTATCTTATTTAAAACTGTTACAAAAGTATCTTAAGTATGTATTCTGGGCTCTCTGCTAAGAGCCGATTAAGTAAGAAACTTTTTCTGGCTGTTCAGTGCAGCAGATCAAAGAGAAACTCGGGAAATGTCAGTACAAATCCGGGACTGCGGATTGAGCTGTCAAAAGCGGGACCGTCCTGCTCAAAACGGGACAGTTGGGAGGTCTGCTGTTATGATCATGATTTTACATTGTTATGAAGCCAAGAGGGACCCATGTAAATGTTGGACCACATTGGAGAGAGGGCTTAACCTCATAAGTGATGGGAAAACAAAGTTAAAATTAATATATATTGTGAGTTCTTCCTTTGGTTGCATGGGTTTCCTCTGGGTACAGGGTGGTTCTTAATAAAACTGACCAAAATGTGTGTGAGTCTGATAGAGAATTTAGATTGTAAGCTCCACTGGGGCAAGGATCGATGTGAGTGATGTATAAACTCTTTAAGGCACTGCAGATTCTGTTGGCGATATCAATATAAAGAATAATAATAATCAAAGGGCATCAAGAAAATCAAAAACAAAACTTACAACGTCCTAAGTAAAAAGAGCTATGGAATTATCGTTTTGGTTACTCTGTTTGCTCTGTTTCTTTCACCAGTGGTAATGGGGCTTGGCAGAACTAGAGGTTACCTGACTTATACCCGCAAAAATATTATGAATATCATTAAGATAATAGGAGAAGCCCAATTTTGGATGTTGACTTTAAACTTCTGCAGGCACAGACCACAATGAAGCTCTATATAAGTATGGGATCCGTTATCTGGAAACCCGCTATCCAGAAAGCTCCTAATGACAGGAAGACCATCTCCCATAGATTCCATTTTATTGAAATAATCCAAATTGTTAAAAATGATTTCCTTTTTCTCTGTAATAATAAAATAGTACCTTGTACTTGATCCAAACTAAGATATAACTAATTCTTATTGAAGGCAAAACCAGACTATTTGGTTTGTTTAATGTTTAAATTATTTTCTAGAAGGCTTAATGGATTCTGTCATGATTTTTATGGTATATTTTTATTTCTAAATTACACTGTTTAGACTGCAAATAATTCACTCTACCATATAACATTTCATTCCTGGTGTAGGCACCATCTCAGGTCATTTTGCATGGTCATGTGCTTTCAGAAAGAGCCAGTGTTACACTATTGTACATTTATTGTTTCTCCTACTCAATGTAACTGAAGGAGTCGCAGTGGGGCATGGATTTTTAACTATTGAATGCTCTTTTTATATATCTACCAGGTAGCTGCTATCTTGTTAGCTTCCCATTGTTCTGCTGTAAAGAGTGACTGAAGTTTATCAGAGTCACATGACTGGGGGCACCTGGGAAAGTGACAATATGTCTCGCCCCATGCCAGATTTGAAAATTAAATACTGAAAAAAACCCTTGACAGTATCCCTTTAAAGGAGAATTCAACCCGTAACTATAAAAAAACATACCCCCCTACCTTACTTACCCCTCAGCACAGCTGCAGTTCATCGCAACCATCTTCTGCGTTTTCGTGTCTTCTTCCGGCGCTTCGGCAATTTCTGTCCATTTCGGCGCATGCTCAGTTGTCGCAAAACGGTAAATTGCTCCAACCGCACATGCGCCGCTCCTCCTGTCTCAGTCTCAAGGACCCGGAAGATGGCTGCGGTGAGCTGCGATCCCTGAATCTGCGCCGAGGGGTAGAGTCCTGCAGCGGGTCCTGTACCCTGCGTGTAGAAGTTCCAGGTGCGGGTACAGATGCGGGTCGTCGGTTCTGCGGGTTTTTGGGTCGCGGGTCGGCACGCAGGTCTTCTCAATAGCGGTTTTTACTTTTTTTTCTGATCACATCTACTTCCAATGTTGTCACTTCTGGTTTACAATGACAGCACTTTCGGTTTTACTCCTTTTTTTCCTGATCACGTCCACTTCCGATGACGTGACTTCCAGTTTACAATGACGGCACTTCCTGATTCTTGATGGTCAGCGGGTCCGGGTTGCGGATAAGGTACTTGCGGGTCGGGTAGCGGGTCCAAGCGGGTAAGAATGCGGGTTGTGGGTGCTGGTTGCGGATTGAAGGTTGTGGGTACGGGTTGGGTTCCAAAAAGTAAACCCGCGCAGAATTCTACCAAGGGGTAAGTAAAAAGTTAGGGGTGTTTGCCCGGGGGCAGCTAGGCTGGGGGGGGAGGAGGAAGGGGGGTCTACGTAGGGTAGAGAGATAGGGTGTTTTTTAGTTACAGGTTGAATTCTCCTTTAAGAAAGATCCCCTATCCAGAATGTCCCAAGCCCCAAACATTCTGGATAACAGGTCCCATACTTGTACTTATAACCTTCCCTATGGCAGATGGTAAGGATAGGGCTGCCTCATGCCCACTGGCATTGTTCTCTGTACCTACTGACGGATTTCCAATCCAGTACTCGAAGCAGAGCACAGCCAGACCGGTGCTTAAGTGAGCACAAAGGGGTGTGTTTTTGCACCTAGGGACAAATAAATGACCCCTCTTGGCTTAAATTTCAGCATTAGCTTCATAAATAATAATAGTACAGCATCCCACAATACTAAGTGCACTCATAGTGGGCTTGGGGTGATAAGATGAGCCCCTATAAACATTTAGAAAGGCCTAACCACATGAAGCTAATGTAATCAGATCTCAGTGCAAACTAGTGTATGAAATAGAACACTCTGAATTATAATAACAGCTGATTGTATCTGAGGAGGAGGACACTGTGTAACTATATAGTGAATGAGAGGGAGGGATGGGGATTACTCAGTGCCTGAGCAGAAAACATGCCTGTACCTGAAGAATATCTCACCTTGGCTCAACAGGCAAAGCAAACACTGCTCCTTATGATCGTTATGATTAATGCTCCAATGAATATATTCGTTTATTTTTGTGGCCCTGATACACGGCCAACCGATATGCAAGCAAAATACAGAATCAGGGTCAGTTTTAACGTAGGGCAGAAAGGGTATTTCCCCTTGGGCTGTCTAACATCACTAAATTTATTACTTAGACATTTGTACGATTAACCTTTGGGTTGTCCATAGTTAAAGGGGTTGTTTACCTTTAAATTAACTTTTAGACTGGTGTAGAGAGTGATATTCTGAGTTTACACGGGGAGGAACATTTATCAAAGGTCAAATTTCAAATTCACGTGAGTTTTTTTTTAACTCTAACAAATTTGAATATACTCAAAATTGAATTATGGGGTTATTTAATAAAAAATGGAATATCTAATACTCGCATGAATTTTACAGACTCTAAAAACTCAAATCGAATTAGACTAAACTCAATTCGAGTTTTTTATCAGAGAAAAACTCGAATGTCAGGAAGGCTGCTAACGTCCAAATTGGTCCCTGGACCCCTCCCATTCATTTATACATGAACTTGGCAGGTTTTAGGTGACGAATAGTCGAATTCTAATTCTTGAAGGGCCAGAGTTAGACAAATCTTGAATTTAGAATTTGAATTAAAACTCAAATCGAGTTTGTATAATTAACAATAAGAATTCGAGAGTTTTGACCATAAAGAAATCGAAAATTCGAATTCGAATTTTCTATTGGACCCTTAATAAATCTTGGTTTTCATTTTCTATTATTTGTAGTTTTTGAGTTATTTGGCTTTTTATTCAGCAACTCTTCAGTTTGCAATTTCAGCAATCTGGTTGCTAGGCTCCAAATTACCCTCATTGATATAAATAAGCGACTGGAATATGAATAGGAGAGGCCAGAGTAGAAAGTTGAGTAATATAAATGTAGCAATAACAATACATTTGTAGACTTACAGAGCATTTTTTAGATGGGGTCAGTGTTTTTTTTTAGATGGGGTCAGTGAAGGCAAATGAAAAGTTGCTTAGAATTAGCCATTCTATACTAAAAGTTAACTTGAAGGTGAACCACCCCTTTACATGCTAACCTCCTAGTGACCCTCCAGTATCTGAACCAGACAAGTTCTCCTTTGTGGGGCAGAGATAGACAGGAGGGATTTTAAGAAAGGTTGCTGTGCAGTTGTTTTTTAAGGAACTTACAAGATCAGCCAGGGTCGGACTGGGGGGCCCGGGGCCCACCGGTACTGCTGTCCAGGGCCCCCCTCTGGCCTCCCGGCCTGCCCCCTACTGTGAGGCGCAACTCATGAAGGCACATTCGGCGCGCATGCATGAAGGTGCACATACACAGGCGTTGCGGCGCCAAAATTTTTTTTTTGGTTGAATCCCAATATGGGGAAAAGGGGTCTGGCTCGGTGGGGGCAACATGAGGGTCGGGCCCACCGCCGGGCCAGTCCGACCCTGAGATCAGCACATATATAAACAAGGATTGGCAAGGAAATGTGTTTAATATGGGAGACTTGCTTGTCAGTCTGATTTGCATCCTTAATGGACACCAGCCATGCGCCTGCACCTTCTCCTCTCCAGTAATATAATTGGGTGCATATGAATGGAAAGGATCACATGGCAAAAATGGATGACAAGTTTGTTAAACATCTTAGGTAAATTGCTTTATGTGTAGATACCATGGCTGCATTAAAGGCCATGTAAAGCCTACATTTTTCCTCCATGTATATAAGTTGGGCACATCTTCCCCACCCAAGCCACATCATTTGTACTGCATATACCCCCTACATTTGCCAGTGCTATCACATTTTCCTAAAACAAATAGCAGCTTTCACCCGGCGACCATTCTCCCTCTGACACATCATCAGTAACATTGACATGTGCAAACAGGACATGTCTGCTATAAAGTTCATGCAATTCAAGAAAAAATAAATGATGGCAATATTCAAACCATTATAGGGGTGTTTCAGCTTTAAGTTAGATGTTTAGTATGGCTAATTCTAACCAACTTTTCAATTGGTCTTCATTTTTTTCTTTTTCATAGTTTTTCAGTTTTTTTATACTCTTTTCAGCTTTCAAATGGGGGTCACTGACCCCATCTAAATCAAATGCTCTGTAAGGCTACAAATGTATTGTTATAGCTACTTTTTATTACTCATCTTTCTATTCAGGCCTCTCCTATTTATATTTCTCACTAGAGGATTATATAGAGCTATAGCAGCTTCTTTTGGCTATATAGAAATTTTAAATACTGAAAAAAACAGCGCCTCTGCTGTTTCTGCTCTCTCTGAGCGCCACCTAGTGGATGGTAAATGTGCAAGTCTTGCAGCTACTTTGATCAACTACAATTACTTTTCTCTTCATGTATTTATCCTGTTATATACAATCCCAGGTTTTCACTGTTCTATCTCTGGGCTGAATTGAAGGGCTAGTGCTAGTCTATCGGTCAGTTACACAGCCCACTCAGTTCCCCCAAATTTTAAGCACACGTTTTTCTGCCTGGGGTGCAGAATTGGAATCTGATCAGGGCACTGCACAGAAAGAGTCTGTATGTTCTCCCTGTGTCCTCATGCATTTTCTTTCCACACTTCCACAAAAACATACAGTCAGGCTGAAACAGACCACTAGCTGTTTGTATGCCGGCATAGTAGGGACCTTAGATTGTAAGCTCACTTGGATGGGAACTGATGAAACAGTCTCGATTAAGCGATATATAGCACGTTGCGGTTGCATAAAAAAAAGAAAGTATATTAATAATAATAATTACAAATGTTCAAATACGTGCAGGGCCACTGGAACGCATTGATACACTTCTAGCGTCAGCTTCTGTTGTAGATAATGGAAAGTGCCTGCATTACACTTCACTACCTTTCAGTGCCCCTAAAATATATTCTCCAGGTTCCCAGAATCCCTGCAGTGTATGAATTCATCAATTTCCCCTCAGTTACACTGCAGTAAGTTTGAAACTATCCATATAGTATTCCAGAATCTCCCATAATTAAATGACTTCTCAGTGTGCCTAAATTATATTGTCCAAGTTCCCAGAATCTCTGCAGTGCTTTGGGGTCCCCAAATTACAATGTACTGCCTCTTGGTGACCCTAAATCACATGTTCCAAGCTCCCATAATCCTTGTAGTGCTTTGTGGTCCCCAAATTACAATGCACTACCTCTCAGTACCCCTAAAGTACACTCTCAAGCTTCCCAGAGTTCCGGCAGTGCATTGGTATTCCTATTGGTATTACATTATTCTGCTTCTCAGAACCCCTGCAAGTTATTTTGGTTCCATTCCAAACACTGGACTGGAAAAAGAATGTAGAATAGAAAGGCAGAATAACCTATTGCCTATAGATTTTACTGAATATTTACAGCAGAATGGACAACAAAATGTTATCATATATCCTGACTGACTCCTCACAAAACATTGTGAATATTTGGCATCTTCTTTGACATATGTAAAGGTTAATTTAAATTGATTCTGTCATGATTTATTTTTTGTTTTCTTTTTATTTCTAGATCACACTGTTTACATTCTCAATAATTCACTCAATTCACTCAATTATTTAAAATGTCTTTCGTGAACCACAAATATATATTTTTTAGCTGTAATACTTGGGTGGAGGCAGCCATCTCAGTGCTTTGTGCCTGATTCTGAGCTTTGAGAAGAAGCCAGCACTTCATGATGGAACTCTTTGAGAAGCTATTGTTTCTCCCCTTCTCATTGTACTTCAATACGACCCAAGTTGTGCTCCCTAGTGCTACCACCTAGCGGTAGACATGAGAATAGCAGGAAAAAGCAGGAAAGCAGGAAAAACACAGTGTTTTCCCTTGCTATTAGCAATGCAAACAAATCCTTCAGCAGGGGTATCAGGTAGCTGCTGCCTGGTTACCTCCCCATTGTTCTGCTGATAAACTGCTGGGGGTGGGAAGGGAGTGGGGAGATATCACTCCAACTTGCAGTGTAGCAGTAAAGAATGACTGAAGTTTATCAGAGCACAAGTCACATGGTTTGGGGGCACTTGGGAAATAGACAGCATGTCTAGTCCCATGACGAATTTAAAAATTAAATATAAAAAACTGTTTGCTCTTTTAAAAAAAATATTTCAGTGCAGAATTCTGCTAGTACTATTAAAGGAAAAGGAAAGGCTGTATTTACTTGGGGTTGCCAAAAGTTAGTCATCTCCAAGTGCTTGTATTTACTTAACTGAAACCCACCGGCCGCAGCTCCTATCAGTAGAAAACTTCCAGTGAGCACCACGGAGCAATTGCCTAGTGGCTTCCTCTTTCTTCGAGTGGGTGCAAATGCGCAGTAGCGCGAAAAGGCAGACTTTAACGAAGAAGTCCACTATTTCATTCCACAGCCAGTCGCTCCGTGGTGCTCGCTGGAAGGACCCCCGGACTGGTGCAATTTTCTCCTGATAGGAGCACTGGCCTGGGGTGTCAAGTAAAGCTCCCCATAGACGCAAAGATTTTTCTTGCCGACCTACTGATTTTACCGAAGTCTGACCAATCCTTCGAAATTATCGTGAAGTTAGTGGGATTCGAACGATCGTACATCTTACGATTTTTTGGCCGACGTCTGTCAGAAAATTGATCGGCCAGGTTAAAAAATCTTTGTCGGTCCCAGTGCAATCTATCTATGTTTGCAGGGCCAAGCAGGCAGCTCCCCTTTGTTTTCCTGGCAAATTGGTCTTTTTAGTTGATGGACAATTCGTACGATTGTTCAGAGATAATCGTGGTCTCAAGATGACGATCGTATCTTTTAAAAATCTCAACATCTATGGCCAGCTTAAGTATATATAATCACTTGGGCGTTCCTAACTGTTGGCACCCCTGAGTAAATAGGTCTTTTCTTTTCCTTTAACTGATGCATTTTGGAAAAACGTTTCCCCTTTAAGGCACAGGTATATCACCAAATATTTTGTACTATAAAGATCTTTCCTCGGGGGGGGGGGGGGTGTTGTATATTCCGCAATATTATCCATATAGTGCATGAGAAATGTAGAGTCCGCAGTTTACTACAATTTACTACAGCCAGGTAAAGGATGCAGAGATAAAACGATTTATTCAGATTATCCAGCCCAGAGACAGCAAATTATACAGAGATCTTTCAAAATGTGCCCACAGGTTATACTTCCTTCCTTCTCTCTCTCCCTCTTCTTCTTCCCAATCCTTCTCTTTCTGTCTCCCTCTGCTTCCCTTCCTTTTCTCCTCTGCTTCCCTTTCACCAATAACAACTGTACAAACAGTTCCTCCAGATGGTTTCTCGGATGTGTCCCACCTATTTAAAAAAGCATCCTATCTTATTTTTGCATTTTATTACAAGACAGGATGGGTCATAAAAACTCAGGACATATACTAGCTAAATGGGGGTTCATTACAATCCTTTGAAGTAGACAGGAAGTTAAGAAATGTGTATTCATATATACATAGGTCTGCATATATTGCTACACTCCCCCACTTGGATCAGTTCTACTCAAAATTGATCCACAACATATACAAACATTTTTAAATTAATGAATAACATGATGTAATTATTTTTGGAATGCTAAACCAAGGCTTAAATATTTCTAAAAAAAATTCTGCTAGACCTGGTTACATATCACTTCTCCAGCTCTTTATGTTCCCTCATTTAGGATGAATAAGGTATCCAACACTATTGCAAGTGGCAGCTTTGGTGTATGTTATACAGGGGTGCTTAGCCAATGAGGCGAGTTGAGGCTGTCGCCTCAGGCGGCAGCGCCCCACTAGGTACCAGGGGCAGCAAAAATGCTGCTCCTGTTACTTTAAGAGCGAATTTCTGGGGGGGGGGGGGGGCAGCAGCAACTGCTACTGCCTCAGGCGGCGGAGGGGCCAGGATCACCCCTGATGTTATGAATTAGACTAATGAGTCGATTCTCTCCTCAGTTGATATGTTCAGTCACCATTGAGAAATATGCACCATCTTACTGTATGGGCCATACTCAGTATTTGCAGAGAATTAGTGCAAGTCCTTATGCAGACTGTGGAACTGTTCATGTCCACAAATTCCATTCTAGAGTTGGGGACTTTATAATCCAGGCAGGATTTTTTGCCACTTCCATCACTCCCCCACTTCCCTAGTCAATAGACAAGATAATGTCCCTGCTGCATCTGGTTTTCCTCCGTAGGCTTGGCTCTCTTTATTCCATTTTTCTGTCAGTAGCAGTTGAGTTGAGTACATAGGATCTTGTACTTTTGCTGGTGTTAGATGGCGTTGTCTCTCTTTCTCATCCTTCAGTCTGTATTTCTGTTCCTTTCACACATATCCCACCTTGCCACCAACTCTAGCTTTGGACACAATATCAACCCAACCTGATTCAGTCAGAATATTAATGGTTGTACTTTACATCTGCGTAGCCATGGGGGCAGCCATTCAAAGGAGAAAAGGCTCAGGTTACACAGCAGATAAGCTCTGTAGAACATAATGGTGTTATCTGTTATCCACTATTTAACCTGTGCCATATAGCCTTTTTTCAATTTCCACCATTGCTACACAGCAGCTTATTTATAAAAACTATAGTAGTACTTATCTGTTATCTACTGTGTATCCTGTGCTTGAATGGCTGCTGTCCCCATGGCTACACCCAGGCCAGGACTGGCAATATGTGGGTTCTGGCAAATGCCAGAGGGTCCCATAGAAAGTCAGTATTTAGTGGGCTGGTGGGGGCTCTTTGGGCCTCTGAGTACCTGAAATGGCAGGGCCTATTTTAATTCTCAGTCCGGACCTGGCTACACCGCAGCCTGTTTATATAAACTATAGTAGTGTTTCTGAAGCAAACACATCAGTTTTACTAGTGCACGGCAACAGTACATGATATTTTCATTACTTTAAAATACTTTCATTTTTTGGTGTTACTGTTCCTTTAATTCATATATTTAAAAACAGGATTGTGAGGCTGTGTGTATATGTATGGGGGACAGTCATACGAGTCTATCTAGTTTCACGCCAATCAGATGTGAAGCTATTCATTGGGTACTAATTGAGCAATTGGACCATAATTATTCAGCATGGTACATATACATACCCCTCAAATCCATACCCTGTCAAACATAGCCATCTCAGACTACAATTTATAGTTATAGAGATAGTAAAGTTATCCATGGGGTGGAGTGAGATCCCTGGGTCAAGGGCCAGTGTATCCCTTTCTATTGGTCAGCGATTATTGGGCATTTCCATCACATATGCTAATTTGCAACATCATTTGGGCCAAACAGGTGACATAATGACCCGTGGAGTACGGAGGAGGTGCACTACCAGAAATTGTATTTATTGCATGTATTCCCTTCTATCCCATTAATTTTGAATTTAATAATAAAATTAAAAATGAATGTCAAATGTTATTATTATTTTTGAGTGCTCAATATAAGCCGTCCGTCTTTTCATTTTTTTTTTAAATCAACTTATAAAAGTATTAAAAAAAAAAAACATTGAGTACAAAAATAACATACTGTAGCTCATAGTGCTCTGTCTTCACGCACCACAAGATGGCAATAAAGAATGTGAAAAAATACACACACTGACACCAACATAAATTCAATCCCCTATGGATTTGCATTTCGTACCTATAGGCTCAACCCTTACAGGTGGGGTGGCACACAGAAATGTCGTTTTTAAACAATTACGACAGTCGTTAACAGCTCGTTAACAGCTCTGGAAACAGAATACATAAGAATATTAAATAATATTAAGATCTTTGCTATGTCCATAATATCATGGATAGAATTACAGTGCCCAGTGGAGAGCAAGCTTGGTGTACAGTTTTACCTTAGTGTATTAGCCCATTGCGTTATCTCTTTTATCTCTACATTTTTGTCTTGGTGACTTTTTTGCCACAGTTTCGAGAAAAAAAGTTGCGGATGGTGAAATTCAGAATTGTGCTGCGAATCTATGGCTGGAGGAAGAATTCACTCATCACTAGTCCTTAGAATAAAAGGTAAACAACCTTCTTGGTTGCTATGCATTATTACATTCGATATGCACCTATGGTATTAAATGAGCCATTAAAAATAATTGGGACTTAGTACAAGTATGGTACCTGTTATCCAGAATGCTCGGGACCTGGGTTTTTCCAGGGGGTCTTTCCGCAATTTGGATCCCCATACCTTAAGGCTGCTATATAATAATTTAAACATGAATTAACCCCAATAGGCTTGTTTTGACTCTTATAAGGGGTCATTATATCTTAGTTTGGATCAAGTACAAGGTACTGCTTTATTATTACAGAGAAAAAGGAAATCATTTAAAAAAAAATTGAATTAGTTGATTAAAATGAAATCTATGGGAGATGGTTTTCCTGTAATTCAGAACTTTCTGGCAATGGGATTCCAGATAACGGATTCCATACCTGAAGCATAATACCATGCAAAAAAAAATTAAAACTTTTGAGGGGCCCCCTCCTGCATGAATCTGTGGTCAACCACAGACGTCCGCAAAATTATGGTTCACTCTTTGCGGTCATCATGGGTCACCCGTGACCCATCCCATGTGTAGAGGAAGCAGACCCAACCCCAAATCTGCAGAGTCTACTCTGCTCCATCTATAGTTACTCCACCAATAAAGTATAAAGGAGGCCGCATTTTCCCTAAAGCTTTTCTTATGTTATATATCCATATATTTGCCTCACAAGTGGAATTTTTAAGAAAATGTACATTTATTTAATTCTTGCTTGGGTTTCCCTTGCCTTTAGGTGTTACTGAGTCTTAGTTAAAGCCTTGCATTATTAGCCACAAACTTTTATTCTTCAACCCAGGAAACAACAAGGCCTGGACATGGCATAGTCTGATGTGGCCTGTGGAGCAACAGTAGTAACGCAAAGTCCTGGCATAGCAGCACAAGCACTTTACTTGTCATATTTATATAACATGGCTGACGCCAGGTCTAGAGTGCTATTAAACAATGGCATCGTTGTCTGCCAAAAAAATGATCCACCTTTATAAACTGATTAGGTCTCTGTAATGGAAACTCTATGCTATGGTGATGCATGACATTAAAGGGCAGTGTCGGACTGGGACACCAGGGGTCCACCCAAAAACCTTTGACCAGGGGCCCACCAAAAGTTTTTAGACCAGAGGCCCACCCTCAGTACTATTATTCTTCCTCTCCTCACTCAATTTCTATTCTCCTAGTCTCTTTTCTTTACATACTATAATACTATAATCTATTATCAGCTCCTGCAATGCCGACCCCCTCGCCGACTTACCTGTTGGGAGGGGAGGCAGGAACACTATTGCGGAGAGCACAATTGCTGCTCTCTTGCAATAGTGCAGCCGAATTTCCAGTTTAAAAACGGAAATTCGGCTCTTAAAGGTGCAGGAGCGGCTTTTTGCCGCCCCTGGAATCCTCGCTGGCGCTGCCGCCTGAGGCGAGTGTCTCAGCTCGCCTCATTGGCGGAGCGCCCCTGTCTATTATTCCATCTATTAAGCCACTTAGTTCTCATTGAAATAGGAAATGGCCATGGTATAGGCTAAATATCTAGCAGCATGAGGGCCCACTGACACCTGGGCCCACCGGGACTTTTCCTGGTATCACGGTGGGCCAGTCCGACACTGTTAAAGGGGAACTATCACAAACATGCAGAAATCAAATCTTCATGGAATTCAGACACTTACAAAATCGAATCAATTCAAAATGAAAATTTTCCGCAGGCCCTCACCCCAAGTAGTAGCCTTTTCTTCTTTCGCGTCTAGGACCCTTCTGTTGGCTCTGGAGTGAACACACTCTGTGGATTTTAGTGAAGAAACAAGAGACTTTGCATTTTGCAAGTGTTCTCGTCTGAGCCGACACAAGGTTCCAGACTTGAAGGAAGAAGAGGATACTGCTCACAGTGAGGGGCTGAAATTGGCCTGTGGATTTCAGCCCTGTTTGGCCCCAGCCTTACTGTAATTCAGAGCTTTCTGTATTATGGGTTTTTATATTTTTTGGTCTAATAATAACTAATCAACTATCTAAATGATAGACCAACGTGCCAAGTCATGCTGATACAAATCTTCTTTCTTTACAGGGACCTGAAGCCAAATAATATTCTGCTGCACAGGACAGGTCATACTGAGAGATAGCAGATTTTGTAAAACTGGCGGAATGGCTGAAGGCTGCCTTAGAACCCTGCATACATCGCTCCTAAGGTAACGGACTCATTTTAGACTGTGCCAAAGCACCAAAGAATAGCACACCCTGTAAAACGATTCTGAACAAAATGATCTCTTGTTGCTATTCTATTGTGGTGCTTTCTAGAATTATTCATTTTCCCCAATAAACATCTTATGAATAATAATTGCCCGTTGGTATGCTTCCTGGTGTTAAATATGTGCAAGAATAACTAGTCAGCAGACTATATTTCTCTTGGAGTGCTATTTTATCAGATGTTGATTGGCTTAGATGCACAATCTTCCCACCATACAAACAAGTTAGTATATCTACTTAACGGCAGTCCTGAGCTCACAGACATTATTTTAAAGGTAAGTACCAAGGTTTGAAAGTAGAGCAGGGACTGTAGGTAGAAAGAATGTGTTACTTATTGATATTCTCTCTTTCCAAAGCTCCTGAATGAAAATCCTATTGAGCAAAATAGATGTGCTTATTCCATAATAGATCATCCATTTTTTGCAACAATTGATCCCTAGAAGGGCGATAAAATTCAGGCACCTGACAGTTTAGTGAGCGCATTTCCTAATGTAGTCCAGGTTAGTTTAGTTAGCAATGTAACTGGTCAGAAGACATGAGCAGTTTATGGTATAAAGATGGATCCAGCATCCAGAATGTGCTAAGGATAGCACAAGCACATATGGGGGCATAATAACATGTCCATGTCTATAAAAGCTACTTTGGGATGGAAACAATTAAGTCAAACATATGGTCCAAATGGGCATTATTTATACCCCCATGTTTTGTATATCCAGATTGCAAGTGTCAGAGTTCCTTCTTGGACATTCTTTGAAAAATAGTATATTAGCATTGTAGCAGTGGGATAATAGTCTCTGGGAAGGGAGTGTGACTGTGGGATAGCAGGTATAGTAGGGAGAGATGGTGCCTATAGTAACAGTGGGATAATAGTCTCTGATAATGGCATCCTAACATTTTTTATTTCTTTTATGAAGTGGAAAGCATCATGGAAGTCATTCAATTACATCAGTAAAGTGTATTTTTTTTAATATTTTCATGATGGCACCCCAAAATAAAATGTTCCGTGCACATTCAGTGGGAATGATGTAACAACAGGAGCAGCCTTCCTCTGAGCTCTGCAAGGTTCTTTATGTCAGTGTTGTATCCATACCCAACAAGGCTTAAGTTTCCAGGAATGCGTTAGGTACAGGCCAAATTCCTGATCCATGCGTGGGAAGCACCAACAAAAAACATGAGGTTAGTCAAGGACTCCTAGTATTCTGTGATCTATAAACTTACCCCATTGGCAAAAAGAAATAAAGGTTATTTGTCGTACATTTTTAAATTCCAATTTTTAAATAAACAGATTTTAATCTGTGTAAAGATTTAGATTCTTTACGTCAATGAACTTTCCATTGTTCAAAAAAAAAAAGTATTTTATCTATGCAGCGGACACTGCACAGAATGTGATTAGAAAATTAACCTGACATGTTGAGAGATTATTATTAACTTCTCTCTGTTTTGTTCCAGGTGGAATTTGCAGTTAAAGGAACAGTAACATCAACAAATGAAAGTGTTTTAAAGTATTAGAAATATAATGCAGTGTTGCCCTGCACTGGTAAATCTGGTGTGTTTGCTTCAGAAACACTGCTATTGCAGGTTACACAGCAGATAAGCTCTGTAGAACATAATGGTATTATCTGTTATCCACTATTTAACCTGTGCCATATAACATGTTTTCAATTTCCACCATTGCTACACAGCCATTTGTTTTTATGAAGTATATTAGTGTTTCTGAAGTAAACAGATCAGTTTTACCAGTGCAGGGCAACATTACATGATATTTTTATTACTTTAAATTAGTGATGCACCGAAACCAGGATTTGGTTCGGGATTCGGCCAGGATTCGGCCTTTTTCAGCAGGGTTTGGATTTCACAAAGAATTCAGGGGTTTGGCCGAATCCAAAATAGTGGATTTGGTGCATCCCTACTTTAAAACACTTTAATTTCTTGGTGTAACTGTTCATTAACGGCAGGGGTGTCCAAACTTTTTGCAACGAGGGCCAGAGTTGGTGAGGTGAAAATGTGTGAAAATGTGTGAGGCCGACCTTTCAGCCTGACATTCTTTGAACCATTAACATCATTTAACTCATTTAAACAAAGAATCGCCTAGCCCAGGGGTTCCCAAAAGGTAGATCGGGATCTATCAGTAGACCTTTAGCTGGTGATCAGTAAATCTCAAGAGCCCTTATTTAATGCTTTTCATTCAGATAATTATGTTAAGGTTACATAAGAAATAGTTGTTTGTTAAATATACAGTAACAATATACATTTTCTCATAAATCAATATTTAACTAATATTTCCATGGAACAGAATGCTAACAATGCTTTTATGGATGTAGATCATAATGGGACAACATCACTAAAAGTAGACCTCGCATTAGTAAAGTATGGGCACTCCTGACCTAGCCGTAACAGTAATATTTGGACACATTCATGAAATGATCTGCCACTTAGTCTATACTGCTGCCTGTGTGCTGAAGGTGTTAATAGATATGTACTGGCATGTAGTTTACTGTACTGGCACGTCAGTACGTCTATTGCACCTTCAGCCCTAAAGAATTATGTGAAGCGGTGCATCACTATGTGCCAGTACGTATCTATTGCTTCTAACTTCTTCAGCACACAGGCAGCAGTACAAACCAAATGGCAGATCATTTCACTAATGTGCCCAAATATTACGGCTAGGTGATTCCTGATTGCACTGTGCTGGAAGGCCGCATTATTATTAATTTCATGATGGAGGCTGAGGGCCGGTGTAAATTTGAAAATGGGCCGCATTTGGCCCCTGAGCAGCACTTTGGACATGTCTGCTTTACGGTGTTTGCTCTGTGTTAGCAGCATTGGCTGTAGGACAACAGCACCCAGGCTTAATAATTGGAGCTTTCCCCATTGTCTGTGTTACCTTGCTAAAAAAAAGAATCAGAAAGAAAAAGTCAAATCAGAAAGAAAGGTTCTGCACTGCCCCTATGTGTTGATGGCAGCATTTGCAATTATCATGTGATTATCATCTGAATCAAAATCAAGACATCATTAGACATAATTCTCTCCATTCAGATTGGGGCTCTAACCTCACCTAGGGTCACCTCTTCACCAATTCCACCTCTGTATATTATTTTCTATATTTCTATATATTTCTCATTCAAAGTCATGTGCATTAGATGCTTCTCTCTAATGTGTGATTATTGTTTTATAATACGGGTGTAAGATGTACTTTTAAAATCCATTCCCAAAGAGGGAAATTGGGACCATTAAGGGAAATTTGATGCTGTATATTGGGCATGAAGCAAATACATGTGCCAGCTGGGGCTAAATACAGTACCATTGCCAACTGGAACTAATGGCCACTGATTGCTACATTTGTGCAGAATAAATCAATGGAATAAATTAATGGAAAAACACACAAAGGCCATTTGCATCTTGACAAACAATCCATTATTGCCCCTCTGCTGATCATCAATATATTGCCCTTCTTGTCCCCGGGGATCAGAAGAGGAGGTCAAACCTGTCATCATAGGGATTGAATAGAAAACGACTGACAAGTCCTTAAAATGATCACCTCCACTAATCAATATCTGATCAGGGCTCAGGCAGGATGGGAAATCCTATTGGCAGGAGGCTCGGCGGCAATAAATATGATCTATGGCCAGCAAATATCTCATGCCCCTGTATGATCTGTTTCATGTTTCTGGATTCCCCAAGTTGGCCCACCACTTAGGATCTTTCTGCATATGGCTACCTTAAAGGAGAAATCAACCTGTGGGGGAAAAAAACCCTGCCCCCCACCCCAGGTAGACCTTCCTCCCTCCTCCCCCCAGACTAACTACCCCCCGGGGAAATGCTCCATACTCCATACTTACCCCTCGCCGCGGATTGTCAGCGGAGTTGCACGCATCCATCTTCCGCGTCCTCTGTAAGTTGACTGGGAGATCGTCAATTTCCGTGTAATTCCGCGCATGCACAGATGCGCAAACCAGCAAACTGCTCCAACTGCACATGCGCAGCAATACTGATCTCCCAGTCAGCTTGAATAAATTCAAATATACTCGAAATTCGATTGGGGGGTTATTGGATTTAAAAAATTTGAATATATAAAACTCCAACAAATTTTAACAACTCGAAAACTTTGACTCGAATTTGACTAACCTGGAATCGAGTTTTTTCTCTGAAAAAAACTTGAATGTCAGGACATGTTCAAATTGGTCCCTGGACCTCTCCCATTGACTTATACATGAACTCAGCATGGTTTTAGGTGGCGAATAGTCAAATTTTTAAAGGCCCAGGGTTTGCTAAATCTCAAAATTCGAACTAGAATTAAAGTTCGAATTGAGTTTGGATTATTCCCAATTTGAATTTGAGAGTTTTGACTATAAAAAAAATTCATATATTAGAATTTTCAATTCGACCCTTAATAAATCTGCCGCCGGAGTGACGCATTGGTTTTTAACTGCTAGCCATTTCAATTATTTCAAATGGAGATGCATTTTTGGGGATTTGTTGCCAGCAGCTGTGCATTTTTATCGTGGGTGACAAATCTCCCCATCACCCACTGCCGTAAAAGTAATAAAATCACTCCTGTTTTATATCAACAGTAACAAAAAAATTAATATTATTGGTTAATTTGCACCTCAAGCGTATATGAGGGTTGTACAGTGTTTATCTGTAAGAAGGGTTGTATGTAAAGGGATAAGGAGGCTGGGCCAAAAGACATTAAAGAACAATTTGCTGCTAGCAAGAGGTTTTTGGGTTAAAGAAGTGGTTCACCTTCAAACAACCAACTTTTTCCAATGACTTTCTATTTTCTATGTGTGACAGTTTTTCTAATATTGAAGTGTAAAGTGTCATTTTTCACCTTCTGAAGCAGCTCTGGGAGGGGGGGGTCGCCGACCCTGTTAACTGTTCTAAATCGCTACATTTAGTTGATACATTTCTTATCATTGTCCCTGCTGAGCAGAATCCCTGAGTTTCATTACAGGCAGCTGTTAGAATTGATACAATAGTAGATAATACTCCAGAGATGCTGCTGAGAAATGTATCAACTAAATGTAGCAAAATTGTAACAGTTTAGAGTCTGCACCTGAATTACTGAGCTGTCAGACTCAATCACCAGAGACACGAACATTTAACTTTAAACTTAGATTTTGCAAAAACAGTAAAAGATAAATAATGGGTTAATAAGTGGGGCTAATTTAGTAGCAGGGGTCCCTGGAGCAGTACATAAGGCTCCTGCAGACTGGATAAAATGTAGCATATCAGTGTCAGGATGATGGTGCGGGTTTTGCCAAATATGTGTCAGTTTTACTTGCCTGGAAACACATTTTAATGCAAGTGACATAGGGCCCTCATCCAGGATATATGTGAAATACAGCCACACATGCAGATGGCAGTTGGCAGGCTGATTGGTCAGGGAACTCCAGACCTGTGCCTTATTGGGCTGATTGACAGTCGGTGCCAAATGAGCATCTGCAGGGCCGGATTTACATAGAGGGTACCCCAAGGCCCTTGGTGGTCTCTCCACAAATCCAGGCCTGATCATTTGTATGAAATCATATTGAGCCATTACGCAGCAAAGTTTTTGGTCAATTTATATGCAATGCGGTCTCAAGCTGACAGTTTGATAAATCAGTGCATAAATCAGTGCATGTGCCCATCATGGACCAATCAGATCTACATTATTCTCTGACTGGATGATATTGTATTAGTAAATGATATTGTAATAATACATAGGTACTAAAATAGTGGGGTCTGCGTTTGCGACCCTCGGGTGGGCTGAGGATTGAGGAAGGAGGGGGCAACAAGAAATCTGCAATCAATGCATGTGCCTGTGGCCACCACTGGCCCATCAGACCCATCCTTTGACTGAATGGAATTATATTGTGAATTGCTTTTATGTCTGTAATACATAGGTACTAAAATAGTGGCTGTGGCAGATGATCTGAGGATTGCTGGGGGAGGGGGAGGCGGCAACAAGAAATCTGCAATCAGTGCTGGAGTTTGTGGCCACCACTGGCCCATCAGATCTATTGTTTAATTGGATGGCAGTGAAATGACAATTCCTTAGCGCATATCTGACTAGAATAGTGTGTGTGCCCCCAGGTGGGCTGAGGATTGCAGGGGGAGGTGCTAACAAGAGCAGTGCAATCAGTGCGCCCCATTGTATACATTATTATATACATCATATAGATGATATACATTATATAATACATGATATACACAATATACATTATTATATTGAGTATACACATTATATGATACATGATATAATACATTATTGCCATGAAGCCCCAGTGACGTGTAGCTAGTCAGGGAGTAATACGGGTGTGTAGGTGCAGTGGCCCAGCTCCTGGGTGATGTGCAGAGGAGACAGACAGCGGCCCTCCCTCCCCGGTTGGATTAGTGAATGTGCAGGAGGGGATTATAGAGCACAATGTCCCTCGTCTCATTCCCTGCCTCTCCCATAGGAACTCCTTGATCCCTCCCTCCCCCGCGCACCTCCCTCACACTCACACACTGTCACTGCTGCTCCGGCCGCAAGAAATGGGGGAGATCCCGAGCCTGGTCAAGATCGCCGTCTCTCTCAAGATCCAACCCAATGACGGGCCGGTCTATTTCAAGGTGGACGGGCAGCGCTTCGGCCAGAACCGGACCATCAAATTGCTCACGGGGGCCAAATACAAGATCGATGTTGTGCTGAAACCTGGAGCTGTCCGAGCCACGTAAGTACCAGCCCCTGCCAGTCACTTCTATACGATCATCTGCTGGATCGCACCCGGACCAACCATTCCATTCATGGGGGGAACCAACATCATTCACAGCCAGGCTCTGCTCGCTTGCTATAGGGATATATATATAGCCTATATGTGCTCCCCCTCTCTATCCATCCCTCTATATACTCTCTCTTTAAGGATACATGGCCTATATTTGCTTTCCAGTCTCTCTCCATCCATTTACTTTCTCTCTTTGGGGATCTGTAGCCTATATGTGCTTCCCTGTCTCTCTCTGTCTCTCCATGTATAAGGATACATGGCCTATGTGCCTCCCAGTCTATCTATCTATCTATCTATCTATCTATCTATCTATCTATCTATCTATCTATCTATCTATCGACGTACTGTATCTATTTATCTGTCTACATATCTATCTATTTATCTATCTATATACCTACCTATGTATCTATCTATCAATCAATTATCTAGCTAGCTAGCTACATATCTATGTATGTATGTATGTATGTATGTATCTATGTATCTATCTATCTATCTATCTATCTATCTATCTATCTATCTATCTATCTATCTATCTATCTATCTATCTATCTATCTATCTATCTATCTATATCTATCATCTCTCTCTCTCTCTCTCTCTCTCTCTCTCTCTCTCTCTCTCTCTCTATCTAATCTAACTATCTATCCATCCACTATCTATCTATCTATCTATCTATCTATCTATCTATCTATCTATCTATCTATCTATCTATCTATCTATCACCTATCTATCTATCTCTATCATCTGTCTGTCTGTCTCTCTCTCTCTCTCTCTCTCTCTCTCTCTCTCTCTCTCTCTCTATCTATCTATCTATCTATCTATCATCAATCCATTATCTATCTATCTATCTATCTATCTATCTATCTATCTATCTATCTATCTATCTATCTATCTATCATCAATCCATTATCTATCTATCTATCTATCTATCTATCTATCTATCTATCTATCTATCTATCTATCATCAATCCATTATCTATCTATCTATCTATCTATCTATCTATCTATCTATCTATCTATCTATCTATCTATTTATCTCTATCATCTGTCTGTCTGTCTGTATGTCTCTCTTTCTCTCTATCTAATCTAACTATCTATCCATCCACCATCTATCTATCTATCATCTATCTATCTATCTATCATCTATCTATCATCAATCCATTATCTATCTATCTATCTATCTATCTATCTATCTATCTATCTATCTATCTATCTATCTATCTATCTATCTATCATCAATCCATTATCTATCTATCTATCTATCTATCTATCTATCTATCTATCTATCTATCTATCTATCTATCTATCTATCTATCATCAATCCATTATCTATCTATCTATCTATCTATCTATCTATCTATCTATCTATCTATCTATCTATCTATCTATCTATCTATCTATCTATCTATCTATCTCTATCATCTGTCTGTCTGTCTGTATGTCTCTCTTTCTCTCTGTCTATCTATCTAATCTAACTATCTATCCATCCACCATCTATCTATCTATCATCTATCTATCATCAATCCATTATCTATCTATCTATCTATCTATCTATCTATCTATCTATCTATCTATCTATCTATCTATCTATCTATCTATCTATCTATCTATCTATCTATCTATCTATCTATCTATCTATCTTTAGGGATATATGTGCTTCCCAGACACTCACTCACTCACTCACTCACTCACTCACACTCTCTCTCTCTCTCTCTCTCTCTCTCTCTCTATATCTTTTAATTCTGTGTATATGCTGGAATTACATGGACCTCATTGCTTATAAAACAGTAAAATAACCTCAAAAAATCAGATGTTAAAATGAGTGTTGGTATATGTTTCCACTGGCTGATGTGGGTGAAGCATTTCCTGCTGCTTTTCCCCTCCTCTCCGGCAGAGCTGTCAGTGACAGGAGATAATAAGGTATAAAGATCACATTCCTATGAGCCAGCCAACCCAGCAGCCGCATTAATATATGCAATTCATGTTTTTATTCACAGTGGAACCATAATAACCCCAGTCTATGTATTCTTCACTCACCCGCCCATTTCCCTTGTACTGTATATGGAACACTAAGGCCTGTGACAAAGAAAAACCCATGGGAATTTTGGAAATGCTAAACCGTTGGACAGAAGGTTCTGCAGGGATTAGTATTATGTCCAGCCCTGATAATGCCGGGAAATGAAATGGAAATCAGCAAATCTGTTGGAAACCTGCATTAAATGTATGTCTTTCGGCTCCATGCAGTCATTTTGCAAGGCCACACAATCCAGCCCAGGCACAGTGATATCTTTAGGAATGAGGTAATAATGCAGCTCCTGAGCAAATAAATAGGATTTCCTGCTAAAACAGGCTTTTTTAATCGGCGAATAAATAAACATTGGGCAAATCATTTCTAATGGAGAGACAATAGATCAGATAATGATATGCACGAGTTAATAGGTCACATTATGCTGACCAGTTATTCTATTTAAGAGACAATAGGTTGCACTGTGCTAATGAATAAACAGCAGAACATGGGACAGATAGGAGACAATAGATCAAGCATTGCCATTTGGGAGTGACTAAGTCACATGCAGTGATGTGATAATGAGACAAGATGAAGATTTTACACCAACCACTTCCCCTTAAACAATTACTGTGAAATGGTGAATGCAACGGTTTATTCTCATTTATCAAATACAATGTTCTATTTCCTTCCCTGGTGAAGCCCTTATCTCTAAAAAGAAAATATTTCCTACAGAAAGCATCCTCAGGATGTGCATTGAAGTCTCAGTGTCTGTTACCACCAGGGGGAATATGCTGGCTTTATCAGGGAAAATTCCAAATAGCTTTTGATTATTTATATATATATATTTAAAGGGGTAGTCCACCTTTAAGTTAACTTTACTATGTTATAGAATGGCCTATTCCTAGCAACTTTGCAGTTGGCTTTCATTATTTCTCTTTTATAGTTTTTTAATTGTTCCTTTTCTGCCTCTTTTTAGTATTCAGTGTCACTGACCCCAGCAGACAAAAAAAAAAAATCTATTGCTCTCTGAGGCTAATATTTCATTATGATTGCTGCTCTTTATTATTTCTCTTTCTATGCAGTCCTTTGCCTATTCATATTCCTGTCTCTCATTTAGATTACTGCCTGGTTGCTAGGAAAAATAAGACCTTAGCAACCAGATGGCTGCTGAAATACCAAACTAGAGAGCTGGCTGAAAAACAAAGAAAATAAATATCAATATTTACAACATACTAATAGTTAATATAAAGGTGACCCACCACTTTAACAGTGCAGATCAATACTGTGCAGCATTAAAGGAGAAGAAAACCCTAAGCAAAACAAGACCAAACACATGCACAGAAAGTCAATGCATATTAATCTTCTATTCTGCCTACGGACCTGAACATCGCATGATCACATGACATTTGCACACGCAAGACGAAGAGACACAGGATATCGATGACTGCAATATTCAGCGCAAAATGCAAAAGTATGCATTTTCACCCAAAAATTCGCCCTGTGTGTCTGCAATAGCTTTAGCTTTAAGCTGTTGAGCAGCCTTGTTCTCTTTTCTGAAAACCACAAGACTTGTAGTATAATATTTACATCTGTAGTATTTATGGTATGCTTACAAATATGAAGCAGTTTGCATAGGTGACTGCTTATAATAATCTGTTATAATAATATTTATTGTTATATGTTGTCGGTGACGTGTTACCTGATTTGTCTTCTTAGGACTGTAAATTTAGGAGGAGTGATCATTCCCCTGGAAGAGAAATCCAGAGACCCTCAGCAAGCCTGCTATACAGCGTTCTATGATACAGAAGGGGTCGCACACACCAAAAGCGGGGAGAGGCAACCACTTCAAGTTATCATTCAGGTATTCATATTTCTTTATGGCATGCCACTAAATGTGCCCTTCCCCCTTTTGGATAGGAACAAATGCGCCATATAATAATGTCCAAAGCCCACATAACAAGTCACTGGGGCTCATTTATAAACATCACGCAGGGCAGAATCATTCGCACAGTGAAAATATGTGCCCTGCGCACGGTTATATTTATAAAGCTGGATGGATAAGAGTGGTGTAATTAATGTGCAAACAGAATTGCGATTTTTTTTCTCGCACTGCGAGTGTCCATAAGAGCTTTTTAAATATGGCAAAATCTGGAAATTGCGAAAACTCTGCACTTGAGTTACGCCGCAAAACAGTTTCGCAAATTGCAAATTTACATTACTGTCAACGATATTTTCACGCACAACAACCTCGCACAGTGGCCGCCGTGACCTTCACACTCGGCTCATTTGCGAAAATGCGTTCACAATGCAAATTTGCAAAATAAACGGGAAGACAGACACACCAGTGCAATATTTTAGCTTTTAGGGGAAAAATGGGCAATACAACCATTTGCAAATAAATATGTGCTGTGCGAACTTTATAAATGATCACCACTGAGGCTCATTTACTGGGCAAATTTGCACCTGGGCAGTAACCCATAGCAACCAATCCAACGTTTGCTTTTATTGTTCCACCTGCAGCTGGCTGGAAAAAGTATGGATTACTGCCCATGGGCAAATTTGCCCAGTTTTTATAAATGAGCCCCATGAGGGTTCTTGTGATGTCACAGGAATAGAGTGTGGTTCAGCTATGTCCGGATGACAGTAAAAGTCACTCCTTTGGCTACAGCTTTCAGTAAGAAAATTGGTATTTTATTGACAAAACTGCTATCAGATTTCATAGTATTCAGCAAAAAGACACCAAATGTATATTTGATTTATAGTATGAAGGAACAAGGCACATTCATAGAGCTAAGGATTGTTATTTTTACTCCTGTCACTGCCACTGCATTAACTATACATTTCCCCTAATTTCAGAAATAGTATACAGGTATAGTATCCGTTATCCGGAAACCCATTATCCTGAAAATTTAAAATTACAGAAAGGCCGTCACCCATAGACTCCATTTTATCCAAACAATCCAGATTTTTTAAATTATTTCCTTTTTCTCTGTGATAATGAAACAGTACATTGTACTTGATCCCAACTAAGATATAATTAATCCTTATTGGAAGCAAAACCAGCCTATTGGCTTTATTTAATGTTTACATGATTTTCTAGTAGACTTAAGGTATAAAGATCCAAATTACAGAAAGATCCATTATCTGGAATACCCCAATTTCCCGAGCATTCTGTATAACAGGTCCCATACCTGTATTAGTCTATGGACGCCAATACATAGAGATGCAAGCCACAGCTGTGAGCCTTCCTGCCCTTGTTCTTTATCTAATGTAGCAAGTTGCTATCTGGAACTATTTATATCAGATACAATCATTCTGGGCAAACTGAAAAAAACTGTGGGCTAGGTGTCTTAGGGTAGAGTAGTGCACAAAAATAGTTGACATCAGATAGAGAATGACTGGCCCCTAAGGCTGAGATTTGGGCAACTGAGCTGCATGGGCCACAATCTAAATGGTAATATGAGGTGCAATAAATGGGTATACAAATGCAGAGGTAAATGTTTGTCCCAGACTGAAGGCCAGTTAGGGATGGATTTTGGGATAATACCTATTTGTCCTTTACATATTCCCCTATAAGCCCATCTTGTAGGTCAGTTGGAGAAATTTGGGTGGGTATTTCTTTGATGTCCTAGTAATTCATGGATATGTGACTGAATGGCTGAAAGACAGTGTTTCCATATGTTTACAACCTTGTTATGACCTTAGTGGGGAAAAGGGGATCCTTGTCATGTGTTGGGCCTCAAATGGGGGTTGAGCAAGTCTGATAACCACAGCTTTAAATCTGCATGTGGGGTCACTAATGGACTGAACACCTGAAGGTTGGATAGAAAATGAAGTGAGTAACCTGGATGTTCTGTTGAGACAATGCTAGAACCTCGTTGAAGTAAATAAGAAAATAACTAGTAACTGTATAACAGGAGAGGGCAGGGTGCAAAGTGCAGAAAACGTGGATTTTGCCCATTGTTTTCACCCTACCTAACCCCAAATATTTTGCAATGCTCTAATGAGTATTCTAGGTGAAATTGGCAGCAAATGAGCCAAAATAGTTTCCTTCGGGGGAGGGGGAGGGGCATTTTTGTCAGTGGCGAAATGCAGTGATCATTAATTTAACCCTATTCCAAATATTCCTCTAAAATGCATCAGAAGACAGACACATTTTAGGCTGATCATTAATGTTGTTTCTATGCGCTCCATGCTCAGCTCCCATACATTTGTCTTGTACACACTAATCCCGATTTGTTCTATATTACACTTTCTAAATTATTTGCGTTTAATCTCTTCCTCCTCTGAATTACATGGTATCTATAATCTGCATTCCAACCATCAAACTGCCATCTAGTCTCTTCAACTGTAGCAGTATAGATAAGGGCCAGAGGATGAAGAACTGTCATACCAACTCATAGGGGGCCTGTGTCAGGCTCATGAGATTCCTTTACCAAAAAAGATTTGGCCTTTCGATTCCAGCACACAAATATAAGTGTTCTTTCAGACCCATGCTTCAAGTTTTTGTACTGTGGCAATCGGTCATTTAGTCGATCGGACAGGGTAGAAGATTTCTGAGGGCTAACGATAATATCTCTGACGATATCAATGGGAGACTGTCACTTCTATTTCCGAGACATAACTTTTGTACACTTGCTGTCTGTCAATTAACGAACACCGTCTGATTTGTTATTTTTCAAAAAGAGAAAGAGAAAAATTGCCAGCGCACAGTTTGCCTTTAAAAAGAATTATTACAAAAAATGAGGTGTTAGTAACACACTTTGGCCAAAATATGTAAGCTCATGTGCCACGTCAAGGCCCTACGAGTCCTACACTATTTGTGAGCATTCATATGGGTAGATTTATCAAGGGTCGAAGTGAAATTTGTAATTTTTAAATTCGATTTTCTAGATATTCTTAGGGGCAGATTTATCAAGGGTCAAATTTCGAGGGTTAAAAACCCCTCAAATTCGACCCTTGAAGTAAAATCCTTCAGATTCGAATATCGAATTAGAAGGATTTTAGCGCAAAAGCTTTAAAAAGCGAATAAAAAACGATCGATCAAAGGATTTTTATTCGATCAAAAAAAACTTGAAAAAAAAGTGCTGGGGAAGGTCCCCATAGGCTAACATTGCACCTCAGTAGGTTTATAGTGGCAAAGTATGAAGTCGAAGTATTTTTTAAAGAGACAGTACTTCGTTTATCGAATGGTCAAATAGTCGAATGATTTTTACTTCGAATTGTTCGAATCATTCGATTTGACGAATTAGATGGTCGAAGTACCCAAAAAAATACTTCGAAATTCGAATATTTTTCCATTCAAATTATTCACTCAAGCTTAGTAAATCTGCCCCTAAGTGTCAGTAATAGTGTAGGACAATAAGGGGCCTTGACATGGCACGTGAGCTTACATATTGTGACCAAAGTGTGGTACTAACACCTATTTTTAAAGGCAAACTGTGCACTGGCAATTTTTCTCTTTTTTTGTGTACAAATATTGGATTTTTATCATTTATAGCAGCTGGTCAACTCCAGATTGTGGGTTAGACTCAGCGCTGTCATTTGGGGATTTGTTCTGTGTTTTGTTAAGTTTTATACTTTAATTAACCTGAATGGTTAGTTGTAGATTGCTCCATTGAAAAGATCGATCTTTCGTTGTGCAAAGAATAAAATCTGCATGTCCAGCTTAAACCCTTTTTCAGTTAAGTTGTTTTTAGATTGTTCCAGTGTAAAGTTGAATGTTCGTGTCTCTGATGTTTGAGTCTGGCAGCTCAGTAATTCAGGTGCAGATTCTGTTACAATTTGCAACATTTAGTTGATACATTTCTCAGCAGCATCTCTGGAGTATTAGCAACTATTGTATCAATTCTAACAGCTGTCTGTATTGAAATCCAGGGATTCTGCTCAGCAGGGACAAAGATAAGAAATGTATCAACTAAATGTATCAATTTAGAACAGTTTGGAGGGTCGGCGACCCCCCCCTGCCACAGCTGCTTTAGAAGGTGAAAAATTACACTTTACATTTCAATATTAAAAAAACAGTCTAAAATAGAATCTAGAAAGTAAATGGAAAAAGTGTTATTTCTGGTGATCTATCTGAAAACAACTCGTTTTTTGAAGGTGAACAACCCCTTTAAGGCAAGCAGTAAGTAAAGGGCCACTGTTTTGGCTGGGTTTGCTGCTACTCCCTAACTTGCACACTAGAAGGGGGAAGAAATGGGGTGCTGTGTGCCTCCACTTGCCCCTTATGAATACAGTGCATTTGAGTGCAGATATCACTGTATTCCAAAACAGAGTACAGGGACCTAGGGTGGAAGGCAGATTGCAAAGTACGAAAACATTAGTATTGCACTTATTTTCTGCACTCTGTCTTTCAAATCGTAAACGAACTTAATGAGACAATTTACCCCCTCATCAAAAATGAGATTAAAAAGAAAATATGCCCTCCTTTAAATTGGGCTTGTGTAGAAAAGGTGCATAAACACAATCCGGATATACTATAAATGTATTTTCTTTTAACAAAAATGCACTTCATTCAACATATTGAAAGGAAACCATATCAGGCGCCAGTTCCACGTTTTCTTTTAGGCTTGCACAGTAATGCAACCTCTCCCCAGCCTTGATCCATTGTAAAGCCATGAATTCTGGGACTTTAGGTCCCTTTGCTTTTCGTAGTGAGTGGTGCACAGATTCTCTGGAAAGCAGAGAGACTTCAAGCCCCTGAATCCCCCATTTTACAATAGAACCAGGCTAGGGTGCGGTAGCGCTACACTGTTTATCTAAGGTATTTTGATAAATTGCTTATAGGAGTATCATGGTTTTCTTTCAGTCTGTGGAATCAGGTTTATCTGTGTAGGAGAAAAATATGGGATGCATTTGTTTCCATCTGTCTCATTTATATATTTTTTTATTATTCACAAGCAATAAGCACAAGCTCCATCTGCTCAGTACAAGCTCCTAATAAGAATGATTTCTCTGTCAACCATTTATGACATATATTTAAAGGAGAAGGAAAGCAACGGAGGCATTTTATTGCCAATAGATTAGCTGCAATAGTGCAAGCTAGATTGCTATATTTATTCTATAGAATGTTTTACCATACCTGAGTAAAAAGCTCTAGAAGCTCTCTGTTTGGTTAGGATAGCAGCTGCAGTATTAGCTTGGTGTGACATCACTTCCTGTCTGAGTCTCTCCCTGCTCACTTATAGCTCTGGGCTCAGATTACATCAGAGAAGGAGGGGGGAAGAGAAGCAAACTGAGCATTTTCCATGACAGTATCCCTTTAAGGCAATAGTTCAATGGGTTAAATATTAAACGTGGTAGGTGATATCTATCTGCTTAAATCATTAAATAATTGCTTGCAAAAGCATTAAAAGTGCTGAGTGCTAATTTGTTCTATAAGACAATTTTTAAATTAAATTCAACTATATAAAGCACGATTCAACCACCATTGAGCAAATACTTTTAAAGTGCTAGTGCCACAACTTCGATGCAATCACAGATTGCCCATGTGCAGAGATAATTAAATAAAATCGGTTTTGTAAAAGACAGTCAAAGTTGTCTCATAGGAAGTGAATTAAACCCAAACCAAACCCATAACCAAACCCGAACCCAAACCAAAATAAATCTATATTTGATACTCGCAAACAAACAGAGATCGTAATGGAGTACATAGTTCTCAATGGATTTATGTAGTTACTACCCTATGACAGGTGGGCAGGACGGATTTAGAATCAGATTTGATTGCAGATTTAAGCACTAAGGGGCATGCATTTATTATATGCAGAGTAGCGAGCAAGGTATAGTAAATGGACACAATCCGCCATGTTTGTTTTTGTTTGTTTTAAGATAGGGTGGCCACCAGGCCAGTATTCAGCCAGCCAAGACCACTATTACAAATTTACCAGTAATGTACTTGCCAGTAAATTTATAATAATCCGCCCACATTCTGCCTTTGTTCCGCCCCTTTGTACCTGTAGCTTCTATACTCAGTGTCTCAGTGGGATTTGGCTTTTACTATTGAGTGCTGCTCTTAGATCTACCAGGGAGCTTTTATCTTGTGTTAGGGAGCTGCTATATTGTTACCTTCCCATTGTTCTATTGTTTGGCTGCTGGGGAGGGGGGAGGGAGGGGTGATATCACTCCAACTTGCAGTACAGCAGTAAAGAGTGATTGAAGTTTATCAGAGCACAAGTCACATGACTGGAGGCAGCTGGGAAATTGACAATATGTCTAGCCCCATGTCAGATTTCAAAATTGAATATAAAAAAATCGGTTTGCTCTTTTGAAAAATGAATTTCAGTGCAGAATTCTGCTGGAGCAGCACTATTAACTGATGCGTTTTGAAAAAAACATGTTTTCCCAGTATCCCTTTAAGCACTTGTCTAATTCCTAATTGTTTTTGGTGTGGAAGGAAGGGGGGTTTTACTTCTTTTCTCTTGGTCTAAGCTATTTTATAGTATGACACATGTAATAAGATCTTATATGTCTTTATTGTCCAATCTTATATTAGTGGTCTATTTCCATAAATGCTAATAAAAATTGTTGAAATGAGAACAATGTAATTCCAATGCTCCCTCTTAAAGAAGAAGGAAAGGCTAAAATTAAGTAAGCTTTATCAGAAAGGTCTATATAAATACACCAGTAAATCCTCAAAGTTATACTGCTCTGAGTCCTCTGTCAAAAGAAACACCACATTTCTTTCCTTCTATTGTGTACACATGGGCTTCTGTATCAGACTTCCTGTTTTCAGCTTTTACCTCCAGGGCACGGCCTTGAGCATGCTCAGTTTGCTCCTCTCCCCTCCCTCCTCCCATCCCTGCTGTAATCTGAGCCCAGAACTATGAGCAAGCAGGGAGAGATGTCACACCAAGCCAATATGGCAGCTGCTATCCTAAACAAACAGAGAACACTTCAAGAGCTGTTTACTCAGGTATGGTAAAGCATTCTGCAGAATAAATATAGTGTTATAGTTTGCACTATTGAGGCTAATCTATTGGCACTAAACTGCTTGAGTAGTTTTCCTTCTCCTTTAATGACACACAGTTTAGAGGCGAGGAGGGGGATGCCTACGTTCCACTCAATACAATACAGTGTGGGGCTGCCATATTGTATTCATGAGGGGCGGGCTTGTAGATGTTCCCGTCCTGCCCCCTAGCAAGTTAATTAATACATTATAATTGTGTTGAATTTGTGCTCTCTTTATGGTCCTGGAAGTGGTCATATTTATTCCTCAGCATGAGCACTGTCCAAACAAGCTTTTCAATGCAATAAATAAAATGAACTAACTACTATGTTTCCAGGCCATTGCACAATTTATTTTAAACCAGAAATGACAGAATCGTGAAAAAGAGTCCAGTTAAACACATACACGTCTAACCATTGTCTCGTCTTATTGGCAGTTTGATGACATCGGGAGCTTCGAGACTGTATGGCAAGTCAAGTTTTACAATTACCACAAAAGAGATCATTGCCAGTGGGGAAATAGCTTCAGCTGCATCGAATACGAATGCAAACCCAACGAAACCCGCAGCCTTATGTGGATAAACAAAGAAATATTCCATTAAATGTCCCGGAATCTCCCAAGGCTGGACAATCCCCCGCGTTATCGACAACCAGCACAAAAGGCCTGTGGCCAACACAAAGCATATCACAAGCTACAACGGCGGTTTTGGCTATGACGACGATGTTGATGTTTATTTAAATGAATTATTATTCTCTATGGATTTGTTTGTATTATTTGTAAAGGTTTCCATTAGTGTTGCTTAATATATATATATATATATATTTAATTTTTTTAATTATCCACATGAAATGTAATTGCTCAGCCTCGGTTTACTGTAGGTCCATTCCAAAAGCTAGTGTCTAATTATTGTAGGATAGAAGGAACGTAGCCGATTCTATTTTCTATATGATCTGCCTTTGTTCCGCGACTTTGTGGAGAAAAAAACCCACAGTTTTCGTTTTTTTTGTCTGTTTTGTTAAACTGAAACACTGCTATGTTTTACAATTACAGTATGTGTGCTGTCGTTTTTGATAAAAAATATGATTACGTTCGTGAGATTATTGGCGTAAGACATCAGGGCTAATTTCAGTGTATTGAAAGTTCTGCTTATCTGAACCATAACTGTAGCAGAAACGCAGTGCTCATTATTTGCCATTTACATGTTTAAAGGGGAACTATCATAAAAATGTAAAATAAGCATCGTTTCTGAAATAATCACGTATCTTTAATATCCCTCTCTCAGCATCTGTTTCTCTTCATTCTGTCTTCATGATGGAGTTGGGTGTCAGATTTATTGACAGTTACACAGGGCAGTAACTAGAGGGAGGCAGAGTAGGCACATGCCTAGGGCACAAAGCTAGGGGGCCCCAGACATGTACCTTCTCTGCCTCCTTTCCCTAGTCTGGTTCCCTCTCTGAGAGTTCCTATTCGCGCTGGTGCCGATGCATGTCTATTGCGTGCGCCTATTTGGTGCAACTGCCAGCCAGGTTGCCATGGGGGGCTTCCTTTCCTAGCAGATGTATTAGAGCTCACTCAAATAACTGGTTCCAGTACAAACAAAATCTAACAAAATAACTGCCTTTTGCACAAATCCTGCATGTAGAGAGACATGATGTCTGGTGATTTTAATAGACAGAGCTCTGATACATCTTCTAGGCAAAAGAAGCCCCCCTATAAGATATATTGGATCTAACTGTCATTGAATATCTGACACCTAACTCCTGCAAGAAGACAGAATGAAGAGAAACAGATGCTGAGTGAGGGATAGTGAAGATAAACTTAATTATTTTAGTAACAGTAGAGAATTGGTAATTGATTATATTTAGAAAATGTCTAATTTCAGTATGCTGACGCTTATATTAAATTTTCATTTTTGCGATAGTTTCCCTTTAAAAAACGAATTTGTGTTCATAAATGCCAAGCTAGCATACCAACCAGCAAATTACATTGCAGCCCTTCTGGCACTTTTTTAATGGATGTTCAATAAAGTCAATGTTACAGGTATGGGTTCATTTAATGTTACTTTTTTTTAATAGACTTAAGTGGACATTTACTAAACCACAACTTTTTCGGGTCAGGCTTTTTGTCGCTAAAAACCCCCTAAAAGTTGTGGAAAATAATACTTTTCCAGAATTTATTATGCGACAAAACTGCAACAATTTCAAATCCAAAAAGATTCTAGCTAAAACCTGTTAAAATCAGGTAGAAGTCAATGACAGATGTACCTTTTACAACTGGAAGATCTTTCTTTGCTTCATGTTTTTTTATGTTTTAGGGTGTTTTTGACGCTGGAAAAAGTCGCAGTTATGCGTAAAGTCGCAAGTTGCCGTTTCAGCAACTTTTTCCATTTCTACTTTTTCAGTTCGGACCGTTTGATAAATGACTGACATTCGTGGAAATGAGTTTATTCATGGTTTCTTAAAAATTAGAGTTTTTGTAAATTCCCAAACTACAGAAAACCCCATTATCCATTGACAGGACATCCTATACTTGTACTAAAAAGGCAAAGTTACTATACTAATGTCATGGCAAAGCATATATGGTGTTCCTGCATATTTACCTATATATTTTTACTTTAATGGTCTTAGGGGCATATTTATCAAGGGTCGAGTTTCGAATTGAAAAAACGTCGAAATTTGAATTGAAAAAGACGAACCGAAATTAAGTTGAAGTTTTTTTTTTTGGTCTGTTTTTGGATCGAGTAGGTACTTATTGAGGCAAATTCTAATCATATGAATTGAAGGAATAGCGCATTCGATCAAATTCGATTCACCAAAAAAACTTTGATTTTTCAAAGTCCACCAATTGACTCCAAATAGGTCATAGATGGTCCCCCATAGGCTAAAACAGCAATTCATTTGAGACGAAGAAATCCCTATCTACTCTATTGCGCTTCGCCTGGTCTGAGGTGGCGAAGGAAGTCTAGCGTAAAAGGTAGCGTTCAGAACAATGCGCGCGTTAGTGAATTTGCGTAGTTACATACGTTGTGCAAATTCGCCAGGCGTAAGCGTGCGAAGTTACACTAGCGAAGTTACGCCAGCGTCCATTAGTGAATTTGCGAAGTAACGAAAATGCCCAACGCTAGCGAATTGACGCTAGCGTTAGGCGCTTCGGCGAATAGTGAATTTGCCCCATTATCTCTCCGACTCCTTTTATATCTAAACTACTCTACAACTGACTAATGCTATTTCTCTCTTACCATAACCCACTGGACCCCTACAGTTTGGCTTTAGGTAACAACACTCCACAGAAACTGCTCTTAAGACCTGTAAGCCAAAAAGCACTTTTTATTAATAATGCTTCAACATCTCTCTGTTGCTTTTGACACTGTTGATTACCCTTTCCTCCTACAGTCCTTCTTCTCTTCTGACCCTGTAACACTGCACATTCCAGGTTTTCATCTTCTCATATGGCTTTCAGTGTCTCCTAGAGTATAATGTTCTCCCTTACCTCTCTCTGTTGAGGTTCCTCAAGGCTCTGTCCTAGGCCCTTTTTTATCCTCTCTGTATAAGTCCCTTGGCAAACTTATCAACTATTTATGGTTTCCAATACTACCTCTCTGTTGACAATACTCAAATCTATCTCGCCTATCTTGATCTCAACCAGGGGTCTTTTTACCTTAGGTCTCTGCTATCTCTACCTGAATGTCCCAAGTCAAATCGCTCCAAAACAGAAATGGTTCTCTTTCCCCATTTAACACCCATACACAAGAAGTGTCTTTCACAGTTAATAACTTCATTATTAATCCATTTCCTCAAGTTCATGGTAAATGGTTCATCCTTGATTCTGCCCCTTCTTAACGTCTGTCTTACCCTCACCTAGCATTGCATTGTTTCAGTGTGTGCACTATATGGGGTTAAATGCAATGCACAATGTCACATCTTTTACCTTGCCAACTCCTGATCTTACCTTTCCCCAACCCCTGTGTCTTATACCCCTTCTTATTTTAGCAAGAGCCCTCTTTAACTCTGTTTTTGTATGTTAATTTGTATGATGAGCGTATAAACCCATTTCTTTTTAAAGTGCTGTGGAATACCTTGGGATTTTATACTTATGTGATGGCCTTCCCATAGTTTGATGCTTTCTGGATAATGGGTTCCGGACATGGCTTCCAGTACCTGTACTATCTACTTTTATACCAATCTATACTTACACTTGAGCTTAGAAACAAACAGTATATTGAACCTCATATATTGGAATGCACATCTTGATATTAATAGCAATACCTTGAGCAGCTATAAGATCACAATCCCATTTTAAAAAATATCACAGCAAAGCAAAATAGGGTATAGAAAAAGAATACAAAAAAGAAAGGTTGTGGGTGCACACCTGAGGCCAATTTCAAAAAGTCAAATTCCCTGTCTCAATAATTCAAGTAAAATTGCTAGTGCATATAGTTTTGAAACAGGGTTTTTTAATTACAAAGTTATGATCATAAAATTGATAAGCCACCATACCACGTCAAGGTAAACCCCATACGGTGGTCCCTAACTTGTTTACCTTTAATCATAGTAAAATAGGTACCTTACCTCTCTTCTTAATAGCATTACTTTAAGTGAAAAACTCCTGTGCCTTGGTTTCAAACTGTGAGCTTACTGTTTTTCACATAAAGTAATACTATTAAGAAGAGAGGTAAGATACCTATTTTACTATGATTAAAGGTAAACAAGTTAGGGACCACCGTATGGGGTTTTACCTTGACGTGGTATGGTGGCTTATCAATTTTATGATCATAACTTTGTAACTAAAAAACCCTGTTTCAAAACTATATGCACTAGCAATTTTACTTGAATTATTGAGACAGGGAATTAGACTTTTTGAAATTGGCCTCAGGTGTGCACCCACAACCATTCTTTTTTGTATAGAAAAAGAATGGCTCCAACCTTTTTGATTCACCTTAGGGTACTGACGACTAGAGACTGCACACGGTTTGTTTCTGTGATTGTGTGATAAGTAACTTGAAACACAATTGTCTGTCAGATTATTTTCACCTGGCAGTGATTGTAGACATGCACATCTCTCTTTATCCACAAGGTGGCAGTCACAGAATAACGATATACAATGCATTTATCCATACCCTTAAGGAATCCGAATAAACAAATATACTGTTGTAACTTGGACGAAAATCAAACTGGAACACTTGAGCAAATTCATTTCCTTTGTCAGGTTGTCACATATGGCAAAACCAAACCATGGATTCCTGTGTAGGTGTGCTCTTCTGCCCATAACTGACACCTTTGGCTTTGGGCCTGACCCTCTGCTACTCGGGTGCCGCCCAGAATTTCCGTACAACAATCCAGTACTCCCACAGGGGCAGGCAAAGGTACTAAACATATAGTCTGGGAAGGAGCTGGTAAGGAAGGAGCTGAACATAGTCAGACAGGCTGGGTCAGAACCAGATAACGGAGCAGAATCATGAGGCAACCTCAAAGTCAGGAACAAGTGGAGGTCAGAACCAGGAAGTCACACTGGGAACAGGAGCAGAAGTAGGATCAGGAGTCAAAGGAACAACAATCACAAGGCACAGATCACTTAGTACCAAGCACACTTGACCTATAATGGGCAATGATTCAGTGCAGAGCAGGGGGTAATATATCCAGACTAATGGCTAATACTGAGCACCCATGTCCAGATTAGCAACAGCTGAAACAAGCCATGCATACTTGTTGCAAATACAGGGACACCATAAGCTGTGAACCAGGCCGTTTGCTATCCGTTCATAAAGAGTAGCATAAATGCAGACAGCATGAAATCACCAGGTGATTGGTTCACGTCCAGGCAGTATGTTACACAGAAAAATTTAAATCTGTAAACCCAAGCAAATATGTTACAAATAATACTGTGTATGTGTAGCCTTAAAGGAAGACTATACCCCCAAAATGAATAATTGAGCAACAGTTTATATCAAATTAAGTGACATATCAAAGAATCTTACCAAACTGGAATATATATTTAAAGGAAACCTATACCCCCCCCCCCAAACAATGTAGGTCTCTATAAAAAAAGATATTGCATAAAACAGCTCATATGTAAAACCCTGCTTCATGTAAACAAACCATTATCATAATAATATGCTTTTCTAGTAGTAGGTGCCATTGGTTAATCATAAATAGAAAACTGCCATTTTAAAAAATACGGGCCGCCCCCTGGGATCGTATGGTTCACTGTGCACACAAACAAACCAACAAACCATACATGTTAGGTCACATGAGCCAATTAACAGTCAGAGTTCTATTTTTTGCTTCAACACTTCTTCAACATCTAGGGGCCGATTCACTAACTTCGAGTGAAGGATTCAAAGGTAAAAAACTTCGAATTTCGAAGTTTTTTTTGGGCTACTTCGACCATCGAATGGGCTACTTCGACCTTCGACTACGACTCGAATTGAAGGATTCGAAGTAAAAATCGTTCGACTATTCGACCATTCGACCATTCGATAGTCGAAGTACTGTCTCTTTAAAAAAAACTTCGACCCCCTAGTTCGCCATCTAAAAGCTACCCAAGTCAATGTTAGCCTATGGGGAAGGTCCCCACAGGCTTGGCTAACTTTTTTTGATCGAAGGATATTCCTTCGATCATTGGATTAAAATCCTTCGAATCGTTCGATTCGAAGGATTTTATCGTTCGATCGCAGGAATTATCCTTCGATCGTTCGATCGAACTATCTGCGCTAAATCCTTTCGACTTCGATATTCGAAGTAGAAGGATTTTAATTCCTAGTCGAATATCGAGGGTTAATTAACCCTCGATATTCGACCCTTAGTGAATTGGCCCCCTAGAGTTGTAGTATTTCTGGTCAGGTGATCTTTGAGGCAGCACACAGACCATCACGAAATGGTGGTTCAAGGCAAGAGATGTAAAAGGGCAATATTTACTTAAATATATATTCCAGTTTGGTAATATTTTTTAATATGCCACTTAATATGATCTAAACTATCTTTTAAGTGTTCATTTTTGGGGTATAGTTTTCCTTTAAGTAAATATTGCCCTTTTACATCTCTTTCCTTGACCCACCATTTTGTGATGGTCACAGGAAGAAGTGTGGAAGCAAAAGACAGAACTCTGTATGTTTGTGTGCACCATGTATCATACGATCCCAGGGGGGCGGCCCTTATTTTTTAAAATGGCAATTTTCTATTTATGATTACCCAATGGCACATACTACTAAAAAAGTATATTATTATGAAAAAAGTTTATTTACATGAAGCAGGGTTTTACATATGAGCTGTTTTATGCAATATCTGTTTCTAGAGACCTACATTGTTTGAAGGGTATAGTTTTCCTAAAAGTATTAATATTACTGTAGCTGTTGATGGATTGCCTGTGGAAGAAGACATCCAAATTATGAAAACCGGGCAGGAGTCTCCAAAATTGACAAAACAAACAGCCAGTCATTAATCGGCACATCATAGCCATGCCCTGTGACATAACCATCCCATCCCTGCCCATCATTGCGGCACCCAGCGCTCACCCCCCCTGCCTGGAGGTAGCAGCGGGGAAAGGTGGCAATAGGGTTGTCACCTTTTGGTCTGTCTAACTCCGGGCAGGGGGTGGGGCCGTGACATAAGGGGGATCAGGCCATGATGCGACAGGGCTGGTCGTGATGTCAGGGGTGGGGCTATGATGTGGTGATCGCGTCAATCATAGGGAATCCTGCCCGTATTTCCTAATTTGAAAAACCAGGCAGGCAGTTTTGATATGGACAGCCCTTCAAAAAACCAGGCTGCCCGGGTCAAAACCAGACAGGTGGTATCCCTAACTAGAATAAGCCAAATTTAATTAAACACCCATATTATCTTCAAAAAATTATTTATTGATTTATGTTGTAGGTATTCACTCAATTTTAACCTTTCCACAAGAAGAGACAGCAATGTGTTTCCACCCAGTGCCAGTCCAAGCACTTCCTGGTTTCTACTTCCTGGACAGGCAACTTCCTCCCAGCTCCATCCCTTTATCACATGTGATTGGAACATTGCTGTTTAGAAGACTTTTCTCTAACTCGCAGTTGGCGAAACTCCAAGTTTCATGTGTCTGAGCAAAGAGGTTTGGTAAAAAATGTGTCCATCTCAGTGGTACTGTACAATCATGGGAACTATTATGTGTAGGGTTGGCACTTTATCTGGAACTTTATCTGGAAAAAAATACTGGCCTTCCTATATTTTTATGGTTTTTCCCTATAAATAACATTGGCATTAAGCAATATTTTTACCAGCCAGGCCAGATGGCAACCCTACTTATGTTTCGGACCAGGGGGTTCCTGCAAATACTGAGGGTTGCCATTACTGTTTTCTGGATAAAAGACCCCGTACTAGTGTTGTTGTGCTGTAGTTTCCAGTTCAGTATTGATACTGATTATATGACACTGATATTGATGCCACACTCTTCAGCGTTTTATTACGAGGTACTTCTATTTTGTTAAAAAGTTCATAACTATATTTCAATATATAAATAGGCCAAATAGTACTGCTTATATCAAAATAGTATTTCCTCAATGATACGAAAGAGAACAAAAAACGATGTGAAAAGAAAATGTGTGACTCCGAAATACAGAAGCAAACGCTCTGCTCTTTACACCCCACTCCCCGCAACAGGATGTTTGAATGGCACGCCGTGGTTGAGAAATCACACGAAATCGCTTTCATCATGGGGAATCAACGTTACAATCTAAATGCAGAAATGTTGTGGTTTCTGCCAAAGGCCTCCTGCATCTGCCATTTGCGATTCTGTAGCACGATTGAATCATATGTATTCTGTGGAGAGCACTAAAAGCTCAGTGACTGAGAGATTCTCTCTGTGTCACAGAGGCTGTTATGCATGATATGACTTTAAGAAGTAGGGGGTGTAGGCTGGAATACACTCCTGACGTTTCACTGTTTGCTGAATATGGTTTAGTCATATTTAACAAACCCACTGCAAACTGTCCTTTAAAACAGATCACTTAAAAAAGTAGCAAAAATAAAAAAAAGAAACCACAGGCATGCTGCCAATTTGATTTGAGAAATGCTGACCTTTACCCGGGGCTGGCACAAATCTTTTTTTAAAAAAGGGAAACTACGCCCCCGAACATTGTAGGTCGCCATACAAATACTGTATATTGCATAAAACAGCTCATATGTAAAACCTTGCTTCATGGAAATAAACCATTTTCACAATAATACTTTTTTAGTAGTATGTGCTATTGGCTAATCCTAAATAGAAATGTAAGCGCTAAAGGCCACCCCCTTGATGCACACAAACAAACCAAACATGTTAGGTCACATGAGCCAATTAACAGACAAAGTTCTTCTTGTTACAGTTAGGGGCAGATTTATCAAGGGTTGAAGTGAATTCAAGGGAATTTTCAAAGACATTCGAATGTCTCTTTAAAAAAACTCAGACTTCAATACTTCGCCAAATTAAACCCGTCGAAGTGCTATGTTAGCCTATGGGGACCATCTAGAGCAGTTTTCTAAGTTTTTTTAAGTCGAAGGAAAATCGTTAGATCGATGGATGAAATCCATCGAATCGTTCTATTCAAAGTATTTTATCATTCGATCGCACGATTTTACTTCGACCGCAAATGGCCACTTAGAGTTGTAGTATTTCTGGTCAGGTGATCTCTGAGGCAGCACACAGACCATCACAAAATGGTGGTTCAAGGCAAGAGATGTAAAAGGGCAATATTTACTTAAATATATAGACCAGTTTGGTAAGATTCTTTAACATGCCACTTAATATGATATAAACTATCTGTTGCTTAGTATTAAAATATACGAACAAGAACGTTAAAAGAACAGAATTATTAAAGAAGCTTTTTACTGCTTCAAGTATTTAGTTGCTACACTCAGTAGGACCTACCTTACCCATAGCAAGCCTATAGACGACTATACAAAATTAGCACCTATAGCCCCACAACATGAGGCTTGATTCTCCAGTGAATCTGATGACTCAATCTTCAAACACTTGAGGCCATCAAATTTCCACTTTGCGATTCTTGTCAATTTGAGAAGAAAACATAATGAAAAAAGGTAAATGTTAATATAATAGAGAATATTCTTTAAAACCTTAAAGGAAAACTATACCCCCCAAACAATGTAGGTCTCTATTAAAAGATACTGAGTAAAACAGCTCATGTGTAAAACCCTGATTCATGTAAATGAGCCATTATCATAATAATATACTTTTTTAGTAGTATGTGCCATTGGGTAATCATAAATAGAAAATTGCCATTTTAAAAAATAAGGGCCGCCCCCTGAGATCGTAAGATTCACGGTGCACACATACAAACCACATGTAAGGTCACATGAGCCAATTAACAGACAGAGTTTTGCCTTTTGCTTCCTCACTTCTTCCTGTTACAGTTAGTGTTGTAGTATTTCTGGTCAGGTGATCTCTGAGGCAGCACAGATAGAGTCACGAAATGGTGGTTCAAGGCAAGAGATGTAAAAGGGCAATATTTATGTAAATATATATTCCAGTTTGGTAAGATTCTTTAATATGTCATTCAATTTGATATAAACTATCTGTTGCTTAAGTATTCATTTTGGGGGTATAGTTTTCCTTTAAATAGTTGATCTTTATCACAGAAACAAAAGCTCAAGGAAACAAATTTCCCCCCACCCGTTCTTGTATTTTTTTTTTTGCGAATTAGCTTCCCCGGGGTTGATTTATGAAAATACTAAAATTCGAATTTTGTTGCAATCTGAGAAAATCGAGGTACAGAATCATGAATATGAATATATTCAAATTTGAGTTTTTCAGACTTGCATTTTTGAGATTTATCAGTAATCAAATGAGAAACGGTGGCAGCTAAAACCTGCTGATATTCCTAAATTAATAGGGGGTGTATTTCCCTCATCCAAGCTATTAAAAGTTGAAATAGTAAAAATGAACGGTAAAATGTGAATTTCATCAGGATTATGTTATTATGTGGTTTTTATAATGCTAGTGGTTGAGGGAATAAAACATAATTAAAAAAGTCAGTCCAGTTTATTCAAGTTTTTTCCCCAAAGTTGAAAAAAGTTGAATTTGAAAATTAGTAAATCTGTCTCATAGAAGAAATCTCTAAATATTGAACTGAAATTTAAACCATCATCTTTCTCAGTACAAGAAGCCATATTTCCTTAAAAAACTGTATTTTAGAAATTAAAGGACTGAAGAAACAGTTGGTTAGGTTTTAAACCAGATTTTTGCTTCTGGTTTTTCCAGCCTAAATGTGCAGCCGAAACACATACAGTATGTACAAAGAATTTCACCCAGGTATTTGTTCCTGTTGTTTTCAAAGGAATAAGGAATCTGTCAGAAGCAGCAGCATTATTCTCAGAAAAAAAAGGTACAAAGGAAAAACATTTAAATGTCTAACTGTAACAATCTACTAAATAATTCATTAAAGTAACCCCAATCCCATAAAACAGCATTTCCGTGCTCAGATCCCAATAATTCAGACAGAGAAGAATAAAACTGCACATATTAACATTTCTATGGATGTTATAAACTGCTCAAGTGGCTATACCAAAGCCCAACGCCAAAAATTGTGTCAAAAGTAAATGCTGAAATGATATTTCAATTTGTAGTATTAGTCAAACGCACATGGTATTACTGTTGGAAATGGGTGATGCTGTTGAAAATGTTATAGATTCTTGCAGAAAGAAAAATCCTACATTGTTTCACTAAAACTTTACCCACTGGTGAACATACAGAGGAACATGGGCATCTGCTGAAATTTTCAGGGCAGGGGGGCAAGTAGGTAAAATGTATAAAAGTAATACTCACAATACAAGATCAATAAAGCAAAATATTGAATCAGTCAGCTTTCTTAACCTTTAACCAGGGTCAGATCTGAACCCCGCCGGCACCCCCCCAGGCCACTGATCTCCCTCTCCATACGAGATAAAGGTAGGTTTGGGTGGGTGAAGGCTGCCCCTGTAGGAGGCAGGAGCCCCTTGGGGGGGTGGGGGCCCTAGGGCGGCAGCACCAGTGGGCCCTGCATCCACCAGTCCGACCCTTCCTTTAACTGCTACTTCTACCGTGACTTGTTTTTTGCCTTTTGTCTCCTTTCCATCTCTTTTTTGCCTTTTGTCTCCTTTCCATCCTCTTTTTTTCCCTATTCCCTGACATACTTGCCTAAAGCTGACCATACATGGGAGGTCCGCTCATTTGGCGATGTCACCATACAAGCAGATCTCTCCCCGATATGTTTAACTTGAGGTGGGCAATACAATACAATGAAAAGAATATGGACCGGTTTTCACCCGGAGACAATGCTTTTCAATAAGGCCAAAACCGCCTGCCCGATTCTCTTTGATTGATGTCATAGTCCCGCCCACCACAACACGTACCCCACCCTATGATGTCACATGCCCATCCCCTGTCCGGATGCCACATAGAGGAAAGGTTGCAACAACTGCCACATTCCTCCCACTGTTCCTGACTTGGTGGTGAAGTTTTATGTGTCACAGGGTCACGCACATGCTCAGTGTGCTCTGGAAGCGGTTGAGAAGATAATCTTATGGGTCTTATAAGGCTTGCCTATCACAGAAGCTGATGCTACAGGGCTGATCATTAAATTGTGATGCAAATTGTGCAAGTTTTTGAGCTGGAGTGTAATGACAATCTCAAAATCAATTACTAATCAGCCTTGTATTGTGACTTTTATATTCTTTATATTAGGGATGCATGAATCCACTTCATGAAGGATTCAGCCTAATACTGAACAAAATCCAAATGCATATGCAAATTAGGGATGGGAAGGGGAAAAAGTGGAAAAAACTATTTTTACTTCCTTGTTATGTGACAAAAAGTTGTGTGATTTCCCTTCCCATCCCTACTTTGCATATGCAAATTAGGATTTGGAGTCGGTTCAGCCAGGCACAAGGATTCAGCCAAATCCTGCTGAGAAAGGCCAAATCCAGAACCGAATCCTGGATTCAGTACATCCCTACTTTATATACGTTATATAGTGAGTCGGTCCTCAAGGTAACCGAGAACAGCTCAGAGCAGAAAAGGAGATGGGGAGATCCTGGGAGCATCTGTGGAGGAGCAGATCTTCACTGCTAATGGACTGTGGTTTTACATGAGCCTAAAACACAATGTACACCATTTCTACTATATTTATAAATGTTAATAAAATCAAGAGCTTTCATAGTTTTTAGGCTCCTTTCATCTCTTTTGCACCCAACAGTATCGGTGCTTCTGTGATATTGGATAATTTCCTATCCTTCCTCTAAAGCTTAGAGTATAAACAGTGCCCTAATCTGCACAAACACAAGTATGAACCAACACATCATGTTTTGTGGAAAAGAAATGTTAAAATGTTAAAAAACGATTCTCTCCTTTTTGCATGCTTGTTACAGCAATCCTTTCTGCATTCTTACCCTGGCCATACATGGGCTTATATAGGCTAGTAGACTATCCAGACCAAGTCATCTGCTTATTGTACCAGACTCTATCAGGACATGAATTATACAGGTTCTAAAATCCTGTTGTGTGAAGATTATATTGGCCATTTGTGTAGTACTCTAGTATTGAGTTAGCATTGGCCATCATTGTCATCTAGTTGTTGGATCAAGGTGATCATGTGAGATCAGTTCAATTTCAGTCCAATCCAATTTCAGCCCAATCAGGCCCTCACTGTGATCTAGTTGTTTGATTAACAAGATCTTGTGAGATCGGTTCAATTTCAGTCCAATCCAATTTCAGTCCAATCAGGCCCTCATTATAATCCAGTTGTTGGATCAACGAGATCATGTGCGATCAGTTCAATTTCAGTCCAATTAGGCCCTCTTTATGATCCAGTTGTTGGATCGAGATCCTGTGCGATCAGTTAGATTTCAGTCCAATCAGGCCCTCATTATGATCCAGTTGTTGGATCGAGATCCTGTGCGATCAGTTAGATTTCAGTCCAATCAGGCCCTCGTTATGATCCAGTTGTTGGATCGAGAACATGTGCGATCAGTTAAATTTCAGACCAATCAGGCCCTCATTATGATCCAGTTGTTGGATCAACGAGATCATATGAGATCAGTTAAATTTCAGTCCAATCAGGACCATTATGATCCAGTTGTTGGATCAAAGAACTGGAGATCATATGAGATCAGCCCAATATGGCCCAGCCTGTGAATGGCAAATCGGTCAAACATCTACTTATGAAATATATTGCTATTAAGTTTTTCCCCAGGTCATTGGCATTATCTATTTATTTGAAACCCAAATACTTGTTTTTTCATCTTTATTTTTGACAGACAAAAAAAATATCCCCTTACTGCCCTTCTGTCATTCACCCTTCATGAAATGGCAGTTTTTTTGTCTGCCAGCATTATGCATGAGCCTTGGGCAAGTACTGGGTAAGCATGACAAAGAAGAAATAAAGCAGCAGCATGACAAATGGTATAACAGTGAAAACCCACGTAGTTGGGCTGTTCCTTCCTGCAGACCGCTGATTAAGCACGCATTGCATCTTTCCATATTCAGACAAAAAAGGGAACTAACCAAACTCAAATGTGATTGGTCAACGGCACTCTTGTGAAAGTTACCGAGAAACCAATATACACTGGCCAGCCCCTCTATTTCTCACAACTATAACTGGGTTTCCCAACAGCGTGAAAGACAGAGAACGCCAACATGGAAAGAGAGCCACAGAAAATAAGAGAGGGATACCTTGTGAAAAAGGTAAGTTGAATATAATGATAGCAGGTTGATCTAACATGAGGGATATGAGCCTAAATTAGCTGCTACTCAGTAAATTACGTTTCTGTTTTGTTGCCTTGAGCAATGTAACCGAGGGACGTCTAACCTGCTGCCCTCCCTCGTGATCTACAGCTTTCAGCATCAACTTTAAGCAACGTTGTAATTTAGAAAGGACTTTTATGTTTGTGCTTCTATTCAGCTCAGTGCAGAGAGCACGAAGCATATGGTTGCTGTGCTCATACTTTCTTGTGGCTAAGCTGGCTAAAAAAAGAAAAAGGAACTAAAACTACTTTGCCTTTTCTCCAAACTTAAAGTCACAACCGTAAATGAAAACTATAGAGAACTCATATTCTCTCATTTTACCACTGAAAGTAGAAATACAGGTATGGGACCTGTAATGCAGAATGCTCAGGACCTGGGGTTTTCTGGATACTGGGTCTTTTTGTAATTTGGATCTCAATACCTTAAGTCTACTAGAAAATCATGAAAACATTAATTAAAGGAGAACTAAAACCTAACTAAAGAAGTAGACTAGAAATGCTGTACATTATATTTTGGGCTTCTGTACAAGCCCAAGGCAACCACAGCCCTTTAACAGTAAAGATCTGTGTCTCCAAAGATGCCCCAGTAGCTCCCCATCTTCTTTTCTGCTGATTCACTGCACATGCTCTGTGCTGCTGTCAGTTACTGAGCTTAGGGACCCACTCACAATATACAGTACACATAGAATAGAAATATCACAATATAAGGCTGATTAGTAATTAATACAGATAATTACTACATGGCAGCACAGAAACCAGTGCAATTAGCATCAGAATTTAATAATCAGCCCTGTAGCATCAGCTTATATTACAGACCAACCTCATTTTCTGCTGGATAATTAGTGACGACCCCTAAGCTTAGCTTCTCAACAGCTGCTCAGAGCCCACTGAGCATGTGCGTGTCACAGACACTTTCCAAGATGGTGACCCCCTGTGACAAGTTTGAAGTCCTGGTGCAATAAGTTCTGTATATAAAATATTTCATTGTTATCTATATTCATCTTTAGGGTTTAGTTCTCCCTTAAACCCAAATAGTTCTCCCTCCAATAAGGATTAATTAATTAGTTCAGGCTCATGTACAAGGTACTGTTTTTTTATTACAGAGAAAATGGAAATCATTTTTAAAAATGTGAATTAGTTGATTAAAATGGAGTCTATGGGAGATAACCTCCCCATATTTCCCAACTTTTTGAAAAAAGTATTTCCAGATAACAGATCCCATACTTGATAATGTAATTAATGTATTATGCTGAAACAAAGCAAATTATAACTAAAAATTCTACTAACATCCCTCTGCCACAGAGATTCATACAGTGGGGTTGGTCATTTTGTGAGAAAGAACTAAGGATACAGGCTGTTCTGGATGCTGCTGAAATGGTAGCACGGATTATATCCACGTTTCCTTAGGGCAGAGACACACACTCAGATTCGGCGAGATTAGTTGCCCAGCTACAAATCTCCTCTTCTTCGGGGGCGACTAGTCTCCCCGAACTGCCTTCCGCTGGCTAGAATGTAAATCACCGACGGGTTGGCAATCGGTTCACTTAGTTTCCCGAAGTTGCCCAAAGCTGCCCCACGAGGAAACTTTGGGCGACTTTGGAAAACGAAGTGCTCCGAGTGCCATCCCGCCGGTGATTTACATTCTAGCCAGCGGGAGGCAGTTCGGGGAGATTAGTCGCCCCGGAACAAGAGACGATTTATCGCCACGCGACTAAATCTCCCCGAATCTGAGCGTGTCTCTGCCCTTATACAGAACTGTTATCCAAAATGCTCTGGACCTGGAGTTTTCCTGGAGTTTTCCGGATAATAGCTCTTTCTGTAATTTGGATCTTCATACCTTCTAGTAGAAAATCATGTAAATATGAAATAAACCCAATAGGCTGGTTTTGCTTCCAATAAGGATTAATCATATCTTAGCTTGGATCGACTACACTCTGGATAACAGGTCCCATACCTGTACAGGTATGAGACCTGTTATCCAGAATGATTGGGACCTGGGGTTTTTTGGATAATGGATCTTTCCGTTATTTGGATCTCCATGCCTTAAGTCTACTAGAAAATCATATAAACATTAAAACTACTTAATAGGCTGGTTTTACTTCAAATAAGCATTAATTACATCTTAATTGGGATCGAGTACAAGGTACTGTTTTATTATTACAGAAAAAAGGAAATCATTTTCAAAAATTTGGATTATTTGATAAAACGGAGTCTATGGGAGACACCTGGATAACAGGTTTTCGGATAATGGACCACATGCCTGTATACATATTATTATTAGTATATTAATGAAGGTTTCTAGTTGAGCTTTCTTATCTTCCTTTGATCATAAAGCATACATGTACAGTAATGGAAGCAGACGTTTACCAGATCCAGTGCCACCCATACAGGTATATATTTACATGATATTATAATAGAGTTAAAGTATGAAGATCCACACTCACTGCTTTTATTAGTTACAAGTTGCACATTATATTGCAAAGCCATCATACCTATGTTAAAGTAAAACCCATATGGTGGTGCTAAATTGCATCTGGATAAGTCTTTAATAAGGTGACACCTTTTTCCTGGACAAAAAAAGTTTGTTTATATAGAAGGGGTGGTCTAGCAGTGCAGGGGGTGTGGTGGAACCTAAATTTGTGAAACCTTAATAGAGTCATAAATGGGACTTTCCACATCAGGGGAACTCCTTGGTATCTTCATAATAATGAATATATGCCATAATTACATGCAACACTGATTTCTTTATACTAGACATAATTTTGCTGGACATGCATCAAGTATTGGGGCAGTTTAAAGGAGAAGGCAATATAAAATCACTTGGTGAGCCAATTTGTTAGGCATAGGTAATTGCTAACCCCTAACCCTGGGCCGGTCATCCTTTTTCTTTTAAAAAATACACTGCATGGGGTACTTTCTAGCAAAGTGTGGTGTCGCCACTTGTTTTGGTTTATTGCCATTTAAACAAAACTCATACTTTTTGCTTTTGTACTGTAGAAATGCACCCACAGACTGGGGTGAACTTTTTTTTTTTTTTTTTTTTTTTTTACTATACCCATTTTTGACTTTATATTATTTTTGTGGTAGTGCTATAAATTGGCTTTTTGTACCCTTTCCTTCATTAGTTCACCTTTAAGTTAACTTTTAGGGGCAGATGTATGAAGGGTCGAATATCGAGGGTTAATTAACCCTCGATATTCGACTAGGAACTAAAATCGTTCGACTTCGAATATCGAAGTCGAACGATTTAGCGCAAATCCTGCGATCGAACGATCGAAGGATTATTCCTTCGATCGAACGATTAAATCCTTCGAATCGAACGATTCGAAGGATTTTAATCCAACGATCGAAGGAATATCCTTCGATCAAAAAATCTCAGGCAAGCCTATGGGGACCTTCCCCATAGGCTAACATTGACTTCGGTAGCTTTTAGCTGCCGAAGTAGGGGGTCGAAGTTTTTCTTAAAGAGACAGTATTTCGACTATCGAATGGTCGAATAGTCGAACGATTTTTAGTTTGAATCGTTCGATTCGAAGTCGAAGTAGTAGTCGAAGGTCGAAGTAGCCCATTCGATGGTCGAAGTAGCCCAAAAAACACTTCGAAATTCAAAGTTTTTTTAATTCGAATCCTTCACTCGAGCTTCATGAATCGGCCCCTAAGTGTGTTATAGAATGGCTTAATCTAAGCAACTTTCCTACTGGTTTTCATTATTTCATTTTTATAGTTTTTTAATTATTTCCCTTCTTCTTCTGAAACTTTCCAGCTTTCAAATGGAGGTCACTGACCCCATCTAAAAACAAATGCTCTGTAATGCTACAGATGTATTGTTGTTGCTACTTTTTATAACTCAACTTTCTGTTCAGGCCTCTCCTATTCATATTTTAGCCTCTTATTTAAAATAATGCATGGTTGCTAGGGTAATTTGGACCCTAGCCGCACATGGCTAAACGGTAAACTGGAGAGCTGCTGTATGAAAAGCAAAAAAAACTCAAAAACCACAAATAATAAAAACCAATTGCAAATTGTATCAGAATATCACTCTCTACATCATACGTGGGGGCAGATTTACATAGGGTCGAAAATCGAGGGTTAATTAACCCTCGATATCCGACTGCCGAATGTAAATCCTTCGACTTCGAATATTGAAGTCGAAGGATTTACCGCAAATAGTTCGATCGAACGAAAAATTGTTCTATGGAACGATTAAATCCTTCGAATCGTTAGATTCGAAGGATTTTAATCCATCGATCCAACGATTCTTCTTCGACCAAAAAATTGTTAGAAAGCCTATGGGGACCTTCCCCATAGACTAACATTGCCCCTTGGTAGGTTTTAGTTGGCAAAGTAGGGGGTCGAAGTTTTTTTTAAAGAGACAGTACTTCTACTATCGAATGGTCGAATATTCGAACGATTTTTAGTTCGAAACGTTCGATTCGAAGTCGTAGTCGAAGGTCGAAGTAGCCAATTCGATGGTCGAAGTAGCCAAAAAAAACATTAGAAAGTTTTTTTTATTCTGTTCCTTCACTTGAACTAAGTGAATGTGCCCCCTAAAGTTAATTTAAAGGTGAACAACCCCTTTCCCCCCCCTTTTTTTCCTTTTTTCCTTTTCCACCAATATATATATATGTATATAAAAATATAACTAACTAATATATATATTTCATATTTTTCATATTTTCAATTTTGTTCAGTGGTTTTCTCAACTCTTTTTCATATTTATATAATTTTATATAATTTTTCATTTTGTGAATAAATTTTGCCAATTTCTTTCCCAGGATACAATTATAGATGTATATGTTAATAGATATTTTCATATTTACGTATTGATACATGTTAGTGGCCTTTTTTGGTCTTAAATTAATTTGCATTTTTAATTGATATGGTTTTATATGCTAGATCCCCGTAGGGGGCACTTTAGCTTCTGATGAAGTGACATTGGGTCACGAAACGCGTTAAGCTGTTCCCCTGCCTGCTCCTAAAGTGTGTTTTATTACTGCTCAATAAAGATTGGACTTCTTAACCAAGTTTGGTTTCCCTGGAGCCTGCCTGTTGATGTTGTCCACACAACCTAACCTGTTATGCCTTTGCGCTTCCGCAGCCAGAGCGGCTTTGGACGGATCGCTATGAATGCAGGCCCAGTAACGCTCTTGTATCTTCAGTCGCAGGGATGGCGTCTGCCCATGTGCGTTTGTGAACAACCCCTTTGTGCATGACAATGGTGATGACTGGGGAGTTTTCCTTCACTTTTCCAAAACCCATTAGGAATTTAATAACGTAGATTGAATTTTTGTCGACTTGCACATCACTAGTAGACACTGCTGCAGCTTGATGCTTTCCACCTGGGTTCACGGGTTCCCAGAAACACAGTCATTACAAACCCATAGCAAAGAATGGGCTGCGTTAACTTGTTTGTTCCCTTGTGGTGGAGCACATGAAGAGTGGGCGCTGTATAGATGGAGCAAACCATAAATGAATCAGAAATAGTTTTTTTCTACAGTCTTCACTTGACCACAGCAAGATTCAGTGCACTACTGGGTTTCATCTTTGCATAAAGATCTGAACTGATAGAGGGAACTGGTATTATAAGAAGGAAATGAAATGATTCCACTGTCACTAATCCTTTAGTAATATGCAAAGATGCATTAAAAGGGAACTATTGCAAAAAAAATTAATATAAACTTCAGCATACTGAAATAAGAAACTTTCTAAATACAATCAATTAAATATTCTGTAGCATTTCTGAAATAATCAAGTTTATCTTCACTATTCCCTCTGTTTCTCCTCATTCTGTCTTCATTCATGCAGGAGTTGGGTGTCAGATGAATGATCCAATATATCTTATAGGGGGGCTCCTTTTGCCTAGAAGATGTATTAAAGCTCACTCTATTAAAATCACCAGACATCATGTCTCTCTACATGCGGAATTTGTGCAAAAGGCAGTTATTTTGATAGATTTTGATGGTACTGTTACAGTATTTGAGTGAGCTAGGAAAGAAAGCCCTCCTATAAGATATATTGGATCATTCATCTGACACCCAACTGCTGCATGAAGACAGAATGAAGAGAAACAGATGCTGAGAGAGGGATAGCAAATATAAACGTGATTATTTCAGAAACAATGCAGAATGTTTAATTGAATGTATTTAGAAAGTTTCTTACTCCAGTATGAGGAAGCTTATATTAAATTTTCATTTTCGCGATAGGTCCCCTTTAAATGGTAGCCCATTTATAGTAACTTTACTCAATGTCACATGAGTTCTGTAATCACAATGAAGCTTTTTCCAGGATCTAATAATAGATACAGGCTGACCGGTCACTTATGCACAGATAGGAACAAATTGTCTGTGGGCTTGTTTCATCACTTTTATTCCTTATTATAAGTTATTTTAAGAAATGAATACCTACTCTAGGGTGACCATAAATACCGTAAACACAGATGAACAATAACATCTCTATTTTTGTTATTATGGGAAACTGAGAAATGAAGCTTATGGCATAAAGAGAAATGAAAGTAGTTGTACAACAAAGAATATTATGGTATAACATTATGGGGCAGATTTACTAAGGTTCGAGTGAATTTTCAAAGTTACAAAAGTTCGAATTTCGAAGTAATTTTTTGGATACTTCGACCATCGAATAGGCTACTACGACTTCGACTTCGAATTTTATTCAAAGTAAAATCGTTTGAATATTTGACCATTTGATAATCGAAGTAATGTCTCTTTAAAAAAACTTCGACTTCAATACTTCGCCTAATTAAACCTGCCAAAGTGCTATGTTAGCCTATCTGGACCTTCTAGACCATTTTTCGAAGTCTTTATACATCGAAGTAAAATCGTTCAATCGTACCCTAAAATCGTTCGAATCGTACGATGGCCAAATTCGGTGAAAAATACTTCGGCTTCGATATTCTAAATATTTATCACTTCGAAATTCAACCCTTGATAAATCTGCCCCCTAAGGGTTTCGCATATTTGATTATTAAGATGGGTATAAAAATGTTGGGACTTATATCTGTATTAGGAAAAGTGTGCTGGGTGGGCAGACCTCATTTCCACCAATTCTGTAGTTAAGGGTCAGGGCACACACTCAGATACGGGGAGATTAGTCGCCTGGCGACAAATCTCCTATTTGGGGCGACTAATCACCCTGAACTGCCACCAGCCGGCTAGAATGTAAATCGCCGGCGGGATGGCACTCAGAGCGCTTCGTTTTCCAAAGTCGCCCGAAGTTGGGGTCGTTGACTCTGTAACTGTTCTAAATTTTTACATTTAGTTGATACATTTCTTATCTTTGTCCCTGCTGAGCAGAATCCATGAGTTTCATTACAGGCAGCTGTTAGAATTGATACAATAGTTACTAATATTCCACAGACACTGCTGAGAAATGGATCAACTAAATGGATCAAATTGTAACAGTTGAGAATCTGCATCTGAATCACTGAACTGCCGGACTGAAACAGCAGAGACAGGAACATTGAATGTTAAGCTTCAATTTTGGAAAAATGGTAAAAAATAAAAGCTGGAAAGTAGTTGAAAAAAGTCTTTATTTTTGGGGAATAATCTGAAAACAACTAAAAAAGTGTTTGGAAGGTGAACAAACCATATAAAGGGGTGGTTCACCTTTCAGTTAACTTTTATGGGGGAATGTAATAAAAGTCGGTAACTGAAAAAATATTCACTATGCGAAAAGTTACACCTCTGTGTGAACAAAATTGCCTTTGTGCGGATTTAATAAAGTTTTTATGAACCCGGAAACTGTTTAGCGACCACTTCCAACAGTGGAAGAAGGTTTGCGAATATTATAGTTTGCGCCAGTGCACAGTGAATGTAATAAAACTTCATACTAAAAAAGTTGTTATGTTTGCTTCAAAAGATTACGACACCTTCAAGCACTTCTTAAAAACCGGCAATGCGCAATTAAAATTCACAATGTTTACGGCTTACGGAAGAGTATTACATTGCGAAATGAGACTTTTTATTCTTATTTGTACTACTTGTTTTGCTCTTTGCAACTTTTATTACATTCCCCCATTAGTGTTATAAAATGGCCAATTCTAAGCAACCCTTTCACTTGGTCTTCATTATTTCTTTTTTAGAGTTTTCTAATTATTTGCCTTCTTCTGACTCTTTCCAGCTTTCAATTGGGGGGTCACTGACCCCATCTAAACTCTGTAAAGCTACATCTGTATTGTTATTGCCCTCTCCTATTCATATTCCAATCTCTTGTTCAAATCAGTGCATGGTTGCTAGCATCATTTGGACCCTAGCAACAAGATTGCTAAAATTGCAAACTGCTGAATAAAAAAACTGGGAGATCAACCGTCTAGAGACTGGCTGCTGTTGTGTTAGTAGCAATGAAATAATTATTTTGGTACCAGACTGCAAGTTGCCATTGGGCTTGTTATGTTGTTCATAGGGATGGGCGAATTTTTTCGCCTTGTTTCCCTGCAGAAATTACACCCATAGACTTGTATGGCGTCACACGACAACAAAAAAAAAAGACACGCGTCAAAAAAATTTCTCTGAGCAACAACATTTTTTTCACGTCCATAGACTTCAATGGCCGTCAGCGTCATTTCGCCGGCAACAAATGTTTGGCAAAATTAAATGGGTCAAATTCGGACATTCCTAGTTGTAAAGAGTGATATTCTGAGACAATTTGCAATTGATTTAAATTTTTTTTATTATTTGTGTTTTTTTAAATCATTTAGCTTTTTATTCAGCAGCTCTCCAGTTTATCTCAGCAATCTGGTTGCTAGGGTTCAAATTACCCCAGAAACCAGGCATTGATTTGAATAAGAGACTGGGATATGAATAGGAGAGGGACTGAATAGAAACATGTGTAATATAAAGTAGCAATGACAATACACTTGTAGCCTTAAAGAGCATTTGTTTTTAGATGGAGTCAGTGACCCCCATTTAAAAGCTGGAAAGAGTCAGAAGACGGAGGCAAATAGTTCAAAAACGATTTAACCTCTTAGCATTAAACTTACACTGTCCTATAGCTGCAAACATTTAAATATGAGTTGGATTTTACCCCATATTGTTGTTCTTTAGCAAGTAACCCATAGGAGGGGTCCTGATACCCCTGTGTGTCTGATGATGTCTGGGAGCAGGACCTTAATCACTGTATGGATGTCTGTCTATATGGAATGTATCTTACATTTAATCCCAATATTGCTGCTATCACATCTCCCTGCATATCTTCCTAATGTTTTAGGTAATGTTTAATAAGTGGATGCCAATGTGGGTGACATTACTGGAAGATGGAATTGAATTCTACAAAAAGAAAACTGATAACAGCCCCAAAGGGATGATACCATTAAAGGGGTCTGTGATAAGTAACCACTGCCAAGATTTTGGTAAAAGAATGGTAAGTGTGAAAAGCAAGTGTTTATTTTGTGTAACATATGTGTTTGTATGCCTGCTGTGTGTATCACTATCATGTCAGCCTGATAATATTTGGTTATTGCACCTTGTATTGCTGCACTTTATTGCTGCACTTTATTGCTGCACTTTAGTAGGACTAAACCCTACAATGAATATGGGTAAAAAAGGCCATATTTTAAATACTGAACTTATTAACCAGGATAAAGGTTCAGCATCTCTATAGTAGGAATGATCCAGGACTTCATAGTTGTCATCTTTTTGTTTTTTTGTTAGGAGTGTCTGCGGCACGCACATGCTCAGTGTGCTTTGAGCAGCTGTTGAGAAGCTAAGGGGCAGATTTACATAGGGTCGAATATCGAGGGTTAATTAACCCTCGATAATCGTCTGTCGAAGTTAAATCCTTCGACTTCAAATATAATATCGAAGTCAAAGGATTTACCGCAATTAGTTTGATTGAACGATCGAACGAAAAATTGTCGAACAATTCAAAGGATTTTAATCCATCGATCAAACGATTTTTCTGCGACCAAAAAAAGCTTAGAAAGCCTATGGGGACCTTCCCCATAGGCTAACATTGAGGTTCGGTAGGTTTTAGGTGACGAAGTAGGGGGTCAAAGTTTTTTTTTTAAAGAGACAGTACTTCGACTATCAAATGGTCGAATAGTCGAACGATTTTTAGTTCGAATCGTTCGATTTGAAGTCGAAGTCGTAGTTGAAGGTCGAAGTAGCCAAAAAAACATTCAACGTTTTTTTAATTCTATTCCTTCACTCGAGCTAAGTAAATGTGCCCCTTAGTGAAGGGGTTGTCGCAAATCATCAAGCAGCAAATGAGGTTTGGCTGTCATATAAGCTGATGCTGCAGGGCTGTTATTATTAAATTCTGGATTGTTAAATTATGATGCCAATTGTGCTGCTTTCTGAGCTGCCATGTGCCAATAATCTAAATGATTTACTAATCAGCCCTATATTGTGACATTCAGGGCCAGATTTATCAAGGGTCGAATTTCGAAGTTAAAAATACTTCGAAATTCAACCATCGGATTGAAATACTTCGACTATCGAAGTTTTTTTCAGCGAATTTGGGTATCCTGGGTTCAAAGTAAAATCCTTCAATCGAACAATTAAATCCTTCGAATCGCATGATTCGAAGGATTTCAGCGATCGATTTAATTATTTTACTTCGACTTCCAAAAACGTAGAAAAGTGCTCTAGAAGATCCCCATAGGCTTACATAGCACTTCAGCAGGTTTAATTTGGCGAAGTATTGAAATCAAAGTTTTTTTTAAAGAGACAGTTCTTTGATTATTGAATGGTCGAATATTTAAACTATTTTACTTCAAATAGATTTCGAAGTCGTAGTATCCTATTTGATGGTCGAAGTATCCAAAAAATTACTTTGAATTTCGATTTTTTTTACTTTGAAAATTCCCTCAAATTCACTTCGACCCTTGATAAATCTGCCCCTTACAGTGTATGATATATTGTCAGTATATTGTGCATTCTGTCCCTAAGCTCAGTAACAGAAAATGGGGCTCATTTATCAATACTGAGCAAATTTGCCCATGGGCAGTTAGTGCCTTTCTTCAGCCAGCTGCAGGTAGAACAATGAATGCAAAAAGTTGATTGGTTGCCATGGTTTACTCCAAAAACACTCACGATTATTAAAAAAAATGCAAAAATATTTATTGGGACATAGTAGAAAACAGCCTAACACGTTTTGTCCCTGTTAGGACAATTACTTACAGGCACGAAACGCGTTGGGCCGTTTCCTTCTATGTTCCAATAAATATTTTTGCATTTTTTTAATAATCTTTTTTGGAGGGACTCTCAACTTTTGTTGCAATTTCATAGATATGCACCTGTGGACTGGGGTGAACTGTGAGTATACCCTTCCCCCCCACATTAAAAACTTTTTGCTTGCATGTATAATTTATTGCAAACTTTTTGATTGTGGAAGTGCACATACTGGCTCCTGGCACCTGCCCATCGCCAAATGTGACCAGTGTTGATAAATGACCCTCAATGTGCAGTGAATCAGCAGAAAAGAAGATGGGGAGCTACTGGGTCATCTTTGGAGACACAGATCTTTACCGCTAAAGGGCTGTGGTTGCCTTGGGCTGGTACAGAAGCCCAAAACATAATGTACAAGATTTCTAGCTACTTCTTTAGTTAAGCTTTAGTTCTCCTTCAATGATTGAATTGGAAGTGATTTTTAATATAAATATTTTAACAATTAACATTTATCTTACACTGGTTTGCTGCATTTTTTCTAATTTGCTACATTTTTTGCAGACATTTTAATGTCACCCTAGTTGTAATTCATGCACCATCCCTATGGTTTCATTCCAGGTTATTTAAGGGGACACTTAGAACATATATTTACTGAGGGGGTCATCGAAGCACCCATGGGTGCTCTAAAATAGATACAATGAAGAAACATATTAGGGCAATTTATTGGGGCACTAAAATTCTACATAGTTGCCAGTGAATTAATCCTGCTTCTTTAGATAATGGTGTCCAACTGTGCCTATTAGTACCGGAGAACTCCGGAGCTACTCCAGGGTTTCCCCAGCAGGTTGCACCAATAAGCAGACTAGACTTGTCCCCAATAAATCAGATGCAAACACTGTTTTGAATGCGTGACAACTTCAACTCTGAAAATGCTACATGCAACTTGCACCTGCTTTGCATTAGAACGCAAGGACAATTACATTCATTTTGATGCATCAGACACGTTTGCATAAGACACTCCATGCAGCTGCAATTTCGCTGGAATTTAGGGGTGGAAATACCAATGTACTGTTGGGAAAAAAACATAATTTGCATCACAAATTGCACTTTACATGCTGCAGTTGTGTTCATTAATGACCCTTCTGTTGTCTTCATTCATGGTGAGTGGGACAAATAGTAGTAAACAAATGTAGAATGTCTTCATATTGGAAAAATAGATGAAAACAGAGCACTAATTGGGAATTCCAACTGAAAAAAATAATATTTTTGCTATGTCTTTTGTTGCTCTAGTTTGTTTTTAAGCTCACCACGACTAAGCTGCAGGACCATTATTTCCAAGCTTCTCACCAAGAAGAAAGAGATGCCTGGGTTAAGGATCTGAAAAAAGCCTCGACATGCATTGAAAATGGTCAGAGGTTTTCGAGGAAATCCACAAGGAAGTCAATCAGATTGCCCGACACCATTAACTTGAGGTTAGCGATATACCGTGTGTTGCAGACGACCATATTGGAAACTTCTATTTATTTCCTCTGTAACATTTCTACTTGAATAAAATGACTCCCCAGCTCCCACAGTTGACTCAACTAAACCAGTCAATACAAAGTATTTTACAATTTTTACAAACTCCCATCCACGATTTTGCCTGATTTATCATTAAAACAACTCAAATAAATTGGGTCGTGGGGAAAAAAATCAATAAAATAGAGCAAAAACCTGAATGTTTTTTTCTGACTTTTTTCCAGAATAGCTAGATTTTTTACAGTTTTTGCCCAAAAACTCAGAATTTATCAGACTAAACCCAGTGCAAACCACAACATCTTCAAATTGGGATAGGGGCATCTGCCATTGACTTATACATGACCTTGACAGGTTTGAGATGGCAGATGGCAGAATTTTGGATTTGGGCTTTTTGCTGCATCGGGGTATAAAAAATCTCGATAAAATGCAAGATTTTTTTGCAAGAAAAATTTGAATTTTTCCCACAGTTTTAGTAAATAATACCCTTATTAGATGAAGATTCAAATTACAGAAAGATCCCTAATCCGGAAAACCCCAGGTCCCAAGCATTCTTGATAACAGTTCCCATACCTGTAATAGCTACTGTGCTACAATTAATCAGTGAACCAAAATCTTATTCTTGCTGGATAAGAGAACGGATCCCTTACCATCTGCTAAGAGTCACTAGAGGGGAACAGCTGTATAGTATGGAGACCTCTGCCATTGGGTATTTGGAATAGAGAAAACTCAGTGGGTTGATTTTGTAAGTAATGCAGAGGTGGCCATAGTTTAGTTATGAGCTGAATATTAAAAAGTCTTAAAAAGAACCTGTACAGAACCAAGGAAAGACCCTGCAACATGAATAGAATAACACATGCTTCTCAGAATGGGCTAGAATCAATTCAATAAGAAAAACATATCTCATGAGATATTACATGAAAACTCAATAGAAGTCTACAGTGGGCAGGGAACTAGAATGAACTGAATCTTGCCCAATATCTTCATTATATAAAACAATGACAAAGATTAATTATTAAAAGGGAGGCACATTTAGTCTAGTTTTAGGTGGCGAACAGCCAAATTTGAATTCTTAAAGGGCCAGTGTATGATAAATCTCGAAAATCGAATTCAAATTTTTTTAAAAAACTAATCGAGTTTGGATAACTCCCTAGTCGAATTTGACAGTTTTTTCCATTAAAAAATTTGAATACGAATTTTCAATTCGATCCTTGATAAATCTACCCTTGATTTATCAAGGGTCGAATTTCGAAGTAAAAAATACTTAGAAATTCATAGTTACATAGTTACATAGTTACATAGTTAAATTGGGTTGAAAAAAGACAAAGTCCATCAAGTTCAACCCCTCCAAATGAAAACCCAGCATCCATACACACACCCCTCCCTACTTTTAATTAAAATTCTATATACCCATACCTATATTAACTATAGAGTTTAGTATCACAATAGCCTTTAATATTATGTCTGTCCAAAAAATCATCCAAGCCATTCTTAAAGGCATTAACTCGACCATCGAATTGAAATACTTTGAATTCGAATATCGAATTCGAACTTTTTTCATCGAATTTGGGTATTCTGCGGTCGAAGTAAAATTATTCGAACGATTTTATCGTATGATCGAACAATTTTACTTCGACTTCAAAAAACGTAGAAAAATGCTGTAGAAGGTCCCCATAGGCTAACATAGCACTTCGGCAGGTTTAATTTGACGAAGTATTGAAGTCGAAGTCTTTTTAAAGAGACAGTACTTCGATTATCGAATGGTCGAATATTCAAACTATTTTACTTCGAATCGAATTCGAAGTAAATTCGAAGTCTTAGTATCCAAAAAATTACTTTTAATTTCAAATTTTTTTACTTCGAAAATTCCCTAGAATTCACTTCGACCCTTGATAAATCTGCCCCTTAGTGTGTGTTACAGAAGTCTTAGATTGTGATCCAAATTACAACTGCATAAAAAAAATAGGGATATTCCATGTATATTTTTTACATGTATATTCCCTGCATTTGGGCACATAAATACATTTCCTCTACTGGTACAAACTATGTTTGATCATTGTTATAATGGCACCTTATTTGTTTTGCTTGCAGCCAGCTATATCACTCCATGAAGGACCCAGACAGAGGAATAAAAGATTTAAACCTGGAAAAGGATAAAAAAGTTTTCAATCACTGTTTTACAGGTGAAACATTTGCGGGGAATGTTTTTTTTTATTAATAAAATTCATTATTATACTGTTAACGGAAAACATTTCACTATTCAGACTTTACGACAGGCTAAAGTAGTTCCTTTAAATTCACAGAAAACTGTACCTAGTGTCTTACAGAGAACAAAAACGTGTATTCAAGATGAGAGAAACAATTTTAGTTTGATTATAATCTGTAAAACGCTCATAGAGAAATAGTCTGCGGAGTAAACCTTCCATACATCAGAAATGCTCATTATATGGTCCAAACTCACTGCATAATAATTGACTTGTCACATTTATTTAAAATATATGTTAATTTGGAGTGAATAAAGCCAAAAGTCCTTCAAATTCAACCCCTCCAAATAACACATAACTACTATATACACTCACATATTTAATAATATAGACATATGCCTATACTAAACTAACTGTAGAGATCACTCAAGCCTTGGATATTATACTTGAACAAGAAAACATCCACTTTAAAGGCATTAAAAGAATCAGCCATCAAATGCGAAGACTAGTGATGGGCGAATAAATTCGCCAGGCACGAATTTGTGGCGAATTTCTGTGTTTCGACCGCCAGTGAATAAATTAGAGAAACTACATCGAAATTTGCAGGTGAAAAATCTGCCACTACAAAAAAATCAGCCATGACAAAAAATCGGCGCATGTCAGAATAGTCGCACGCATAAAATTGTCAAAATTATTCAACCGCCCATTGACTTTAATGCTTTTGGACAAAATAGTCACGTGCCAAAATTATTTTGACCCCCATTGACAAATACGTTTCGTGAATTTTCACAGTTTCGCTAATTATTCGGCAAAGTGAAACGGGACAGGTTCGCTCATCACTATCGAAGACATTCCACAACCTCACTGCCCTCACTGTGAAGAAACACCTACACTGCTTCAAATGAAAGTTCTTTTTTTAGTCTAAACTCTCTTGTTCTTTTCTCTGTGTATAGAGACCCCCTACTAATTGTCTATAATGCCCTTGTAAAAAGTAATCATGTCCCATCGTAGGCACATTTTCTCCAGAGAAGACAACCCCAACCATGACAGTCCCTCATAGTGTAATAGTTTCATTCCTTTTGCCAGTTTAGTTGCATGTCTCTGCACTCTCTCTGGCTCATTATATCCTTCTTAAAGAAGAAGGAAACCCTTTCAGCGCAAAACCCCTCCCCCCGTAGGCCCCCTCCCTCCTCCCCCGGCCTTCCTCCCCCCCGGGCGAATGCCCCTAACTTGTTAGTCACCCCTCCATGCAGGTCCTCTCTTGCCGAGTTCACGGGCGCCATCTTCGTCCGAGCGCTCTTCTTCCTGTACTAATCGGTGTTTGGTGGCGCATGCGCAGTAGGAGGCATTTGCCGGCTGGATCTACTGCTCTACTGCGGCCGAATTTCATGAAGTTTCCGATTTCTTTTTTCGGAAACTTCGTGAGTTTTGGAGCATGCGCAGTAGATCCAACCGACAAAAGCCTCCTACTGTTCATGCGCCACCAAATACAGGAAGAAGAGCGATCGGACGAAGATGGCGCCCGTGAACTCAGCAATAGAGGACCTGCATGGAGGGGTGACTAACAAGTTAGGGGCATTTGCCCGGGGGGGAAGGTAGGCCGGGGGGGAAGAGGGAGGGGGCATACAGGGGGGGAGAGGTTTTGCACCAAAAGGGTTTTCTTCTCCTTTAAGCACTGAGGCCTAAAACTTTACTGCATAGTCAAGGTGAGCAATTCCGTAAATAGAGTACCAGAAAAAGTGCTACTAAGTATCCACACACCCGCAGGTTAAATATTGTATCAATACTAGAGAGCGTTTGAGGATTTGCTCAGTGAGAACAGTTATAATAGCTGTCACCACCCTGCAGTCCTCCAGTTAACCAGTTCAGGTGCTTACAAAAATATCTATAGTTAAAATTCCACTTTTATTTCACTCATTTAAAAAACAGACCACGCTGCCAAATACACACAACACAACGCTGAAAATCCTTTTCAGAGAAGCTGGACCGTGTCCATAAAAAACACACTTAAAAACATAGGATGAACGTATGGGGATAGGACAAAACCGTAATTAATCAGCCACATACCATAATGGTACAACAATAGTAGATCCAAAAGACTATGGACAAAGTAAAGTGTTCAGTATTCAAACCATTCTATTTTCCGCCATTCTTGTGGCAATGTGTAAATTGGATCACCCACACCTCCCTTCCGTATTTTGGCCCAAAGTAACTACCTGGCTACGTAGGGAGCGTGTAGGGGCTGGTCCCCTAACGTCCACCTATGCCTCCCGACGCGTTTCACCGGTTACCCGGCTTCTTCAGGGGCATAAGTATAGTCAAGGTGAGGCCTTACCAGGGACCTTTAAAGAGGCAAAATTATGCTTTCATGCCTCCAGTTAATGCCCTTTTTTATGCAAAACAGCACTTTATTTTGTAGCCACTAAGTAGCACTGCCTAGAGTTAAACAGTTTGTTATCCATAAAAATGCCAGAATCATTTTGAATTAAGGAGGCCAACAAACAACCAACTCATGTGTGTTAAAGGCATATGCGTTAAAAACGTTTGTACAATGTGGGTTCTCAAGACCAAAGACAAGACTTTTCTCAAACCACCATATGAAGAGGCTGGCAAAGTATACCCCCATCACCCCACATTGAAGATCTTCTGCCTTTACCACATATGTTGGTTGCTATGAAATACAGGATCAGAGCAAAACTTGCAGCATAGTAACGTTAGGAAATGTGTTGTGAAAGTTCGAATTTTTTAGAATATTATGAATGTTTATATATAAACTGGCAACTGGCAATGATTGAATTTGCGCATTTTCCTTGCATATATTTCAGGCACCTGTGTAGTAGACTGGTTAGTTGCAAACCATTCCGTGAGAAACCGCCAAGAGGGTCTTATGCTGGCTTCTGCCTTACTAAATGAAGGTCACCTTCAACCTGCTGGAGACATTTCCAAAAATGCAGCACAGGGACTAGCAGAAACGACATTGCTCGATAATTCAGAAGCATTGTATTATTTTGTGAGTACATTGTGTACATGGAACAACTCATTTTAGCTCTTTGTTTTCAATCCTGCCTGACTGCCATTTATTTGACTGAATAGAGTTTTAGTGGGACGTCTAATTCATCCCTCTTCCCTCTAGTTTATGATATCTCACCATGTTTAGCCTTCTTTTGGCTAATGGAAGTACTGTAATGGAAGTGCAACAATAGCACTCATGCCAAGAAAGGGGGGATGCACAAATTTTCATTAAGTTGAATATGGAGTTAAATTGTACAATTTTTGTTTACCCCAGTAAATGATTATTTAAACAAAAGTTGGAGTAGCACAATATCACTAGTTCACCCCCATCTTTCTGACTCTGATGTTGTTGCCAGAAAAATGTTAACAATGGCAAAAAACTCAACACCAACTTCCAAATGTCATTTGACAGATTTATTTATAAAACCGGGGTCTGGAATGACAATTTACTGCCAAAGCCTATAAACTGTGTTTTTAATTTGTTGTTCTTTTAATTATTCAAATTTTTTTGATGTTTTGTTTTTTTTAATTGGAGGCGGCCCTGGCGGCTGATGTTTTTTTTTTTTTTTAACTTGGAGGGGGCCCTGGCGGCTGATGTTTTTTTTCTTAATTTGGGGGGCCTGGTAGCTGATGGTTTTCTGGGGGAGTCCTGGCCACAAATATTTTTTTAACTTGGAGAGAGGGGGGGGGAAAGCTGGCCACCAAGGGTTTTTTTACTTGTACCGGTCCCTAGCCACCAATGTTTTCTTTTTAACTTGTATGGGGGCCACGGCACCAATGTTCTTTTTTTACTTGTAGGGGGACCCCCAGAAAATTGTTGTAAGGGGCCCCCGTGAATTCTGATAGTGGCCCTGGGCACAACCAGGGGCTCTCTGCCATATAGGCTCTTAAGTGCTTTTAAGTTATTATATACCAGCAGTAAAGTTAAAGGAGAAGGAAAGATAGGGAGGCATTTTATTGCCAATAGCCGCAATAGTTCAAGCTAGAATGCTATATTTATTCTGTAGAATGTTTTACCATACCTGAGTAAAAAGCTCTAGCAGCTCTCTGTTTCTTTAGGATAGCAGCTGCAGTATTAGCTTGGTGACATCACTTCCTGCCTGAGTCTCTCCCTGCTCACTCATAGCTCTGGGCTCAGATTACAGCAGAGAAGAGAGGAGGGGAGAGGAGCAAACTGAGCATGCTCAAGCCCTAGCCCTGGAGGTTTAAGATGAAATCAGGAAGTCTGATACAGAAACCCATGAGTACACAATAGAAGGAAAGAAATGCTGTGCTTCTTTTGACAGAGGACTCAGAGCAGCACTACTTTGAGGGTTTACTGGTATATTTATGATAAGGCTTACTTAGTTTTAACCTTTCCTTCTCCTTTAAAGTAGATTGCATCCAGATGTCCTGGATAATGTCTAGGTGATTAGATCCATAATTGAGATAGTATCAGCAACTTTATGCTTCCGGCTGTAAGTCGTACCATCATCATCATCTGGATCAGTGGATGGCAGTCACTGCTCTATCACAAGAATATATGAACGTACTGTATATATCAAGCCTTGGGCATTTAGGTCTATAAGAGCTTCAGAAGTTTTGCTTTTCGGTAAAATCACTATTCACCCTTCCTTGTGTTCATTTTTTGCAGCCCGACAGTGGCTTCTTCTGTGAAGAAAATTCTAGTGATGATGATGCACTTTTCAAGGAAGAATTTAGAGGAAATGTGGTTAAGCAAGGATGTTTGCTGAAACAGGTTAGTATTCAAGGAACTGATCTTAAAGGGACATTAAACTTCCCTATTGGTTTTTTTTAATAAGTGGACTCCCAGGCCTATGAGATGCAGTATGAACGTTATTGTAGGTATGGCAAGCAGTTATTTCATCTTTCATCATGATTGCTTTTTCTGTCGGCTTCTACTTATTATAACAGATAATAATGAAGGATTTATATATTCATTATTATTTCTATAGCATTGTCTCTCTTATTGCCGAAACAAACACAAGACATAATAGTTTGCACATACAAAGAGAAACATAGTACAGGTATGGGACCTGTTATCCAGAATGATTGGGACCTGGGGTTTCCTGGATAATGGATCTTTCCGTTACTAGGATGAAGTCTACTAGAAAATCATATAAACATTAAAATAACTTAATAGGTTGGTTTTGCTTCGAATAAGAATTAATTACATCTTAATTGGGATCAAGTACAAGCTACTGTTTTATTATTACAGAGAAAAAGGAAAACATTTTCAAAAATTTTGATTATTTGGAAAAAAATGGAGTCTATGGGAGACAGCTTTTCCATAATACATAGGTTTCTAGATAACGGATCCTATACCTGTACAGGCATGGAACCTGTTATCCAGAATGCTTAGGAACTGGGGGTTTCCAGATAAGAGATCTTTCTGTAATTTGTCTCTTCATACCCTAAGTCTATAGAAAATCATTCAAACATTAAATAAACCCAACAGGCTGGTTTTGCCTCCAATAAGGATTAATTATATCTTAGTTTGGATCAAATAAAAGGTACTATTTTTTTATTTGATTATAATGGAGTCTGTGGGAGCCAGTAGTTTGGAGCTTTTTTGATAATGGATTTCTAGATAATGGATCCTATACCTGTAGAATTTTTATAGCTGCATGATAAGAGCAAGATGGGGGGGGCTTACAATCTCAAAGGCAGTGGAAGCAAGACACAAGGTGAAGTTGACCAGTTTGGTTGAAAAGGTTGTGTAGGACAAGTTAGTAGTGTGTAGTGATGGGCGCATTTGCGCCGTTTCGCAAAAAAATTTTCGAATTTCACGAATTTTTTTTTTTATGCCTGCGAATTTTCCCGGGCGTTTCGCAAATTTATTCGCTGGCTGCGAATCACGAAAATTCGCAGTGAATTCGCGCTTGCCGAATAAATTCGCCCATCATTAGTAGTGTGCAGTGAAAATCAGTAAACCAGTAGTCGTGCAAGTCATGATAGTAGTATCTAATGGAACAGGCAGGGAGATCCAGAGGATGGGTGCAACATGTCAAAAGTTCTGTATACGTAAGTGTGAAGAAGGAATCAGTGAGGAGTAGTGATGGGCAAATCTATTTGGCAGGCATGGATTCGCTGCAAAACTGCTGCGAAAAATTTGCAGTGGAAAAATTAGCTGCGACAAAAAAAAATTGTAGTGTGCAATAAAATTGTTGCGCGTCAAAATTATTCGGATGCCCATTGACTTTAATGCATTTGGACAAAAGAGTCGTGCGTATAAAAATTTACCGTTTCGCGAATTTTTGCGGAGTTTTGGCAAAGCGAAACTGTACATATTCGCCCATTACTAGTGAGGAGGAGAGAAGGAGGTTGTATGCAGCCAAAGATTAGGCCCGGGGTGTCCTTGATAATTAGAGAGGTGTTGTAAGCTGCTTCAACATTGTTGATTCTATTCTATGTCAGTACAAGACTCTCGGGGGCAGATTTACTAAAGGGCGAAGTGACTAACGCTGGCGAAGATTCACCTGCGTTACTGTTTTCATGGACTTCGCCGATTTACTAACGGGCGCAGACGTCACTTCGCTAGCGAAGGAGATAGACGCTAGCGGTGATTCCCACTCTATCGGCGAATGGACGTTACTCTGCAAATTCACTAAGATGTGGATTTTACTGAACGTTACCTGTTTTGCCAGACTTGCCTTCACCACCTCAGACCAGGCGAAGTGCACTGGAGTGTATAGATCTTCCTCAATCCTCTTTTACTTACATCATATTTTTTAGTGAAAAAAGTCCAAAATACGCTGGCGTCTTTACATTTTTTTTGGGTAACCGGGTTCCGCCATACATTTTCCCTCTAACATATGGAACATAAACTATACAGTGGGCTCATGTGTAGGGCATTATAACAACTCTATTTTCTTTATTAAGGTTCCCTGGACTTGTGTAATGTAATGTATTTGCTGCAACATATACGTCCATTCCACTTGAAATTTCCCGACATATGCAAATTATGCTGATCGAAGACCTCTAACGAAGTTGTGCTAGGCGGAATTAAATGCTAGCGCATCTTCACTTTGATTTGCTTGCATTACCAAAGTAACGCTAGCGAAAATTTGCCAGCATTCGGCGCCCTGGATGCAACTTTGCATTTTAGTAAATTCGCATTGTCTGGGCGAATTTCGCCTGGCGAAGTGTTGCTGGCAAATTTTCGCCGCTTAGTAAATTTACCCCTTGAAGTGAATTCTGCGTTCGAGGGGAAGTCAGTGATGGATGAGAGGAGGGTCAATGTTGATGTAGGGCAGCCAGAGAGAAGTCCATTAAATAAAAGTATATCCTACTTATAAACAGGGAGTTTTTCTATGGTACTGGTATAAACACCTCATAATCTACATTTTCACTTTCTGAGACTTAATTTCATTTTTAAATAAAAATGTGTGGATGGCTGTGGTGAGAGTTGTAATACAGTAAGGTCTAGGGGACATAAGTTACACCTGCTTTGGCGTAAAGAAAACAATGTCCAGGTTTTCTGGATACGATTAAGGTTTAAGTTGTAAGAATGGCTAGTTTGGGAGTACACTGGAAATGACTCAGCAGCTCAGCCTGTGGTCAATACCACTTCCTCTGTTAAGACATTTTAAATAGTCACTTCTTATCTTACTGCAAGCAAACAAGGTTAATTTTGAACATGGACAACCTCAAATCAATCAAAAAGTTGTGTGCTTTCCGCATCACTTTTCCAGTTAAAGAGACATACAGCAATTTCCCAGTGAGCCCAACTGGAACAGTTTTTTTCACCTTCTTCTGGAAGAACAAGAAGATCTACTTGGCCAAAATGAACATGCTGGACATATGTAACATACAGGAAAAATATCTTTTCCATCTGGACTTAAAAAATCTTTTCCAGAATAAAAAGAAAATCATTTGCAAAGCATTGAAATGACTGCAAATTGGAAATGTTTTCACTACCTAAAATTAAATGGCACACGAGACCAGTCCATGTTTTTTGTCTGTAAAGTGTCCCCCAGAAATCATCCCCTAGTTATTCCTATGGTAATCGCTTGCAACTGTGGGTGCACCCAGGGGTACAGTCAGTTACCAGAGGAATAAACGGGGGATAATTGCAGGAATTATCATGTGTGCTATTGAGCCATTACCCTAAAATCAATAAAAATATAATTCGGAGCAGATTTGCACAGTGGTAAACAATGGAATTTTACAGCTCACCAGAAGCCAGAGGAGACAAACTTTGATAAATTAGCTATATTGTTAACACATTTCCAAAATGTCATTAACATTTCAAACACTTAAAAGATAAGCAATGCCAGTGCCAGAACTTTTATAAATCTCCTCACAGATGTAGATCCAACTTTTTTATGTTAAAAATGGTACTGACTTATTTTCTTTAATGAAATCAGTATGATCATGTAGTGAAGGGTTTACGTGTACAGTATTGAATCTCTTATCCAGAAACTAAAGGAAGCCCATCTCCCATAGGGGCAAATTTACTAACCTTCGAAAATTCGCTCACAGCGCAACACTTCGCCAGGTGAAGATTTGCCAGGACAACGCTAATTCAATAAAATCCGAAGTTGCATTCAGGGCACCGAAAGCTGGTAAAGTTACGCTAGCATTACTGCGCCAAGCAAAGTGAAGTTGCACTAGCGTTGCCTAATTTGCATATGGCGGGAAGTTAAAGTACAATGGACGTATATGTAGCAGCAAATACATTACACTAGACAAGCCCAGGGAAACCTTAATAAAATAAAATAAAGTTGTTATATTGCCCTACACATGAGCCCAGTGTATAGTTTATGTGCCATATGTTAGGAAATGTAGGGCGGAAGCGGTTACCCCCAAGGAAATGTTACACTCTTTTGCAGCCTATCACCCTGAAAAAAGGAAAAGTCGCCAGCGTTTTTTGAGATTTAGAAAAATTTTCAACTATTTTTTGAGGAACGCCTATCTACTCTATTGCACTTTGCCTTGTCTGAGGTGGTGAAGGCAAGTCTGGCGCAAGAGGTAACGTTCAGTAAAATCCGCATCTTAGTGAATTTGCGTAGTTACGTCCATTCGCCAGAGCGCAAATTCGCTAGGCGTTAGGGAGCGAAGTACCGCTAGAGTCTATCTCCTTCACTAGCGAAGTTACACCAGTGGCTGTTAGTAAATCGTTGAAGTTCCGAAATGACGTCAGGCTGACGAATTTTCGCCAGCGTTAGTCACTTCGCCCTTTAGTAAATTTGCCCCATAAAGTCTATTTTAAAAGGGTTGATTACCTTTGAATTAACTTATAAGATGATGTAAAGAGTGATATTCAAAGTCAATTTGTAATTGGTTTTCATTTTTTATTATTAGTGTTTTTTGTTATTTTTGCTTTTTTATTCAGTGGCTATCCAGTTTACAATTTCAGCAGTCTGGATGCTAGGGTACAAACTACCCTAGCAACCACACACCAATTTGAATAAGAGACCCTCTTCTATACAGGAGAGGGCCAGAATAGAAAGAGTAACACAGCATTTGTTTTTTTAGATGGGATAAGTGACCCCCATTTGAAAGTTGGAAAGAGTTACAAGAAGAAGGCAAATAATTCAAAAACTATAAAAAATAAAAAACGAAGGCCAATTGAAGAGTTGCTTAGAATTTGTCATTCTATAACATAACCCCTTTAAGCAAATAAATAATTTTTTAAAGGATAAGTAAACCTTCAAAATAAGTGAATGTAAAATTAATCGGGGTGCTATTCTAAGAACTTTTGCAATGTTCTTTCATTATTTATTTTTCTTTAATTCCAAGATATTAAGGGATACATGAACTGTTGATATGAATGAATTTTATTACAACAGCACCACCTGCTGGTCAGTTTCCGACTCGAGGAAGTTGTCAGGAGAAAGAAAGAGTCTGCTCTGATATTCTTCTGCTTAGGAAAGGTTTGAGAAAGGTTTCTAATTTTTTTTTCCTAAGCAGAAGAACATCAGAGCAGTCTCCTTCTGACAACTTCCTTGACTACTTGGTGGTCAGACTGGTGGGAAAATGACCGGCAGGTGGCGCTGTTGTAACACAATCCATTCATATTAATAGTACATATTTCCCTTAATATCTTGGAATTAAAGAAAAATATATAATGAATGTACATTGCAAAAGTCTTAGAATAGCACCCTCATCAATTTTACATTCACTCATTTTAAAGGTTTACTTATCCTTTAAATGATTGATTGTAATAAAACAGTTTCTTGTACTTCAGCTAACTAAGCTGCATGGAACCATATTGTTGACAAAATAATCATGTTGAAATGTTTTTAGTAGCCTTAAGTTATGGAGAAGCAATTGTAAAAGGATCCCTTATCTGAAAAATCCCAGGTCCACAGGAACACAGGAACCTACAATTGTTTAACCTCACTTCCTGCTTAATAATACACCTTTTGTTTCTTTACTATTCCTGAGAACTCAATCATGAACCACTGATTATTTGTAGATAAAGCAGAAGAAGACATCTTCAACATATCTACTATTTTCCTTGGACTGTTCTAAATTTTAGGTTGCAATAGATATAGGGGTTTGCTGAAAAAAGGCAGTAATGTAAGTGAATCTTTTCTTCTCTGTTCACAGGGACACCGAAGGAAAAACTGGAAAGTGAGAAAATTTGTTCTGAGGGATGACCCGGCATATCTGCATTACTATGATCCAGCTTCGGTGAGGGGACTCAATCTTTAACACTTTTTAAGAAACTTGCTCCAAAAAAGGATAATTCAGGGATAGGCAACCTTTTGTGCTTTGAGCGTTTCAGAAACACTTGGTCAACAATTGGCCAGCTTGTCAATGAATAGATCTTTGCCCAGTTTGACCATTGAGGAGGTGATCAAACCAGGCTGATCTGAATGTTTAGCTCTTGGGCCAGAAGTCACACACATGTATCAGTGGCCAAATGGGAAGTTCCACAAATCAAGACTCAACTGGGACTAGAAGAAGCACCGACCAACCTCCCAATAATATTTGAGAGTACAGTCTCATTCTGTGTACACTATCTTAGGCGAGATACAGGGGTGGTACTTTTATCAGCAACTAGAAAAATAAACAACTATACAGTCAGAGTAAAACAAAATACCCAATGGATTTTCACTTAGAGGCAAGAGTAGAGTGAGGCTCAGTATATCAGAAATAGAAAAATAAACCAATTATACGGTCAATATAAAATTGAATGAATTTCCACTTAGAGGCAAGAGTAGGGTGAGACACAGGATATGACAAAACAGAGAAAGGAAACAGAGAAAGGAAAAAGATCAAGCTCACAAAAACACCAGATAATCTATTGTTAGTATACCTTAAAAATGACCATTGGTTAATATACTGACTCTGAGGAGCTGAACAAAAAAAAGTTGTAAAAAAAAAAAGTAGATGTCAAGGGCAAAACTATAAAGGCAAGCAGATTCTGTAGGTTTAGGGGTTTAGGGGTGTCAAAGTTCATCAGAGCAAGTCACATGGCTGGGGGCACCTGGGAAACCAACAACATGTCTAACGTCATGTCAGATTTCAAAATTAAATAGAAAAAAAATCTGCTTGCTCTTTTGAAAAAATGATTTCAATGTAGGATTCTGCAGGAGGAGCACAATTAAATGATGCAATTTTACTGTGAAAGAATACCTTTATTATCATGCTTTCCTTCATTATGGAATGAAGAGATGGGATCCGTTGTCTAGAAAACTCTTACAGGAAAGCTTTGGAATAATAAAAATGTTCTGCGTAACTAAACTACATGAATCCATATTGGTGGCAAAACAATCCTATATTGTTATTAACCTTTTAAATGATTTTTATCAGACTTAAGGTATGGAGATTCAAATTACAGAAAAATCCGTTATCCAGAAAACCCCCAGGTCCCGAGCATTCCAGATAATAGATTCAATACCTGTTTATGAAACCTGCATCATAACAGCACTGTGTTCCTTCTGTTTGGCAGGGTGAGGATCCTTTGGGTGCTATCCACTTGCGAGCATGTGTTGTTACAGCTGTAGAAGACTCTTGTAAGTACTTAAAAAATAAAAAAAAAAGTGATACAGCATTTTAAGTCTATGTTATAGAAATCACAAACATTTTTTTGTGTCGGTATCAAAATTTAAAGGAGGATAAGAATGCATGGTCAATAGTAGTAGTCGTCATCTCTCCTCCAAGAAAGACTAAAATTTCCCACACTGCATTGCACATTTCCACAAGTCTCTTGTTTTAATCACAGGAAATGCAAGGCATTTTGGTCATTGTAGTCTTTGCTGGAGATCCACGGTACACGTGGTCAGGACCAGCAGTGCAAGAAACAGCAGTGAACAGATACTACAGGCATAGGATCCGGTATCCAGAAACCCGTTATCCAGAAAGCTCAGAATTATAGAAAGGCCATCTCCGATAGACTCCAATTTATCCAAATAATCCAAATTTTTAAAAAGTATTTCCTTTTTCTCAATAATAATAAAACAGTAGATTGTGCTTGATCCAAACTAAGATATAATTAATCCTTATTGGAAGCAAAAACAGCCAATTGGGGTTATTCAGAATGCAAAAATCATGTATAATTTGTGATTTTTTTTTGGATAAAATCAGACTTTTAAAAAATCACAAATTTTTCAGAATTTATTAAACCCCGAGGATGGAAAAGTCCGAATCTGAAAATCCGGCATCTCAGAACTGTTGAGGTTTCATATAAGTCAATGGGAGATGTCCCAAAGATTTTTGATGAGCGCTGGGTTTCTTGCAATACCCCCAAGTTTTCGGGTGAAAATCGTGAAAAAAATTGTGAAAATCTGATTTTTTTTTTCCCGCAAATCAAATTTTCGGGAAAATTTAATAATAAATAAGCGTAAAAAACCGAGTGAATTTTATTGGAGTTTGTAGTAGAAAATATTGAGATAAATTCGGACTTTGATAAATAACCCCCTTATTGTTTACATGATTTTCTAGTAGACTTAAGGTATGAAGATCCAAATTACAGAAATATCCATTATCCTGAAAACCCCAGGTCCTAAGCATTCTGGATAACAGGTGCCATACCTGTATTTTCAACAGCAATTCCAAGCAATCGCTTTAAAATCACTGACTATTTGAATTCATGTATAATAGAAAATAAAGGATAATTAGATTTGCTTTTATTTAGATACTACTTTAAGGAAAGACGGTGTATAAAAAAAAAAAAAAAAAAACAAGGAAACATAATAACTGATTTTCTGCTTATTTCAGCCAAAAAGCAGGAAGTTGAAGGCAATCTTTTTGAGATCATCACAGCATCGGAGATCCATTACATCTTGCAGGCTGCTTCTGCAGCTGAGCGCGCCGAGTGGATCAAGGCGATACAAACCGCTTCCAAAATTGGGAAATAAATCTATTTAATTTTGATTTTTGAAAGATTTCGCATTTTAGTAAAATGATATAAAATGCTGTCCTCTTCGTGCAAATCATAGCTGAGTGGAGCTCATTTATCAACAACGGGCAAATCTGAAGCAGCACAGTAACCCACCGCAGCCTTGTTTATTCTACCAAACTATGGGCTATTGCACTGGTGCAAAATTACACACACCGTTAATAAATGAGCCAGACACTATAATAATTACAAATATTTAAATAGGCCTGGTGAACCCCAAGGTGGACATTAGTTTAGTGCCACAGCAATGTCTTTGCCTTTGCATTATAGTTTTCAACCTTAAAGCGTGGTGGTAAATTATATCTATAGGGTGCCAAGGTTTCAATGTTGGGTACTGGACTGTACCAAGTTTGTGCTTCATGTACATTGTAGCTCTATTGAGAAGTGACTATAAATTAAATCATCCTAAATCTATTTTGTATACCTCTGAGCATCTGATAAACAAATACCTATAAATATATTAGTGGCTGTAGAGGCTTTGTGAAGAGTGAATTGATTTGGGTTACTGATGTAGCTAGTTGTACTATACGCTATACTACCAGTATATAATCCATTATCATAAAACCCGTTATCCAGAAAGCTCCGAATTAAGGGAAGGCCATCTCCTATAAACTCTATATTGATCAAATTTTTTAAAATAGACTTGATTTTTCTCTGTAATAATAAAACAGTGCCTTGTACAGGTATGGAACCTGTTATCCAGAATGCTTGCGACCTGGGGTTTTCTGGATAACAGATACTTCCATAATTTGGATCTGCATACCTTAAGGGGGTATTTATTAACTTTGAATTTATCTGGTCGGCCTTTTTGGGCCAAAAACTCAAATTTTTTTTTTGAGATTTATTATATCCTGATGCTGCAAAAACCAATCCAGAAATCCAACATCTCAGACCTTTCGAGGTAACGTATAAGTCAGTTGGAAGATATTATGGTCTGTGCTGGGTTTAGCCGGATAATACAATAAATCTGAGGTTTTCCGGCAAAAACCCCCAAAAAATCAAGTGATTTGGGAGAAAAGTCCAAAAAAACGTACAATTCGGATTTTCGGGTTTAGCCGGATAATCCAATAAATTTGAGGTTTTCCAGCAAAAACCCCAAAAAATCCAGTGATTCGGGAGAAAAATCCAAAAAAACGTACAATTCGGGTTTTCGCCCGATTTTATCGAGTTTTTTACTGATCCGATTAAATCGAGTTATTTTTATTGAAACAATGAGATAAATTTGGATTTTAGTAAACAACCCCCTAAGTCTTCAAAAAAACTATTTTAACATTAAATCAACCCAATAGGATTGTTTTGCTTCCAATAAGGATTAATTATATCTGAGTTTGGATCAAGTACAAGCTACTGTTTTATTATTACAGAGAAAAATGAAATCATTTTTAAAAAATTGGATTGTGTTGACAAATGGATTCTATGGGAGACGGCTTTTCAGTAATTCAGCGCTTTCTGGATAAAGGGTTTTTCTATAACGGATCCCATATCTGTACTTGTTCCCAACTAAGATATAATTAATCCTTATTGGAAGCAACACCAGCCTATTGGGTTTATTTAAAGTTTACATGATTTATAGTAGACATGGTATAAAGATCCAAATTACAGAAAGATTATCAGGAAACCCCCAGCATTCTGGATAACAGATCCCATACCTGTAATAGTTTGATTAACTTACTTGGTTGTGAAGAAATGATCTTACATTTGGGAGCCAGTGTACACCATCCAATATAACATTCCCACTACCAGTGGTGTGTGATAATAGCAGCATTCTTATCTGTGCTTCAAAGTCCATAGTTCTGTCCAGTTTGTCTTCATAGATTGCCCTTGAGCTACACTTTAAATTATTTATTACTTTTACTAGTTACTATTAGAAACACTTCTAATTTCCTTTCTGCTAGCAGTCACGTTATCTTTAATCTTGTACAAGCTGATATTAAACATCATTAGATTATAGTTTGCTCCATGCACACATGCAGGTGTCAGAAACCACTTTCATTAAGCTACTCATAATAATATATTTAAGAGAAAGCCTTGTGTAATATTGAATAAAGTACTTACCTCTAAAAATTCCTGTCTGTTTTTCGGAGCGAAGATAAAAATGGCAGCTCCATTATGGAGTAGCCAAAAATTGGCCTTTAGGAGTATTGTATTGTTTGTATTAATTATTGTATGATGTCGAGCAGTGATCCCCAACCAGTGGCTCATGAGCAACGTATTGCTCCCCGATACCTTGGATGTTGCTCTCAGTGGTCACAATGAAGGTGCTTATTTTTGAATTCCTGGCTTGGAGGCAAATTTTGGTTGCATAAACACCAGGAGGCAGATTTACTAAAGGGCGAATTGTCGCCAGCGACCGCTTCACACACATCGCACCACTTCGCCAGGCGCAAATGCGCTACGAATACGCTAATTCACTAAAATGCGTAGTTTCATCCTGGCGACTTTTCACTAGTGTTACTTCGGCAGTGCGAGCATTTCATAATGAAGATGCGCTAGCGCTGATTTTTGCCGAGTAAAAATTTGCTAGTGATCTTGCTCTTAAGTCCATTTGCATAGGGCGTGTAATTTAAAGTTGTATGGACCAGCAGGTGGCGGTGTTGGTACAATATTCATTCATAGTAACAGTATGTGTATCCTTTAATATCTTGCAATAAAAAGAAAATAAATAATGAATGTAAATTACAAAAGTGCTTAGAATAACCCCCCCATCGTCATTTACATTCACTTATTTTAAAGGGTTACTTATCTTTTTATAGAGGAGCAGCTGTGAAAGTCACAATGTGCATGAGGCTTTCATTATATATTGCACATTCTACTATATTCCTTGTTTAGAGTACTAACATCATAATGCACAATTAACATGCCCTTAAAAGAGTTTATAAAATGAAAACTATCACCATTTTTAGTTAATTTTAAAATTCTATCTACAATAAAAATATATATTTAAAAATTAGGCTGCATGTTCCACATAAGAATATGTTGCAGATGGAGATAAATGTAATATCAGGTATATGTCTATACATGTCTGTGTTTGTCCCCATCCAACTGTTATTGGCAGATTTATCAAGGGTCGAATTTCGAGTTTATGGGAGTTTCTAAAAACTCAAAAACTATAAACTCGAAATTCGAAAAAAAAACAGACCAATAGAAATTTATTGAAAAAAAAATCAAAACAGGTGAATATGATTGAGCTGCAAATTTGATTTGAATGTGAAAAAAACATTTTTTGGTGAAAAAATTTGAATCGAATTCGCTCGAATTCTATTCGAATATTTTCACCAAAAAAAAATTTTTTTTTTTCAAAAGTCCACCAAACGACTCCAAATTTTAAAACATCAATGGCAGGTTTTAGATGGGGAATAGTCAAATTCGAATTCTTAAAGGGACAGTACATGATAAATTTCAGAATCCGATTTTCGATTTTTTTAAAAAAAATTTAATCGAATTTGGACTATTCCCTAATCGAATTAAACTAAAATAAACTCAAAATTCAAATTTAAATATTCAAAATTTAAATTCGACCCTTGATAAATCTGCCCCTTAATGTATATTATCTAGTTCCTTCTCTCTTCGGCTTCAAGGATCTCTCCCCAGGCTTCTGCATCCAGTGGAAACATGCTGTCCGCTGGAAGCTCTTCAAATGATCTAATGTTGCTAAACGCCCCATGAAGCCAGTTATGCTGTACTCTCGCTTTTCTTTTTTCCATGTTGGTTCTTTGTAAGGTTTCCTTGGAAAGAGAAAGGATATGAAAAGACAGAAATCATTTTTGTATTTCATTACAAAATGCAAAAACATAACAAATGAGAAATAGGGATGCACCGAATCCAGGATTCGGTTCGGGATTCGGCCTTTTTCAGCAGGATTCGGACGAATCCCAGAACTCAATCCGAATAATAATTTGCATATGCAAATTAGGGGCGGGGAAAATTGCGTGACTTTTTGTCACAAAACAAGGAAGTAAAAAAAGTTTTCCCATTTCCACCCCTAATTTGCATATGCAAATTAGGTTTTGGATTAGTTTCGGTATTCTGCCGAATCTCTCATGAAAAATAGTGGATTTGGCGCATCCCTAAATAAAAATAATGTTATATAATAGCAAATGAATGCCACAAAGTACAGAAATGTTATAGTTAAAGGGGAACTATTGCGAAAATGAAAATTTAATGTAAGCTTCTTTATACTGAAATAAGCCATTTTCTAAATAAAATCAATAAAAAATTCTGCATTGTTTCTGAAATAATCAAGTTTATATTCACTATTCCTCTCTCAGCATCTGTTTCTCATCATTCTCTTTTCAAGTTGTCATCGGAAAACATGTTTTTTTCAAAACACATCAGTTAATAGTGCTACTCCAGCAAAATTCTGCACTGAAATCCATTTCTCAAAAGAGCAAACAGATTTTTTTTATATTCAATTTTGAAATCTGACATGGGGCTAGAAATTTTGGCAATTTCCCAGCTGCCCCCAGTCATGTGACTTGTGCCTGCACTTTAGAAGAGAAATGCTTTCTGGCAGGCTGCTGTTTTTCCTTCTCAATGTAACTGAATGTGTCTCAGTGAGACATGGGTTTTTACTATTGAGTGTTGTTCTTAGATCTACCAGGCAGCTGTTATCTATCTAGGGAGCTGCTATCTGGTTACCTTCCCATTGTTCTTTTGTTTGGCTGCTGGGGGGAAAAAGAGGGGGGTGATATCACTCAATTTGCAGTACAGCGGTAAAGAGTGATTGAAGTTTATCAGAGAACAAGTCACATGACTTGGGGCAGCTGGGAAATTGACAATATGTCTAGCCCCATATGTCGATTTGCTCTTTTGAGAAATGTATTTCAGAGCAAAATTCTGCTGGAGCAGCACTATTAACTGATTCATTTTGAAAAAAATTTTTTTTCCCATGACAGTATCCTTCTAAACTTGATTATTTCAAAAAGAAAGTCCATTACCTTCCAGGTATATCCAGAGTCACAATACTTTTGTATGTTTTCCTTAAATTCATCTGGTAAGGCCAAACAATATTTCTTCCAGAGGATATCATTTTCTTTTATTTTTTCATTCCAATCTTTACATACACTGGACGCAATACATAAATGTTTCACATCAAGATAGGCAAATATTTTGTAAATAATTTCTAATGGAAAAATGTCCAATGTACTCTTCTGTTCAGCCATTATGGATTACAAATATCTGAAACCACAAACAGAATTGTTAAAGGGACATTTTACGGCCAAATCTGGGGTTTAGGCAATAAACTGAATAAAACAACAGTTCTACTGTCATAAGTTTGAAAATTTTCATAAGTTTGAAAATGGCAGAAATGATCTGATTGCTTGTTATGGGTATCTCCAGTGGGGTAATATGGCACCTATATTAGTAAATTAGCCATCAAGCAGTGCCATGAATAGAGGCCACTGTTCCACAATAGAAGATGGACAAAACATTTAAAGGACCAGTAACATCAAAAAAATTAAAAAAAAAATTCGTTAGTACACAACAAAAAAAAACACCAACACAAATTATACGCCCTTTCGCCGTTTCTGTACAAGACAGGAAGCAGAGTTTCTGTAAGTTATTTCTTAATAAAGACTTTGCTTTTTTAAAGTATAATTTGTGTTGGTGTTTTTTTTCATTGTGTACTAACGAATTTTTTAAAAATATTTTTTGATGTTACTGGTCCTTTAAGGGGAAGTAAATTTTCCTTAAGGCAGAGCCAGATGAGAGACTTTCAAATGGCGCTTTTCATAAAAGTGTCCTGCAATGTTATCCTGTCAGGCAGGGGCGTAACTACCGGGCAGGACTGCTTCGCCAATGAGGCAAGTTGAGGCCGTTGCCTCAGGCGGCAGTGCCCCACTAGGTACCAGGGGCAGCAAAAATGCTGCTTCTGGTACTTTAAGAGCGAATTTCCGGGGGAGGGGGGGCAGCAGCAATTGCTGCTGCCTCAGGCGGCGGAGGGGCCAGGATCGCCCCTGCTACCGGGGGAGCAGGGGGTGCAAATGGGCCAGGGCCCGCACCCCCGCAGGGCCCCCCCAGAAGATCATGCGCGCTGCAGCCAGCTGGAGTCGGCTGCAGCGGCACAAAAAAATCGCGCACACGAGGGTGGGGGCGGGCCCGTCTGCACAGCTCGCACCAGGGCCCGCCCCCACCAAGTTACGTTACTGCTGTCAGGTCAGGACAAGTATTATTGTCAAGAAGTAAAGCTTAACTGACAGTTATTCTGAGTTTGGTCATTGATTTATGGTGGCTTGTACCATCTATTTTATGAGAAAAGTGCAGTGTGACTTAAGCTGGCCATAGACGCAAAGATCTCATCTTGGAACGTGTGTGGAGAGTCCCGACATTTTTCATCCGGCGGAGATCGGTCGTTTGGTCGATCGGACAGGTTAGAAAATTTCTGCCGGCTGCCGATAATATCTCTGTGTGTATTGCCGATCGTACGATTTTCAGTGGGAGACTGTCACCAGCTTTGTCTATCGTACGATTGCTGTCAGGGGCAGAACATCGGCTGATCTGTTCATTAACTGCTTTATTTGGTCGGAATGGTAAGACTTTGATCTGAATGGTTAGTGGCAGGTGGGGAGATGGGAAAGTCCAATCGTACATTGATTCGTACGATCGGATCTTTGCCTCTGTGGCCAGCTTAACATTTTCTAAACATTTTCTGAATGAGGACAGTATGGGCAATGCTCCCAATTGGATCTCAGTGATAGAAGTAAGTTCTGACAATACTGAGCATGTTGGCTACATTAGAGTATCCAGATATGTGAGGCTCATTGCTCTAAGTTATGTAAAAATGCAGGATCAACCACAGGGATTATTTATTATAAGTATTCTTCATTCACACAAATTTCATGTAGTAGCAACAGCCTTTCCTTTATGACTCATATATCTAGTACTCGCTACTGTATGGGACCTGTTATCCAGAATGCTTGGGACCTGAGGCTTTTCTGGATAATGGATCTTTCTGTAATTTGACTCTTCATACCGTAAGTCTACTAGAAAATCATTTAAACATTAAAGGGGTTGTTTGCCTTTAAATTAACTTTCATGAAGATGTAGAGAGTGATATTCTGAGAAAATTTGCAATTGGTTTCCATTAATCATCTCATAGAAAACCATTTAAACATTGAAGGAGTTGTTCACCTTTAAATTAACTTTCATGAACATGGTTTTCATTTTTTTAGTATTTGTGTTTTTTAGTTATTTCACTTTTTATTTAGAAGCTCTCCAGTTTGCGATTTCACAAATCTGGTTGCTAGGTTCCAAATTACCCTAAACACAATGCATTGATTTAAATAAGAGACAGGAATATGAATAGGAGAGGCCTGAATAGAAAGATGTGTAATATAATGTAGTAATAACAATAGATTTGTAAACTTACAGAGCATTTGTTTTTAAATGGGGTCAGTGACCCCCATTTGAAAGCTGGAAAGAGTCAGAAGAAGAAAGCAAATAATTAAAAAAACTATAAAAAAGAAATTGAAAATTTGCTTAGAATTAAACTTTCTATAACAAATAAAAAGTTAACTTAAATATGAACCACCCCTTTAAATAAACCCAAGAGGCTGATTTTGCTTCCAATGAGGATTAATTATATCTTAGTTGGGATCAAGTACAATCTACTGGTTTATAATTACAGAGCATTTGTTATTTAGATGGGGTCAGCGATCCCTATTTGAAAGAGTCAGAAAAAAAGTAAAAAATAAAAAAAAACTATAAAAAATAAATAATGAAGACCAATTGACAAGTTGCTTAGAATTGTCAACTCTAAAACATACTAAAAGTTGACTTTAAGGTAAATCACCCCTCTAACATTGTTATTAACAGAGATTATAGAAATGCTACAAAAAATTATTTCTCAAGTACAGTAAAAAAAAAAAAAAAGTATTTTCTGTTTTACTAAATTCTATTTGCTTAGCCCATTCATTTTCAACTTCAACTTGAACCAGAGATCTTTACCCTTATGTTTAAAGTTCACTATCCAATATGTTAGAAATAAAACAAAGTTAAATTTTTGAACAAACCACTTTATTTGGAAAACAACAAATGCAAAACACAGAAAACAAATCCAAATCTTAATTGGCAGAAATAGCAAAGACATTTAAAGCTATGAAAGCATGGGGGCCTAATACTTCTTTCAGCCTTTGTCCTTAGACCCCTGCTGGTCACGACTAGGGGCTAAACTACACTTGAAATTTTGTAGGATGGTGTGGGATCTCCGGATTGCATCCTACAAATCAGATGTAGTCACATGGGTCAATATATAATGGGACTGATACAAAAATCAGAAGTGTAAACTACATGAAACAGAACTGTCGAATGCAGGTGTTGTATTCTGCGTATTCATCTGACGAGATAAAATTTGTTGATGCCATTGAAATACATTCAATGTTGGATGTAGATGAACAAAACACACCACTCGACTTTATCAATTTAACATTACAGCTATAGGGAACAAATTATGTAGATCCTACAATGTCTTGTGGTGGTGCAGGACAAGATCAGATAAAATCTGAGCCACAAAATCTGATTAAAGTCTCCTATGTAGTTTAGCCCTGACAGAACACTCATTGTTTTGTGCTTGTGCCCTTGCTGGCTCTTCAGTTTACCCTGATGCACAAGTGCTGCTTGTTGGTCTTCCCTGAATACTATCTGCAAAGTGTTTCAAAATAGTGTTTGTTTCTTTACAAGCATCTATTAATATATTATATCTTTCCATGGATAACTCCTGCAGATTATGCATTTGAGTAAAATGCCTTGACAGATGCTTCCATCTTTTCTTCTCTACAGACATGCAAGTCTTGGCCAAATTTATAAATTGCGTCATGTGTTGGCGAGTTTGAATAGATGCCCTGCTAGGAATTCGCCTTCTTCTAGCAAATGGTCCTGAACTTCTCCTTCGGCCTCCAGTGTTTGTTGCAGAGACACTTTCTGGAGCAACTTGACGTGGTAATGACCCAGTAGCAAATTCTTCCTCTATGAGAGTATCAATGATTGTTTCTTAAAAAAAATGTTATAAATATATTAGAATATTGTTTTACACACGCTCACTTACATGCTCACTCTTACAAATATACACAATACTAACCTTGAGCATTGCTTTGTTGTTGTTCTTCCATCATCCCTATCTCTGTAATGTCTCCTCTACAGAAGTCTTCCACCTCTCTGGACTCTTGAAGCTCCTCAATCTGTTGCCGAAGCACTAGGCAAAAGTGATACATTAAAATTAAAAATAAATATTAAGTTTCAATCCAGATTGTTTTTGTATAAAACACAGTGGTAACAGGCCCATGAACGTTCTGCAACTGTGTGTGCCTGAAGTGGGGCAAGTGTGTGTGTGTGGGTGGGCTGGAGCTGAACTACCTCTCCAAGCCTGTTAGCAAGAAGGCAGCGAACATAAGAAACAATACCATAAGCCAGGGTGTGTATATGGGGGGTGGAGCTGCACTATTTCCCCCTGCATGCTAGCAAGCAGGCAGCTAGAAGTGACAGTTTATCAATGCAGCTAACATCAGTAACAATAAAATAACATAGGCAAGGGTGTTGGGGAGAGGAGAATGCAGATTCTAAAATGCTTCTCCCAGTCTGCTAGCAAGAAGGCAGCTAGACGTGACAGTCTGTCAGTGCAGATAACATAAGCAACCATACAAGAATGCAGCTAGAAGAGACAGACTATCATTGCACCTAACATAAGCAACCATACCATAAGCAAGGGTGTGTATATGGGGGTGGAGCTGCACTATTTCTCCCAGCATGCTAGCAAGCAGGCAGCTAGAAATGACAGTCTATCAATGCAGCTAACATCAGTAGCCATAACATAAGCAAAAGGTGTTGGGGGAGGAGGCTGTTGATGCTGAAATGCTTTTCCCAGTCTGCCAGCAAGAATGCAGCTAGAAGAGACAGTCTATCAGTGCATCTAACATAAGCAAACATACAAGAATGCAGCTAAAGGAGACATCCTGATAGCACAGTCTCAAAACTCTCACATTCTCAGCTGTCTGTCTCTCTTTGTCCTGCTGAGACTCCTGTCAAGGTTATTTACGTAAGGCTGAATCCAACCGGTGGGATGTCTTCTGTGAAAAGGCAGGTCCTTTTGGCTGCATAATTATGATGAATATATGATGCACGCAGGTTTGATTGGGTAAAGTGCTGTTGTTGACATCTTCACTCAATAAAGTTCGTCAGATTTTGAAGAAGCATATTTTCTGCCATAAATGTGTCGGTAAAAAATGCCATAATAAATGCCATAAAACAAGACTATTTTATAGCAGAAATATTCACAGGCTTGTTTTAACTTTAAGAAAATTGTGAAACTCGTGGAAATGAATGCTAACGTTGACTGGTATGTGAGTGTCGATAACGGCGTATATTTTTTTCGGTATAATACTTGCAGGGATAACGCACGGAAAATGATAGATACATTTTTTATGAGGTTTAGTAAACGAACGCCCTTGTACCTATTCCTCTTTTTCATACGTGACAATGTGGCCTGGAATCCCCATTGACATATCAAAATACAAGCCTTTGCAGTAGTGATGTGTGGGCCGGCCCGATACCAGCGGGACCCCCGGGTTTACCCGTGAGTTGGTTGGGTTCGTGCCAACCTCACACCCCCATTTGCAGGTGGCAGGTGGGTCCGGGTCAAGTTCTTCTTCCTGCTCTCCCTGCCGCCACCTTACACTGACAGCTTCCGACTTTCGGTTTTATAGCCGCGCGTCTGCTTGCCCCGCCCCTTCTATGACACCATCGGCAGGGCGGCGCAGGTCTATAAAAGGAATATGGAAGTCAGGCGCGGGTGGTGGGAGGTCGGATATCGGGCGGTGCGGGTCGGGAAAAACCCAGCCCGCACATCACTACTTTATAGTCCATTTAGGAGTGCAGAGACCTCTCGCTCAGGTGTCAGAAATTTCCCAACCCCAGCTGCTCACACTTACACTGGCACGAGTGAGCAGGAAGCAGGGGACAAGATCCAGAAGGCGGGTGGAGGGGCTGGGTAGGAGTGCGCCAAGCCCCTGCAAATATTTTTTTTTTTTTACAGGTGTACACAGCTCACAATGGGGTAGTGATGTGTGGGCCGGCCCAATACCCGTCTGGTTCGGGCCGACCTAGCAACCCCATTTGCGGGTGGTGGGTCCGGGTTCTGCATCATCGGAGGGGCGGGTCTATAAATGGAAGTTGGCCGTGGGCAGGTGTGATTGGAGGGAGGATGGGTAATACCCGACACACACATCACTACAGTGGGGCAATTTTCTTAGGACAGAGCTTGGATATGCCTCCTGGCACTGCACTCCTCCTCAATCTGGGAGACCAGAGTGAAGTTTGTCCGAAGGGCACCCAGGGTACTAAATAACACAATAACAATTTATTATGTTATTTATAAAGTGCCAACACACATATACAGCGCTTTACAGAGATTATACATTATTTACACCAGTCCCTAATGTTTTAACTCTAAGGAGCCAATTAATCTGGCTGTATGTTTTTGGAGTGCAGAAGGAATTTGCAGCACTTGCATTTAAAGAACTAGTCATGTGGCAATACATACACATTCCAATATTAGATATATTTAAATGAAAAAAAATTAAATATATACACATAATATGTACAGCATATTATTGTATCTTATCTATATCAATGTGTAAGAAACAATGGCTGTTTCCTTTCTCCCTACATATGAATAGCATTAGATAGAGATATTTCCCGCTTCAAATACTACAAAAAAAATAGAAAAACTTGCGTGGCATTTCTATAAAAGGAAGTGCTTGTTTATTTTTTCCTGATTCATTTATCAGAGCAACACAATATTAGGTGAACAATTTAAATATAAATCGTTTTTTGGTCTTAAAACATTATTAAACGAAAACATATTAGTCAGCCTTTGGGGTGCCTTATTTTTCTGTTTTTCTGTTTTGCTATCTATGCTGTCATTCTGGTTGGCTAGCAAAACACAAAGCTCAAAAGAGCTTGGGGGAAGTAACATTACTAATACTTAATAAAGATAAACACTTTAATCTTAAAGAAGGAGCAGCTGTGAAAGTCACAATTTTACACTGGTGTGCATGAAGTTTTCATTGTATGTTGCACCTTGTACAAGTATGGGATATGTTATCCAGAATGCTCGGGAGCTGGGGTTTTCCAGATAATGAATCTTTCTCTGATTTGGATCTAATCATCTAAGTATTAAATAAAGCCAAAGCTGGTATTGATTGATCCCATATCTGAACAAAATAACAATAAAATAATACAAAATAACCCTTGTTTGAAAGATGGAAAGCAGCATATTTCAAAACTAGGGAATCATCTAAACATTAAATAAACCCAATAGGTTGGTTTTACATCCAATAAGGATTAATTATGTATATATAAACTTTGAGAAAGGCCCTGGGGGCGGAAACGTTAGTCCATAACTTTATAATAAATTATTATTTGATACTTTTAAGACCTGTGAGTGCTGATCCTCACTTTTGTATTATACGAAGTATTAGCTGATCTATACTACTTTTTTCATGAGTGCAGACATCTATCCCTTGGAAATATATATATATATATATATATATATATATATACAGTCCATAGTAGGTAACTGCCTGGGTGCTGGTTATAACATAACATAACAAACCACAGAAGAAGAACCGCAACTCCAAGGTCTTGTTGAAGGTGAAAAAAAGTGCAAATTTATTGCAACATTTCGGCTCACTGACTGACTTGGAGTTTCACGACCATATAAAAACACGAGGCCAAATGCCTGGGGACCGAAACGTTGGATTAATATGTAACACTGTATACAAATAAAGCATTTCTTCACTTCAACTACAGTGAGTGCTGATCCTCTATCTGCTATATATTAGGGATGCACTGAATCCAGGATTCGGTTCGGGATCAGCAGGATTTTTTTTTTTTTCAGCAGGATTCGGATTCGGCCGAATCCTTCTCCCCAGCCAAAACGAATCCGAATTTGCATATGCATATTAGGGGCGGGGAGGGAAATTGCATGTCACAAAACAAGTAAGTAATACATGTTTTCCCCCTTTCCACCCCTAATTTGCATATGCTAATTCGGATCGGTATTCGCCCGAATCTTTCGCAAAGGATTCGGGGGTTCAGCCGAATCCAAAATAGTGGATTCGGTGCATCCCTAATATATATATATATAGAGAGAGAGAGAGAGAGAGAGAGAGAGAGAGAGAGAGAGAGAAAATAGGCCCTGGCATTTCATTTACACAGAAGCCCAAACAGCCCCCCACCAGCCCAATAAATCATGAATGCCTGTGGGATCTTACAGCAGCCCCTCTGGCATTTGCCAGAACTCACAGATTGCCTGTCTGGGCCTGGATATAGTGAACTGGTAACTGGAGAACAGTTTGAAGGGAGATATAATTCCCCTAGCGGCAGGCTAGATCTGCTAGCTGCCAGACAGAACATGGCCCAGAATAAGATTGAGCTACGTGCAGAGAGGGTTGAGAGCTTGGATCTGGGTGAAACAGTTTGGGGTGCTGCTGTTTGTTTTCCCAAAGGAAAAGGGACTCTGTAAAGGTACTGTGACTCTGTGGAGTACTTTTCTGTTTTGGCAGGGAATCCCAGTAGAGGGCCGGTAGAGTGGAAAAATACCTTGTGCATTAGTTATAGCCCAAGTGTGGCCAGGTTTTTGTTTTATTTTGTTTTATACCTATTTGCTCATAGAGTCTGAATATGTGAACAATAAATGGACTTTAAAGAAATGTCTGTTCTTCTGATCCTGCTCATAATATATATATATATCTTAAACTGTTATTTTTTTTTTGTTTAGAGAGATAGAGGTACTGTGAGCCAAAGAGAGCACTTCTGAGTTTGGGACATTTAAAGGACCAGTAACATTCATTTTTTAAAAAAAAAAATAGTTTCCAAGACAGTTTTAACTTTAAAATCGCAAAGCTTTATTAAGAAAAGACTTACAGATTCTCTGCATGCGCTACACTTCAGAAACGGCGATAGGGCAACGATCCATCATGCAGTGCTCGATTTCTCCTCCCTGGCTATCTCCTATAGAAGGCAGGGAGGAGAAATTGAGCACCGTACAACGGTTTGTTGCCCTGTCGCCATTTCTGAAGAGGAGCGCATGCAGTGAATCGGTAAGTAATTTCTTAATAAAAGCACTGCAATTTAAAAGTTAAAACTGTCTTGGTGTTTTTTTTTTCGTTACAAAGAAACACATTTTTTAAAAAAATAAAAATTTATGTTACTGGTCCTTTAACAGTGGTTGAATTCCGTGGCTGTATTTGTGTGTTATCCTGTATAAACATGACATTGAAAATGTTTTTAAAAAGAAAACTAGTGAATTACTGAATTTTAAAATTCTATTTACAATAAAATTATATGTATATTTAAAAATTAGGTTGCATGTTCATCAAAAGAATATGTTGCATCAATAGTTGTGATTATAGATGGAGATAAATGTAATATATAATGTCTATATATGTCTGTGTTTGTCCCCATTCAACTGTTAATGTTTATTATCTAGTTCCTTCTCTCTTCGGCTTCAAGGATCTCTCCCCAGGCATCTTTATCCAGGGGAAACATGCTGTTCCCTGGAAGCTCTTTAAATGATCTAATGTGGCTAAACCTCCCATCAAGCCAGTTATGCTGTACTCTCTCTCTTGCTTTATCCATGCTGGTTCTTTGCAAGGTTTCCTTGGAAAAAGAAAGGATAGGAAAAAGTCAGAAAGCATTTGAGCATTGCATCACAAAATGAAAACTTATGAAAAAAAAAAAATCTTATATAATACCAATGACTGCCACAAGGCACATAAAGCGTTATAGTTAGTTTCGGAGCATGTATCTAAAATATACCCCACTCAATTTTTTAATGAAGACTCAGAGAAATAGGAGACAGAAGACTCTTAATTATAGAAATTATAAACATAAAATATAGTAATATCATTTATAGTGAATAATTAGTATATGTATATGTGGTTTTTATTTTACTTCATCCTCCTGCTTGTTGAGTGAAAAACAAAGAGGTCTAATTATGGATTTCGTTTCTCTCATAGGTAATGAGGGCATGTCACATTCCAGTGGCATAACTACTCACCGGAGGTCCCTGGTACAGGATGGGCTCCTGGGCCCCCTGTCGGGCCCTCCCCCCTATGAATTGTGCCAGCTGTAAAATCTCCCCCTGCCCAGCATCCTGCCATAACCTCTATTGCAGCTCTGGCAGGCCCCAAGGGGGTGTGGGCCCGGGTGCGATCCCCCCTGCTGCACCCCTGGTAGTTACGCCACTAATTTAACCCTCATTCTGGGGTTAAATTAATCTTTCTTGAGTTATCGTTTTGCTTGAGATGTATCTTTGCCGCATTATGAACATTTGCTTTTGTTCAATGGTTGTAGTTCAGCACTATGAACATCAACTTGTATGGCTGCACCAACGTGATTAACAACAACAAAAATACGGAGCCACACACACTCAAGATTAATGCGGTTGGGGTGCTTACTCCACCAACATGGTTGCCAGCCATCCCAGCTGATCCACCAGCCAGAGGTGAAAGGGCCATGCCTCCTTCAAGTAACAGACGTGACCGTGCTTACAATAAGTGCCGTGTTGCCAGAAGTAGTTGTTTTTCCAATAAGATATTTATAAACAACCACTGGAGAAATGGAATTTGCCTGACTATTCTGTGCCAGGCAATAGGCTAGGATTATTTCAGTTAAAGTAATGGAGCCAGTCTTCTCAAACTGCATTAGTTGTCCCCACTTCCGTCTAAGGAACAGACTAATGATATACGCAGGCAGTTGCAGGATATTACCTATTATTTAAAGAACCAGTAACACCAAAAAATTAAAGTGTTTTAAAGTAATGAAAATAATGTAATGTTGCCCTGCACTGGTAAAACTGATGTGTTTGCTTCAGAAACACTACTATAGTTCATATAAACAAGCTGCTGAGTGGCGGAAATTGAAAAAAGGCTATATGGCACCGGATAAGTAGTGGATAATGATACCATTATGTTTAACAGAGCTTATCTGATATCTGTTGTGTAACCTGAGCCTTTCTACTTTGAATGGCTGCCCCCATTGCTCCACAGCAGCTTATTTATATAAATAATAGTAGTGTTTCTGAAGCACACACACCAGTTTTACCAGTGCAGGGCAACACTGCATTATATTTTTATTACTTTAAAACTATTTCATTTTTTGATGTTACTGGTCCTTTAAACCTATAAACCTTCTAGCATCAAATATATCCATTACCTTCCAGGTATATCCAGAGTCACGATACTTTTTTATGTTTTCCTTACATGCATCTGGTAAGGCCAAACAATATTTCTTCCAGAGTATATCATATTCTTTTGTTATGTTATTCCATAGTTTACAGACCCTGGACACAATACATAAATGTTTCAAGTCAAGATAGGCAACTATTTTGTAAACCATTTCTGACGGCAAAACATCCAGTATATTCCTCTCTTCAGCCATGGATGGCAAAAATCTGAAATCACAAACATGATTGATAAAGGAACATTTTATTGTCAAATCTGGGGTTTAGGAAATAACACCTAAATAAAACAACAGTTCCACTGGCTACCATAAGTTTGAAAATGGCTGAAATGATCTGATTGGTTGTTATTGGTAACTCCAGTGGGGTAATGTGCCACGTATATTAGTAAATTAGCCATCAAGTAGTGCCATGACTATTTGATCACTAGATGCCACTATTCCATATTAGAACTTGGCCATAATTATAAAGGGGTTGTGAGTTTTATCATAAGGCAGGGCAACATGAGAGGCTTTTTCATAAAAGTGCCCAGCAGTGTTATCCTGTGCCTGAGTCAAAGGTCAGGACTAGTTGAGAACATTATTATCAAGAAGTAAAGTGGGGCAGTTATCGGAGTTTGGCCATTGAGCTTCTACCACCTCTTTTATGAAAAAGTGCAGTATTAACAAAGATTTTCATATACAGGTATGGGACCTGTTATCAAGAATGCCCAGGACCTGGGGTTTTCCGGATAACGGATCTTTCTGTAATTTGGATCTTTATGCCTTAAGTCTACTAGAAAATCATGTAAACATTAAATAAACCCAATAGGCTGGCTTTGCCTCCAATAGGGTTAATTAAATATTAGTTTGGACCAAGTACAAGCTCCTGTTTTATTATAACAGAGAAAAAGTAAATCATTTTTAATAATTTGGATTATTTTGATAAAATGGAGTCCATGGGAGACAGCCTTTCTGTAATTAGGAGCTTTCTGGTTAGCGGGTTTCTGGATAATGGATCCCATACCTGTACTACCAACAGCCCTTCTTCATTTCCAGTACTCACTATCTATCATTATTTCCATAGCTTCTTTATGCCTTGGCAGTGTTGTTTTCCTACCAAGGAGCTATACTTTATTTTCTTAAAATTCCTGTTGTTTCTGTTACGTTTTCCCCAGATATTACTTATCATTGAGTATCAGGAAAATTGCAGTTGCCATTAACTTGACTTAGTGGACTAGGATAATCTCCCCTAAAGGGCACCCGGAGGCCATTGTCCTCTGTCGCTCCCCCCACAAATGTGCATCCTTTCCTTACTGGAGCGCTATGGGTGAGGTCACATGGAGCATTTTTACGTTGTGTTTTAAAAAAAGCACGCTCGATCATAAATACGCCAATGAAACCACATGCGCATGATAATGTGCATTTTTCAGCCTGTGCATTTCTGTTTTTTCTCATTTCCCACAAATCCACTCGGAAGAATATTAGTAAACTTTTGTGCATAAAAAGCCAAGTGGAAAAGCAATTTACATACAAAATGTAGCCGGACTGATCGTCAATACGAAATGTCACCAGCATACAACGCTGTAAATACATATATGCGTAAAACATCTCGCGAGAGTTTGTCCACCATATTGAAAATATGCAGCATATTTCAGTGAAGTATATTTCCAAACCTGTGGATCCCATAAATTTCAAGTTTCCTTGGCTTTCTGCTGAAAAACGCAAATACTGGCGTTGTGTGGCATATGTTGGCTCTCAAATGCCCTGTGGGATTTGCTATAGTGCGTATTCTATTATTTTTAGTAGGGCTTCATTTTGTGCGTATTTACACCAGAATAAGCGGTTTTAAAAAACACACGCCCTGTGCAACCTCGCCTTAATTGCTTAGTGCTTGAACATCATGCTCATCACCAGTGCGGCTGGATAGCATGCCACCCCTTAATTTATCCCGCCCTAGGCTCGGGGCATTTATGGCCTCCCTGCAAATCCGGCCCTGATGGTGTCATAATGTGATTGTGATACTTTACTGGTTTCTTATCCTTCCTTAGGTCATAAAAGTAAATTTGTAGGGGAAGGAAGGACAAGTAAAATTATTGCGAGCGTTAGTAAGTTATCTCAGAGTAGCATTCTGCTGGCTAAAGTCCAAATTACCCTAGCAACCATGAATTTCTTTGAATAAGAAAGTAGAATATGAATAGGAGAAGGTTGTTTGTCTTGTAAAATTGGTTTTAATTTTCAATTATTTGTGTTTTTTCAGCAATTAAGCTTTTTATTCAGCAGCTCTCCAGTTTGCAATCTCAGCAATCTGGTTTCTAGGGTCCAAATTACCCTAGCAACCATGCATTCATTTGAATAAGAAAGTAAAATATGAATAAGAGAGGGTTGTTTGTCTTGTAAAATTGGTTTTCATTTTTTATTATTTGTGGTTTTTGAGCGATTTAGCTTTTTATTAAGCAGTTCTCCAGTTTTCAATCTCAGCAATCTGGTTTCTAGGTTATTCAGCAGCTCTCCAGTTTGCAATCTCAGCAATCTGGTTTCCATGGTTCAAATTACCCTAGCAACCATGCATGGATTTGAATAAAAACATTGAATATGAATAGGAGAGGGTTGTTTATCTTGTAAAACTGTTTTTCATTTTTTATTCTTTGTGTTTTTTAACTATTTAGCTTTTTATTCAGCAGTTCTCCAGTTTGCAATGTCAGCAATCTGGTTTCTAGGGTCCAAATTACCCTAGGAACCATGCATTGATTTTAATAAGAAAGTAAAATATGAATAAGAGAGGGTTGTTTGTCTTGTAAAACTGGTTTTAATTTTTTATTTGTGGGTTTTGAGCTATTTAGCTTTTTATTCAGCGTTTCTCTAGTTTGCAATCTTAGCAATCTGGTTTCTAGGGTCCAAATTACCCTAGCAACCATGCAATGATTTGAATAAGAAAATAGAATATGAATAGGAGAAGGTTGTTTGTCTTGCAAAATTGGCTTTCATTTTTTTGTGGTTTTTGAGCAATTTAGGTTTTTATTCAGCAGTTCTACAATTTGGAATCAGCAATTTGGTTTCTAGGGTCCAAATTACCCTAGCAAATATGCATTGAGTTCAATAAGAAAGTAGAATATGAATAAGAGAGGGTTGTTTGTCTTGTAAAATTGGGTTTCATTTTTTATTATTTGTGGTTTTTGAGTGATTTAGCTTTATAGTCAGCAGTTTTCCAGTTTGCAATCTCAGCAATGTGGTTTCTAGGGTCCAAATTACCCTAGCAACCATGCATTGATTTAAATAAGAGACTGGAATATGAATAGGAGAGGCCTGAATAGAAAGATGAGTAATAAAAAGTAGCAATAACATTAAATCTGTAGCCTTACGGAGCATTTGTTATTAGATGGGGTCAGCGACCCCCATTTGAAAGCTGGAGTCAGAAGAAAGCAAATGGTTTAAAAACTATAAAAAATAAAAAATGAAGGCCATTAGCCATTCTATAACATACTAACATTAAATTTAATGATGAGCCACCCCTTCCCAGGTTCCACATGTAACCCAACTGTTCTGTGTATGAGAATGAAAAGTTTGATTTATTAGTAATAAAGTGACATCTAGTGGACTGTAGCACTGACAAGTTATTTTGGGTAACGTTGTAGAACAAAGGCCACTATCTTATTTGAGGGCTCACAGACTAGTCATTTGCTCTAGGGACATTATTTCCCCTGAGCTTTACAAACTCTCAAGGTATTTCCCTCGTTCCATTTCGTTACCCTGGCACCGCGTTATCACGTGACGCTATTGTTTATTTCTGGGAAGACTTGTATCGTCTGCCGATTGGCTTACCACGCACCACGTGCTTTCGTTCCTTTCGCCCCTGACGAGGAAGTGCTCTGCGAGTGGGCCGTGAAGCTGGAGGGATTCTCTGTTGTCGGAGCGCAGACTTTGTCACGTTGTTCAGTAGCGGGATCATTGACAGCTCCCTGGCTTCGCCATGTCAGGCTTTCAGCTGGAGGCTGTGGAAGGCAGCGGGGGCGCGTCACTGTCCGAGGGGGAGACCATGATCGGAAGAGGACCGTTCCTTGGTGTAAGTCATCTGTCAGTAAAGCTCACGTGATATTTCTGCTGCTGAAGTTCGACTCTGTGGCAGGAACAAGTACATGCTTTAAAGGGACACGCCCGCTTTTCTGTGGCACTGTATTCTTCCCATTCTTTTATTTACAAAAAATACGCATGTTCCTAATCTCTATTATGTACAGCACTGAGGCAAAATTAAACTCGCTCTCCCTTTCCCCCTGATTTGTTTAATGGCGGTAAGAGAATTCTTTATAAATCAACCCCCAGCTGCAGCCTTTGCTAGGTTTGGAGATAAGGAGCAGCTCATTATACATTAGGGGTGATTTATGACCACAAGTACAGTCGGCTGCCTTCAGAAATCACAGGGTTCTGTACAGCAACATTTTCTGGGCCCCCTGGTCCCCGCCTGCCCCCAAGCCCAACCCCATATCTCGCCCCCACCCCACAGTAAAAAAGCCAAACAGACATCAGAGCTAAAACAGTAACCCCCCTACGTTATAAAAAGCCATTGGTGATCTCACCCCCCAAAGAGAGGACGGGAGCTCCGGTACCAGCATTATTTTTCTCTGTACCCTCATTAGTCGATTAAGTTAAGTCCCGGTGAAGCTGCATTGGGATTGGATAGGCTGGAGGGAAGTTCCTATTACACCCATCCAATCCCTGCATACCTCCCCAACAATTTTTTCGACCATGCCCAATTTTTTAGCCACACCTCCTCATTACCATGTTTATTTTACGAAATTTGTCAGGTTATGAAAGTTCGAACATATATCTGTTATTACAGTTTTGCTAATGAAGGTGAATTGCCGTTAAGCTGTGAGTCTAACTTTTCCCAAGGGACCTGTTATCTTATATTGTTACAATTACTAACTTGCTTATCTAGAAATTGTTACAAAAGTATCTTATCTGCAGCTGTGGCTGTTCTGGGCTCTCTGCCAAAAGCCAATTAAGTTAGAAACTTTGTTTCTTTTTCTGGCTGTTCCGTGCAGAGAAAAACAGGACTTTTCAGTACAAACGAGGGACTGCCAATTGAGCTGTCAAAAGAGGGACTATCCCTCTAAAATGGGACAGTTGGGAGGTATGTCCCTGTACAGCTTTACTTGGACTTAAACAACCAATGAGGGTATACCGGAGCTCCCGTCCTCTCTTCTAAACTTTGCAGCAGGCTGACAGTAAGGGGGCCCGGCTAATCAAGTAAGTGAAGCATAGCCTGGCCCCCCCTAACACAAAAACCTGTGGGGCCCAGGACAACTGTCCCCCCCTGATGGCAGGCCTGAGTACAGTTGCAGGACTGCTTAAAGGAGAGCTAAACCCTTAACATTAATATGGCTAAAAATGCCATATTTTATAGACTGAACTTATTGCATCAGCCTAAAAGTTTCAGCTTGCCAATAGCAGCAATGATCCAGGACTTCAAACTTGTCACAGGGGGTCACCATCTTGGAAAATGTCTGTGACACTCACATGCTCAGTGGGCTCTGAGCAGCTGTTGAGAAGCTAAGCTTAGGGGTCGTCGCAAATTATCAAGCAGAATTTCTACCTACTTCTTTAGTTAGGGTTTAGTTCTCCTTTAAAAATTACATTGATTAAGGCTAGGGCCACACTATTCTTCAGACCTTATATCAACTGCCCCTCTGCTCTTCTTCTTCTGGGCTGCCTGCCCCTTCCTATAGTTGCCACTTGGCCAGTGTTTTACCGGCCGGGCCAGTAAAAATGTTGCTTGATGCCAATGTTATTTATAGGGAAAAAAACATAAAAATATAGGAAGGCCGGTTGCCAGACCCAGACTGGCAATCTGTGGATTCTGGCAAATGCCAGATGGACTGCTGTAAGATGCCATAGACAGTCACTATTTAGTAGGCTGTTTTGACCTCTGTGTATTTGAAATGCCAGGGCCTGTTTGAATCCCAGTCCAGGCCTTGTTTTTGCATCAAAAGGTCTCCTTGCAGTTCCATAGAGTTGCGCTCAGAGCCGCTGCTTGTGTCCTGTTCGAAAGTGCATAATTTAAAGGAGAATTCAACCCATAATAAAAAACCCTACCCTGGTAGATCACCTCCCTTCACCCTCCCCAGCCTACCTGCCACCCCCCGGGCCAAATCCTCTAATTCTTTACTTACCCCTCCATGCAGATTCTGGCCACGGGAGTTCACGGGCGCCATCTTCTTTCTTCTGTCTTTCTCTGAATTTTTGGGCATGTGCACTTGGAGTAAATTTCCGGTCCTGAACCACTGCGCATGCGCCGAAAGTCACAAAAAATTTTGGAATTTTTCGTGACTTACAGCGCATGCACAGTTGTTCGGGCCCGCAAATTTACTCCAACTGCTCATGCGCCGAAAATGTCGTTAATACACGAAGATTACCGGAGAAAGAAGAAGATGGCTGCCGTGAACTCCGAGGCCAGAATCTGCACATAGCGGTGTGTAAGTAATTAGGGGCATTGGCCAAGGGGGCAAGTAGGCTGGCTTGGGAGGAGGGAGGGGGGTTTACCCAGGGTAGGGGGGGAGGGTTTTTTTAAGCTACCGGTTGAATTCTCCTTTAATGCAGGGGAATCCTTAAAGGAGAATTCAACCTGTTCGGGAAAAAACCCTGTACCCCCCACCCCAGGTAGACACCCCTCCCCCCAGGCTAACTACCCCCCCCGGGAAATGCCCCATACTTCATACCCTCTGCGCAGATTCTTCCAGCGGAGTTCCACGCATCCATCTTCCGCGATCTTTGTAAGCTGACCGGATCGGCAATTTCTGTGTAATTTCGCGCATGCGCAGTTGTCGCAAACTGCTCCAACTGCGCATGCGCAGAAATACTGATCTCCCAGTCAGCTTACAGAGATCTCCGCTGGAAGAATCTGCGCCGAGGGGTAAGTATGAAGTATATTTCTACGGGGGGGGGGTAGTTAGCCTGGGGGGAGGAGGGAGGAGGGTCTACCTGGGGTGGGGGGTACGGGGTTTTTTTCTGAACAAGTTGAATTCTCCTTTAAGCTGCTGCAACCTCGGAAGGTGTCTGTAGCTTTAAGAGTCCCAGTGCTGGCCACTTCAATAGCCTCAAAAATGAACATAGCCCAAACCTTCTCAGTGCAATCGTGTCCAACTGTGTCACCCAACCTTTACCCCTGTCCCACACCCACTTACACAGATGTTTTTCCCCTGTCCTGGTACACCTACCCTGCCCCTGGTGTAAGCTTCATGTAAGTTGGAAGTAACATCCTGAGTGCTTTGCAAGTATTCTACCGGGACTCAACCCACTGCAGGACTTTATTTTGCAGCCATTTCTCTCCAAATGTAACGCCATAAACTGGTTCATTAGTAGCGCATGTTTGTAGCTTACTAGATGTAGGTTCTATTATTTCCATGGGGAAAAGTACAAAAATATATAAGCAAAGTTTCACAAGCATACAAATACTGTAGTTGTGTCATTTCAGGGAGAGTAACCTAGTTTGCCCGCCTAGAAAAAGAAAGCTACTAGTGATGTTTTGGGCCACCCGCACATCTCTAAAACCTACCTATAGCCATTCAGTCTGGCATTATCTTTTGCATTCAGGTACTTTGTAGTTCACTCTGTAATTTTATTGGATCATTGTCACAGTTTCAGTCATACTACCCACTTATAATCATCGTAATACCGACACCATACATATATACACATATATGGCATGGGACCTGTTATCCAGCATGCTTGGGACCTGGGGATTTCCGGATAAGGGATCTTTCTGTATTTTTGGATCTTCATACCTTAAGTCTACTAGAAAATCATGTAAACATTAAATAAACCCAATAGGCTGGTTTTGCTTCCAATAAGGATTAATCATATCTTAGTTGGGACCAAGTACAAGATACTGTTTTATTATTACAGAGAAAAAGTAAATACTTTTTGATTATTTGGGTCAAATGGACTCTATGGGAGACAGCCTTTTCATAATTCTGAGTTTTCTGGATAACAGGTTGCCAGATAACGGATCCCATACCTGGACTGATCATATACACTTGTCAGTTACTGCACAATATTTCTTTTTACATCCTGTAGTTACTTTAAGGAGTCTGCAGGTGGCGCAGTTGTAAAACCAGAGAATGTTTTTAAACAGTTTGTAATAAAAAAAAATACAGTTTGCTTATTCCATTGCTGCATACTTAACACGGACTTAACATTTCATTTACTTATATATAATAGTTGCCATTTTTTTGCCAGTTCAACGCACTCCAGTTAAACTGCAAGAGGATTAGGCACTTCAGCTGGGAAGTGTATAGTTATCAATATTCATGGTTAAATAAAAACCTGACTTTATAAAGTATGTTAATACATTAAGTATATAATAATATTCATGAAAGAAAACTGTCATTCTTCACTCATTCACAGGGTAGTTTCTCATGTGCCAGAACTGCAGCTGCAACTAAATAGTTATCCACTTCTTAGGATGACATTCCTCTTCCAGATCCCTCAACACTGGACATCTTTCTGTTTAAAGGGATTCTGTTGTGTTTTTATAATGTAGTTTTTATTTCTAAATTACACTGCTTACACTGCAAATAATTCACTCTACCATATAAAATTTAATTCCTGAACCAGCAAGTGTATATTTTTAGTTGTAATATTAGTGTGTAGGCAGCCATCTTGGGTCATTTTGCCTCGTCATGTGATTTTAGAAAGAGCCAGGACTTTAGGATGGAAATGCTTCCTTGCAGACTGTTGTTTCTCCTACTCAATGTAACTGAATGTGTCTCAGTGGGACCTGGATTTTACTATTGAGTGCTGTTCGTAGATCTACCAGGCAGCTGTTCTCTTGTGTTAGGGAGCTGTTATCTGGTTACCTTCCCATTGTTCTGTTGTTTGGCTGCTGGGGGTGGGGGTGATATCACTCCAACTTGCAGTACAGCAGGAAAGAGTGACTGAAGTTTATCAGAGCACAAGACTGGGGGCAGCTGGGAAACTGACAATATGTCTAGCCCCATGTCAGATTTTAAAATTAATTTTAAAAAAATCTGTTTCAGAAACTAAATTCAGTGCAGAATTCTGCTGGGGCTGCAATATTAACTGATACATTTTGAAAAAAGAATTTTTTCCCATGACAGTATCCTCTTCGTACCCTTTGGTGGTTTTGTATTTGTGTGTATCGTACCCATTATATATTAAATGCTGAATTTCCTTTGATTTGATGCATATAGTCAGACCAAAGTTGTAGCCTGCTGCGAATGTGGGCTGACATTTTTAAGTGCTTTAGATGTAGAGGTATGGAATCTGTTATCCGGAAACCCATCATCCGGAAAGCTCAGAATTACAGGAAGACCATCTCCCATAGGCTCCCTTTTAATCAATTCCAAATGTATTTTTTTTCTGTAATAATAAAACAGTGCACTGCACTTGATTCTAACCAATATATAATAAATCCTTATTGGAGGCAACACAAATCATATTTAGTTTTAATTTTTAAACGATTTTACAGTAGACTAGGTTTGGAGATCCAAATTATGGAAAGATCCCTTTTCCAGAAAACCCTAGGCTCCGATCATTCTGGATAACGGGTCCCATAGCTGTAATGGGTTTGATAGAGATGTTACTTGTTGCTTTTGAGTTTCACCTAGCTGTACTTATGGTGAATGCATTGTGGCCTGTCTAGTAGAACAGAAGACCATTTACAGGCATTTATACACTATCTGTGCTGGACCAACTTCAGGACCAACTTCACAATTAGGCAAGTGAAAGACTGAATGGAATGTGGCCATTATACAAATAAGTCACTGTTACCTGGGTTCCCATTCGTAAACTGGCCATAGACGTGCAGATTATTAGGCTATATATGACAAACAAACGTCCAATGCAATCTGCCGACCTGCAACTAAACATTCAGATTATTATATAGTAGTAAAGAGAACAAATCACATGATGCTCGGGCCATTAATTGACAGGCAGCAAAGTTATGTCCGACAAATTGTAGTGATCTCCCATTGATATCGTCAGGCAATACATGCAGAGATATTATCAGCAGCCAATATAATTCTTGTAACCCGTCTGATCGATTGAACGACCGGTCTTAATGGTGCGAAAAATGTCGGGATGATCCACACACACAGTCTGAAAATCGTCGGAACCTTCGTTTCATACAATGGTATCTATGCGTCTATGGCCAGCTTTAGTACGGCGATTTAGCCACATTCTGTGACAATTAGAGCTCCTTTGTACCAGTGTGATTTATCAAGGCTACAAACAGACTAGAACTCAAAACATCAATACAGGTGTGGGACCTGTTATCCAGAATTCTCGGGACCAAGGGTTTTCCAGATAATGATCTCGTTATCGGGAACCTTACTCAGTGATGGATACATTTACAACGCACAGGGGATCCCTGAGGATTCCGGTGTTCACCAACGCCCTTTAGGAGCCCCGGGCTTTGTGCTGCGGAAAACACAAGGAGAAAGTGCGTAACAGCAACAAGTCCGTAAACAAGGTACTGGCAAGGATTTAGAGGAGACGTAGTCGAGAATCAGGCAAAAGGTTCAAGGCAGGCGGCAGGAATCGGAGTCGGAAGTCAGACAGGAGTCAAAGCCAGGGATACAAATCAACAATCAACAAAACGCTTCGGCAGGAACAGTAAACTGGAACCAGCTTGGGCACAGACAAAAGGGAGGACAGGCCCTTTAAAGAAGATTTGGTGGCAATCTTCGAATTCTGAGCCTCTTCGTGATGTGGCAATGCTAGGCGTCATAACGCTGGCATCACCGAGGCCGAGAACCCGCAATCTGCGAGAGATGCGCCGGGAGGTAAGAGAAGCCGGTAATCTCCCGGCACGTCTTACAGGATCTTTCTGTAATTTGGATCTTCATATCTTAAAGGGATTGTTTGCCTTCAACCACTTTTTTTTCAGTTCAGTTAGTTTCAGATAGTTCACCAAAAATAGTCTTTTCACAATTATCTATTTTCTATTGTGTTTTTCTGATATTGAGGTGTAAAGTTTCATTTTTCACCTTCTAAAGCAGCTCTGGAAGGGGGCGCCGACTTTTTAACTGATCTTACGTTTAGTGGATACATTTGTTATCTTTGTCCCTGCTGAGCAGGATCCCTGAGGCAGCAGTTAGAATTGATACAATAGTTGCTAATGTTTCACAGATGCTGCTGAGAAACGTATCAACCAAATGTAGCAAATTGTAACATTATAGAATCTGATCTGATCACTGAGCTGCCAGACTGAAACACTAGGGACATTAAAGGGGACCCGTCACCCAAAAAAATCATTCAAAATCTTATTTTATCACATTAGTCAAGCAAAATTAACTTTAATTACACTCTATAAATTATTTGATTCTTATTTCCTTCAGTCTGGACATTCATAATTATAACAAGCAGGCAGGAGCCATTTTGTGGACACTGTTATTAAGACAAGCCTCGCATCATCTCAGAATCTTGTTTGTGCATCAGAATGTGGAACACGATGTCCATCCCCATGCACTGGCTACACAATTAAACAGTGAAGAGAACGGGGGAATGCGGGGAGAGCAGACATATAGAAAGTGCTAATTGGAAAGTGAAAGCAATTTTCTGCCCCGCCTCTATTCTAAGGAATAGAGGAGGGGCAGACAATATTTGATTGACAGCTGAGGTTTTTAAATGCTCTTACAAAAGCTATGAATGCTTTAATAAAAAATAGAAATTGGAATTCATGTTTAATTTGAAAAGGACTTTTATTATACAGATTTTTGTGTCTGGGTGACAGGTTCACTTTAAACCTTAAACTTCAATTTTGGAAGAACGGTAAAAAAATAAAAGATGGGAAGCAACTGAAAAAAGTCATTGTTTATGGTGAACAATCTGAAAACAACTGAACTGAAAAAAGTGTTTGGAAGGCGAACAACTAGAAAATCATGTAAACATTAAATAAACCCAATAGGCTGGTTTTGCTTCCAGTAAGAATTAATTATATCTTAGTTGGGATCAAGTACAAGCTACTGTTTTATTATTACAGAGAAATAATCATTTTTAAAAAAAATGTGATTATTTTATTATAATGGATTCTATAGGAGATGGCCATTGGTAATTCAGAGGTTCTGGTTTCCGGATAACGGATCCCCTACCTGTACAAAAATACACATATAGCTTAGTTACTACAAGGGTTAACTTCTACTCTGATGTATTTACACTTAGGCTGCTTCCCCCCCCCCACTTTCTAATGCATTTACAGGCCGTGGGTTTGTGGCTCAGAGAACATCCAGTCTAACCAGCTGAAAGCCCACGAAGATTATTTCCAAGGCTGTTGGAAGTGGAGAATTAAATCTTACAATCCTCGCCCATAAGAGATAGCAGGCAGCTTATTTTCTCATTTTAGCTACATAGGAATATCTTTCACTGTCTCTGTTGGAGAAAAGTAATGCTGCTAGCCATCTGCGCGTCAAAAAAAGTGTTAAAAACAGGGAAATAATTGGGGTTTTTATATACAATAACGGCCCAAATGACTTTTAGAAAGCTGCCTTGTCACCAAAATCTCATATATATGGGTTGATGAACAATGAATGGGTTTGAGGATGATCACATAGTCCTGCCAAGTGATGTGAGAAGCGGAAGCAATCCAGATATCTGTTTAACTATAACTCCTCGCCTGGAAGGACTCTTGGAGATTGCTCGGACATCAGAAAGATTTTGATTCACTAATTATATCACAAGGCTGGATTCTCTGCCAGGGAGGCATCAGGAATTCTTTCATTCATTTTACTGAAAAGTCAATTTTGTTTTGCGACTCTACAGTTACTTCTGATCTCTTTCTAAATTACAGTAGGGGGTTAATTATCCATTATTTAATAGCTGCTGGAGCAGCCTATTATTTTATAATACACAAGAGCCTAGAATATCCTGTAAATGATATCCTAATAAACAGTGCTTACTGATGTCATCGGAGCTTAGTGATGTCATTTCTATCACATGACACGCTGGAGGTCATTTATCAACACTGGGCAAATTTGCCCATTGCCAATGGCAACCAATCAGATTGTTGCATTCATTGTTTTACTTGCAGCTGGCTTTAAAGAGCTAATCACTGATTGGTTGCTATGGGTAACTGCCCATGGGAACATGTTCCCAGTCTTGATAAATGAGCCCCAACTGAAACTTGTGTATTATAATAAATAAAGTACCCCCAGTTGCAAAATATGAGGATATTAGAAGTCACCTCGGAGTTCCATGACCTGTATAAAAGCACTCAACCTTGTATTTTTATATGGTCATGGAACTCCTTAGTAGCTTATAATATCCTTATATTTTACAAGAGGGGGTACTTTATTCACTATATATATATATATATATATATATATATATATATATATATATATATATAATGGTCTGTTTTAAAATTGAAACCCTTTTTATGTGAGTTCTTTATTGTGATAGGACATGGAAACCCTATATATGAATATAAATATCCTACCAGCCTTTGCAAAACACTAAAAAATGTTTTCCTGACAATCTCCATTACACGTAAGGGACCTCTTATCCTTAACGCGTGGGACCTGGGGTTTTCTTGATAAGGGTTTTTTCTGAAATGAAGCGGCAGATATATCAAAGGTCAAGGGGAATTTTCGAATTAAAAAAAAAATGAAAATTTCAAACTAATTTTGTGTACCTCGGGAATAGTCCAAATTGAAAAATTCGAATATTGAAATTGATCATGTACTGTCTCTTTAAAAGTTCGACTTCGACCATTCACCATCTAAAACCTGCCGAATTGCTGTTTTAGCCTACGGGGGACCTCCTTGAGTCAATTTTTTTTGGAAAAACTTTGATTCGAATTTGATCGAATGTGCTGTTACTTTGATTCGTACGATTCAAATTCGACTGAATATGGACATATTCGATCGGAAATGGACCTATTCGGCCAAAAAAAACTTTGACTTAATTTCGGTTGGTCTTTTTAAATTCGAATTTTGAAGTTTTTCAAATCTGAAATTCGACCCTTGATAAATATGCCCCTAAATCTGCTAAAAAATAATTTAAACATTATTGAAACCAGTGGGATTTTTTTTTTTTGCCTTCAATTAATTACACCTTAGCTGAGATCAAGTGCACGGTACTGTTTTATTATTACAGAGGAAAAAAAAGGAAATCATTTTTTAAACCTGAATTATTTGACTATGGGAGATGGCCTTTCTGTAATTTAGAGCTTTATGGATAATGGGTTTCCGAATCATGGATCCCATACCTGTACTTCGGCTCCATGAGTCAAATCAAAGCAACAACCAAAACAGATGGAGGGTGTCCTCTGCATTCACTGTAGACTTGTGCTTGATCAGGTTTTTTAACCAGTGCATGTCCCTAATTATCAGAAAAATAGTGCATGACGGCAATACACTGCAGAAGATGATGGCACTATCTAAATAATAATAATGGAATAACATTCAGTAGGGGCAAGCGTGCCCTACTAGCTTTGCAAAGTTTTTGTGACTTTCCTTTTTTTAAAATGACTTTTTCGTCTGTTTTTCCTTAATCTAATATTCCTGTTTTATATGTAGAGCCATACAAGGCCATATTACTGAAGCAAAGGGGAAATAAATATCTGCACAAAAACAAAAAAAGTGTTATCCAAAAATAATCTCTGGAAAGACTCTCTGGCACACATTTTGCACAGCCTTTAGTCTTCATAAAATTTAGTATCTGCTTCCCGGGTTAAATTAGATGAGACAGCTTTGAACTGAAAAAAATGGAGATCCAGACTAATAGTTCATTCTTTTCCTCCCTCTGTCTCTTCAGATTTCAGACAAAAGAGTATCCAGAAGTCATGCTTTGCTGGAGGTGGTGGATCGGAAACTGCGAATTAAGCCGGTAATTGCATTGGTTTAGTAATTACTAATTTAAAGGAGAAGGAAAGATACAGAGGCATTTTATTTCCAACAGATTAGCTGCAATAGTGCAAGCTAGAATGCTATATTTCTTTTGTAGAATGTTTTACCATACCTGATTTAAAAGCTCTAGAAACTCCCTGTTTGTTTAGGATAGCAGCTGCAGTATTAGCACTTCCTGCCTGAGTCTCTCCCTGCTCACTTAAAGCTCTGGTCTCAGATTACAGCAGAGAAGAGGGGTGAGAGAAGCAAACTGAGCATGCTCACGCCCGGGGCAAGGAGGTTTAAGCTGAAGGCAGGAAGTCTGATACAGAAACCCATGTCTTCACAATAGAAGGAAAGAAATGCTGTGTTTCTTTGACAGAGGACTCAGAGCAGCATTACTTTGAGGGTTTACTGGTGTATTTATATAGACCTTTCTGATAAGGCTTACTTAGTTTCAACCTTTCCTTCTCCTTTAAGGCATTTCAATTCTTTTTTGGTTATTTATCAAAGGTTGAATGTTAGTGTTTTTTATGCTTCGATTGAACTCACAACTCGAATGGTTTCTTATTTAAAAAGAAGCTCAAATGGGAAAAACTCAGTTCTGCGAGTTCGAGTTGCGAAACTCGAAAACTCGGATTGTTTGAGTGGAAACAAAGAGAGCTGCGAAGCAGGAAGTAGTGTTCTGGCTATTATGTTAGACATCCAGTCACTCCAGCCTTTTATTTTATATATAACATTTTTCCTTAACTAACTATATTAGAAACACTTTTGTATTTTGCAAAGCCTATCTATTTGCCCAGTTTTTATTTTTATACTGAATTAATTCCTTTAAAACAAGTATTGGTGAATTTGCATGGCAGCTAACATAGCTAACACTAACATTTCAATCTCCCTGGCCAGAAGGTTTCTTATAAACTTTTAGTATGCTATCGAATAGCCAATTCTTTAATTAAGCAACTTTTCAATTGGTCTTCATTATGTATTTTTTATAGTTTTTGAATTATTTGCCTTCTTCCTCCGACTTGTATCGGTTTTCAAATTCGGGTCACTGACCCCATCTAAAACAAATGCTCTGTAAGGTTACAAATGTATTGTTATTGCTACATTTTATTTTATCTCTCCTTTTCATATTCCAGTCTCTTATTCAAATCAGTGCGTGGTTGCTAGGGTAATTGGGACCCTAGGGACCAGACTGCTGAAATTGCAAACTGGAGAGCTGCTTAATTAAACGCCAAAAAACTTAAAAAAAAAACACAAATAATAAAAAATGGAAACCAATTGCAAATTGTCTCTGAATATCTCTCTCTACACCAGGGATCCCCAACCTTTTGAACCCGTGAGCAACATTCAGAAGTTAAAGGAGTTGGGGAGCAACACTAGCATATAAAATGTTCTTGGGGTGCCAAATAAGTGGTGTGATTGGCCATTTAGTAGGATTGTCACCCTACATTGAGGTTCTGTTTGGCAGTACATCTGGTTTTTATACAACTAAAACTTGCCTCCAAGCTAGGAACTCAAAAATGAGTACCTGCTTTGAGGCCACTGGGAGCAACATCCAAGGGGTTGGAGAGCAACATGTTGCTCACGAGCTACTGGTTGGGGACCACTGCTCTACACCATACTGAAAGTAAACTCAAAGGTGATCAACCCCATGACTTACATGGTCAATGAGGCTGCCGACTGATACACACACTAAGCAATGGAGATAAGCCCAAACTCTCAGCTGCCTCTGTGGCTCTATGTTTAGGGAAAAGCAGCCAGTAGTTGGCTTCAGCCTCTTCACATGCTCACATCATCTTTCAGGGACAGATTTATCAAGGGTCGAATCAGTGTCGGACTGGGATACCAGGGGCCCACCAGAAAACATTTGTGGGACCACTTTTTAAAATATTACTCTTCCTCTCCTCACTCAACCTCTTTATTCTCCTAGTCTCTTTTCTCTACATACTATACTCTAGTCTTCCATTATTGTTCCCATAAAGAAATAGAGAATGACCATGAAATTGGCCAAATTGTTAGAAGCAAGAGGGCCCAATGACACCTGAGCCCACCGGGAGTTTTCCTGGTTTCCCGGTAGGCCAGTCCGACACTGGGGATGCACCGAATCCAGGATTCGGTTCGGGACTCGGCCTTTTTCAGCAGGATTCGGATTCGGCCGAATCCTTCTGCTCGGCCAAACCGAATCCTAATCCTAATTTGTATATGCAAATTAGAGGTGGCTAGAGAAATTGCGTGATTTTTTTGTCACAAAACAAGGAAGTAAAAAATGTTTTCCCCTTCCCACCCCTAATTTGCATATGCAATGGATTCATATTCGGTTCGGTATTTGGCCGAATCTTTCGCGAAGGATTCAGGGGTTCAGCCGAATCCAAAATAGTGGATTCGATGCATCCCTAGTTGAATTGAAAATGTCTTTTTTTTTTTTTTTGAAAATTCGTTGTTTTTTTGGGTAAAAACTGTCAAATTCGACTAGGGGGTTATTCAAATTAGATTCAAGTTTTTTTTTAAAAAAAAAATGAATTAGATTTTCAAGATTTATCATACCCTGGTCCTTTAAGAACTCAAATTTGACTATTTGCCGCCAAAAATCTGCTGAATTGCTGTTAAAGTCAATGGGAGAAGTCCAGGGATCAATTTGGAGTTGTTTGCAGCCTTCCTGACATTCAAGTCTTTTTCGGATAAAAAAAAATTCCAATCGAGTTTTTAACTAATTCGATCCGAATTTGATTCGAGTTTTCAGGTTGATCCTATTCACCCATGTTTAAAATATTAGATTTTTGCAATAAATCTCGATTGGTCAAGTTCATGGGAGTTTTTAAAAAACTCACATAAATTTGAAATTTGACCCTTGATAAATGTGCCTCCCGTGTTAGAATGCCTTTTAGAGTCTTTGTTATAACAGCTGTTTTTAGTGCAAAAATACTGCAGAGTTTCTCATGAATTCTGTAGCATTTTATTTTATAGTAGTTTGTTTGTATCCATTGCACCAGCAACAAGCAAAGTCGACAGCAAAGGAACAACAGCACGGGGGAATATATACCCTAGCAAACATTGTAATATTTCTGCAGTACTTCTTTATTTATAATACTTGTACATTTGTCTGTAATTTGCTAGGACACCCAATAACCCAAAGGATTAACCAAAGATTGGATTCATTGTGAATATGTGAATTTCCCCATAGTCATTTGAGATGTATTTATGCAGAACTAAAGCTCTACTCAGCTAAAGCAGTAGTCAATTCATATCCAGAATAATAGTGTAATAAATGACAAAGATACCAGATACTGTATGTAAAGCCTGATTCCCCTGCTCATATTTCCAGCTAATTTACATCAGTTGCTTAAACTGTGGGGGGAATATGAACATATATGTTTGCATATACAGACGTGTAACAGTCAGGTATGATAAAATTAACTCATGGAGACACATTTATCAAAGGTCGAATTTTGAATTCATGTGAGTTTTTAAAAACTCCCCTAAACTCTCATAAATTTTAAATTTGACCAATCGAATTTAAAAAAACAAAAATCACATTTTCAAACTCTGATCGATTAAATTGACCCGAAACCTAGAATCGAATTAGATTCTAATTTAAAAACCTCAATTCGAATTTTTTCTCCAAAAAAACCTCAAATTTCAGGAAGGCTGCCAACAAGTCCATACGTCTCCTATTGACGTAAACAGCAATTCGGCATGTTTTAGGTTGGCGAATTGTCGAATTTGAGTTCTTAAAGGGCCATAGTATGATAAATCTTGAAATTCGAATTTTTTTAAAAAACTCGAATTGAATTGGAATAACTCGCTAGTCGAATTTGACAGTTTTGACCATAAAAAAATTTGAATTTGGAATAAAAACTTTCAATTCGATCCTTGATAAATCTGCCCCGTACAATTTGTATCCGTGGTACAGACCTTATTGCATATTTTACCTATAACACTTCCTTGAAGGAAACTGTTGTCAGAAAATGGGGGGAAAGGGGAGCAGGGAATAGAGGATCTAAGGGTTATTGTGTTTCTGGCTACTTCACTTTAATCAAACTTGGTCCTTCAGAGAGTGCTACAATTGCGTAGCTCATCTACATTCACCTACGTCATTTCTGTCTCCTTCAGGTGCCTGAAATGTATCTAAATGATTTCTTCCAGGATACCTTGGCTTTTACTGCTTGATTTTCTGATTCTGGATTATGTAGTCACTTAAAGGGCAACTACAGCAAAATTGTTTCTCCCACCAGAGGAGCTAAAATACAGTCCACACTCCAGTTGGGGGAACAATGCTATTTTGGCTAGAAAATGCCTTTACCTAGTGCTATGTCACATAATTTTAAATGTAACGTAATTTTTTTATTAAACAAGTAACCCTTTAAAATGCAATGCTATAAAAGCTTCCAAATTGAACGTAGTAGCTTTGTCTATCATGATAGATTTGTTTCACTGAAGAGGTTTATCACAGACATTTAACCAGTTTTGGTTTTAGACATTTGTTTTCCAGGACAAATGAAAAATATTGCGTATGTACACGGAGATTAATTTGCAAAACATCAAATTCCATAGGTAGATAAAATTATCTACAGTGAAAACATTTTGTGCACTTTTAAAGTTGTCTAATTCCAGGCAGTGTTTTTCTCTGGCTACTAAAGCAAACAAAGTACTGTCTTGCATAACTCAAGGCTTTAACTCAAGGGACGAAAACATTATTTTGCCTCTTTATAGGTCCCTGGTAAGACCTCACCTGGAGTATGCAGTGCAGATTTGGGCTCCGGTCTATAAGAGGGATATAAATGAGCTGGAGAGAGTGCAGAGACTTAGTGCAACTAAACTGGTTAGTGGGATGGAAGACTTAAATCATTAGGGTAGACTGTCAAGGTTGGGGGAAAAAAAGGCGCTTGCGAGGGGACATGATTACACTTTATAAGTACATTAGAGGACATTATAGAGAAATAGCAGGGGATCTTTTTTCCCATAAAAAAAAATTAACACACCAGAGGCCACCCCTTCAGACTAGAAGAACGGAACTTTAATTTGAAGCAACGTAGGTGGTTCATCACAGTGAGGACAGTGAGGTTGTGGAATGCACTGCCGGGTGATGTTGTGATGGCTGGTTCTGGTAATGCCTTTAAAGGAACAGTAATACCATAAAATGTATGTGTTTTAAAGTAATTAAAATATAATGCACTATATAAACAAGCTGATGTGTAGCCATGGGGGCAGCCATTCAAAGCAGAAAAAGGAGAAAAGGCACAGGATATACATTAGATAACAGTTAAGCTCTGTAGTATACAATGGGATTCTACACAGCTTACCTGTTATCTGCTGTGTGTCCGGTACTTGAATGTCTGCCCCCATGGCTACACAGCAGCTTGTTTATATACAGTGGTGTGAAAAACTATTTGCCCCTTTCCTGATTTCTTATTCTTTTGCATGTTTGTCACACTTAAATGTTTCTGCTCATCAAAAACCGTTAAATATTAGTCAAAGATAACATAATTGAACACAAAATGCTGTTTTTAAATGAAGGTTTACGTTATTAAGGGAGAAAAAAAACTCCAAATCTACATGGGCCTGTGTGAAAAAGTGATTGCCCCCCTTGTTAAAAAATGACTTAACTGTGGTTTATCACACCTGAGTTCAATTTCAAAGGTTATAAAGCCATTTCTAAAGCTTTGGGACTCCAGCGAACCACAGTGAGAGCCATTATCCACAAATGGCAAAAACATGGAACAGTGGTGAACCTTCCCAGGAGTGGCCGGCCGACCAAAATTACCCCAAGAGCGCAGAGACAACTCATCCGAGAGGCCACAAAAGACCCCAGGACAACATCTAAAGAACTGCAGGCCTCACTTGCCTCAATTAAGGTCAGTGTTCACGACTCCACCATAAGAAAGAGACTGGGCAAAAACAGCCTGCATGGCAGATTTCCAAGGCGCAAACCACTTTTAAGCAAAAAGAACATTAAGGCTCGTCTCAATTTTGCTAAAAAACATCTCAATGATTGCCAAGACTTTTTGGAAAATACCTTGTGGACCGACGAGACAAAAGTTGAACTTTTTGGAAGGTGCGCGTCCCGTTACATCTGGTGTAAAAGTAACACAGCATTTCAGAAAAAGAACATCATACCAACAGTAAAATATGGTGGTGGTAGTGTGATGGTCTGGGGTTGTTTTGCTGCTTCAGGACCTGGAAGACTTGCTGTGATAGATGGAACCATGAATTCTACTGTCTACCAAAAAATCCTGAAGGAGAATGTCCGGCCATCTGTTCGTCAACTCAAGTTGAAGCGATCTTGGGTGCTGCAGCAGGACAATGACCCAAAACACACCAGCAAATCCACCTCTGAATGGCTGAAGAAAAACAAAATGAAGACTTTGGAGTGGCCTAGTCAAAGTCCTGACCTGAATCCTATTGAGATGTTGTGGCATGACCTTAAAAAGGCGGTTCATGCTAGAAAACCCTCAAATAAAGCTGAATTACAACAATTCTGCAAAGATGAGTGGGCCAAAATTCCTCCAGAGTGCTGTAAAAGACTCGTTGCAAGTTATCGCAAACGCTTGATTGCAGTTATTGCTACTAAGGGTGGCCCAACCAGTTATTAGGTTCAGGGGGCAATTACTTTTTCACACAGGTTTGGATTTCTTTTCTCCCTAAATAATAAAAACCCTCATTTAAAAACTGCATTTTGTGTTTACTTGTGTTATCTTTGACTAATAGTTAAATGTGTTTGATGATCAGAAACATTTTGTGTGACAAACATGCAAAAGAATAAGAAATCAGGAAGGGGGCAAATAGTTTTTCACACCACTGTAAACTATAATAGTCTCTCTGTCAACACACCAGTTTTACCAAGGCAGGGCAACATTACGTTATATGGTCATTCCTTTAAGACCTATTCATTTTTAGATGTTACTTTTTCTTGAAGAGGGTTTTGGATGATTTCTCAGACAAGCAAAATATCGCAGTATATTGTGATACTAAAACCTACAATTAGTACTATAGATATTGGTATATATAGTTTATGTGAGTGTATGGATGGGTTGATGTGGTTGATGTGTTTCGGTATGTGCGCTGGGTTTCATTTAGAGTTGTTGAATTTGATGGACTTCGGTTTTTCTTTTAACTGAAATTAAAACGGGAACTCAAACACAACAAAAACACAACTTAAGTTTTTTGAAGAGTAAACATAATTTCAAGCAACTTTGCAATATACATCAATTAAAAAATATGCAGACGTTAATGCTCTTTAATGGTGTCTGACAGTTCCCTAAGCCTAGCCCCTTGCTCTTCTGCTGATCTTTCTGACTACTTTGCTGAGCTGGCTGACTACTGTTACTTTGTATCAACAGCCATCTGTCCTCAGCCTGCATCCTCCAACCCCACAATTCCCTCCACACGTGATTTCAATAAGGAACAGAACATCATATTGCAATGCATTGTGGGTTATGTAGTTCCTGCATGCTGTCTGTAAGCTGTGGAGAAGTTGTTACAATTTGTAACATCAGTGTTTAGTCCCTCCTTCCCTGCCAGGATTTCAAATGATGCAAAAAGAGAAGAACTGTTAAACAGCTGGATTTCAGCATAGAAAATGGCATTTATTCATACTTTTTGAAGAAACAGGTAACTGTGATGTTTATATTAGGGGTTTCTGTGTTACGTGAGCCTCTTTATCAAATTTTGGTTTGGAAGCCGGAGTTCCCCTTTATCTATGTAACTTTTAGGGGCCGATTCACTAACTTCGAGTGAAGGATTCGAATGAAAAAAATTCGAATTTCGAAGTATTTTTTGGGTACTTCGACCATCGAATTGGTTAAATTCGTTCGAATTCGAACGAAATCGAACGATTCGAAGTAAAAATCGTTCGACTATTCGACCATTCGATAGTCGAAGTACTTTCCCTTTAAAAAAAACTTCGACCCCCTACTTCGGCAGATAAAACCTACCGAAGTCAATGTTAGCCTATGGGGAAGGTCCCCATAGGCTTGCTAACCTTTTTTTGATCAAAGGATTTTCCTTCGATCGTTGGATTAAAATCGTTCGAATCGTTCGATTCGAAGGATTTATTCGTTCGATCGAACGAAAAATCCTTTGATCGATCGATCGCAGGATTAGCGCTAAATCCTTCGACTTCGATATTCGAAGTCGAAGGATTTCAATTCGAGGGTCGAATTTCGAAGTATTTTTAACTTCGAAATTCGACCCTTAGTGAATCTGCCCCTTAATATACTTTATATGGACCGATTATATTGGTCTTCATTTTTTCATTATAACCATTTCTATTTGAATATTTTGACTCTTAAGCTGAAAAGGCTGTTGGGATTTTCGACCCAAGCAACAAATTAACCAGGCCGTCTGTAAGGGGTTTATTTCTGTTGTTATTTTTATTTAAACTTAATAACGGGTTGTGTGGCCTTAAGCGGTAATAATTGCAGCCAAATGTTTCCTGTGATTGGTGTGAATTTCTGTTGAGAAATTTCCTATTACAGAATTTTAGCCCACAATTCTTTCATTTAGGCACATTGGTATATTTTTGTGCAAGAACTACTCATTTCAAATTCTGAGACCTCTATGGGGTTCATGAAGGACTTTGACTTGGCCAATCAAAAACTTAAAATTCTTCCCAGCAATTCTTTTCCCAGTGTATTGCTGCACAACCCAGTTACACTTCAGCTTCAGCTTACAGGACATTCTCCTTAAGATTTTAAGGAAATATCTGTTATCCAAAAAAACCCTATGTCCGAGCATTCTGGATAACTGGTCCCATACCTGTACATATTTTTCAGGAAACAACATTTCTCAGTTTCAACATTTGGGGGGTTATTTATCAAAGGTCGAATTCTAGAGCTTTGTGAGCTTTTCTTGACCTCGAATGAACTCAACAACTGAAATGGTTTCTAATTACATTTTTAATTTTTAAAATAGATTTTTTACCAAAAAATACCCTTTTTCGTGGGTATTTGGATCTCCATAGTTAAAACCAAAAGGATTGTTTTGCATCCAGTAAGGATACTTATAACTTAGTTGGGAAAAAGTACAAGGTACTGCTTTATTATTACAGAGAAAAAAATTTAAAAATTTTAATTATTTGATTAAAATGAAGTCTATGGGAGATGACATTGGATAACAAGTTTCTGAATAACTGATCCCATAATTAAACAAAATAACAATAACATAATACAAAATAACAATAACATTGTAGCCTCACAGAGCAACAGGTTATTTTTTGGCTGCCAGGGTCAATGACCCATATTCAAAAGCTGAAAAGCGGCAGGTTTAAAAACTATTAAAAAAAACAAACAAATTTAGACTAGTTATAAAGTTGCTATGCATAGGGCATTCTATAACATACTAAGGGGCAGCTTTATTAAGGGTCTAAATGAAAATCGAATTTTTGAATTTTTTTTATGGTCAAAACTGTCAAATTAGACTAGGAAATTATCCAAACTTGATTCGCGTTTTTAAATCAAATTCGACTACTCGCCACCTAAAACCTGCCGAATTACTGTTTATGTCAATGGGAGAGGTCCAGGGATCAATTTGGTGACGTTTGTAGCCTTCCTGACATTCAGGTTTTTTTCGGAGAAAAATGTATAATTCGTATCAAATTCTATTCGAGTTTCCGGATCGGTAAAATTAGTTTTGAGTTTTAAATATTCAATTTTTTTTAAAAATAAATTTCTCCCAATTGAATTTCGAATTTAAAAGAGTTTAAAAAAAGTCACATGAATTTGAAATTCGACCCTTGATAAATGTGCCTCCGTAAGTTACCTTTAAGGCGATAACCCCTTTAAAGCTCCCCAAACTAACCTGTGTTTCAAAACCAAGGACAGGAATACCGCGCCTCTGAAAAACAATTCCACTTTCTCCTGACTCTGCCTTCCTATTAGACAATAAAATCACTTACCGAAACTACTACTGCAGTGGTTCCCTCCTCTCTGTTATTTGTGCTCCAACTGTCTCTGTGTATAATAAAATCACCTGGGACTTCCCAGTCACACAGCAAAACCTTTTCCCCTTTGGGTTGGTCTTGAAGAACAGTAGCGAGGGCAAAGTCCTGCATTTATATTGCGCGCCTCTCATTTAAATTACTGTAAATTCTCCGCATTGTGCAAATATGTGTACAAGGTCGTAACTCTTAATGCCCAACACCTACCATTCAGACCCACCCAAGAAAATCTGAATTTTTATTGTGCTGCATTGCTTTAATTGAATGATGATATTATGTCTATGCAGGTTCTTAGGTCACAGGGCTGTGGGAGTACATTCCTTTCCTTTGTACAGGTATGGGATCTATTATTCAGAATGCTCAGGACCTGGGGTTTTCCAGATAATGGATCTTTCTGTAATCTGGATCTTTATTAGAAAATGTAAACATTAAATAAACCCAATAGGCTGGTTTTGCTTCTAATAAGGATTAATTATATCTTAGTTTGGATCAAGTACAAGGTACAGTTTTATTATTACAGCAAAAAAAAATATTGTTTTAAAAAATTTGGATTAAATAAAGTCTATGGGAGACGGCCTTTCCGTTATGCGGCAATTTCTGGATAACGGCTTTTCGGATAACGGATCCCATACCTGTACTTGTTTCCCAACAAAGATATACAGTGGAACCTCAATTTTACATCCCACCTATATATTATGCATAATAAATTTTCCTGGATTTTACACCATTTTTTTCTGGTCCCCTGAAAAACGTAAAATGGTGGTTCTGCTGTAATTAATATAGGATTCTTTGGCCTCCAATAAGGATTAATTATATTTTAGTTTGGATCAGAGAAAGAGGAAATAATATAAAAAAATTATTCATTGAATTTAAATGAATTATCTGGATAAAATAGAGTCCATGGAAGATGGCCCTCCTGTAATTCAGAAATTTCTGGATAATGAGTTTCTGAATAACGAATTGCATACCTGTACTGTGAAACTCTAGTGGTGGTAACTAATGATGGCCGAATTTCTCCCATTTCCCGCGAAATTTGTGAAACGGCGAAAAATTTGTGAAAAGTGAATTTTGACGCCGGCAACAATTCTGACCCCCATTAGAGTCTATGGGCGATTTTAATTGTCTCCGGCGTCAATTTTTTTTTGACTCGGGCGAATTTTCGCTGCAATTTCACGAATATATTCGCAGGCAGTGAAACGCAGAAATTCACCTGGCAGGTGCTGTATTACATTGAGTTTGTTAGCCAGTTATTTAGTTATGGTTGTCCACTAGGATACTTGGTACAGATGTTTGGACACATGAAATAGTTGTGCACCTTATATGCATTGGTATTTTACAGGTATGGGACCTGCTATCCAGAATGCTTGGGACCTGAGGTTTTCTGGATAAGGGATCTTTCCATAATTTGGATCTCCATAAATAACAATAACTTAAAATAATTATTAATTATAACCAATAGGATTGTTTTTCCTCCAGTAAGGATTACTTCTATCTTAGCTGGGATCTGTTTTATTATTATTACAGATAAAAAATAAATCATTTTTAAAAATGTGAATAATTTGATTTAAATCAAGTCTATGGGAGATGGCCTTCCTGTAATTCTGAACTTTCCGGATAATGGGCTTCCAGATAAAGGGTCCCTGTACCTGTATAACTGCGATTCATACAGTGACTTTTAAAACCAAACTGATCAGAATGATAGCGGGGCTTTTACAAATGAAGAAACACTCTCCTAATTTTAAATGAGAAAGAGGAGGAACCACTATTCCCTATGTACTGTGCTGTTCCTCTATAAATAGTGCATAAAAGCAGTAAACAGCCAGAGGCAGTATTCAGTAAGTAAACAACTCTACTCTGTACACGGCTTTTCTTTTTAAACATCTTTCTTGTGTTTAAGTACAGATGTATTGCAGTACTAAATGCAGAGGGGCAAGATTATATGCACCGTTTATTTGTAAATCAAATGCCAATTTGCACATATTTGCATCTTAACGATATGCTGTGTACAAATCAAAGGTGGGAGAGGTGTTTACTGCACTGCTCAACCAGAGCTGAGTCTCATTTTTTATTTTCAGTTCACCACCTCTGTTATATATATTTTTTTTCAAATAAAAATTCTGGAAAGTTCAAGGTTTAATGCAGTTTACTAAAGCAGACCTTGAGTTTTTCTCTTTTTTTTTTTTCATGCTTAGGTGCCATTAATCTTTGTAAGAGCCATGAATATCCTGTAAATTATATCCTTATAAACGGTGCTTAGTGATGTAATTTCTGTCACACGACTCACTGAAACTTGTGTATTATAATAAATAAAGAATCGCCTGTTGCAATATATGAGGATATCACCTTTGAGTTCCATACCTGTATAAAAGCACTCTGCCTTTCGCTTCGTGTTTTTATATGGTCATGGAACTCCTCGGTAACTTATAATATCCTTATATTTTACAAGAGGGGGTACTTTATTCACTATGTAATACTCATGTAAGAGCTATGCTTATAAATGTGCTTCGTGATCGAATCAGTTAGTAGTTGGTTGGTAGTTGGTGCTTTGTGATGTCATTGTTGTCAAATGACAGAGCTGTCAACCCCCCCCCCTGACTTTTTGGGGAGTTATGAGAATTTGCAACGTGTCTCCCGTCTCTCCAACATATTCCCCCGATTTCTGTCATTTTTCCAAAAAATCCAGTGTGCGCATGTGCAGAACAATTCATTGACATCTGCTGGAGTGATATGTGCACTGCGGTTCTGTTCTGCGCATGCGCATGACATCACTTCCGCTGACATCACTTCCGCTGGACATTTTTCAGCATGTACCCGACTGAGCACTCTGCAAGATTGACGGCTCTCATATGATAACTGAAACTTGTGTGATTTAAGGAAAAAAATGTACACCCTGTTGTAAAATATGAGGATACAGTATTACAAGTCCCCTTTAAAAGACCAGTATCAATGTTTTTTTCAAAAAAGTTTTAACTTTCAATTCACAAAGTCTTTATTAAGAAATGACTTACCGATTCTCTGCTTGCACTCCTCTTCAGAAACGGCATCTATCGTGCGACGCTCAATTTCTCCTCCCTGGCTATCTCCTATAGAAGGCAGGGAGGAGAAATCAAGCGCCGCACGATAGATTGTCGACCTGTCGCCATTTCTGAAGAGGAGCGCAAGCAGAGAAGTGGTAAGTAATTTCTTAATAAAGACTTTGCAAATTGAAAGTTAAAACTGCCTTAGTATTTTTTTTTATTTTTTTTTAATGTTACTGGCCCTTTAAGTTCCAAAAAGTTTGACCATTTGCATATATATATATATATATATATTTGATGTGTATGGCAGATTGTAGCAATTACGTTCTCTCACAATATTGAATTTCAAAGTGGACACATTTTTTTGCACTAGAAAAAATTTTGTTATAAAATCCACTCTGGGAAATGATTGCCTTTGACAGATTATATTTTTACATGTTTACTGATATTTGTGCATCAATTATATATTATAAAATCCACCAATATCTACCTTGCTTTATGAAAAGCCTATCAAATGAGGGCTGCATCATCACATTGAGTTATTCCTTTCCTTCCGGTTGCTCTAGGCCTAAGTTATAATCTAATTGTTGCCCCAGAGTACAAGCTTGCCGAACCAGCACATTATTAAAACATCTTACCAATACATATGTTTATATTAGCAAATATTGCCCTTTTATGTCTTTAACCCCCAGCTGCGTTCTTTCATCATTTGGCAGTGAATGAAGCTCTGTTCATGCCTTGGCTGATGTAACTATCATGTTTGTATGCCCTTGGATTGGTTGTAAGCCTAGTGAAGGGGGTGGCCCGTAATACTTAAAATGGAATTTTTTCCATTTAGGCTTAGAAAACGTATATTTCTATGAAAATGGTTTATTTAGGCGCAGCAGTGTTTTACATATGGCCTGTTTCATGCAATATATTTTATACAAGCTTGCAATGTTTAGGCAATATTTTCCCTTTAAATGATTTCACACTCCTTCCACGCTCAGAATTGTGCCACCATTGGTGTTCTCTTGCAGTAAGCGCAACTATGAATGAAAATGCATGGGGCAGATTTATCAAAATGGGAGAGTAGAGCTTATCACAGAAAAACTCAGAAGCACACTCTGACCTTTTACCCATTGATAAATATGCTTCTAAAATCCCATAGGAATGAATAGAAAGTTAGAGAATTTTTCTGTGGTGAGCTCTAATCTTACATTTTGATAAATCTTCCCCTAAGTGTTTAATAGGCCTTTAGGTTACTGTCCCACCAGGTGGATTCCTGTCCTGTGTATAAACGCAGGCTGAGTATCAGCCCCTATCTGATGTGCCTGCACCCGGAGCTACTGGGTTGGCCCAGAGCAGATTTCGGCACTAAAATGCATACTCGTGTTTCCATTAGGGTTACCACCTTTCCTCCCGACTAACTCCAGGTGGGAAGTCGGGACCGTGTAGCAGGTGGTGGGTGCCTTGACGTAAGAACGGGATGTGACATAGCGAGAGGCAGGAAGTGACATTGGGGGGGCGGGGCTATGATGTAGCATTTGGCGATCTTGGGGAAACCTGCCTGGTTTTCCAAATTTGGAAAACCTGGCAGGCAGTTTTGACTCTGACAGACCTTCAAATAACTGGACTGTCTGGGTCAAAACTGGACAGGTGGCAACCCTAGTTTCATATGCCGAAATCTGGTGCAGGAGAGTAGGACCTGATTCTCATCCTGCTTTATACGCAGGACAAGAATCCTCCTGGTGTGACCGTATCCTTAGGGTAAGGTCACACTGAGCGATTCGGGGAGATTTAGTCACCCCGACTAATCGCCTGCGGTATAGCACTCGCGGTGCTTCATTTTTCGAATTCGCCAAAAGTTTTCCTTGTGAGGTGACTTCGGAAAACGAAGCGCCGTGTGTGCCATGCCGCAGGCAATTTTCATTATAGCTGGCGGAAGACCGGGGGAAGCCATTCAGGGAGATTAGTCGCCCCAAAGAAGAGTCGATTAAATCTCCCTGAATCGCCAGATGTGCCCTTACCCTAACACTCCAAATCCCATAATGCACTGCATGCTTATTCACAGGCCTCTTTATCAGATGGCTTCTGCTTTGCAGAGTCACAACCATCAGTGCAGATAATAGAAAGTGACAGACAAATAATGCTTTCAATAGCACTTACATTTACAAATAACCCATTGGAATCATTTTGTTCCAATAACCACTGGGCATTTTAAACAACAAAAATTTAGAATAACACACAGGGGGTTTTTGCTACCTTGAATAAACTCACAACTCCAATGTTTGCTTATTTATGAAAAAAGACATATGTAAAAAAAAAAACTTGATTGAATGGAATTGAGTTGAAAAACTGGAATGCTCGAATTGGCAAAAAAAAACTCGAATTGATTGAGTTTTCAAGCACAAACCACCGAAAAAACCCCAAACATCATGAAGGCTAAAAACATCTTGAAATAGTTCAAGGGACCTCTGCCATTGATTCTACATGACCTGGACAGGTTTTAGCTGGGGTATTTTCAAATTCAGACATTTTGCAGCTTCAGGGCAAAAGAAATCTTGAAAAATTTGAGTTGTTTTTTTTAACCCGAAAAATTATTTTTTTACAGAAACTAACCTAGAAAAACACAAATTTTTCAGGAAAAACAGTTCAAGCTTTAATAGTGTGTTTTTGGTTCCCAGGGGCTAAAGACTTTCATCTAGGCATCCTGGTACAATTGTAACATTATTAATTAAAATGAAACCATACTTGGTAAATACTAAAGACCAGTTGCCGCATTTTTTGGTAATACCGCCATTGCATCAGCAGGGTCAGCACAATTACCTTTATACTCCATTGAACGGTGTTTTGTCATGTACGAGAGACATTGTTTAGGTAACAAAACGCTGAGTGCCAATGCTCTTGGAGTTACTGTCTATTAGCCACCACAGCCTAAGCATATACAGTCAGGCTTCTGAGTTGTCATACAGTTATGGAATCCGTTATCCGGAAACACGTTATCCAGAAAGCTTAGAATTACGAGAAGGTCCTCTCCCATAGACTACATTTTAATTGGTCCAAGCTAAGTTATAATTAATCCATATTGAAGGCAAAACACCCATATTGAGTTTTCAAGTGTATTTTTGTCAAAAATCGATTTTTAGAATTTTTACAGATTTATTATACCCTGACCCTGGAAATGGCTCAAATCTGAAAATACTCTGTCAAGGTCATGTAGAAGTCAATGGCAGAGGTCCCTAACCATTTGAAGATGTTGAAAAGCCTTCATGAGTTTTTTTTGGAGGGTTTCACTTGAAAACTCGATCAATTCGAAAGATTCATTTTTTGACTCAATTAAATCGAGCTTTCAGGTTGTTAACCCCGAACTCGCTGATTCAAGTTTTTTCTTAAATTTGAAACCATTTGAGTTGTGAGTTCATTCTAGTTATAAAAAAAGCTCACATAACTTTGAAATTCAACCTTTGATAAATACACCCTTAATGTTTAATAGCATCACTGCCATACCACGGAATGCCCCCAACGCCTGTGCAGACACTATTGATGATGTTACCGGCCACTTACTGAACATGCATATGGGGATGATTGGGCAGAACCTTTAAAACCAGGGGAATTAGGTACGGTGATGGGAGACTGGGTCCAAAATCGGGTAACTTCCGAGAAAATTGGTGGAGTTGACAGCTCTGCATTATTTGGGGGGGGGGGACCCTAACTAGTAACCTTAATTCTCTTTGTGAGTTGTGAATCTGTGCTGGTTTGCCATGCAAATAAAAACATAATGGTTTTGATTAAGATTTTAGTTAGAAATGTAAAAAAAACCTGAATAACAGACTTGAATTCATTACTGTATAAATGCAACTTGTGCAGTTATTTTATTGATATTAATGGGATTTCATTACAGATTCAAAATGTTTTGTTTTTCATCTCAAGCACAGTACTAAAAATATGAAAATTGTTTCATCCTGAAAATGGAAAAATAAGTTAAAAGCTAAAAAGATAGTTGCATAATCCAGTATTCGTGCTAACAAACCAATCTTTTATCTCTCTCGCTCTTTATGAGAGTTTTTTTTATATAATAATTTTACTGTTGAAAATCAATGCCATATTCCATGTATTCTCTATGAATGCCATATAGCGTATTCTTTATTAAACAGACACATGTGGCATTTTACAAGTTTTTCCTAAATAATAAGCAGTTTAATTCTTTTGTTCACATGCAGTGTTTTTCTTTCAAAATGTCTGCTATTCGTTTTAAAGGATCCTATGATGATTATTTCCCTACTTTTTGAGCAGATCGTATGGTTTTATGTTATAAAATGTATTCTGGTACTTTTATTAGTTAGTAGTATAGGGTTGCCATCAGTCTGGTTTTGACCTGGACTGCCCGTTTTTTTTTTTTGAAAGGCTGTCCAGGTTCAAAACTGCCTGTCCGTTTTTCCAAATTTGGAAAATTAGGCAGGATTTCCTATAACTGACGTAGCGATTGGCCGATCGTCACGTCATAGCTCCACCCCTGACATCATGACCCGCCCTGCTGCATCACGGACCTTCCCCCACCGCGTCACGGACCCACCCCATTACATTGCGACTCCGCCCCCTGCCCGTTGTTCCATGGGATAGAAGGTGGCAACCCTATAGTAGTAACTATTTTTCAAACAAGCTTTTCTATATTGTAACAAAGGCTCGCAGTTTTATACTCAAAGAGTTTGAGTGTTTATTGGTCATTAATAGTGCTAAAGTAGGACATTTATTTACTCCCTCTTTCTTACAATGTAAATTTTTCTAGATATGGGATTTACAGTCTGCCTGTTTTAATCCATGTTTGAGTTCATATTATCAACTTATTAACACATACACTAGCGTTAATAAGTTTGGAATCACCAATGAATGTTGATGTGTTTTTTTTTTTTTTTTTTTTTTATAAAAATGTCCACCACGAAGAAGGTTGTTCACTTTTTGTAATTGGTTTTGATTTTTATGGTTTTTGAATGATATGAATTAGCTTCCACTCCAGCAGCTGTCTGGTTGCTTGGGTACCGATTTGACAGCTTATCTGCCCCTGTATGGGTGCTTCCGACGGGTCTTCCCGATCGATATCTGGCCACGATATCGATCATGAAGGTTTGATTTTTAACCGACCGACCCGTCGGAGCCCCTTGGGGGGGGGGGGGGAGAGAGAGAGAGAGAGAGATTTAACGGCACATAAATTGTAGCATCACCTCACTTTTTGCTTGATGATTTTCAACAACCCCTACGCTTATCTTTACAACCGCTGCCCAGAGCACACTGAGCATGTGCATGTCACTGACACTCCTAACATTATCTAAGATGGTGAGCTCCTGTGCATAATTTGAATGCCTGGTTCATTCCTGTTATAAAGAATAGATGCTGAACCTTTAGGCTTGGGCAGTACGTTCAGTACAGAGTATATAAAATATGACATTTCTAACTATATTCATTTGTAGGGTTTAGTTCTCCTTTAAAAGAGTTGGTTGGACTCCTGCCCACAGTTCCAACACAGCCTAAGTTAATCAGACCCCTAATCATATAATTCCCTTGTGCATGCCTCTGTGAGTTTCTAATATCTAGTGCTGCTTTTACCTGTCGTATTTTTGATTTAACACCCTCCGATTTTAATCAAGAACAATACAGAATGCCTGATGTCACTTTACCAGAGCTGAAAACTGGAAATTGCTTTAAAATGTGCTGAATGTAATTTTCTTTCTAAGAAGCAAGTCGGTTTTTTTTCGTCTTTAGAGAAAATGCTGGCACTGCTGCATAGTCTATATGAAGTATCATAAAACAAGTGAAATCCTGGTATATAATTTAGACTCTGTTAGTTGGGGTTAGCATGGTCCGTGGATTTAAACCAATCGTTGTTAGACTTTTCCTAGTTCAAGCCCCAAAACATTGGTGAATTAGACATTCATCCATAGTTCCAAGAATGTTTCTCAGAAAAGTTTATACATCAAATATATTTTTAAACTATGAATGCCAAAAAACCCAAATTTTTAGTGAAAAAAACCCCACATTTTTAATGATTAATTATACCCCGAAGATGGAAAAAGCCAGAATCTGAAAACCGGCATCTCAGAACTGTGGAGGTTAATTCAATGGAAGAAGTCCGAAAGATATCTTGATCTGAGCTGAGTTTCGTGCACTAATAAAAAGATTTTGTTGTTTTCTGGTAGAAATCTGAAAAAATCTGAGGTTTCGGGTGGAAAATCTGAAAAATTTGTATGCTTATTTTTTTTCACGATTTTTTCTGCTTTCTAAATAAGGGGAAAAAAACCCATACGGATTTGGTCAGAGTAGTAAAAATAATGAGATTAATGAGATAAATTCGGACTTTGATAAATGGGCCACCAAATCTTTACCTTCATACAAAGTTTAATGGTGTATCCAGGAAAGCAAATAGGCATTCTATCTAAATCTCAAGCTAACTGGCCTTCATGTTGAGCCCCAAGGGACCAGACTTAACAGTTTGCAAGTGTGACACATGTTATGGGTGCCTTTCTATTGTTCCCATCGTTTTTGCAAAGAGCACAAACGTTCAGAACCGCAGGGAGTGAAGAGGAGCTGAGAGCCATATGGTGTATCATTTATCAGATTTATCAAGGGTCGAATTGAAAATTCGAAATTCAAATTTTTGAGTTTTTTATGGTCAAAACTGTCAAATTGGACGAGGGAGTTATTCCAATTCAATTTGGATTGTAAAAAAATTCAAGTTAGATTTTCAATATTTATCATACTCTGGCCCTTTAAGAACTCAAATTCTACTATTCTCCACCTAAAACCTACTGAATTGCTGTTTAAGTCAATGGGAGAGGTTTAGGGAACAATTTGGAGTTGTTTGCAGCCTTCCTCACATTCGAGAGAAAAACACATTGCGTTTTTTTTAAATTCGAATCAAATTTGAATCGAGTTTTTGGGTCAATTCTATTCAATTTTATTGACGAATTTCGAGTTCATGGAAGTTTTAAAAAAACTCAAACGAATTCTAAATTCAACCCTTTATAAATGTGCCTCTATATGTAAGTGTGTGACCACTTTATTTTTTTACTAGACTCTACTCCCAAGTTGATTAATATAGTATGCCCACTTTATGCCTGATGCTTTAAGTTAATATTTATGCAAATACCATGCTGAGTAGGCACGGGCGAATTTGACCGGTTTCGCTTTGGCAAAAATTTGCCGAAACGCATTAAAGGCTATGAGTTACAATTTTTTTATGGGTAATAATTTTGGGGCAAATTATTATCTATTGCCAGGGGATCCAGCTAAATTTCCTATGTTAAATAAAAAGAGAATGCACTTGTATGTTATGAGGGGGGCTGCTTTCTCTGTAAGTTATTGACTCCTTTGAGGCCAGTGTGGGGCTGATGTAAGCAGTGGGGTCCATGGCCATTTGTCTTTTAGATAGTCAAGGGGCAGTTGGGATATTTGCCTCAGGTGGAGAGTATTATCCATATTGCCCCTACCTACTAAACACAACATTTATAAGCAGTGACCCCTCTATTGTGAACTCAGCTAGCCCGTTGTTTTCGGTGAACATGTTTCCGTTGGGTTCCAGAACACGCTTGCTTGCAAGCCCCATGGTTATAAACAATGATTTATACAATACTTTGGTCTACTTGCCCATATCCACGTTAACAAAGTTCACTCTATTAGATATGCAGCTTCTTTAGACTCAACAGAGTGGAAGGTTGAGGCATCTAAGCCTGTCTGATATACATAACTGTGTGGGAAAGTGATGTGCGGGTTGACCCGTACCTCACCCTAACCTACCTGCTCCCAACCCGGGCCACTCTCGGCCTGTACCTTCATTTATAGATGCGCTCGTCCCCGCCCATCTCTGACGTCACAAAAGGGTGCGGGCCTAAAAGCCAGCAGAGTAAGGTCAAGTGGGGTCGCGACCTGCAAAATGTTTGTGGAAGTCGTCCCAAACCCGTCCAACCCATGGGTAAAAAAACGTGGGTCCTGTGGCTATTGGGCCGGCTGGACATCACTAGTGTGGGACTAAACCATATTCAAATAATGTATTGTGTGTTTGCAGGCTTGAGGGCCATGAAAATCCTTTAGGGGGGAAGAAATTCTTGTGAAGGGCCATAGGCATAGGGGCAGATTTACTAAAGGGACCATAGATGCAACTTTGCATTCCAGTAAATTAGCGTTGTCTGAGCGAATTTTTGCCTGACGAAGTGTTGCGATGGCTGCAAAGCCGTCACTGATGAATTTTTACCACTTATTAAATTTACCCCAAAGAATCATTTCGAACGGTTGCAGCACAGCATCAGCATATGTGCTTTTCAGGTGTTTTTTTTTATAGTATGTATAATTCTTGCTTGCCTTATAAATGGAAACCTCATGAATTGCTTATTTCTGATGCAGGCACAGCATGCCGCAGTGAATGCATATTATCAAAATCAACAAGCACTTGCCCTTACACGATCACTAAATAGTAGGGGGTTTAAGGATGCTGTAATTACTCTGATTGCTCATTTTGCATGCAGAAAACAACTGTTTAACTAGACTACTAAATCCAGTGTGTTTCAGATACAGCCAGAAATTAAATGGCCACCGAGCACTGAAAAAACTTTTAAGGTATGGGATCTGTTATCTGGAAACCTGCTATCCAGAAAGCCTGAATTACATAAAGGCCATCTTCCATAGACTCCATTTTATATAATTCAATTTTTTTGCAAATAATATATTTTTTGCTGTAATAATAAAACAGAATCTTGTACTTGATGCAAATTAAGATATCATTAATCCTTATTGGAAGCAAAACCAGCCTATTGGGTTCATTTAATGTTTACATGATTTTCTAGTAGAATTAAGGTATGAAGATCCAAATTACAGAAAGACCCATTATCCAGAAACCTGTTCTCCAGAAACCTCAGAATTACGGAAAAATGATTTCCTTTTTCTCTGTTATAATAAAACAGTACCGTGTACTTGATCCCAATTAAGATATAATTAATCCTTATTGGAAGCAAAACCAGCCTATTGGGTTAATGTAATGTTTATATGATTTTCTAGTAAACTTAAGGTATGAAGATCCAAATTACAGAAAGACATGTTATCCCGAAACCCGTTATCCAAAAAGCTCTGAATTACGGAAAGGCTGTCTCCCACAGGCATCAAATCAAATAATTCACATTTTTAAAAATGATTTCTTTTTTCTCTGTAATAAAACAGTAGCTTGTACTTGATCCCAACTAAGATATAAATAATCCTTATTGGAGGCAAAACCAGCCTATTGGGTTTATTTAATGTTTACATGATTTTCTAGTATGAAGATCCAAATTATGGAAAGATCCATTATCTAGAAAACCCCAGGTCCCGAGCATCCTGGATAACAGATCCAATACCTGTACCTCATGGGCGGCCCAGGTACAGCATTGATATCATTCAGAACAGACCTTCACATTAGTGATGTGCGGGTCCAATATCCACCCTCCCTCCACCCGCTCCCGACTTCCGGGTTCCTTTTATAGACATCGTATCTCTAATGTTTCTGAGCCAATGTGGGTGTGGTTGGGTTGCTGCCCCCACATCACTAACGTGTACAGATGAGCAGGCGCGTCTATAAAAGTTGAACCTGGAAGTCGGAAGCCGGCTTTGTAAGGTCGCCCGCGACCCGGAAAAGGTGGTGCAAGGTCGGGCCAAACCTGCCTGACCCTCGGATATCGGGCCGACACACACATCACCAGTACACATGCTAAAATGATTCACACATTGTGTATCTGTCCTGCATCTATCTAGCATTTGGTTTATCATTCTTATAATAAGCAAGCAAGGCTTAATATATGTATCCATGCATGGTAGGCTTCAGCTCTGGCTTGCTGTGAGTGATATATTCCCATGGCTGTGAATACATGGTTTGATAAATAGAAGTTATGCAGGATGATTCACAGGTTAGCAAACATGCACCAAGACCATTTAAAGCTATGCAATACATGGCATTGTGACTTCTGTGATGCTTTTAGGAAATACCAGAAGCAGAGCTAGCTTGTCACCCCCTGTGACGTTAAGGGCTCTTACAGACGAGCATTTTTAGCTGCGCTCCCCTTCGTAGACGCACTGAATGCTTTTCAATCAGTCTGTACTCACACAGACACATGTACGCGCCGAACGCAGGTTGGGACACAGCATGTTGCATTTTTCCTGAGTTCGGCTGTTACATGCGTCTGTGTGATTACAGCCCCATTGAAAAAAATTCAGTGCGTCTACTTCGGCGCTCCCCTGCGGCTGAGCGCATTAAACCGGAACGCAGGGGAGCGCAGCAAAAAACGCTCATCTGTAAGAGCCCTAATAGCTTGTACCTCTCTTCTCCTTATGATTCAGCTACTTGAAAAAGGTATAATACTCAAGCATTAAAAAAAAATACAACCAGATAAAATAAATGCAACGCCTCGTAGTACTTTAAAATCCAATCATAAAAAAATGATATCACTCCAACTTGGCTTCCAAAATTATTGCTGTACTTGACGTCAGTTTAGGTATTGAACCTGTTATCCAGAATGCTCGGGACCTGAGGTTTTGCGGATAACCCCTTACCCCTTACCTTAAGGGGCAGATTTATCAAAGTATGAATTTAGAACTCACCACTGAAAAACTCAACCAAGTTCTAATCATTCCTATGGGATATTTAGAATCATATTTATTCGTGGAGTTCACTATTTTATAAAGCTGCTTTTAAAAATCCCATAGGAATGAATAGAACTTGGGTGAGTTTTTCAGTGGTGAGTTCTAAATTCACACTTTGATAAATCTGCCCCTAAGTCTACTAGAAAATCACGTAAACATTAAATAGACCCAATAGGCTGAATTTGCTTCTAATAAGGATTAATTATATGATATTTTGGATAGTTATAGAGACAGGGGATCTCCACCCATAAACAGTTTTTTTGCACAATAAAAAAGAACTTAATTTTAAAGGACAAGGAAAGGCAAAAAAATAAAATCCCATTTTTACTTTCTTTAATGAAAAAGAAACCTATCTCCAATATACTTTAATTAAAAAATGTGTACCGTTTTTATAAGAAACCTGACTATGCAGTGAAATTATCCCTTCATTTACTGCTGTTGATAGGAATTGTCAGATGGTCCCTAACTGCTGAGCAGGGAAACAATCATACTTATGAACAGCAGGGGGAGCCCCCGCCTTACTTACCAGCCATGCAGCATTCAAGCAGCTTTGTTTATGACGATCCCTAAGCAGCCCAGACCACACTGAGCATGTGCAGGGTCAGGGTCAGGCAAAGATGTTTAACAAAGTTACAAGATGACAGCCCCCTGTAGCCAACTTTGAAAGCATAAATCATTTGTTTGATGAGGCTTTGTGGTGCAGTAAGTTCTATAAGTAGTATACAAAACACAGCATTTCTAGCCTTATTCTATTTTAGACTTTCCTTGTCCTTTAAGCAACTTTCCAATATGCATTAATTAAAATGTTGTAATGATTGTAAAGTTGTAAAGCAGTATTTGTCTGGGTGCTTATATTCTGTGAGCTGAAACCATTTAGCAGAAGCTGGATGATCAACAGACCTGGAGGAGGACTGACTACTCTTACATATTTCAGAAGTCAGAACCAAAGTACAGTAAAGCATAAACAAAAACTGCCTTATCTTATCTTAAACTCCTCTGCTGAACACTGCACCCGCCTGGGGTATAGTTCTGCCAGTGACGCACTACCACCTTCTGAAAGGTCTCAGCAGTCTCTTGTAGCTGTCAGGAATCTCCCTGGGCATCTATCAGAGAACTGCCATTAAAAGGTGCCCAGTGCTTATTGATCTCCCTGGGTAGCAATTTGAGAACTGGAGTTTCCATCCTGGCTTTGTTGATATTTTTGTACTCAGCCTGGGAAATATGTGACTTTTCTGTCACTGGTTTACGAGTTTATTTGATTTGATTAAGCCCTATATGATGTCATGCCTTTTGGGTCTGAGACAACAGCATTATCTTAATAAATTTTTTTTTGTGCTTATGATATGAAATTTATTACGGATTGGGGATTTGGCTCCGGATATTGTAGCACATTAAAATGTTTTTACTCTTCATTATTCAGGTCCTATTATCAGCCAGCAGATGGCAGTGCCACACACAGCAATAGGGAAAGCTACAGATATAGCCACAATATAGAGATGAACAATAGTGATGGGTGAATTTATACATCAGGCATGGATTTGCGGCAAATTTCTGGATTTCGCCACCCGCAAATGTTTAAGCGAAAATTTGCAGTGAAAATTTTTTCGCAAAAAAAAAAAAAAAGATTGGCAAGCGTCAAAATTGGTACGCAAATAAAAATGGTGGCGTGTCAAAATTATTTGGACACTTATATATAATTTTGCTTGTGTCAAAATTGACGCGCGTCAATTTTCTTTTTTAAAATTTACATTTTTATTAATTCTCTTTGAATACAGTAAGGAATTCAAAAATGGTTAAACATAAAAGCAGCTACATGCTTATTGTCCTTGGATATATCTACATAGTAAAACATATAGTTTGATCTCTTTGGGCTGACCCAAATTTCCCTTGAAGATCTGTTCTGTCTTTATTAAAGCTGTGCTATTATGTAACAATGGGGTGGATCGGGGGTAGGGGGAAGAGCAGTGGGGGGGGGGAAGCAGGAGTTAAATGTAGGAGAATTATTTTGACGCCCATTGACTTCAATGCGTTTCGTGAATTTTCCGTAGTTTCATTAATTTTTTTAGACTAAGCGAAAAGAGACAGATTTGCCAATCACTAATAAACAATGAGTTACCAAAGCTTTATTTGGTGCAGGTTTTAATCATGTCTGTCATGTTCAATGATAAAGCTATTGTTATTCACTTCTTAAAAAAAAAAAAAAAAGCAGTTCAGTATTTTGGTCCCTGCCTTGGGCCATTCTCAGGACCTGCTGATTTTGTTTTTTGGGCGAATGAAAAAGTGTGTTTTTCTGTCCCTGGGTGCGCAGAGCTTCAGTATTGTATCTGTAGTGACATTGCTGCAGGACGTATTCAAGAAGTGTAAATGAAAACCTTACTGCCAACGTACAGTGTCCACCACTCAAGGGGCACTTTTTGTTTGGCCAAACTAATATTTATGCAGAGCTCAATATTTGTCGAATATAGCCCCACAGATGCTACAAATTGGTTGCCTGTTTCCAGGGCCTGACATTTTATTATGATCCCACTCCAGCCCCAGGACGCTGGGTCCATGGCACAATCCGGTCAATGGTTAGCTAAACATGTCACTGTCTAGCAACACTGTGATTGGTTGCAGACTAGTGATGTTCGATCTGGCCCGATACCTATGGGACCCGTGGGTCTGGCGGTTTTAGGCCGACCTCGCACTCCTCTTCGCAGGTGGCGGGCAGGTGCCAGTTGAGCTCCCCGCCCGCCACCATCAAATGCCGGCTTCCCGCTTTATAACCACGGCCTGCTTGCTTCGTCCCTTTTGTGACGTCATTGGCAGGTCGGCGTGGGTCCATAAAAGGAACTTGGAAGTAGGATGAGGGCGGGCGAATGCTGGGGGGGGGGGGGCGGTTAATGCAGACACCTTCAATGGCCGTATGATATCATTATTATGCTTTCATAATATAATGCCGCAAAGTGAAGCCTTCTGAAATCAGAAGGTATTTACTTGTCTCATGCCATATACATTGCACTGCCTAAATACCAAAAATGAGAGTTTCTCACATAAGGCATCATGGGCGGAGATCAGCAAATCTCTCCTTTATGTCCCTTTGGCCAACTATGCATCCAGAACCGAAGGTTTGATAGCACAGATACAGCCTAATGGTTCAGAGCCATATATCCAAACTTGCAGACAGCCAATCTTGTTAGATCTCATCAGTGCAAATTATTGGAACATGGCTTCTGAGAGGGGTTGGACTTGGAGAGTAGTGAAATAGAAAACTGAACCTGGTTAGGGTGAAATGGGCTTTAAGGAGCCAAAAAGCCCTTCACAAGCAATTACATGCAAAGTGAAGCCTTCTGCAATCAGAAGGTATTTACTTGTCTTATGACATGTACATGGCTCTGTCTAAATACTAAACATGAGAGTTAAGCCCATCTCACCCTAACCAGGTTCGGTTTTCTATTATAATCCAGGTATAACGACAAAATTTTAAGCAGCTCTTTCTATTGACTGTTTATTATTCAAATTAGTACCTGTCTCTGTGGCGTCGTTAAGATCTTCACAGTGGCTCACTGGGTAGCATTTCTGTCTTGAAGTTTTGGGTATGATGCCAGCTTGGACACTCTCTCAAAGGAGGTCGTGCCATGTCCCACTGTAGGCATGGGTGCTCTGGTTTCCTCCCATATGCCAAAAACATACAACTAACTGCCTCCTGATAGAACTGCCCACACTGTGAGGCATATTTATCAAAGGTTGAATTTCAAATTCATGTGAGTTTTTAAAAACTCCCCTAAATTCCCATAAATTAAAAATTCAACCAATCGAAATGTATTAATAAAATCGAATTTTTAAAACTCGGATGAATTGAATCGACCCAAAAACTCGAATCGAAATTCAATTCGAATTTAAAAAAACTCGAATAGATTTTTTCCCCTGAAAAAAACTTGAATGTCAAGAAGGCTTCAAACCACTCCAAATTAATCCCTTGACCTCTCCTATTGACTTAAACTGCAATTCGGCAGGTTTTAGGTGGCGAATAGTCGAATTCGATAATCAAATTAGAATTTTTTAGATTTTTTTTTAAGTAATCTAGTCTCTAGTGCATATATTTACTAGAACAGGGTTTTTTTCTTACGAAGTTCTGATCATAAAATTGGTAAGCCATCATACCACGTCAAGGTATCCAATATATGGTGGTCCCTAACTAGAGTTCTGCATTGGGTGGGTACACGTGGAATACCACCAAGGTGGTTTGGGTTTGGTAATTTCTGATTGTGTGGGTAGTCTGCAGTAACCCGTCCCTCCCTCCCTCCCTCCCTCCCTCTGCTGAGTTTGTGGGAAAATTTCTACCCTACCTAGTGGAATATGCTCCGGAGTTACGTCACTTCCGGTTAATAGTGACGTCACTTCCAGTTTCGCTGGTGCTGGGTCATGGGGTAGGGGAGTTATTTGCAGGCCGGGTCGGATAGCGGGTCTGGGGAGCATAGTGGGTGGCAGGTGCGGGTTGGCTTACAGGTTAGTAGGTCTGGCTACTCAGTGGCTATTTGCCTCCAGTCATAGTATTCAAGGGCTGGCACCGTCCTGCACAGTAACATTACTTGGTATAAGTGTCTCCTGACCAATGCCTAGATCAGGGGTGTTCAAACTGCGGCCCGAGGGCCACATGCGGCCCAGGATGCAAATGAATGCGGCCCAGTTTGAAACGCTTGGTTCCCAAGGAAATAGGAGGAGGGGGGACTCTGCCCATTGCCCAGTTAGTAATAATAATATAATAATATGTCTATTTAATATCCAGGTGTCCCATATTCCAATGTATAGCTCCATCTGGTTATCCAACTGGCATTGTAGTTCTTTTCTGTGTATTTGCTTTACTTTTGCAAATCAAACGTGTTTGTGTATTTCATGTGTGGCCCCAGACAATTTTATCTTTTTCCAATGTGGTCCGACGAGCCAAAAGTTTGGACACACCTGGCCTAGATCTTTAGATAGGTTAATGACCCCATTTGAAAGCTGTAAAGAGTCAGAAGAAAAGGGCAATTAATGAAAAAAAACTAATATAAAAAAAGAAAAAATTAAGGTCAATTGAAAAGTTGCTTATAACTCTCCATTCTACAACACACTAAAAATTAACTTAAAGTTGAACCACCCCTTTAAGCAATGGAGATCCAAATTGAAGAACCCTTATTTGGGAAACACCAGGTCCCGAGCATTCTAAAAAATAGATCCCATACCTGTGTTAAAGTATCATTGCAATTCACCATATAAACCTAGAACAGCATTCTGGTGCTATTTAAGATTTAAACTTTGATTGGTACGTGTAGTCATTGGAAGCTGCCAAATTGGATTTATTTTTTCCTGAAGAATATATTAATTCAGTGCAGTATGCGCCTATTAGACCACTCCATTCTGACTAATGGAGTTATTAGCATGTAGCCTATCGATATTAAAGTGAAGCAAAGGATATTTCTTTAACGTGCTAATATATTTTTTGACATTAGGCAATCTAAATAATTTTGTAATTGAGGCAGATGACCTATTATTCTCTTTCCGTCTGTACATTTTATTCTCGTTACTCAGCCGCATTAAAAAAAAAAAAAAAAAAAAAAACCGCTGGTAAATCAATCGCCTCGCAGCTCAGAAAGTATATTATTTTTGCCGAAGCATCACACGTACTGCATCATCCCTGTTACAATCCCGTCGGAAATGGACAGAATGGAAAAAGAATTGTTCCAGCGTATTTCATTTCAGCAGACTGCTCAACCTGTTGCTTTCTAAATTGTTATAAATATAAAATATTTTCTAATATCCATGGGGATCATTTGTTATGAAGTGCACCGAGTAGCATAAGATCAGTCGTCAGTCATGCAAGCTGATACATTCGATTTTAAGAATGAATTGGATGCCTTTTTAACAAATGAGGCTACAGGGTTATGGAAGATAGCTCATAGTACAAGTTGATTCAGGGACTGGTCCGATTGCCATTTTGGAGTCAGGAAGGATCAACTGGCAGTTAGGCAGGTTAAAATAGAGTTAAAGGTTGAATTTGATTTACGTATGTCTTTTTTCAACCTAACTTGTCTTACTATGTTACTATGTTGTATTTGAAGCAATGGTTGTGCTCTCCACATTGCTCCAGATCAGGGGTGCCCAAACTTTTTGCATCGAGGGCCAGATTTGGTGAGGTGAAAATGTGTGAGGGCCGACCATTCAGCCCGACATTCTTTGAACCATTAACATTAAATTACAGGAATTGATTAATATTTGGGCACATTAGTGAAGTGATCTGCCACTTGGTCTATACTGCTGCCTGTGTACTGAAGGTGTTAGCAATAGACACGTATTGGAACGTAGTGACGCCATACTTCTGTAGTTTACTGTACTGGCACGTCAGTACGTCTATTGACACCTTCAGCCCCTAAGTATGCGAAAACAGAGCGTCTCTACATACCAGTAGGTGGCAGACCATTTCACTAATGTGCCTTAATATTACTGATCGCACTGTGCTGGGGGGCCTCATTATTATTAATTTCATGATCAAGGCTGAGGGCCGGTGTAAATTTGAAAATGGGCCGCACTTTGGACATACCTGCTCCGGATAAATATAAGGGTATAGTGCCACACTTGCCACAGCCAGGCAGTAAGTACAGGGCATCTTACACCCACCAGTGCCTGTCTAAATGACATGCAAGCTTGGAGGATGCCTACCTACCATTCATACATATACTGTGCAGGTAAGGTATGCAGTGATGCATTAGGTTAGCTAGATGTTGCTCTCCGAACCCTTGTATTTTGCTCCCAGTGGCCTCAAAGCAGGTGCTTATTTTTTAAATCTTGGCTTTAAAGGAGAATTATAACCGTTAGCAAAAAAAACCCTACCACCCCACGTGGACCCCTCATCCCAGCCTAACTAACCCCCGGGGAAATGCCCCTGACTTTTTACTTACCCCTTGGCGCAGATTCAGGCATCGGAGTTCACCACAGCCAATTTCCGGGTCTTCGGTAATCTGAGACAGAGACTGGCAAATCAGTGAATGCGCAGTTGGAGCAATTTACCGCTTTGCAACAACTGTGCATGTGCCGGGAATTGCAGAAGCGTCTGAAGAAGACACAAAGACCCGGAAGATGGCTGTGGTGAACTCCGATACCTTAATCTGTGCCTAGGGGTAAGTAAAAAGTTAAGGGCATTTCCGGGGGAGGGCAGTTAGGCTGGGAGGGAGGGGGGGTCTATGTGGGGTGGGGGGTATGGGTTTTTTAGCTAAAGGGTTGAATTCTCCTTTAAGGCTAGCTTTAGATGCATAAAAACCAGTTGTACTGCCAAACAGAACCTCCTGTAGGCTGCCAGTCCACATAGGAGCTACTAATAGCCAGTCAAAGCCAAAATTTGACATCCCCAGGATGCTTGTTTTGCTCTACAACTTTCTTTACCTTTGAATGTGGCCCATGAGTAAAAAAAAGTAAGGTTCCCCGGTTTAGCTCATGTGGTCATTTCCAGTGATTGGCGCGAGAGTGATGTGTGTACCCGATTCTGTAGATGTAAGTATGCCGCACCCTTAGACGCAGGTTGTGAAGGGAACCTGAAGCTAACACCTGGTCCATAGGTGGTGGTAGCTCCACGGTTCCCCTACATTAATAGGCGCGGTAACTAGGGTTGCCACCTGGCCGGAATTTCACCGGCCTAGCTGGTAAAATACCAGCCAAGGCCGGGGCCAGTATTGAAAATTTACCGGCAATGTATTAACTGGTCAATTTGTAATCCCTATTGTTCTGCCCCGGCCCGTCTCAGATCCACCCCTCTCAGCTCTCCTACTCACATAATCAAAGCGCTGCAGTTCCTTCCTGGCCATACTGGCTGCGAAACTTTGTGACTCCACCCCTGAAACTACACAACCCCACCCCTGAAATGGCACAACCCCACCCCTCTCAACCCCGCCCCCACCTCCTACGTCACTGACCGGTAGGGCCAGAACTAAATGGTGGCAACCCCAGCAGTAGCACTCGATTAAGAATGGAAGACAGGAAGGACTGGGTGTCACAAAGCGCAAATATTACTCGCAATAGAATGCAGGGAAAATTGCAGGAGTGCACTTATGCTTGCAGTTGTAAATATATGTATATTTGTATTTATATTGCGCTACTTATGTAAATAACCCTCTACACCTTCCATATGTTATTTAGGATAAGGAATACAATCAGTCTGTGGAGCATATGAAGACACAGACTTTTCTCTGTTATGGAATGTTCTGTTTTGTTTGGCACAATACCCATGATGTTAGCCGCTCCCCTTTGGCCTGAGAGCAACATATATCTTTTTGACTTTTAGTTATGGGTTTACGATGCACTAATTTAATGTTGACAGATCATGGGAAATCTCAGGAACGCTTTGGAAAATCAAGCCACGTTATTTCAGTTCCATCAGTTTGGCACTCCACAGTGAATAGGGCTGCCCTTGTCCTTTAAGTAGATAAAATGAGAGCAGAATAGAACTTCTCATCTCTGCCTCTTGCATCCTTTGTCATTTGTAGGCTAAACGCAGCTTATCTTTAGAAGGAAGAAAGCTGCATCACCAAGCCCGAAATGTGTCATGAAGCAGGGCTTCATCAAGCATTTACGGTGATGCGGCTTTCTTCCTTCTAAAGACAAGCATTGTTTGTGACTGGAGTACTGCTTAGCCCGCACCCGACAGGACAAATCTTGGATCTGTGACTGAACATAGAGGGTTGAGGAGCTGATGGTGCTGCTTTATTCATTCATTTACATAATTCTAAATACACTTAGCAAATTCCTGATTTCTCTTTAGCCTTCCAGAAAAGGTTCTGTGGACTGTTTTGTAGTTCAGTTTTTTCGTAGTTAAAATAAATTATTGTTAATTTTTGATTATTTTGCATTTTCCCCTGTACCTTTAAACCTTTCTAAGCTGAGCTAGCATAAATCCATGTCGAAGAAATAAGAATCCTATTAGCTAGATATCTTTTAGTACCTTTAAGACATGGTACTCCACTTTATAGAAGATCCCTATCCAAAAAAGTCCAGGTCCAACTAAATCTGAATGGTTCCCATACCTAAATTTAGTTTTTCCCTAGTCACCCATGGCAGGCAATTCACCAACAAGGTTTAATACCCATCAGGTCATGTTGATGAAAGCTGCCATGGATGGGACTTGGAAATAAGATTTATGGTGCGTAGAGGAAAGAAAATCTCTTTTTCATATCCATTTTCAATGAGAACATTTCCATAACTAATATATATCAAGGGGCTATTTCTTATAAAATAAATGCAAATCTGCTAATAGAATTTCAGTGTATGGACAAGAAACCGTATTAATCACCTCATTTGCAAAGTGTCATTTTACAGAGCTTGAGGAATGAATACTAATTTCTTTCTAAACAACGCCATTTATAAGGGCTATGCAAAAAATTAATAAACTTGCAGTTCAGTTACAAATCACTGAGCCTTTAGCTTAAAGGAGAATGGAAGCCAAGCACACAATGTGGTAGCCCTTGAGTGGCCTCCTTCCCAAACCTGACCAGTGTTTGGATCTTCATACTTTGTCTACTAGAAAATCTTGTAAACATTATATAAACCCAAAAAAGCTGGTTCTTGCTTCCAATAAGGATTAATTATATCTTAGTTTGGATCAAGTACAAGGTACTGTTTTATTATTAGTGAGAAAATGGAGTCTATGGGAGGCAGCCTTTCCATAATTCTGAGCTTTATGGATAATGTATTTTCAGATAATGGATCCTATACCTGTAGTGCAGAAATACCACTTTTCTATATGTAAAAGGACCCCCATATTTTTTCAGTTGCATTTCTAGTGCATTATCCCTTCTACTTCTTACACTGATGTTCATATGTAGATTCTGTAAAGCTACTCACACAAGTGAGAACATCATACTAGTGGATCTTTATCCAATTTGGCCACTCGCTTGGATTATTAAACAGGCCTGTGCAGGTTTATCAGGAGAGGAATCCTTCAACGGTAAATTGTGGGATTTTTAGACCTGTTTGATAGATATCTGACTGAGCATCAGGCAGATTGTCAGTTAACTCTGTGCACAGGCCATCAACCAATCCATATAGGAAGCTTAAAGGGCTACTATCACAGAAAATGAACATTTAATATTAACTTAATCATACTGAAATAAGAAACTTTCTAAATACAATCAGTTAAAAATTCTGTGCAGTTTCTGAAATAATCAAGTTTTTCGTCAATATTCCTATCTCAGCATCTGTTTCTCTTCATTCTCTCTTCATGCAGCAGTTGGGTGTCAGATATTCATTGACAGTTAGATCCAATATAACTGATTCCAGTACAAATAAAATCTAACAAAATAACTGACTTTGGCATAAACCCTATACAGATGCAGCCACTTTGGTTTGTCTGTTTGACACAGAATAACTAAACACAGATATCCCATTTATCTCATTTAACACAGAAAACTGTGTCACAACATCCCATCTAATTAAAGCATTCACCATTGTGAACAATGGTGCTTTGGTATGCTAATGAAAAGGTTAAATGCATTAAATGAGTTAAGATAACTTTAGATAACACAGTTTCTTCAATTAACTCACAAATCCAAGTGGCTTCATCTGTATGTAGGGAAACAAGATTTCTGGTGATTTTAAAAGAGTGAGCTCTAATACATCTTGTAGCGCAAAACAAGCCCCCCTTCCCCAAAGGCTGCCAAACCCTGCATGAAGACAGAATGAAAAGTGCTGAGAGGAGAAGAGTGAAGAGTAACTTGATTATTTCAGAAACGGGTCTAAGTTTCTAATTGATTATATTTAGAGAATTGTCATTTTTGTAATAGTTCCCCTTTAGCATCCTCATGACATTTTGCAGATGAGAATGACTGCCACAATGACAGTCACACCTCTATTTTCACCCACAGGTAGCTGGCTAAGGGGCAATACCCCTACAACTATATGTGCTAAATACATTTAGGCATTTACATAAAAAGTCAATTGATATTTTCTTGTTATAAGGCACTAATGAGCCGTTGTTTTGTTGGCTAGTTTAATTAATGAGCTCTGCGTAAATGAATCCTTCCCCCAACTGTCATCTGTGTCTCCCTAGCAGATACGGAGTACTGATGTGCAGGTTGACCCAAAGTCTGTAGGACCTGTAGGTTTACGCATGCGTTGGGCTCGTTCAGGTTGAAATTTGGGCAACTATTGTGGGTTTGGGTTGGGTACTGGGGAAGTACACTTCTCTGCTCCCAAAGAACAGTTAAAAAGAAACATTGGTGGTCAGGGGCCAGGTATGACTGTACCTCATCTGCCCCCCCTGATGGCAGCCCTGCTCATATGTAAAAAATGGTCATTAAGTCATATTCAGGCATACCCTTAAACCCACATACCACATAGCAACCCCAACACATAATTAATAAATTGGTGATACCATAACAACCATCTCCAAATGCTAACAAACCCCCAGAGCAAACCCCTGCCAAGCTCACCTCCCACAGGCAGAATATGGCACACACAGGGTTCATAGGGCAGGTAGAGTATTGCACACACAGTGAGCATAGGGCAGGTAGAGTATGGCACACACAGGAAGCATAGTGCAGACAGAGTATGGCACACACAGGGAGCATATTGCAGACAGAGTATAACACACACAGGGAGCATAGGGTAGACAGAGTATGTGACACACAGGGAGCATATGGCAGGCAGAGTATGGCACACACAGGCAGTGTAGAGCAGGTAGAGTATGACACACACAAATTGCAGATAGTATTACTCTGGAGAACCACTCTCATCAGCCAGTAATTTCTTTATTTAGAAATGCATAACATGTTTTGGATCAAAAAGATTCTTCCTCAGGTGCATAGGGCAGACAGAGAATGGCACACACAAGGAGCATAGGGCAGGTAGAGTATGGCACAGATAGGGAGCATAGTACAGACAGAGTGTGGCATACAGATGCAGCCACTTTGGTTTGTCTGTTTGACACAGAATAACTAAACACAGATATCCCATTTATCTCATTTAACACAGAAAACTGCGTCACAACATCCCATCTAATTAAAGCATTCACCATTGTTCACAATGGTGCTTTGGTATGCTAATGGAAAGTTTAAATGCATTAAATGAGTTAAGATGACTTTAGATAACGCAGTTTCTTCAATTAACCATGAGTCATGACGCATTTATCTCACAAATCCAAGTGGCTTCATCTGTACACAGGGAGCATAGGGCAGGCAGAGTATGACGCACACAGGGTGCATAGGGCAGACAGAGTATGGCACACACAGGCAGTGTAGAGCAGGTAGAGTATGACACACACAAAATGCAGATAGTATCACTCTGGAGAACCACTCTCATCAGCCCATAATCTCTTTATTTAGAAATGAATAACATGTTTTGGATCAAAAAGATTCTTCCTCAGGTGCATAGGGCTGACAGAGAATGGCACACACAAGGAGCATAGGGCAGGTAGAGTATGGCACAGAGAGGAAGCATAGTACAGGCAGAGTATGGCACACACAGGGAGCATAGGGCAGGCAGCGTATGACACACACAGGGTGCATAGGGCAGACAGAGTATGGAACACACAAGCAGAATCGGGCAGGCAGAGTATGGCACACACAGGTGGCATGAGGCAGACAGATCATGGCACACACAGGGAGCATAGGGCATGCAGAGTATGGCACACACAGGCAGCATAGGGCAGGCAGAATAGAGAGGTGTTAACAGATGAACAAAGCAGATGCTTACAGTCTGAATCTGAGCTGTGAACAATGCTATCTCCTTACAGGTGGGATCATTGCAGGGTCTTACAGGTGTGGAAAATGCATGATATTACATTCTGAAGTGTGAACAATGCAGGTTCAGTACTCGTACATCTCCTTACAGGTGTGAATAATGTTGGGTCTTTCACGTGTGAAAAATTAAGGCTGTTGCAGTCTGAATCTGAGGTGTGAACAATGCCGGGGCCAGTGACTCTCAGTACTGATACAGCCACAGTAGCCAGACTTTCATGTGGGGGGGCCACAAAATAAGGGGTAGCAGGCTGCGTTTGACACTAGTAATTGCTCCAGTACAATCAATGTTCCCTTTGATGTCTATTTTTCTTTGTAAAGTAACGTACAGGCTTAATATGGCTACAATGCTATATTTGGTAAACCCTAGCCCTAGGCGTGCGACTCCAAGTGATGTCAGAGCAAGAAACGCTATATTGTGTTAGCTGAGCTGTGTTGGATTGTGTTTGTGATTGCAATCTTGTATTTAACCTTGCTTCTTATGGTCTGAATGGGGTGTGTTTGTTTGTACATACTTGCTCATTGAGATAATGCTGTTGTGTTTAAACCTTTATACAGATAAAATGTATTTGGTACCCACTAGAAAATGTCATTTACTCTCCCTGAGACTTTATGAAACATTTGTTTAGAAAATGAGAAATGTAGTTGTTTCTGCGTATTATTTTTTTTTGTGTGTGTTGGTTTAGGCATAAAGCAATGGTTGTAAAATGCATGTCCATAATATTTACAGTACAGTATTAATGCGCCCTTGGAAGGACCCTCGTAATAAGCTTGACCTCAGCACGTTAAATGCTTTTGGCATTGTAACAATCCATTTAGTTCATTCTCCTTCATGATAACTTTTATTTGTGGTGCAACAGACCGTAAAGAATCTAAGTACACAATCAATTTTTATTTAATAAAAACCTTGGAAGAATTTTTTGAAAAAAATCCAAGCGCAGTCTCTGCTTTGTTTGTCCAAATATGTGCTTAAAAAAATCATTGGGAGATGCTTCCTGACTCAATTCACTTCATGGATACATGCTTCGCTGATTCTCTATCCTTACTGTCTCAGATTAAGGGATTATCATGCAAAATGCTCTAATTAAAATAGACCTTCTAATTCTAATTAAGGAGGTCAACTAAAGAGTGATTTCCCCTGTACAGCGGTTGCACTGATGAAGCCATTTGAATGGAATTACGGCCAAATTGCTGACATAGCAGTAAAGACAAGAAGGAGAGAAAAAAACACAAATCAGATTTAATTTAAAAAATTAAATGGCTATTATGTTGAACAAATATGGCTTCTGAAAAGCCACTGGGTGTTATGCGATAATGTTCAATACTGGTGCCAGTTCAGGAACCATTCAGGAGTCATTTATGACCTTGCGGGGCACAAGTGTAAGAGTTCTAAGGGGCTTATGGGGCCCCTTAGACTACGGTCAGACCAATCTGTTTCTTGGCCAGCAGATAAAAGCTTCGCTATTTTTTGTTTTAGTGTCTGAAGACATTGCTTAGGCAGTGGTGCAGACACACATAGGGGATTTCAGAAACATCCATGTGTTGGCACCAGGGCCCATGTGGTGACTCCGGGTGCTGAAACGACACAGAACAGATCATTTATCTGCAGGCCAAGAAACATCCTGGTCTGACTGTAGTCTTAAAGGCACAGTACCATAAACAAATAAAAGTGCTCTAAAGTAATTAAAATATAATGCAGTGTTGCCCTGAACTGGTAAAACTGCTGTGTTTACTTCAGAAACGCTACTTTTGTTTATATAAATAAGCTGCTGTGTTGCAATGGGAGCAGCCATTCAAAGGAAAAAAGGCTCAGGTTACACAGCAGATAAGCTCTGTAGAACATAATGGTGTTATCGGTTATCCACTATTTAACCTGTGCCATATAGCCTTTTTTTCCATTTCCTCCGTTGCTACACAGCAGCTTGTTTATATGAACTATAGTAGTGTTTCTGAAGCAAACAAATACCAGTGCAGGGCAACAGTATATGATATTTTCATTACTTTAAAACCCTTTTTTGGTGTTACTGTTCCTTTAAAGTGGCCTTAGGCATGTATATTCTATTGTCATGTACGCTGAACGTTCATTCGTTACCATCTACCGACCTACAGCTAAACATTCCGATTAAATAAAGTAGTAAAAAATAACATCAGCAATGTTGTGGCCATTAATTGATAGACAGCAATCGTACGGAAGTTATGTCCGATAAATAGCAGTGACAGTCACCCATTGCTATCGTAGCCGACAGAAATCTTCTTACGATTAAACAACAGATCGACGTAACACGAAAAATGTCTGAACGATCCACAAACGGTCCGAAAATCATATGAAACAAACTTTATCTTTGCTTCTATGGCCAGCTTTAGCACTCATTTGCTATTCATGTGCATCTCTAAGTCTGCTGCGCTCTGCACTGAGCATTGGATGAAAATTCTACCACTGGATCAGCTAACGCTGTCAGTCAGACAGGACCCAGATTTCACACCTATGAATGACATACAAGGTATGGGAACGGTGCGACTACGTGTCTGCCTCCGTCTTGACTCTCAAGCAATGTCTAACGCAGCTGATTGCTCCGTTATTTCGCACTTTGTTTTGTATCATAATTCTTAATGTACTAGAACAGTATACGTTTCATTGATATAAATGTACCAATCCTTATATTTATTTACACACACAATTGAGAGTTAGAATTAGAATAAACCATTGATTGAGTCTGCTTCTGACTCACATGGACCCTTCGTCCACCAACATCTCTTAGGATAGTCATTCAACATATCCCTCACCTTGTTCCATGTCAAAGAGATGGTTTCTGGGACTCAAGGGGAACTATCATAAATCAAAGGAAATTTTAATATAAGCTGACAATCAACTTCACTGTATCTAGTGAAAGAGAGAGAGTGCTGAGAAGGGGATACCTTTCAAGGGTCTCTCTCTACATGCAGCGTTTTTGGCAGTCCGTTATTTTGAAAAAATGTTACCTCCAAATCCTGAGTAAAGAATAACATTTTTTTTTGCTCGATTTTATCTGGTTTTTACTTGAACTGATTAAATCAAGCTTTTTTAATAATAAGGTAAAATTAGATATGGTGGTTTGGTCCTGTTTTTTTTTTTATTTAAGGGAGAAGGAAAGTCCTTTTTATTTGGGGGTGCCAAAAGTTAGGCACCCCTAAGTGATTGCATTTACTTACCTGACACCCCGGTCTGGCTGAAAACTGCGCTGCTCTTGGATTCTTCCAGCAAGCACCACGGAGAGATTGGCTTCCGGCTTCTTTCTTCTCACGCAGTGCATGCAGAACTTTAATGAAAAAGTTGGCTATTTTGTTCTACTGCACATGAGTCTGCCCTGGGAAATTTGAAGAAAGAAGCAGGAAAACGATCGTTGGTATAACACTGGGCCAGTGCAGTTTTCTCCTGATAGGAGCACCAACCGAGGGTGTCGGGTAAGTAAATGCTCTAAATAATGAGATTAAATCGGATTTTAGTAAATAACCCCCTAAAAGGCAAAATTGTAATTTATATCATACAGTGGAACCTCAATTTTAGAATCCACTGATTTTAAGTTTCCCCTCATTTTACATTGATATTTTGCAGTCACATTTTTCCCTGATTTTACACAATTTTTTTCTGGTCCCCTGAAAAACGTAAAATGGCGGTTCTACTGCATTACATTCCTGGAATAGATTTTTATAAAATAAAGTAGGATACCTCCCATCTCTTGTTCTTAATGATAAGGGTGCTTCTCAGCCTAATAATTGTCTAAAAAACACCAAAGTGTAAAAATGAATTTGCATTCGACCGTAGAGTCTGTATTGAGCAAGTGATTGATGTGCACACTTTCAACTGATAGAGGAATTGACCTGCAGAGTTTGTTATTGTACAGAAAACAAGCTCTTGTTGATTGTGATAGATGGAAACTAACATCTTAATACTTCAAGCTGATAGAACAATAGATTCAGAGATTGCATTCATGGAGGAACTCTTCACAGAGGGCTTACAGGTGATTAAACTCATTATAATTTCCGTAAGAAATCCTTAACATTCCTGGAGAGTGGGAGTAGAATGTTCTACATGTAAAGGATTTAAGAAATAGTGGTTTCCCAGAATTAATAACATGGTAGAATAGAGTACAATGCCTAAATACCATAGCACTGACATAGGGAAAGCATCAAGTTCGTAAAATACTATACCTGTTATCAAGAATGCTCGGGACCTGTGGTCTTCCGGATAATGGATCTTTCTGTAGATTGGATTTTCATACCTAAAAGGGGTTGCCCCCGCTTTAAATTAACTTTTATTTTGATGTAGAGAGTGATATTCTGAGACAATTTGCAACTGGTTTTCATATTTTATTATTTGTGGTTTTTGACTTATTTAGCTTTTTATCCAGCAGCTTTTCACTTTGCAGTTTCAGCCATCTTGTTGCTAGGGTCCAAATTACCCTAGCAGCCATGCACTGATTTGAATAAGAGACTGGAATTTGAATAGAAGAAAGATAAAAAGATGAGTAATACAGAATACAGAGCATTTCTTTCTAGGTGGGGTCAGTGACCCCTGTTTGAAATCTGGAAAGAGTCAGAAGATGAAGACAAATAATTAAAAAAACTATAGAAAATAAAAAATGAAGACCAATTGAAAAGTTGCTTAACATGAGCCATTCTATAACATACTAAAAGTTAAAGGGATACTGTCATGGGATTTTTTTTTCTTTACCAAAATGAATCAGTTAATAGTGCTGCTCCAGCAGAATTCTGCACTGAAATCCATTTCTCAAAAGAGCAAACAGATTTTTTTACATTCAATTTTGAAATCTGACATGGGGCTAGACATTTTGTCAATTTCCCAGCTGCCCCAAGTCATGTGACTTGTGCTCTGATAAACTTCAATCACTCTTTACTGCTGTACTGCAAGTTGGAGTGATATCACCCCCCTCCCTTTCCACCCCAGCAGCCAAACAAAAGAACAATGGGAAGGTAACCAGATAACAGCTCCCTAACACAAGATAACAGCTGCTTGGTAGATCTAAGAACAGCACTCAATAGTAAAAACCCATGTCCCACAGAGACACATTCAGTTACATTGAGAAGGAAAAACAGCAGCCTGCCAGAAAGCATTTCTCTCCTAAAGTGCAGGCACAAGTCACATGACTGGGGGCAGCTGGGAATTTCAAAATTGAATATAAAAAAATCTGCTTGCTCTTTTGAGAAATGGATTTCAGTGCAGAATTCTGCTGGAGCAGCACTATTAACTGATGTGTTTTGAAAAAAACATGTTTTCCGATGACAGTATCCTTTTAACGTAAAGATGAACCAACCCTTAAAGCCTACGACTAGAAAAGTCTAGTCTAGAAAATCATGTAAACATTAAATAAACCCAATAGGTTGGTTTTACTTCCAATAAGGATTAATTATATTTTAGTTGGCATCAAGTACAAGCTACTGCTTTATTATTACAGATGAAAAGGTATGCATAGTGTAAATTGCTACCTACACAGTATTCCAAATTTCTCTTTTATAATAGTTATATTTTTTCTTTTTATTATAGTTTAAATGTAATGGGAATGAATGTATTCAGTACTAGACAGCTGTACTCCTTCTATCGAGATGCAGAATGCTGTGATCAGGCTGGGAAAGCTGTTATTACTGTAAATCCTGGCACACACTGGCTATAACTGTACTCTATTTGGAAAGTCTAAAATTGTAAAGGAAAATTTTATACCTGAGCAAACATTTCTTCAGTTTCAAGGGAGTCTTTGTGCTTCATTTCGTTATGTGACATCCAAAAATAACGAGTGTCGTCCGCAGATAATATGTGTCTCCTGCTGCGAGAAGCACTTGCTGTTCTTTGATTTTCTTTTCTGAATTTTCACAAAAATACAATTTTTTTTTTGTAGGTGCATGTGAATCCCTGTTTTTATCAAGGTGCTGGTGAAAACTCATTCATGCCTTTGGAAAAAGATAAATGGCATTGGTTACACGGTGGGGACTGCATTTCCCTTTTGCCAGATAAATATGCTTTCAGAGTCATTGCTGATGCTTCTCGAGAGGAGAGTACACAAAGGTAAAAGAAACATATTTCAAGTCATATCTCTTACTATTTTTGTACATAGTTTCCTAGTAGAGGAAGGCCTTGCTCATATGTGTAAAAAGGTGCTACAACAGGGCTTATTGTGAACATATGTTTTGCCTATTGTTTTTATCACAAAAAATCTATGTTTTTTTTGTTTTTTTCTAAAAACGGCAAACAGGGAAATCTAAACTACTCCATATTTGGTCCTTGTGAGGAGATAATTAAACTGCCAGTAAACAGACAATCCCCCAGCATAAAATACTCCTGCTAACAAAACTGTCACAACAAAGGAGGAAGGTAGGGGATTGTATTTTAGTAATTTAATCTACCTTGCAAGGATTACATATGGAGAAGGTTCAATTGCCCTATGTGCCCTGTTTATTCAAGAAGTAAAGATTTACAAAAGGCAAAACGTATATTCAACATAAACTGTAATAATGGAAGTTATGTTGAACAAGGTTGTATACTGCTGCTTTAATGGAGAAGGAAAGGGATATTTAATTGGGGGTGCCAAAAGTTAGGCACCCCCAAGTGATTATATATACTTACCGCCAATCCGGAGAAAACTGCACCAGCCGAGGGCTGTTAGATAAGTATATACAATTACTTGGGGGTGCCTAGTTTTTGGCATCCTCAAGTAAAAAGACGGTTTACTGCCAACAGATTAGCCACAATAGTGCAAGCTAGAACACTATTTTTATTCTGCAGAATGCTTTACCATACCTGAGTAAACAGCTCTAGACACTGTCTCTGTTTGTTTAGGATAGAAGCTGCCATCTAAGCTTGGTGTGACATCACTTCCTGCCTGAGTCTCTCCTTGCTCACTTACAGCTCTGAGCTCAGATTACAGCAGGGATGGGAGGAGGGAGGAGGAGAGGAGCAAACTGAGCATGCTCAAGCCCTGCCCTGGAGGTTTATGCTGAAAACAGGAAGTCTGATACAGAAGCCCATGTATACGCAATAGAAGGAAAGAAATGCAGTGTTTCTTTTGACAGAGGACTCAGCAGCATTACTTTGAGGGTTTACTGGTATATTTATATAGACCTCTCTGATAAAGCTTATTTATTATAGCCTTTCCGTCTCCTTTAATAGCCCAAGTTGGAAAGCCAAAAATGGTTGGGTATAGGTTGTATGGAGGGTTTTAATCTTATCTGAGCTATACCATTGTCTCTGCTATACAGCGTCGGACTGGGCCTGCTGGACACCGGGGAAAAACCCGGTGGGCCCTGGGCTCTTGTGGGCCCTGCCAGCCCAGATCCGTTTCTTAATGCCGGCGAGTAAAAAAAATAAATTTGTGCACAAATGAGGTTACACGCGTGTGCCCAAACAGACCCGGTGCCGTGCGTATACTCAGAAATTCGATGTGCCGGAGCAGCAGGGGGGGCCCTTTGGCAGTAGACCCAGTGGCCCCCCAGACCGTCCCTGCTGCTATACCATAATGAAAGAGATAAATAGTATAACGAATATTTTTTAGCATTTAGGAGAGGGAAAATGTGTGCTTATGGGGAAAAATAAGTAAGGTTAGCAGTGAAGAGAAAAGGGTAAGATAAAAAAAACTGATGTAAGAGATAGGATGAGTGGTGAGTATTTACTATACAGATTACAATGCAGCTTTGCAGAATTGTACTGCCGGGATAAATGGACTACTAGCTGGTTACTGGTTTTGCTTCCCTTAAACCAAAATCCCCTTGCCCTGGGGCAACAACATGGGAATTATTCCAAGCCCTATGAATGCCTGTTGTTTCTTGCATTTTGCTGATTAATCACATGACTGGCATCACAGTGTGGTTATTCATACAACGTATAGAATAGAGCATATATATGGTGGCAATAACAGATATGGGATCTGTTTTCTGGATAACTGATCTAGAAAACTCATTTAAACCCAATAGGTTATACCTTAGTTGGGTTCAAGTACCAGGTAATGTTTTATTATTCCAGAAAAAAGGGAAATTGTTTATAAAAAATTGAATTATTTGGTTAAAATAGAGTCTTTCTGGATAACGGGTTTCTGGATAACGGGTTTCTGGAAACTGTACTAAAAAAAGTAATTATTTTCCTAATACAAATATAATTGTTAGAGAGTAAATTATAACCATTGTTCTGTATTGCTACCTTTTTTATTCTTTTATGACCTGAAGGCTATTCAAACATATTACTAAAATGTAGTTTATTTAAATATATGTGTATTTCATATTTCAAATGAATACAGACCCCATAAAGAGTGTGCATTGTTGATTTAGCCAGTTTTAATGAAAATTACCATTGTTATATTTTTATACTCGAGGGCTTCTTTTTCTACATTCAATAGAAGTTCATTAGAAAACCTTTCCGAATGTGAAATTCACTCATGTTCTAATTCTAGTAGCTGCATAGCCTTTAATGTTAAAAACCAGCATCACATTTGAAAAGTTTGTTTAATAATAAAATTATAATGCTCCTCTTTGCCTTAATGGTATGTGAATATATTTCAATCGCTACATTATCATGATAGTGTACTTTTATAATTTTAGGAAACCTAGGTTGACCTAGTGCGTGTTTCAGTGTACTTTGTCTTATGTTATTGTTCCAGAACACTGGGCTTGTCAGTAGATGATGTGTGTGCTTTGGAGTTACCTTTGTCCAAAGTAACGTTCTATTACTTTTGGGTCATGAGCTTTCAAGGCTGTTATGACAGAGCTAATTTGACATGACAGCACACTAATGGCAGGTGAAGGTTCTGTCAATGTCTTTTTAATTTGCTTTTGCTCTTCACAAATGAATCATGAATGATGAAGGTCTCAACCTTCACCTGCAACTGACTGTTACACGTCTTTCTACTAAAGCAACATTTTTTCCAGAATGGCTGTAAGCAAGTTGTTGGATAGATTTAGAACTTTGAATTTAAATATTATTTATGTTCATTGAAATGCATTAATTTTTCAGTAAAAAAAAAAGTTTTACGAGACACTGAGGGGCACATTTACTTCGCTCGAGTGAAGGATTAGAATGTAAAAAACTTCGAATTTCAAAGTTTTTTTTTGGCTACTTCAACCATCGAATTGGCTACTCCGACCTTCGACTACGACTTAGACTTTGAATCGAACGCTTCGAACTATAAATCGTTCGACTATTTGACCATTCGATAGTCGAAGTACTGTGTTTTTTAAAAAAAACTTTGACTACCTACTTCGCCACGTAAAACCTACCGAGCACCAATGTTAGCCTATGGGGACCTTCCCCATAAACTTTCTAAGCTTTTTTTGATCGAAGGAAAATCCTTCGATCGATGGATTAAAATCCTTCGAATCGTTCGATTCAAAGGATTTAAGTCGAAGGATTTTACTTCGAGGGTCGAATATCGAGGGTTAATTAACCATCGATATTTGACCAATAGTAAATGTGCCCCCTATAATTTAAATATCCACATGTTGCACTGTTCCTGGTAATTAGAAAAGTTAAAAAGGAGGAATTAAAAAAACAAGTTAATGGGAGAAGAAGGAAATGGGGATAAGAGATGAAAACAGAAGGATATGATTTTATGGTGTAGTAGTAGTTTTTATTACTAACTTGTGTATACATTGCAACTAATTCATTCTACGTAGAAAAATCACCGGCACACTGGAATTCAGTTAGCAGTGCAAGCCCTTGCAATGTTATTAATGCAGTGCAACGAAACGTTGCACTGCATTTATAAAAGTTGCAAGGGCTTGCACTGCTAACTGAATTCCTGTGTGCCGGTGATTCTTCTACGTACCTTGGTTGGTAGGTTGCCGATTCCCCTACCACCGAGCACCAGGACACGCTGCTTGAGTTTTGTAAGGTGTGCGGTTTCTCCAATTGGCTTTGAACTAATTCATTCTACCATTTAAAATGGTATTCTTAACCCCAAAAAAGGTATATATTTAGTTGTTAAGTTGTAATATTGTTGTGGAGGCAGCCAGCTCAGGTCATTGTGCCTGATCCTGTGGTTTCAGACAGAGACAGCTGGCACTCTAGGAAATCCACAGGGTCACAGATATGGAAGTAAAAATAATTTTTTATTGAAAAAAATTAAACTACGGACATCTCCAGAGGCTTGCCAGGAGGACCTTCTATGCGTTTTTGCAAGGTTAACGGTTTTCTGCTTCCCGAGCTGAGGGTCTAGGTCTGGTGCACCTACTTGGTGAGTTTACATTGGTTAATAGTGGCACCTTTATTTTTGATTTCAGACAGAGTTAGCACATCACAATGGAACTGCTTTTAAGATAAGATATTGTTTCTCCTACTCAATGTAACTGTGAGGAGTCATGATGAGCTGGTCTTTTGTGTTTTACTATTAAGTGATATTCTCATATCTACCTCTAGGGGCATGAGAGTATTTTTAGCAAATCAAGTTCCAGGGAGATGTTATCTTCCCGTTGTTCTGTTGTTAGGTTGCTGGAAGGAAGGGGATGATATCATTCCAACTTGCAGCTGTAAAGAGAGACTGTAGTTTATTAGAGCACAAGTCATATGGCTGAGGGCACCTGGAAATTAGGAACATTTCCAACCCCCACATAAAATGCAAAAATTATATATAAAAAAATGCTCGTTCTAAAAACGGATTTCAATGTGGGATTTTGCTGGAGAAGCACTATTAACTGATGTATTTTGCAATACACATGTTTTAAGCACATTTTAGGTGAAATAGTAGCATGGGAAATAACAGAATGTGATATACTTATAGAATTAAGACTGGAATATAAAGGTGGAGGAGAAAATAATTCAGTGGGTGAGTTGATAAAAACAGTTGGTTACAAAGAATAATGTAAGCAGAGAGTTGAAGTGACAGAAAATGGTTGAATGAGGAGTAATACATGGGAGAAGAAATGCAAAAGAAAGGAGTGGGAACATTGCAAAGGATAACAATTACAGCAGGGTTATGAAAAAGAGACCGAGAAAATATTGTAGCGAGTGCAATGTGGTTTGTTGTTCTTGTTTTGTAGAACAGTTGCATTATAATTCACATACATTTTGAGGGAATAATCTAGGCCATATTCAGAAAAGTGTGTAATTAATTTTACACCGAAAAAACTTGTAAAATTTGGTGTAAAATGAAACCGTTTTTGTTTGTAAAGCTGTGGTATTTGCACTCTCGGGAAGCACCCATTTCTGGAATGCATTCCTTAAAACTGCAATTGCCAGATACCCCAGAATTTATGCTTTAGTGACTTGGCAAAGACCCTTGGCATGTATTGGAAGAAATAAATACATCTTTATTGAGCCTGTGTAGACAGTGATGTGATGTGACAAGTAAAACTGTGCGTGAACATAAGTATTATCCTTAGTTTGACTAACTTTTGCAAGGTTATGTGCTTCATAAATGAAATTGTATATTAATGTAATTCTGTCCCGCGTTTTACACTGTTTTATAAATATGTCCCTCTATATTCATGCTGAAAAGTAGAACTCCTGAAAACTAAAATATCATCTCTGATTATTCACTAGATTATTCACTAGCATTTAATTACTAAATTTATTTTCTGACAGTCTTGATTGGATTAAATTGGAATAGTGTTTTTTTAATAGTAAGAGCAGATATTTGCATATACAATTATATACATATACTGTTATTTAAATAGCAATATTTTTATTTTCTAAATGAGACTATGAGCAAAAAAAAAAAAAATTTCATAACAATCTGTAACGTAAAGTTAAGTCAATTTTGTAAATAATATATTTTGAAGAAGTAACACCTTTTTCTAATTTTATTTGGGGACATTTTTAATGCTTACTTCTAGTGTCTCTGGCAGAAAAAGACATGATTTAAATTATTTCAAACTCTTGACAAACTCTTCAGATATGAGTAAAGTTTAATGGATGTTGTAATCATATATAATAATATACATGTGAATATTCATTTAATATCATAATGCATGCACGGCTAAATATGGATGTATTCGTTTCTGTTTGTCAAGTGAAAAAACAGGCAATAAAGTGCACTCACAGTTCTTGGAATAAATTGCATAAAAAGTTAAGTTCAAGGGTTTACTCACTCATTGTTTCTATCCTTCATCAGGATTTAAAAGAAGCCTCTAAAATGGTGTGAAACATTGAATGAATAAACACTGTGGATTTCTTTAAGATGTTATTGCCTTTTTTATCTGCCTCCAGACTATACTGTTTGTTCAAAACATTTTCTTATACTTTTCAGAAATATTCCTATTATCAACAGCACATGTGAATTAGCTGATAATCCTGGCTGCTCTTCAGTTGCTACTAAAACAAAAGACGAGGAACCTTCTTGCTCATCTTGGGAAAATAAGAAACCTTACCCATATACTACTTCAGATGCTCACAGTGAGAAGGTTAAACCACCACTAAGCAGTCAGGTATGCCACTATGAATTTAATTCATTCTGTAACTGTAATAATCACTTAAAGGAGAATTCAACCTGTAATAAAAAACCCGCCCCCCTCCCTCCTCCCCCAGCCTACCTGCCCCCCCCCCGGGCAAATGCCCCTAATTTTTGACTCACCCCTCCGTGAAGATTCTGGCCTCGGAGTTCACAACAGCCATCTTCTTCTTCTCCGGTAATCTTCGTGTCTTGACAGCTTTTTTCTGCACATTAGCAGTTGGAGTAAATTTCCGGTCCCTAACAACTGCGCATGCACTGAAAGTCACGAAAATTTCTGAAAATTTTTCGGAAATTCTCTTGACTTTCGGCGCATGCGCAGTGTTTCGCGACCGGAAATTTACTTCAACTGCACATGCACTGAAATTTCCAAAAAAAGACAGATGAAAGAAGATGGCGCCCGTGAACTTAGAGGCCAGAATCTACACAGAGGGGTGAGTAACAAAAAATTAGGGGGAATTTGCCAGGGGGGCCAGTAGGCTGGGGGAGGAGGGCGGGGAGTTTTCCCAGGGTTGGGGGGAGGGTTTTTTTTATTACAGGTTGAATTCTTCTTCTGCATGCAGTCAAATATAGTAATGGGGTGATTTCTCCAGGTTTGAATTTTTTCCACAATTCAAAATCTTCTGCACAAAAACTCACAAATTCAAATTATATTTAAGGTTTGGTATTTATGAGGCACTAAAAACTTAAAAAACATAAATGTAAAACTTCTGGCATCTAAAAGCTTGAGAGTTCATGTAGAAGTCAATGGGAGCTGTCCAAGAACAAATTCAAGCAATTTTTTTTTATTAGAGATGTTTGAGATTTCTTAAACTTGTAAACTAACAAATATGAGTTTTTCGAACTGAAAATTGAGGTATTCAAGTTTTTTTTCAGCAATTGTATTCATTGTTTTTTTATATTCAGATTTTTTAATAAATAAGCAAACATTCTAGTTTTTTAAATTGTGACTTTATTCAAAATAGAAATAACCTCTAAAACCTCACAACTTCGGTATTTAATAAATAAGGCCTTAAGTGTGTAGAAGAAGTCCTTTTACCTGTACCTAACGGATATCCATATCCCATCTTATGTAACAATACGGGTTCTCTCTAGTTTATCCACCAGTCTGGTAAATTGAAAAAATGCTCACTAGCAAATAAATAGCTGCTTACAGCGTGTTCGCTAAATTCATATTTAGTATAGGACAGGAAGTGGAGACTGCTGTTTTTTGCTTGAGCACCCTGGCAGTCAAAAATATCTAGTGTGTCATTGGTTTTATTTTACAATGCAGTGGAATGTTTGTAACATATGCAAAGTTTGCTTAGGTCTCAGAACCCTTAGCAACAGCAGTTCGTTTATACCGGTCTTCTCCTGATAGATTAATAAAAGCAAACATACTTCTCTTATAATCATTGCTGACTAAGAGACATAATGATCCAATACAGTGCTGCTCATCTTCCTCCACAATCCCTAGCTCTTATGCAGATGGTATGATACTTAGCCCATCAACATCATTAATCCAAAGGTCAACAACTGCCAATCCAAATATATTACACTTTTTCCTACTGTATTCCCTACTGTATTGGAGGTTCATAACAGCAGAAAAAATGATTGTACAGGTATAGGATTTATTATCCAGAATGCTTGGGCCAGGGGGTTTCCATATACATTTCTTTAATTTGGATTACCATACATTAAGGGGGTTGTTTATTAAAATCTGGATGTTAAAATGTCGAAAAATGTTAGATTTTTTCACTATAAAACTCAAATTTTTAGAGGAAAAAAACAAATTTTTAGATGAAAAAAAAACCGCAAATTTTTGAGATTTATTATACCCCGATGCTGCAAAAAGCTTGAATACAAAAATCCACCATCTCAAACCTGTCGAGGTCCTGTATAAGTCAATGGGAGAGGCACCTAGCGCAATTTAAAGTTTTCTTGATCTGTTCTGGGTTTAGTCCAAAATCTGACTTTTTCAGGATTTTTGGGCAAAAACTTGAAAAATTCGAGAAATTCAGGGAAAAAGCTCAAAAAATTCAAGCAATTTGGAAAAAGCCCAAAAACTTAATAACATATATTATAAACGAATTAATGTAATAAGCTTGTAGCCTTTAGTCCACAAGTGAGTTGGAAAATAAACACTAAAAGCTTGTTTTTTATGCCTCCCACAAGCTAAGAAGGTGGGGGTTTTCAAGTAAATTTTTTCAAGTAGTCAGCTAAGCAACCTTGTTCTACTTGACAGTTATGAGATTTGTGACATTAGTTTTTTGTTGGGTTGAACCATGCTAACTTGCCTTTAGGAAAAGGTTGCCTCTAAAACAAGTAGATATAGTTGCGCAATTTTGGTTTTCCTGCCAAACTATCTATGGACAGTTTGGACCATACTTCAGTCTCTGTTCACTGTAAATCCTGTTTTCTCTTGCCTTAAAATTCTCCACTGCAGATGTTTTCTTTTTTGGGTCATATACGTTATATTCAGGTCAGCTAGTTTGGTTGATGACTTTTTGGTGAATGACAAAATCAAACTTCATCAGATCAGTGCAGGGTCAGACTGGGCCAGTGGGACGCAGGGAGAAAACTCAGTGGGCCTCTGCCTTTATGGGTGCCTCCGACCCAGACCCACTCCCCGCTAGGCTCCTCCCAAAGGGTTTTCAGAAGCTGCAAGTTTGCAAGAGGAGGGGGGAGTACAAGTGTATTGGTGGTATGTATGTGGTGCATTGGTTCGGGTGGATGTTGTTGGGGGGGTTCACAACAGGTGTAGGGGAAAATGGACGCTTGAGTTGAGACTGCAGGTCCCGGATATCTCCTTTCGACCCTAGATTATTAGTTTAAAACCAAGCGCTGTATGGTTAGCTTTATGGGCAGATTTATCAAGGGTCGAATTTCGAAGTGTAAAATACATTTGAGCATCGAATTGAAATACTGCGACTTCGAATATCGAAGTCGAAGTATTTTTCACAGAATTTAGCCATCGAACGATCAAAGTAAAATCAATTGAGCGATTTTAGCGTACGATCGAATGATTTTACTACGATGTGTAAAGACTTAGAAAATGGTTGTATAAGGTCCCCATAGGCTAACATAGCACTTTGGCAGGTTTAATTTGGCGAAGTATTGAAGTCAAAGAAAAGAGACAGTACTTTGATTATTGAATGGTCGAATATACAAACGATTTTTACTTTGAATCGAAGTCAAAGTAAATTCAAAGTCGTGCTATCCTATTCGATGGTCGAAGTATCCAAAAAAATCACTTTGAATTTCAAATTTTTTTACTTTGAAAATTCCCTCAAATTCACTTCGACCCTTGATAAATCTGCCCCTTAGTATCTTTCCATTTTTTCCATTGTTAAAGGTATTCTGTCATGACTTTTATGCTGCAGTTTTTATTCATAAATGACACTGTTTACACTGCAAATAATTTACTCTACCATATAAAATTTCATTCCTAAAAGTTTATTTTTTAGTTGTAATATTGGTGTGTAGGCGCCATCTCCGGTCATTTTGCCTGATCATGTGATTTCAGAAAGAGCCAGTGCTGCACTATGGAACTGCTTTCTGGCAGGCTATTGTTTCTACTACTCAATGTAACTGAATGGGGTCGCAGTGGGACATGGGTTTTTACTATTGAGTGCTTTTCTTATATCTCCAACTTGTAGTGCAACAGTAAAGAGTGACTGAAGTTTATCAGAGCATGAGTCATATGACTGGTGGCACCTGGGAAACTGACAATATGTCTAGCCCCATGCCAGTTTTTAAAATTAAATTAAAAAAAAAACGTTTGCTCTTTTGAAAAACGTATTTCAGTGCAGAATTCTGCTGGAACAGCACTATTAACTGATGTGTTTTGAAAAAAACATGTTTCCCCATTACAGTATCCCTTTAAACAAGTGTCTGACATAAGATTTTCATTTTCTCTTGTCTATAGCCTCAGTTTAGCTCAACTATCCTTATAAATTTTGTATTGGGGCATTTTTATCAGATGTTCCGTAATGTAGCCTTCTCTTGACATTTTCAGGCGGTATAACATAATCGCAGTGCAGCATGTTATTTTATTGTTTCAAATGCCACATTGATTTTGTTCCCTGGCTATTTACACTTATCAATCACACGTCGTTGCTTATCATCCATTTTTATCTGCCAAAAAATGTTCTCACGCATATCAAGACAACGTTGTTTTTGTTTTCTTGCAATCTAATTTTATATATGTATAAACATTTAAAATAACACTTCCGCTGCTTTTTCCTTTATAGCTGACATTTGCAACGTAGTTGGAGCATCTGTGGCAGACACAGTTACTTTTATTTTCTATGTCTCCACTTCATTGCCATTGTTGCTTTATTTTTATTGTATAAATATTATTTTATTGCATTTTTTATTACTTTGAGCTTCTACTTATATTTTTGTCTCTCTCTCTGGATCCAGTAATGGCAAAAGTGAAACTTGATCGCAAGATGTTTTTTTCCATTTGTCTATTTTGTGCAGCCAGGAGAGCTCTCGAGTCGTCTCTCTCTTATCTCAAATATGTTTTTAAGGCTTCCGCTTGTGGTCTGTAATTAGCTTTTTACGTTGCCATTACCAATGATCCTTTTATATTTGAAGATGAAAGACCCCATCTTGATCAGTGAGCTTTTTTATGGGTTTTCCCCATTCAATGAAATGATGTTGTGGAATACTAGTCAAAGAAACTGTATCTGTATCTTTTTCTTGAGAAGGTTACAGCTTTCTCTGTAGGTCTTATATTGCACCTCTGCATTCATTTGTATACAGTAAGGACACAATATGTCAACACAAACAGATTTTCATTATTCATGCTTCCAAACATGGTGTTTCTATACGTGGCAGGTTCTTACGTGTACTATTCCTTCTCTGGTCTTGTGAGTTTGACCTTTCCTTTTTCATCTACTTGTCCTGTGCGTGAATAGCAAGATGAATGGACAGACCATGTTTTTATATACATTTGACAGCATGGTTACAATTCCCTGCACTCCTGATGACAAATTATGTTGTGCTTGGAAAACGCTAGTCCTGAAACATATATAGTAGCTTTTGTTTTCTCCACTGAATCCTATATATCTTTCCCATCTGTAGACACACCCAGTTTCCAGAAATTATCACCCCGTAGCAACACCAAGTAATCACTAAAATTCTTCTGTCCTTTTGTTGGTGTTCCCTCTTCTTCCCTCTATCATTTCCTACTGCCCTGTCTTATATACATGCATCGGTTATCATTTATTTAGTGAAGATACCACCGTGTATTGTGTGCCCGCCCTTTATTTCTCCATCGTTTAAAAATGGATACTCTTGTAATTTGGCTGGAAACTTTTTCACCACATTTATTACCCCATATTTTACAAACATTTATATACTTTATTTGATGATCTTTGCTGGGGTTCTTCTGACCCACATGCAATCTGATGTGGCAGACCCAATGCAATGCCTCCTTTCCCTTTCGCTTACCTATCTTATCCTCGCGGAGGGACAAGGGACAATGGTAGGATTGTTACTGTAGAGAGCAAAATTGCTCATTCTACACTAAGGGTATTATTTATCAAAGGTCGAATGTTACAGTTTTTTATACCACTACTGAACTCACAAATCGAATCGTAAAGAAAATCTATACCCCCCAAACAATGTAGGTCTCTATACAGTAGCGCAACTAGAGGGGGGCGGGCCCAGGGGCGCGACGTGTAGCCGGGCCCCCACCCCCCTTCCGTAAGCCCCAATTAGTAAAAAACTCAGTGGTGCGCGATCTACCGGGGGCCCTGAAGGGGTGCAGGCCCTGGCCCAATCGCACCCCCTGCTCCCCAGGTAGTTACGCCACTGTCTCTATAAAAAGATAGTATTATTATAAAACAGCTCATATGTAAAACTCTGCTTCATGTAAATAAACCATTTTCATAATAATATACTTTTTTAGTAGGATGTGCCTTTGGGTAATCATAAATAGAAAATTGCCATTTTAAAAAATAAGGGCCACCCCTGGGATTGTACGATTCACTGTGCACACAAACATACCAACAAACCATACATGTTAGGTCACATGAGCCAATTAACAGACATATTTATGTCTTTTGCATCAGCACTTCTTCCTGTTACAGTTAGAGCTGTAGTATTTCTGGTCAGGTGATCTCTGAGGCAGCACACAGACAATCACAAAATGGTAGCTCAAGGCAACAGTTTGGTAAGATTCTTTAATATACCACTTATTATGATGTAAACTATCTGTTGCTTAAGTGTTCATTTTGGGGGTATAGTTTTCCTTTAAGAAAAAACTTAAATGCAAACAACTCAATTCAGCGAGTTCGAGTTGCGAAACCCGAAAACTCAAATTGATCAAGTTTTACAAAGAAAAACTTGAATCACAAATTGATCACGTTTTCGGTGCAAAACCCTCCGAAAAAAACTTGAACATCTTTAAGGCTATTAACATTTTCGAATGGTTCAAGGGACCTCTGCCATTGATTCCTACATGACCTCCACAGGTTTTAGATGTAGTATTTTCAGATTCGAGCTATTTCCAGGGTTTTTAGCCACCTAAAAGAGAGATGTTTCAAGTTAAAAAAAACACAGAACTTCTGCTCATAAATTGGATAGAACCACACAAATTAATTTTTGCCTAATGACAGAAAATTAAATTTTAAGCAGGTTTCTAATATACACTAATAGACACTTAAAGGTTAAGGTCATTTAAATAGAAAGCAGGATCTCTCTCTGTTTCTATTCTCTGTCCTGACATGAAGAAGAGTGCCGTCTGACTTCTGTTACAGGTATGGGGATCCATTATCCGGATATCTGTTATCAAAACAGGACTCAAAGGAAGGCCATCTGCCATACAGTCCATTTTAAGCAAATAATTAAAATGTTTAAAAAAGTATTTCCTTTTTCTCTGTAATAAAACAGTGCCTTGTGATTCCAGCTAAGCTGCATCCATCCAAAATGGTGACCAAACAATCCCATTGGGTTTATTTACGGGGTTATTTATCAAAGGTTGACTTTTAGAGGTTTGTGAGGTTTTTTATACCTCGAATAAACTCACAATTTTAATGTTTTCTGATTTAAGAAAAAACTGGAATAGGAAAAAAAACTTGAATCAGTGAATTTGGGGTGAAAATATGAATGAGTTTAGTTTTGGCGGAAAAAAAAACTAGAATCACTCAAATAAATTGAGTTTTCGAGTCAAACTCACAGAAAAAAACCCTAACATCGTGAAGGGTACAAACATCTTCAAATGATTGAAGGGACCTCAACAGGTTTTAGCTGGAGTATTTTCAGATTCAAGCTATTTCCAGGTTGGGGGTATAAAAAAATTCAAGTTGAAAAATGTAAGTTTTTTTTAACCCGAAAATTAGAGTTTTGACTGAATACCCTAGAAAACTTTTTTAGATTAAAACAACTCGCCCTTTAATAAATAACCCCCTTAATGTTTAAATGATTTTTAGCAGACTTGGAGAATGAACATCCAAATTACAGAAAAGATCTCTTATCCCGAAAGCTTCAGGTCCCAAGAATCCCATATCTGTACTTTGCTTCAAGAGACAGAACCAGCAGTGCATAAAGAAACAAAAAAATTTTGGTGTGCAAGATGTTATGTAAAATGTAACATTTGCAATTATATACCCTTAATTAAATAACGTGACAAATCCTCATAATTTTCCAGTTTTAAATATACCTGCTGAATCTTAGATGCCATTATTTCTTTTAGTTTTAAAATGTATTTCTCTAGTCTTCTTGTGCATATGTATATGGTTAATAACACAACTCAGTTTGTTGGAAAACAAGTTGAATTTTTGAGATTCTTGTCTTATCAGTGCAAGTTTGTATAGTGACTTGGGAAGCAAGAGGTTCTCTTATATTTTCTGGCACAATTTGCTATTTCTTTCCCTCTTTGATCTGTTTCTTTTTATATGTCCGTCTGGGCTGGAATAAGACTGCAGCTGGATACAGTTTTGATGATCTTTTATGAGGCTTTAAGCAATTTGGGGGGAGCAATCTCAAGGCCACTTAGGGTTAGGGTATGCCTGACTGCTTACCTATATCCACCAGAAAATTGCAGTTTGAAGGTCAATTAGGGTGAGATATGAAATTATTTGCTGTCCTATTTATTGTGGGAACTATGTCTAAATGCTTGATGCTTGTTTTCCTGTATATGTAAACTCATTTTGAGCTAAGTAGGGCCCTGACCAAAGGCATGGCCTCCAAAGGGAGTTTACATTAAAGTCTGACAACCATTTATGTATAGAGTATTTTTTAGTTTTAAAAATTAGAATTATTTGCTTAAAATTGAATCTACAGATGTTAGCCTTCCTGTAATACGAGTATAACAAGTTTCTGCTTGAATGACATATAAAGTCTACATTTTCATACCATGTATATAAGGTAGGCACATCATCCCTTGATAGACTGGAGGGCATGTTTAGAAATCTGAGGTGAGAAGAACTGAGCATGCTCAGTAGCCAACAGCCAAAGCAAATTCCTGAGGGAGGGGGCAGAGTGGGTTAGCAGGAGGAGAAGGAATCCTAAGTGATTAAGTGGATGCTGCTACTCTTAACCTTTAAACAACCTGAGTGGTATTTAATGATTTTAAAGAGCCTGTCTTCTGTCTTGTTGGGGGGTTTACATGTCCTTTAAGGGATCCCATACCTGTACTAGAAATTGATTTCTGTACTAATTTGACTGAAGTTACAACATAAAAACATCCCAAACAAGGACAGTTCGCATCTACAATTCTTCATTATTGCCATCACTGGTTGACATCATTAGTTCAGTGCATTTATGAATCTGGCATGAGTACTTTAGACATTAATGTAAGTAAAAAATCTAACTTCATTTCCCCCCCCCCCAGTTATTTTCTTCGGACAAAAAAAATTCATCTGCACAACGGAAACGCGTTCTCCCGGGCTGGATGTTAGATGATGGTCTTGAGATTAAAAGTCTTTCTTCCCCTGCTAGTAAAGCAGGTAAGTTTGTGTTTATGTTTTATGATGATAGCATACAAGAGGCTGCAAATGCAGTGATGTATCCCTGCACAATTATAAATGATGTGTTAGAGCCTGATTGCCTGAAGTAGTACAGGTATGGGATCCGTTATCTGGAAAGCCATTATTTAGAAGGCTCCGAATTACTGAAAGGCTCCATTTTATCCAAATAATTCAAATTTTTAAAAATGATTTCCCTTTTCTCTGCAATATTAAAACAGTATGTTGTACTTGATCCAAACTAAGATAAAATGAATCCTTAATGTTTACATGATTTTTTAGTACATGGTATGGTACCTAGGGTTTTCCAGATAACAGATCTTACCGGTACTTGGATCGTCATACCTTGTCAACTGGAAAATCGTGTAAATATTAAATAAACCATATAGGCTGGTTTTGCTTGCAATAAGGATTAATTATATCTCAGTTGGGATCAAGTGCAATGTACTGTCCCATTATTACAGAGAAAAAGGAAATCATTTTTAAAAATTTGGATTATTTGGATAAAATGGAGTCTATGGGAAAAATTCATGAAAATCAGATTTTTTCCTGCAAATTTTCAGGAAAATGTATTTATAAATAAGTGTAAAAAAACCCAAGCGGATTTGATCGGAGTTTGTAGCAGAAAATATTGAGATAAATTCTGACTTTGATAAATAACCCCCCTAGTGTTTCTTTTTCCTGTTTATGATGGCAGATATCTGATACTAATAACATTAATTTTGGGGCTAGATTTGTGTATTGTAATTGCTTGTCCCTTGCTATGCATGCTTTTTCTTATGTTAAAACAAATGTATTTTAAATAAACAAGTAAACAAGCACTCTACATGTCATTAATTTCAATAATGGTAATTGACCTCGGCACTGGTAATTTAATTATGTACCTCGCAAGGACCAAACATGAAATAGCCTTAGTTTCCCTGTTTACCTTGTTTAGTTCAAGAACTAGCAAAAGCCATAGATTGCAATTAAAACAATGGGCAAAAAGTGTGTTCAGCACATGCCTTAATCGATGAACACGTGTTAAAAATGGGGTATGCTTCCCCTTTAAATATGTCTGAGTGTGCATCTACTATTATATTCCTGGCCATAGATGCAACGATCTGATTGTATGAATCGTGGATTCGTACGATTTTCGGACCGTGTGTGGAGAGTCCTGACATTTTTTGTCCGGCGGAGATCGGTCGTTTGGTCGATCTGACAGGTTAGAAAATTTGCGTCGCCTACCGATAATATCTCTGCGTGTATTGCCGATCGTACGATTTTCAATGGGAGACTGTCACCAGCTTTGTCAGACATCTATCGTACGATTGCTGTCAGAGGTAGAACATTGACTGATCTGTTCTTTTACTACTTTATTTGGTCGGAATGGTAAGACTTTGATCTGAATGGTTAGTGGCAGGTCTATGGCCAGCTTTACCCTAATGTAAATGGAGATCACTGAATGTTTTACTCTAATAAAAAAATAAAAGTAGCAATATTCTTCTCAACACTCAGATTCCTTTGCAGACAATAGGGGCTACAGCTTTGTGGATGTTTTCCCACAAACTTTATTTCTTCATGTCTATTATAATACTAAAAGTTTATGTCTATCTCTGGACTTGTTTGTATGTCTGAATGTGCATCTACTATTATATTCCTCTTACCCTAATGTAAATGGAGATCTCTGAATGTATAAAATAAAAGTAGCAATGTTCTTCTCAACACACCGATTCCTTTGCAGACAATAGCTGCTACAACATTTTGGATGTTTTCCTTCAAACTTTATTTCTTCATGTCTTTTATAATACTAAGAAGGAGACGCAGCTGGTGATGAGGCTTTGCAGAGCACAGAATCCATTGTTTCATTGTTTCCTTAAGTTGAAATTAGAAGTCCAGTAACTTATGCAGAGCTCAAACAAACCCACAACTAAGCCACATTATGCATTTCATGGCTGATGAAAAATGTACAGCTATATTCTGCAAAAAATAAACCCATTCTAATATTTTTGACTAAAATGTAATTGCCAGTTTGTTAGAAACCCAGTGGACCAATGGAACTGATTATAATCAAATTTAAGGCTACTGTGAGATAATGGCCTCCAAATTGTATAATTTTTTTTTAAATTTGGAGAGCTTACATTTATCGGTTTTTCCATAATGTGAAGCATGCCAGTGACAAAATTGAGCTGTGGGGATGCTTCTTGCAGCAGGACCTGGAAGGCTTGTGAGGGTAGAGGGAAGAATATATTACGTGAAATCCTGGAGTCTGTAAGACCCCGAGCCTTGGGAGAGTCAATGAGCCCAAGCAAAAACTGCACAAAAATAACTTAGAAACAAAGTTAATGTCTTGGAAAGTCGGAATCCAGGAGGGACATTTACTTATCAGATACAAGGAGTCAGTTATGGGCCCAAGAGGGAGTTCATCTTTAGTGCTCATCTATGGAGCACTTTTACCCTCCCCCCCTTTACCCTACACTTAAGGTGGCAGATGAAAATCCAGCACTCGTGCAGTTAAGCGTGCAGTGTCCGGGGGCGCCTGCGGGCTACAAATTTGGTTGCTCCTAACTTGCTCTTCGAATGGCATGTAAGCCTTCCCTGCTAGTTGCTTTAGAATTGAGTGCAGCCATAAGCAGGATGCATATGATCGGTCTGTAGGTATTTGCAAAAGCCGAAACACAATGTGCAAAATGCAAAAAAAAATTGCCAGATTGTGGGTTATTTTTGCACTTTGCATGCTGCGTTTCCATTTGTGATGAGGCCTACGGTGTACAAAGTGCAATTTTCAGATACGGAATGTCATCTTTGTAACAACAAAATTGCAGCTTTATTTTCCCGTTATTGCAGCCTTGCAGAGAGTTGCATCCCATTCGCTTAATGCACAAAAATGTTTAAGCCCTGTTTTTACTAATTGGGTGAGAGTTTTCAGAATGGATATTATGTCATTTCCAGCTTGTGTCCTCAAAAATATACATACCAATTTATGGTGCTCAGTGATGTCATCTGTAATTTTTTACAATTAAGGTTTTTTTTTTGTTCCTAAAATTAATGACAAAACAATTGTATTTGACTTTTTAATAGTTACTTGTAATTTTCTGAGGGCTCAAGGCAAGGCGTTCCACAATATGATAAAACCTGCAGCATTTAAAAGAAATCCTCAAGTCCCAAGCCATTTGAATAATGCATTCTATTTCTGTATACGTTTAAAATTCTAAAATTTCTGTAGGTGTTGATGGTTCACTTCCTTATTAAGCGTTTCCAGGAATGCGAGATGTGACTTAATTTACTGTACTATGGGAATTAGCCATGTTGCTGCTTCGTAAAACCTTCTATTGTTGTTGTTTTACAGATATTATTTCAGTTGCATGTTGGTCAAAGTCAAAATGTTTTGCAGCTGGTCGGTCTTCCTATGGATTGATTTGAAGCTGGTATGTGTTCACTGTAAAATAAAATGCTTCTCAGAATTTTTGTCTGTAAAGGTCATCTATCATTAATGTGAGTTAAAGAAGTGTCAGAACACCAATACTCATGTCAAAGGAAATAAATAATTATTTGTGATAAGGGTACCTTTAGTTATCTGATAGCTAGGATCTGAATATCGTGTAGCTGTGTTTCTAGGTGAGCATTAACCTTTGGGTTACCCAGGAAAGAGAAACAGTTGAAGCCATACATTCCTTGCTTTCTGGATTTACTTTTTTGCATATGCAAAGGGAATTGAGCTTTCATATATTCATTTTCAAGTATGTAAATTGATAAAACTGCACAATCTGCAAACAAAATGTGGTCACTTTCAGTTGCCACTTTAAAAAGTGAATTTGGTGCATCCCTCGTTTTGACTATAACATTGACTGCTACATATGCAAATAATATACTGGCCAATAAATGACCGTCTTGATGTCTTGCATTATGAATCATTTCACAGTGTTTTCATTATTGTATTTTTGTTAAAGGAGAAGGAAAATTTAGGCACTCCCAAGTAATTGTATTGATTTACCTGAAACCCTGGGCTGGTGCTCCTATCGGCAGAAAATTGCACCGGCCAAGGGGTTTTCTAGCAAGCACCACGGAGAGATCTTCTTCCTTCCTCTTATTTCTTCAAATTTCCCCGGGCAAATGCATGCGCAGTAGAAGAAAATAGCCAACATTTTAGTTAATATTCGGCTTTTCGTTTTACTGCGCATGCACAACCGCGTGAAGAAAGAGGAAGCAGGAATAAGATCTCTCTGTGGTGCTCACTGGTATAACCCTGGGCCGGTGCAGTTTTCTGCTGATAGGAGCACCGACCCAGGGTTTTAGGCAAGTCAATACAATCACTTGGGGGTGTCTAATATTTGGCACCCCCAAGTGCAAACAGACATTCCTTCTCCTTTAGCTGCTTTTTTTTTTTGTGCATCATAGTTACTTTATATATTTTACTTGCATTTTATACTTTTGTGCTCTATAAAGGCATCTCCTTGATTCCTGTTCATGTACAAAAAAGAAGTGACAGGAGCAGCATAAGGGACAATTCCTAGCTGCTAAGTAACTAATAAAAGGTATTTTAACTTCAATGTATTCAATCTTTTGCTTAGATGCTTGATTTATAGGTAAATGTGACAGTAATATATGGGTTATTGCTGGACAGAAATTGAGAGTGAAAATTTTATAGCCATTTTAGAAAACGTAAGCCTGATTTGGTGACATTGAAATGGGAAATTGAATACTTGGATAAATTGTTCTCTCCTCATCCATTACCTGCTCATTCTTAAAACATTTTGTGCTTAGTAATCTCACTTAGTGATGAGCGAAATTTTTAGGCATGTTTCACTGCAAAAATTGACGCACCACATCACACGACAAAAAAATTTGATTGTTTTGCAAATTTTTGGCTAATCGAAAGGGGTCACATTCACCCATCACTAATCTCACTCCTAGTGCTTCTTTAAAACCACACACACTTGAACAATGTTTATTTAGTAGGTTGCTTGTTTATGGAGCAGTTGAAGGCAAGGTGGTGAAATTCTGTTTTGCCCATAAATTAATGTGCCCTTTCAGCAAATGGAAAATGTTTAAAAGGTCATGGTTTTGGCCATTTGAAGGTCATCTGTTAACTAAATAACGTATATGGTAAAATTAAGTATATATACGTTGAAGACTTGGGCCTTTTAAAATTAAATTTAAAACAAAAAAACATTTGCTCTTTTGAAAAACATATTTCAGTGCAGAATTCTGCTGGAGCAGCACTATTAACTGATGTGTTTTGAAAAAAACATGTTTCCCCATTACAGTATCTGGACTGAGAAATTCCAGGAGGCAAAATGTGAGCCCTTTTAGTCTGGAAAGATTCTGGCAAGCATTATCAAGGTGCTTTTTCAGTGTGAAATAAGCCATACAGAAAGGCCAGCAATTTATGTAGGCAACAGAGAGGCAAGTCTGATAAGCCAAAGGTCAAGACAGTTGGTATAAAAAAAAGCAAAAGTCTTGAGAAGTCAGAGGCAGACGGAGAGCTGGTGGACCACAGGCTTAGAAGAACAGACAAGGAGAGTAGGAACCGGAGAAACAGGCTGGAAGTCAAACTTAGAAAAGACAGGGCAAAGAAAACCTCTAATAAAAGAGGGATGTACACATCACCACTCAAAAGTGCTACTTTTGGCAGGATATCTGACTGTATGCTGTTAACAAAATGCTGTCGGGGGAAAAAAAAGTGAAACGCTATGATACTCCCACGATCAGAGGAAAAAAATCTCACCTTATTGTGTACAAGTTGTATCTATTGCAGTCCAGGGTTCTTACAGCCCACCCACTAGTCAATAGCTGCAGAAACACAGTTGTGAACTCGTCTTTACTAAAGAATACCACATTGGAGCTAACAAAACAGATAGGTCACTGATCAAACAACCAAATGCCAAGTGTATATGACATCATTCCCGAAAATTAATAAAAACAAAGTCATGAAGAGGAGAAAAACTCTCAATGCATATTTTTCTGGTAAACGACACTAGAGGAATAAATTCTAGAGCCATCAGTGTTGCAATAATCCAGGGAGCAGCACAGGAATAAATGAAGGTGTAGGTAAAGAAATACTTGGGGTAGAGGATGCTGATGATCCCTGTGAAAAGGAACCAGAAAGAACTGGATACGAATACTCTACTCTGAACAGAAATACCCTACCCTTAATTTTCGTTCTAGAGCCAAAGAAACCATATAGCTCTGAGCTATATATTTGAGAAACATTAAACAAGTCACAATTACCTTTACGAATAGCATCAATGTGTGCTTTGCACATTGCACTGTAAAAGAGTAGCCCATTGGTGCAGGTTATTTTTTACAATCTCTTCCTAGATGACATTCCACTGATGTTGCTTGAATTCTTTCAAGATGCACTCTTGACTGTTTTGCAGGTCTTGAGCCCCCGCCCATCATCTCATGCTGATTATGTATACTGCACTAATTAACTCGTGCATTGTTATATACAGAGTAAGGCACAACACAAAGGGGCAGATTTATTAAATTTCAAATGGTAAATTTGATTTTTCTAAAAAAAAATTTGTGTTAAAAATCACAAATTTGAATTTAAAAGCACCAACTCGAATGTAAATTTGAATGTGAGATTTATCACATCTCGACCATGGAAACAGTTCTTATTTGAATATTCGTCAAACCTGCAGAATTCATTTATAAGTCAATGGCAACGGTCGGCTGACCCATTTGGAGATGGTAATAGCCTTCCTGACATTCAATTTTTTTTTCTGGTGAAAATTCAATTCAAGTTTCGTTCATAGTCAATTCGAACACAAATCTAATTTTTGGGTGGATCGTATTGTAGACAATCAATTTTGTTTCAGAAATAACCTCCCATTTGAGTTATTACATTGGAATTTATTAGAGTAAAAAAAAAAATTCACTTCACTTTGAAATTCGACCTTTGATAAAGAACCCCCAAATAATTGCACCACAGGGTGCAGCATGAAATTTACTTCCATATTCATATTTTTTTGCCCCAATTTTGTAAATGAGGATTAACAATGTTCTCCTTAGTGAGTGGGGGGAAAAAATTCTGCCAGTAGTGAGAATAAATAAAAAAAAATAAAGTTTCTCCCCTACCTCTCCTGCCCAAATATAACAGTTTTTGCAAAAGCCTATACTGTAGGACTGTTTGCTCCTGCAAATAAAGTATGCAGTCCTACCGGCTTCTGAAAGAACAATTCTAATATAGCACATATTGTGATGAAAAACTGCTAATGGCAAAAAATACTTGGGGCCAGGATATTTCCATTAAACAAAGCATCATTTTAACCAAGGTATACCTTTGTTCACAGCTAACATTAATTCAATGTAATTTTTGTATAAAAATGCCAGCTTACGTTGATTTCCAAGTTCCATAGTCATCCCTATAACCTTACAGACATCTCAAGTACAGAACAGTTTGTAAGAGGCACTTTATAAAAGACATTTTCTTGCTAAAAAGATCATTTTCATACTGACAATTATGGTTTAATAGATTTTTCAGCGATTAATTTCTAAAAAGGTCTTCAGGGAAAAGTACACCGGTGTTCTTACACATTCTTATTGTTTCTTAGAAAAAATTCAAAGGCTGTTTCTATAGCATCCAAGAAAAAATTATAGAAAACGAGGCGATATCTACCCTGCTATTCCTGTATGCGCACATGAAACATAAATTATTCCCAGAAGTGCCTCAAATCGGTCATGCCGCAGAAAGCAATGAATCTACTTTCATACAATTAGAACGTAAATAAAAACATGACTATCAATGTTTCAAGTATCTAACATGAGGGGGGAAAAGCAACTTAGCAGAACCTTATGTATCTTTTCTGTAAAAAAAAAAAGCTCAGTGACGCACAAAGAAAATTGGCTAAAAGTGTGTGTGTGCAGTATATGGACAGCATGAGTAGGAAATAATAGGCAAAGAACATTCTAGACTTTTTTTTATATACAGTGTTTAAAGAATAAAACAAAGCAAGTCAGTTTCTTCATATTTAGGCTCTAAATTGGAAGCTTTCTTTCCTCTTTGTGGGCCTTTGCAAGCTTATGCGGGATACAAGAGTACAGGGGTATTTAGGGTACCGGTATGGGATACGTTATCCAGAAAGCTCCATGTTATGGAATGGCTTTCTAGATTTTATCCAAATAATCGAAAATCTGAAAAATATTTCCTTTTTCTCCTTATTGAAAGCAAACCAATTTATTTAATGATTTTCTTGTAGACTTAGGGGCAGATTTATTAAGGACCGAGTTGTGTTTTCCAAGAAAATTCGAGTCTTCGAGGTTATTTTTTTGGTAAAAAAAGAAAATCAAATTTTCGGGTTAAAAAAAAAAAAACTTTATTATACCCCAATCCTGGAAATAGCTTGACTCTGAAAATACACCATCTAAAACCTGCCGAGGTCATTTAGAAGTGAATGGCAGAGCCATTTGAAGATGTTGATAGCTTGCATTCACTTGCAAATCACCTGCCCCTCCATTCCATAGTGCACTTGCACTAATAACTCATAACTTGTATGTTGGATCATAAATTATGTTAAAAATGTAGTGATCTAGTTTAGTAATCTTGTAACCTTATTTTAATATTTCCACAAAATTTATAGGTAGCATTATACATTTATTTTAAATACCTGGCATTTTCTGGTAGGGATTTTGGAAACAGTGAAAGGGGACATTTAGGAGTAGATTAAGGGTTGAATTTCGAAGTGGAAAATACTTTGAAATTCGACCATCGAATTGAATACTACGAAATTCGAAGTCGAATTCGTACAATTTTTTGCATCGTACAATCGTATTACGATTGTACGCTAGTACTCCGATCGTACTTCGAAACGTACAATTCAAACGATTTTTTAAGTTGGCGAAGTATTGAAGTCAATAAGACAGTACTTAGATTATCGAATGGTCGAGTAGTCGAACGATTTTACTTAGAATCGAAGGTCGAAGTCGTAGTAGCCTATTCGATGGTTGAAGTAGGATGACAGATCTGGTGGCCATAGGCTGCTTGATTTGCAAGCAAACTCAAACTGCTCTGAGTTCCTGAAAGCAGGAAAGCATTATCCAGTTTGGTATTTCAGCAGATATATGGTTGCTAGGGTCTTATTTACTTTGCAACTATGCAGTGGTTTGAATGAGAGACTGGAATATGAATAGGAGAGGCACTAAATAGGAAGTTAAGTAATACAAATAACAAGAATAAGAACAATAATAAAATTGTAGCCTCGCAGAGCTAGGGTCGGTGTCCACCCCCATTTGAAAACTGGAAAGAGGCAGAAGAAGCAGACAAGTAATGAAATAACTATAAAACAATATATAATGAAGACCAGTTGCAAAAGTTGTGGGCCCGCTCGCTGCTCCTCTTGTGGGTAGGGCTGTATTTAGAGGTGGCATCGGACCTAAACACGCCCGTACGCCATGCGCGCTGACGTCACGTGAAGCACAGGTCCTTGGGGGCCTATATATAAATACAGCCCTGCTTGTGGGTCGCAGGCGGATTTGGGCTGAACTCTTCTGCCTGCTCTCCCTGCCCACGACCTTAGACTGCTGGTTTCCGACTTCCTGTTTTATAGGCTTGCACCTGCCCCGCCCCTCTTGTGATGTCATCAGCGAGACGGATCTGCGCGGGTCTATAAATTGAAATTGGGGTGCAAGTCGAGGGCGGGTTGAGGTTTTCTGGACCCGCACATCACTAGTCTATATATATATATACAGTATATATATACTTTATATATATATTAAAAAATAGTGGTGAGCACAACTTTCCCTTGTTTGTTATAGTTATACAGGAGCAGTAACCAGCTCCATGTTGTAGCTCCCACCCCTCCAACTATAGTCAGGTGATCCCACTGGTGTCTAATAAAAGGGCAGCCAAGTTTGGGAGTTTTACTTTGAAAGCAGCTAGTAAGTTGCAGGTAAAACTTAGTCCCTTTGTAAAATGTATAATTAAGCAATAGAATTCTTAATGAATCAGATGAAAATTAAGCGTAGGACTGGCCAGATATGGGATGACTTTGACGTAGTTGGCCAGCTTAAATATATTGCAATATATGGACAAACAATCCCTGTGTTGTTTAAAGGGTAAGGCATTTTTCAGTAGCAGTATGCACAAAATGTCGCTGTCTTAAATATATTGATAATGGGTTGAGTGCAGAGGACCTCTTGTAGTTGACTATATATATATATATATATATATATATATATATATATATATATATATATATATATATATATATATATATATTTGTAAATAATGGTACAGTGATGTCCTAGAACAATATGGCTGGAGTACATGACCTTGGCCTTCAAATATGTCTGTTTGCCAGGGAACATTAAACATTACATATATATAAAAGTTATCAGTATTTCTTTTCCAGTTAAAGACTTGTATTTTATATTTAGTGATTGCTTGAAAATGTCTCTAAAATGTCAAACGGACCCACACATTATTTATAGATAGCTGCTACTTTAATCAGTTTTGCCTCTAGAAGATCTGACCTGTATGACACTGGCTGGTCTTCTAATGCGCTGTAAATACTTCAAACATCGAAACTGAGTTTCTTTCTTTAAATGCAACGATCCCTTAAACTGAGTGCATGAAAGTACTTCTTGCAGTTCTACAGTTGGGTCCTTGACTGTAATGTATTACTTTTCACACATTTTTATGAGCACTCACTCATCCAAACAAAGTAATAGGTAAAGAATCCGTTATCCGGAAACCTGTTATCCGGAAAGCTCCGAATTAAGGGTAGACCATCTCCCATAGAGTCCATTTTAATCAAAGGATCCAATTTTTAAAAATAATTTCCCTTTTTTCTGTAATAATAAAACAGCAGCTTGTACTTAATCCCAACTAAAATATAATTAATCCTTATTGCAGGCAAAACCATCCTGTTTGGTTTATTCAATGTTTATCTGATTTTTTAGCAGACTTAATTTATGGAGATCCAAATTACGGAAAGATCCCTTATCCAGAAACCCCCAAGTCCAGGGCATTCTAGATAACAGATACCATACCTGTATTTCTACATGGGCAGTCTTCTGCCCAGCCTTTTATAAAGTCCTATGCAAAATTGTGTGCATATAAATTCTGTCTCCTCGTGAAATAGAATAACTAGAAATGTGTATGAAGAGGTAAAGCAAATATATTTCTGAACTCCCTGGTGAAAGCTGCTTTTAATGAAAATGTTAATCGCTATCATCAGCTGCTATTCCGATGTAGTTTTGTGACTTTTTCAGAGGAGTCACTTTAATTCTCCATGGCAACTGCATATTGTACAGATTTTTTGGTTTTAATGTGTAACAGTGGCGACATTACCACATCACTGCAGGTCTCTAACAATAGAACAGTTCTTAATTTGCCACAGCATACACCCACTCGCGTTTTACGCAATTTTTGATTGCATATTCCCCACCATTCGAATCAAACGACGTCTCATTTGTGTGCGTGTGGGGAGTCATCAATATGCGGTGTATGCTATGAACAGTTTGTTTTGCATGCCTTGGGGAAGAATTGGTTCTAGTGGGGGTCCTTTAAATTTTTGCTGGCAAATTCAGTATTACTTGTGCCTCGTTATAAAAAGCAACATGAATTGAAAAAAAAACAAAAACCCAGCAGATTTGTTTTTAAGTTGTCTCTTTCCATAAATGCTCGTTCCGTTATTAAAATACTTTGCTTAGATTTGCTAGAGAAGTAAACTGTGGGTCAGAAGGGTAATAATTGAATTATAAAGATCATGTTTCTCTCTCTTCCATTGCTCTGGACACGGTTTATGTGCTTGGTGTAGCAGTGTAATTGTGTGCTCCTGCATGAAAGCATAATTGCTATTTTATCAACTCAATTATGAAATCCACTCTTGATTTTGCTTTCAGCTCAGCATTGGCAAAATGTTCAGTGGCCCTTGTTACTTCTTCTTTTGATGTAAGTTTAAAGGAAAACTATACCCCCCAAACAATGTAGGTCTCTATTAAAAGATACTGAGTAAAACAGCTCATGTGTAAAACCCTGCTTCATGTAAATGAACCATTATCATAATAATATACTTTTTTAGTAGTCTGTGCCATTGGGTAATCATAAATAGAAAATTGCCATTTTAAAAAATAAGGGCCGCCCCCTGAGATCGTAAGATTCACTGTGCACACATACAAACCACATGTAAGGTCACATGAGCCAATTAACAGACAGAGTTCTGCCTTTTGCTTACTCACTTCTTCCTGTTACAGTTAGTGTTGTAGTATTTCTGGTCAGGTGATCTCTGAGGCAGCACAGATAGAGTCACGAAATGGTGGTTCAAGGCAAGAGATGTAAAAGGGCAATATTTATGTAAATATATATTCCAGTTTGGTAAGATTCTTTAATATGTCATTCAATTTGATATAAACTATCTGTTGCTTAAGTATTCATTTTGGGGGTATAGTTTTCCTTTAAGTTTTACATTCTTCTTTTATTTATGGGCACATAGTTTGCCTTTTTTCAATAGGCGTGTATATTGTTAGGCCAAAAGTATATGCCCAAAAATATCCATTCCAAACTGCTTTTGGAAAGCAACGTTAGCACAAGAAATGTACACAAGCCTAATTGGATCATGCTCAATGGCAAGAGTTGTCTGAAGTGGAGTAAAGGGGCTCATTTGATGGCTGTGAATGGGGACTTTATCGGGGGTTGGGTTGGGCTTTAACCATGTGTTGCACAGAAAAAGGAGGCCTAATCCATAAAACACTTAGGGACAGATATACCAAAGGTCGAGGTGAATTTTCGAATGAAAAAAATTTGAATTTCAAGCAATTTTTTGTGTACTTCGACTAGGGAATAGTCTAAATTAGATTCGAATTTGAAAAAATTTAGAATATCGAAATTTATCATGTACTGTTATTCGATTTTGATCATTCGCCATCTAATACCTGCCGAATTGCTGTTTTAGCCTATGGGGGACCTCCCAGAACCTATTTGGAGTCAATTGGTTATTCCTTTGATTCATACGATTCGAATTCGCCCAAATACAGACCTATTCGATCAAAAACTGACCTATTCGACAATAAAAAACCCTTCCACTTAATTTCGGTTGGTCTTTTTGAATTCGAATTTCGACGTTTTTTCAATTCGAAATTCGACCCTTGATAAATATGCCCCTTAAAACCACTTGTATAACGAAATGTTGAATGAAGTTGCAGGCTCGTTATCATTCCTGTAAGTAGGACAAATGCCCTTGTATTGTTCTATATGCTTAGTCTCAATGATCTCCATTTGAAACATAAGAAAAAATACATATAATAATGATGCACATGCTTATTAAAGAGGAACAGAATGCCATACAGAAATATCAAATGATAAATATGCTCTTGGTAGGTGCTGCATACAAAGCCATCATCCTACTGGGTCTATCTTTCTCCTGTCCATTTGTTAAATACAGTTCTGTATATGATGAACACAAGAGTAAGTTCAAATAATGAAATTGTTCATGCTAATACTCTAATCACAAAAAGTACTTGCACCTTGTGCTAATGTGTTGATTCAGTCTCCTTTAAAGGAGAACTAAACCGTAAAAATTTATGTGGCTAAAAATGCCATATTTTATATACTGAACTTATTGCACCAGCCTAAAGTTTCAGCTTGTCAATAGCAGCAACGATCCAGGACTTCAAACTTGTCACAGGGGGTCACCATCTTGGAAAGTGTCTGTGACACTCACATGCTCAGTGGGCTCTGAGCAGCTGTTGAGAAGCTAAGCTTAGGGGTCGTAGCAAATTATTCAACCGACAATTAAGTTGGTCTGTAATAAAAGCTGATGATGATTATTAAATTCTGATGCTAATTGCACTGGATTCTGTTCTGACATGTAGTAATTATCTGCATTAATTCACTAATCAGCCTTATATTGTGACATTTCTATTCTATGTGTACTGTATATTGTGAGTGGGTCCCTAAGCTCAGTAAGTGACAGCAGCACAGAGCATGTGCAGTGAATCAGCAGAAAAGAAGATGGGGAGCTACTGGGGCATTTTTGGAGACACACATCTTTACTGCTAAAGGGCGGTAGTTGCCTTGGGCTGGTACAGAAGCACAAAACATCATGTGCAACATTTCTACCTACTTCTTTAGTTAGTCTTTAGTTCTCATTTAAAGCATTGCACACGGTGACATACAAGGTGTAAAATATAGGATGCCTGAATGCAAGGACTGTATACCTTGCAACCTTTTTTGAAGTTCCTTTATCTGCCCTCCATTGCCACCTTGATGTTTGGTGTGTGATATGCTATGATTATGTACATGTTTAAGCACTACATGGCTGGAAAGAAACTTAGATCTATAGATATCTATATCTATATATATATATATATATATGTATATATATATATATATATATATGTATATATATATATATATATATATATATATATATATATATATGTATATATGTATATATATATATATATACACATAATATATGTCATAATCTTACATAAAATGCAAAACAACTCAGCATGGATATGGGACAAGTTAGAATATCACCCAATAACCCAATAATAAGGCCACACAATAATTCTGGATTAAATATAAAAAGAAATCTAGAAAATACTGCTCTTTAAACACCACACTCTCTACTTGTAATGCTCCAAATATATTTTATAATATAAAGTCAAAGAAATGAAATTATGTTTTACTAGCAGTTGACTTCTGGGGATGGTTGGAGCTACCTTGTTTGGTTACTGATGTTGAGGCAGCCTTTGGAAGGTGTAAATCTGATTGAGGTCTCTAAATCTTTCTAATACAGTGTTCATTTCATCCTCAAATTCCAATATCTTCGAGATAACGGTCCTTTATTTTCTAAACAAACTACTGGTTTGTATAGAGGAACAAGAGTTTCTTGTTGTCTGCAGTAAGTTTGATTGGAAGTTTGGTCCGTTTTACTGCCAAAACCCTGGGATTTGGAAGGAAAGCATTGTCATTCCCCTAAATGGTAGTTAACTAAAAACCTGAGTAATATTAATACTAATTTAGAGTGATTAAACTGGAAATTACTAAATGCTTACGATTAGTGATGTAGCACAGGGCTGTCCAGATATCCAAATATTTTTATGACCCCTGCATAAACTTCTTTTTTATTCCTTAATCTTAATACTCTTTCTGGCCTGAAAAATTGTGTTGAGTAGGATAGCTGGGCCGTTGCGTGGAACATGTTGTGCAGCACTGATCCCAAGTTTAGTTTTGACTTTGTTTTAATACTCTCTCTGGCCCAGAAAATTGTGTTGAATGGGATCATTGGTAAACTACGAGGTACAAGTCGTGCAGCACTGATTTATAAGTGGTGATTAAACTAAAATACTCTGATAGCAGTATCCAATGTAACAATAATTTCATTGTTTTCACCATTTTCCGTTTTTATAAGGAAAGAGGAATAGAATCAGAAGAGAGAAAAACATAACCACAAGCAACACCGATGGAAATATATCAAGTAGTAAACATCAGGTGCCCTCTTATATTAAAGAAGCTCAAGAAGAAGTATTTGTAACAAAGAGGGGTACTCTTGAATCACAGGTACTGTGGTCTTGTTTTTCATATGCTACTCTATTCTTTGTTTTTTTCCCCTTTTTTATTCTGAAGAAGATGTTGAAAAATATTTCACAAGCAATTCATTTTAACAAACTCACATTACCACATGAGCTGATGTGCCCCTACTATAAAAAGTAATACTAGTGATATTATTAATCTTGAAGTGTCATACAAAACCCCTCAAAGTAGTTGGAATCCATTCACTTAGCTTTTTCATTTCACACACCACCACTTCTCTCTATTCTTAAGGGCCAATTTACTAACATACGTTTCATTTAATTTTTTCTCCATTTGTATTTTTTCTTTAACAATCTGTTTTAAAAAAAAGTTCTCAAACAATTTGTGATTTATGGAGTGAAAATCCACAAAAAAACTCTAATACAAAGATTCTCCAAGTAAAAGCAGTCAAGGTGCCATAGAAGTCAATGGGAGCTGCGCCAATCCTATTGGAACTTTTTTAACTATTAAGAATTTTAGAGGTTTTTAGCTATGTTTTAACTTATAATTGTCTGTAAAACTCGAATTTGTAGAGGTTTTTGAAATACTTGTATTTTTTTTCAGATCATTAAAAAAAAATTTCCTTTTCTACTTTTTATGTTTGGACCTTTTAATAACTCTAACGGCATTTGTGATTTTAGAGAAAATTAGTTTAATCGTGGTTTCAAAAAAGCTCTACCACAAAAATGTGACCATTTATCAACGTTCGAATTTGAATTTTTGCCACGATTCGAATTTTTTTGCACAAAAACTCACAAATTCGAAGGATATTTTCAAAAACTGAAATCTCTGGTATTTATTAAACACGAATGTAAAACTTCAGCATTTAAAAGCTTGCAAGTTCATGTAGAAGTCAATGGGAGTTGTCCTAGGCAAAATTCAAAATTTTTTTAATTCAAGATTTTCAAGCTTTTCAAGTTTCTTTGAGCTTATTTATTTCAGTCAACATTTTTATATTAGGATTTTTTAACAAATAAACAGACATTCGAATATTTTTTAAATTTTGAGTTTTTTTTTAAATTGTGAGTTCAAGTAGAAAAAGCTGTCAATCCTCACAAATTCGATTTTTGATAAATAAGCTCATCAATATTTAGGCAGTTTATCATGATAAAATGTACCTCACCCTAATTGCCTAATTGTCTTTCTTAATCAATAAGGCTTGAGAGATTTGACTTGTAGTCTAGTGCTGGAAACACAACACTATATTTACATCTTTTACCCTAAGGGGGTTATTTGTCAAGGTCCGAAATTATCTCAATATTGGTGTTACAAACTCCAATCTAAGCCGCTCGGTTTTTTTAACGCTTATTTATTATTATATTTTCCTGAAAATTTGCTTTGAGGTAAATACACCGATTATCGCGATTTTTCACCCGAAACCTCCAAAAACTTCGGGGTTTGGTACGAGACCCAGCGCAAATCAATAAAAACTTCTCCCATTGACTTATATGCAACCTCGACAGGTCTGAGATGCCGGGATTTCAGATTCTTAGTTTTCCAGCCTCGGGGTTTAATAAATTCCGGAAAATTCGTGAATTTTTAAAAGCCAGATTTTATTCAAAAAAATCATGAATTTTTAATGATTTTTGCATTCGGGGCTTAGTAAATAACCCCCTAAGTTTCAGTTGATAAACATATTGATAAATGTACGAATAGTCAAATAGCAAAATTACATTAACATCCCCTGGTTAGTTTTCTTAATATGATGAATATTGCTCATTTGTCTTTTTTAACTATGACCAATTTATAAATCAATAACTGCATTCCGTTATCCATTATATTAATAATTGTGTTCTAAAAAAATAATTGGGTTTGTGATTTATTACAGTTTCTTCTCCCAAGAGCTTCAAAGAGTCACTTTCATTTTAGCAAAAATCATCTATTTAAGCTTCATTATACCTTCATATGTTTCAAAGTTGTCTTTAATCTTTCCTTTTATATGTACAAGTTATTGTTTCAACTGCCAAAGTGACACATAGATAACATATTATTTATAAGCATACAACTACTCTATGTATAGTTACTAAACCAATGCATATATATTGCCGCATTCCAGCTATGTCCCCTTGGATTTATATACCCAAGGTTAATTAACTTTAAGAATAAAAGAGTAGCTATTCCCTTTCTAAAACATTTTTCTATAGAAACAGATAAAATTAGTTCATTTTGCTTTTTATTTTCTTTCTAACTAAACCAGTTTATGCGGATTTGATTTGGTATATTTAAGGGTACTTGTAAAATGCTCTCCTTTAACATAAATGAATCAGCTCGAACTCATGCACAGGTATGTGACCCCTTATCCAGAAACCCGTTATGTAGAAAGCTATGACTTACAGGACCATCTCCTATACAGTCCAGTTTTTAGAAAAGCATTCAAATGTTTTAAAATTATTTCCGTTTTCCCTTTAATAATAAAACAGTACCTGGTACTTGATTAAAAAAATTTTAAATGTTAGAGTGCATTGCTTTATAACACATTCAGGAAAAATCGGCATATTGATCCACATTAAGACACATTTCAATTTGTTACATTTTTCAGTAATGTATTAACTCATTGTAATAAAAAAAAAGTGAATATTTGTGTAAATATTTTCATAGAAAACTATTCTGCATTTTTAATGTCTTGTGTATTCTTAAAGCATGGTGCTCCACATTACAGAAATATTCCTTATTTGAAAACCATATTACAATCTGTAGAACCTTTGGGGAATGTGCTGTTTTCGACCAGTAAAAACTAGCTATATATTTAGATATGCAATTAGCATATGGTTCCCCATTAAAAGGACATGGATATTTAATGCAATTTATGCCTATAATCTGTGCACAGCTGTGTATTTTGGTGTTGTGTTAATAAAGACCTATAGACTAATGCTAGAAGAACGATACATTTAAGGGGCAGATTTATCAAGGGTCGAATTTCGAAGTAATGGGAGTTTTTTTTGAATTTCCACAACTTTCGAAAATTCAAATTAAAAAAGACCAACCGAAATAAATTTTTTAAAAAAAGTTTTTTTTTCTGCGGGGTAATAAGCTGTCCAGCCATTGACTCCAAATAGGTTCTTGGAGGTCCCCCATAGGCAGGTTTTAGATGGTGAATGGTCGAAGTCGAAGTTTTACATTTCTTTATTCTAATTTTCGATTCTCATTTGGGCTATTCCCTCGTTGAAGTACACAAAAAATAGCTTGGAATTCGATTTTTTTTTTTGCTTTGAATTTTTACTTCGACCCTTGATAAATCTGCCCCTTAACAACTGTCAGTTGTTATGTACAGCACTTGAGAATATTAGCACTTTTAATCTTTTATATGTTATCTCTGGTTCCTTCTGCTGAATACAGTACAGGATAACTGCTCAGAACTTACTGAGACATACAGTAATACAAAAAAAGTCAAACTTTTAACTACTATGGCTACATTTATAGTAAGACATGCATTTTTGCTCACACCTTTGTCCAGCTGTTCACATTGCTTCCCAGAAAAAAATCTTTCATTGCCATGAGATCATCACATTGTCACAAAACAGCTATATTCATAGGTTATACATATATATCTATTATCTCAACTATCCACTCAATAAATCCTAATGACAGTTTACTCACCCTTCACTAGCTGCCTTCAGTCATGAACTCAGCTCTACATTGCCACTTCATTCCAGCTGACAATGAACTAATTTACAGACATGCTAAACTAGAGCTTTATAATCAAAAAAACATTTTAGACATATAAAAGGAATAATGTGCCCCTATTGGTTTAGTTCTCCTTTAATTATCAAACATTTTCTGGCGATAAAAAACGCTATTTTTCCCTAGATCAACTTCTACACTGGTTCCAGTATTGACCTATTTGTTCAAACATAGAAGCATATTGTTGAGCATTCAGTTCTGTAAAATTATTTATAAAAACACTTTTCTAGCTATAATATGTTCCAGTAAAAGCCATCATTTTCTAGGAGACAAAAATGCTTTTTATGTTCAATAGACCAGATGTCTATAGAGAGCTTTAACTACCAATTACATTAGGCAAGGTTGTAAGAGGAATCTCTTCCCCTTTGTCAATTATAAAGCAACACTGTCCGGTTAGATGACAGCTAAACCAAAGAAGGAAATGGATAATACTGAATTGTGATGGACGCCATGACAGATGAAGAAAAAACTTGTAAATTTCTACTTTAATCTGTCATAATGTCTTGATAATATAAAAGGACAAAGGAAGGAAATGTGAGGCTAAAAAGTTATTACAGTAAAGTTATAGCTGAAATATGAACTATAAGCTGTTCCTTGCCAAGTGCATTTTGCAGTATTTATAAATACTCAGTATCCTGTCAATTATATAGTGACTAAAGTACCTCCTCTTGTAAAATATAAGGATATTATAAGTTACCAAGGAGTTTCATGACCATATAAAAACACGAGGCCGAAGGCCGAGTGTTTATATACAGGTCATGGAACTCCTAGGTAACTTATAACATCCTCATATTTTGCAACTGGGGGTACTTTATTTATTATAATACGCACATTTCAGTGAGTCATGTGACAGAAATGACATCAGAAGTCACCGTTTATAACTGATGACATCAGAACTCACCATTTATAAGGATATAATTTACAAGATATTCATGGCTTTTGTGTATTATATATATATATATATATATATATATGGTATATAATGCTGCTTAGCTATGCCATCAGTTATAATCAATCACTGAAACGTTTCATAGTATAAAATATAGTATACCCCGTATTGTAAAATAATAGGACATTATAAATCACCTTGCAATTACATGACCCCTGTATAAAAACACTTGGCTTTTAATTTCTTTCACATGACTCGCTGAAACTTGTATTATAATAAAGTACCCCCTGTTGCAAAATATGAGGATATTATAAGTTACCTCTGAGTTTCATGACCTGTATAAAAATACTCGGCCTTCGGCCTCGTGTTTTATATATGGTCATGAAACTACTCAGTAACTTATAATATCATTATAATTTACAAGAGGGGGTACTTTATTCACTATATATTTTACAATAGAGGGCACATTATTCCTTTTATATGTTAACACTTTTTTTTTTATTATAAAGTTCCGACTTAGAATGTCTGTAATATAGTAAAACATAGTGACACTTTTATATTTGCAACCACGTGTAGTGAGATGTTATGGGGCCTTCTCACTAGAGCTTGCAATGTAACTATGCATAAATGATTAGGAATGCACCAAATTCGGCTGAATCCCAAATCTTCAGTGACTGAAGTTTATCAGAGCACAAGTCACATGACTGGGGGCACCTGGGAAACTGACAATATGTCTAGGCCAGGGGTGTCCAAAAGGTAGATCAGGATCTACCAGTAGACCTTTAGCTGGTGATCAGTAGATCTCCAGACACTGTTAACAGACAGCTTGACTGAATCACCCTTTTGTTTCATACTTTTCATTCAGATATTTATTACTTTAAGTTTACATAAGAAATGGATGTTTACATTTAACAATATACATTTTCTCATAAATCAATATTTAAATAATATTTTTAACTTACAATGCTTTTATGGCTGTAGATCATAATGGGACAATATCACTTAAAGTAGACCTTACATTAGTAAAGTATGGGCACGCCTAGTCTAGGCCCATGTCAGGCTGGTACTGGTTAGGGTTAGTCCACACATGCAGATTTGGGGAGATGTAGTCGCCTGGCAACTAATTGCCTTTTCTTCTGAACGGCAATCTCCCCAAACTGCCTCCGCATGTCTTCCCATCCGCTATAATGAAAGGTCGCCTGCACTAAAGCACACGCATCGCTTCGTTTTCTGAAGTCGCCCGAAGTTTCCTGAGTCAACTTCGGGCAATAAAGCGCTGCGTGTGCTTTAGCGCAGGCAACTTTTCATTACAGAGGATGGGAAGACACGACATTGTCGCCCAGACGACTAAATCTCCCCGAATCTCCTAGTGTGGACTAACCCTTAGGGAAATTTCCGTTATGAGCAGCATTTTTATGTTACAAAATTAACAAGAAAAGCAAGTTGTTTTCTTGAAATTGGGCAAGGGATGGAAATTACTTTTTCCATGCTTTGTAGCATTCTGGGTAATGTTTTTCTGGATAGTTCCTATCCGCAATCTGGGCCCACCTCGAAGATGAGGTCTGTTTTCTCTATAGTTACATCTGTGGATCCCATGTCTATATATGTATAATGTACTTAATCCAGATTTTATTTCAATTTTCTTTTACTAATGAAACGTGTCTTTTAACCCTTCTTCCCTAATGTACTTCTCTTGTTTCCTCTCCTTAAGGTCTCCCCTGGAACATTGTGTACTAGTTTGCTGACCAAAGCACGGTGTGAACAGTCAAATGATGACAATGAGATGATTTTAGCTGAAAATAAAGACAAGTATCTGGATGTGCAGAGCTGTCAGAATATTAATGACGTGACAAATTGGTGCAGTGAAAATGGACAATCTGGTAGCTCTTCAGTTAAGCATATTAAGGCATCTTCGTCAAAAACAACCCACGGCGATGATCTAAGTCTAAGCCCAGATGAAGATGAAGAATCTGAAAAGGCAGATTTCAATGGCGGCCATCAAGCTGCAAAAAAGAGAACACCTTGTATGTATGGAGACAACTGCTACAGGTAAGTTATTTTACTAGATAGATACAACTAGTATTGTAATTTATTGTATATAAAGGGGAACTATCGAAAATTTAATCAAAAAATGTAATATAAGCTTCAACATACTGAAATAAGAAACTTTCTAAATACAATTAATTAAATATTCTGCACTGTTTCTGAAATAATCAAGTTTATCTTCACTATTCCTCTTTCAGCATCTGTTTCTCTTCATTCTGTTTTCATGCAGGAGTTGGGTGTCAGATACTCATTGACAGTTAGATCCAATATATCTTATAGGGGGCTCCTTTTGCCTTGTTGATATATTAGAGCTCACTCTATTGAGTCTCATGTCTCTCTACATGCAGAATCTGTGCAAAAGGCAGTTATTTTGTTAGATTTTGTTTCTACTGGAATCAGTTATTTGAGTGAGTTCTAATACATTTGCTTGGAATTGAAGCCCTCCCCCCTATAAGATATATTGCATCTAACTGTCAATGAATATCTGACACAAAGACAGAATGAAGAGAAATAGATGCCGAGAGAGGGAGAGTGAACATAAACTTATCACAGAAACAATGCCGAATATTTAATTTACTATATTTAGATATGTATGGGCATATCGTTAAATTATTTGTGGAGCCATCAGTCACTCTTGAACCAAAAGCATATGTTCGTTTTTGGTTCATTTGTTTTCCTAGATGGCTATGCCAAAGAGAATACTTGCAGGCCAGGGAGATCTTTTTCTATCCAGAAACTGAGACCCCTTTAAGACACTGTCAGCTATACCTGTGTGTGTGTGTGTATAATGAATGAACTGCCCTGCTGCTAATATGTAACTGCTATTTTTATGTTTTCATTTTCTATTCAGGAAATACAATTAGCTCCACTCTATGTTTGAGTTCTTGTTTACAGAATTGCCTGCAAATAAGACATGCAAAGCACAACAGCAAACAGAACTGTTCCATGAATAGTTTTTCTTTTATTCAGAATAAAATGTCCATTATGATGTACAGTATAAGGAACAAAGCAAAGTATCCACAAACAAAACACCAATGACACATCTGATGCTTGTGAAACCAGTTGTTGGTTTATTTTTTTTAGCTCATAATAATGGCAACGTTTCGGCCTTTACAAGACCCTTTGTCAAGCCAAGGCTTGACAAAGGGTCTTGTATAGGCCTGAAACGTTGCCATTATTATGAGATAAATAAAAAATAAAATATTTGATTGATTGTATTTAGAAAATTTCTTATTTCAGTAGGCTGAAGCTTATTAACTAATATAGCCATACACCTAGAGACACCTGATACCAAACAGGTAATACTGGAAGTAGCACTCCATTTAGGTATTAAGGAACAAAGCAAGACCCAATGTATCCTGGTGCAGCATATGCCTCTGGGGAGAACCCTTACATTATTATTGCAGCAACTCCAATCATAGGGCAGTATATGTAGTAGGTTACAAATCCCGTCTAGTAAGTGTATTACCATCTTTCTTGTCCTAGAAGATTGTAAACTTGTTGGTAAAGGTAAAATAGAACAAGAATATAAAAAGTTACAAAATAGTCTTTTGTATGGGAAATATGTACAGACCAATTAATTTTGTGACCTTTAATTGAAAATTATTCTTATTTTACTATTTTTATTATGATGTCAACCATATTATTTGTAAACAATCTTAAAGGAGAATTCAACCTGTGGGGAAAAAAAACCCGTACCCCCCTCACCCAAGGTACCCCTCCCTCCCTCCTCCCCCATGCTAACTGCCCCCCGGGGAAATGCCCCATACTTCATTTTATAGCTCTCTGGAGATAATAAAGAACAGAAAGGAAAAAAAGTAGAGTGGGATTAGAAAAACAATCATTTCTGTCAGTTTTTATTAGTACTGTGTTTTCACATAATTTTACACGTATAATTAATTCTGTGCAAGGTTGGTCGTATACTAATAAAACAGACTTCCTAATAAAATTAACGAAAAGCAGTATTTTTTAACGGCATTTTTAAAAATACATTCGAATAATGAGAATTGATTTCAGAAACTACAAATGACTACATCAGCAAACTTGTATATTTATCATTCATATTTTGATGGGGTGATCATTTTTATATTAAAAGTGGATGGTGTTGGAAGTGTTCTTGCTGTGTTAATTATACATTTATTTTATATATTACAAATACTATGAAACGATTGGCTTAGTGATCATTTCACTATTGCTCATAGTATATGACACTTTTGGTTATCTAGTTAGGTCAGAACCTTTGCTGATATGCATAAGCAAAGGGAAAAAATACCCCCCACTTTTTGAGTTAAATTATTTTTTGGAGGTGTTTATGCATTTTTATTTAAAACCAACTAAATTAACTTATTAAAACTATATTTTAATATTTCAATTTTGATCCCACAGATATATGAAAAGTATTTGTCCCTAACTAATAGATATTTTATTTACTAATATAGCCATGTTAACTGATGGCTTCTGAGATTTGCCATTAAACTCAACATATGGCCATGTACTTTAATATAGTCACATCATTTCTCATTGATTTCTATTATATGTTTATTGTACAGAAAGAATGCATTATGTCATAATTTGAATAAGAAAACCCAAATTACTCTGGTTTTTACCAAATACTTCTACTATGAGTTGTCAGACATAATAGCACAATTATTTGAGACAAACGCAATATGACGTTCATTTACAAGACCAGTGTTGATATATCTGTCTAATTGAAGAATGGAGGTGGCCTGATCCCTCCACCAATACCTCTCAAACGAATAATGAACCCTTATTTGCTATTGTTTTTTGTATGTTTTAATTGCGTGCAAGTCTGTAAACAGGAACTCGATTATAGAGTGGACGTTAATGGAACTTTTTATTATATTTAAACTTTCATGAATGTTGCTGACATTGTCTTCCAGAGGTATTCATTTCTGGATATAAAATTTGCTCATTGGTCCGTAAGGGGGTTATTTACTAAACCTCAAATATATCTGGTGGGGAAAAAAACTTACATTTTTCAAGATTTTTTATACCCGGATGCTGCAAAAAGCCTGAACCCGAAAATCCGCCATTTGTTGAGGTCCTGTATAGGTTAATGGGAGAGGAACCAATCTCAATTTGAAGTTTTCATGGTTTGCACTAGGTTTAGCCTTAAAATCCAAAACCTGAAAAAATTTAGCAATTTGATCAGACGATTCAAGTTGTTGCATACCAAAATGTTGCACACCAACTCTTTGGGTGTTGCTCCCAGTATCTTCAAAGCAGGTGCTTATTTTTGAATACCTGGCAAGTTTTGGTTGCATAAAAACCAGGTGTATTGCCAAACAGAACCTTCAATAGGCTGCCAGTCCACACGGGGACTACCAATTGCCAATCACAGTCCATATTTGTCACCTCCAGGACCTTTTTTCATGCTTCTCTTGCAATCCAGCTTTTTTATATTTGAATGTGGCTCAGGGGGTAAAAAGTTTGGGGATCCCCAGCATAAAGTTTGCATCTTGTAAATTGCGTGTGATTATTAGGAGATATGATTCTATGATTTCTCTATTGCCCAAGGGCCATACCTTGTTAATTCACCAGGCTTTCCATAAAGCCTCTGTCACTCATCTACAATTTATGATGAAAGATGCTTTCATGAATTAGATAGGAAACATGTAGCCAGCAGTGGCAAAATATCTATCACAAAAAGAAAATGAGAAAAAGCAGTCACTGATGCATACGTTTGTACTATAAAATGTACATGTGCATTGGGGCAAGCCAACTAATCATTATCATTGTATAGCATATCTGCTTGTTACAGAATTTCAAAGTAGGGTGTGATTTATTGTAAGCCGTCGGGTAAATCAGAGAAAGAAACAGTATAAGGACAGAAAAAAATCTACGTTAGAATTATTTCAAACAGGGCATTATACAGCCTTAACATAACAACAAAATAAAACTTGTAATTAAAATATTTTTATTTGAAAAATTGTCTTTCATATTTTTATAAAGCTTTCCCACTTACCCTTGCCCATGGATGATGTCACTTCTGATTTTATAATGATATCACCTCCAGTGGGGTTGTGGATAAAGCTGCTGCAGGTCGGACCAGTGAGTTTAAGTGGGTTATTTATCAAAAGTCGTGTTTTCGAGCTTCGTGAGCTGTTTTATACCTCGAATGAACTCACAACTGGAATGGTTTCTAATTTATGAAAAAACTGAAAAAAATTGATCTAGTTTTCGAGTGACCCCCAAGGAAAAAAACTTGGACATCATGAATGGTTGAAGGGACCTTTGCCATTGACTTATATGTGAATTCGACAAGTTTTAGCTGGAGTATTTTCGGATTCAATCTATTTACAGCTTCAGGGTATAATACAACTTCGAAAAATTAGAATTTTGATTTTTAAAAATCAATTCAACCATTGATAAATAACCCTCTAAGTATGTACAGATGATGAGCTCCTCCGAATCATTGATCTGTGATGTCTGGATTAAGACAGTTACTTAACTCACTGGAACAAAGCTTTTCATTGCATAAAATAAACTAATAATTGTGAAACCCTCAGTTTTTTATAAGAAAATAGAGTAAGAAACCTCAAAATCTTTAGGGCTAAAAATATGTTAAGGTTTAAAGGAACACCAAATTGCTGATCTTTGTAGCAAAATAATTTGTTCCTTTGTTGTATATGAAGAGGAGGCTGGAACCGTGATAGTAAGACAGCCAATGAAATACTTATAGCACAGGTTAAACTTGTTTTTGTAAAATGCAAATATATATGGTATATAAATATCAAAATATTTAGCCTTGTGGGTTTTTTTTAATGTTTGATACAAAGGAAGATTCAGATCTTTGACTGATGATGATCTTCAAAATAAAAACCTTTCATGCCATTACTAGTAAATATATGAAAGCAGAATGTATGACTCCAAATTATTGGCTGCTCTTAAGGAAGTTACATAGCAGTGTAAGGAAAAGTCAGTGCAGTACTATAAGACCTTTATTTGTTCATTATATACTATATAATATAATAAAATGTACAGGTTGGGAAAACACAGGGTTGATAGCATGACTTCCAATATTGTGGTTGAATGGATATTGTTGAACTGTTTTTGCACTCCTATGTGGAAAGTATTTCAGTCATGCCCTGAAGATATGAATAAAAAACACTGACACTTGCATGCAAATGGTTGTCTTAAAGCATTTACTAAAATTGTTGCTGAAACCAGTTTGCTTTACGGGTAAAATGACCCATTTGATTTTATGTAAAAAAAAAAAAAAGCTGGAGCATAATAACTATGTGAGCATCCAAATATAAAAATATAGGTGTTTTTTTACATCCGTAGACATGATTCAACAAACTGAAAGAAAACTATGCAGCCACTCAAATGATTTCATTTTGAAGTGAAGGATTCTGGGACTTCCCAGAGAATCTGTCAACTATGGACTGCAGAAGGGCTTGTCCCTCCAGGGGCAAATGATGGCACGCTGCTGCAAAATGTTTTTGACCATGTCCACTCTTGGAGAAACATCTTGATAAACCACCACCCACTGAATATATGATAGCTAAGCATCTGTTGCAGCTTTTCCTAAAGCACTCATCTCATCATTCTCAGGCAAAAGCAACTGATACATGCAGGGTTATCAATTTGGAATATCCATAAAACACTTGGCTGAATGAATGCAGTGGCAATTTCATGTGAAATACCCCCAGAACTCATAGTAGGATGGCACAGTGGCAGATTTATGTATAAATACCCCCAGAACTCATAGCATGATGCACAGTGGCAGTTTCATATAAAAATACCTCCAGAACTCATAGCAGGATGACACAGTGGCAGTTTCATTTATAAATACCCCAGAACTCGTAGCAGGATGGCACAGTGGCAATTTCATTAATAAATCCCCCCAGAACTCATAGCATGATGCACAGTGGCAGTTTCATATATAAATACCTCCAGAACTCGTAGCAGGATGCGGGAAATGGCAACTTCATTTAAAATACCCTAGAACTCATTGTAGGATGAGGGCAGTGACAGATGCATAAAAAATATCCCCAGAGCACAATGTAAGGTTAACACAGACATTTTTCTTTAAGATAACCTCAGTACATATATTAGAAATATCAGTTCTGTTGTAGCCATACCCTAAAAGGGGTATTATTTGTTGAAGGTGCACTGTAGCAGCTGAGGAAGAGCTAAAAGCAGTGATGTTCCTCTTGCTACATTTGCACGTGCTCTTCTCACCAAGAATTCACTGCACCTGTGCTTTTTATTTGGCCTGCACCTCCCCTACGTGACGTTGTGTGCCTGTGCGGTAGCAGTGTCACAGTAGTCAGAGGAAAGGGAAACCTGAATGTAGTACTAGCAGCTGAGTGAGTAAAGAGTGTTGCGATTGTTTTGCATTTGCACCAGAATTGTCGTTACCCTTTCCACTTTCCTGCAAGGAGGACCAGGCCAATAAAACGAGGCAGGCCCTAGGCAAGAGAATTAAACACCCTACCAATATTTGTAATTTTAAAGCGTTGAAATAAAGCCGGATTGATGTTATACAAATTGTTCTCCTGGTTATGCTCTGATCAGCGATCCTCTGTATTGGGGCCTAGCCAAGTGCCTAGGGCACCTAGTGGATATTCCGGGCACTAGTTCTGCTATACCCTGCATTAGGCCATCATGTCCAGGAGTGCTTAAGATCATAGAATGCAGCCTGTGGCACTTATGATATGCACAGATTAAGCTTAAAGGGAAAGTCAACCCCAAAATAAAACTTTGCCTAATAAAAGAAAACATAATTGTTTGCATCTTTCCAATATACATGCACTGAAAAAATGTCAGTGCTTTTGAAGTTATTTGTAAAAACAATTGCTAATAAAAGCAGCATTTGCTTAACTCCTCGTTGTTACGTTTTGATCAATGTTGCAAAAGTCTTCGTTCCCCAGCAATGACAGATCTGTTAATCAGCTGCCTTGTCTTACATTGTTTGAACAGTCTGAGCCACTAGGGCAGAGAATAGAAAGGTACAGACATTACCTTCGATAGCAATAATTATACAAATAACGTAAAAACCATAGAAAATTTGCAGTGAATGTGTATTGTAAATATATATGTTACTTACAATGATGTTTTCTTTCATAAGGCAAACTATTTTTTTTGGGTTGACATTCCCTTGAAATATTTCAGTAAGATGCAGTGGTTTAACCTTCATATTTTACACCATGGCAAAAGTGAGCCCAGAAACAAGGCAGAAGGTGGTCATCCTACATGCTTTTATCCAAGCAAAAAAGTGTCTTCCTTTTGAAATTAAAGGAACAGTTCAGTGTAAAATAAAAACTGGCTAAATAGCCAAAAATGTAATGTATAAAGGCTGGAGTGACTGGATGTCTAACATAACAGAACTCTACTTCCTGCTTTTCAGCTCTATAACTCTGACTTAGTCAGCGACTTGAAGGGGGGCCACATGGGACATAACTGTTCTGAACTCAGATTCAAAAGCAACAGTTATGGTTCATGTACCCCCCCCCCCCCCCTCAAGCCACCGATTGGTTATTGCCTGGTAACCAATCAGTGGAAACACAGAGCTGCAAAGCAGGAAGTAGTGTTCTGGCTATTATGTTAAATATCCTTTCACTTCAGCCTTTATACATTGCATTTTTGACTAACTATAAGAATCATTTTTTATTTTGCACAGCCATCTATTTACCTAGTTTTTATTTTTATACTGAACAAATCTTTTAAAGATGTTCAGCACCTCTATCAGCTCAGAACTAGCAGAAGGCACCGGGACTGTAGTGCACCCATCTACAGTCCAGATAACTTATCAGCAGTGGTCTTCATGGAGTTAAGATAAAAATCCATTTCCTAGATGGAAATGACAACAAATGACACAGTTATGCAGAAAAACACAAGGATTGGAAGATAAAAAAACTGCAGCAAGTACTCTGGACTGATAAGTGCAAATCTAAATGGTTTAAGCAATACACATGCATGCCAAACAGCCTGGGATGTTCAATCTTAAAGGGATACTGTGATGGGAAAAAAAAAAATTTCAAAATGAATCCGTTAATTCTCCACTGAAATCCATTTCTCAAAAGAGCAAACATAGTTTTTTATATTCAATTTTGAAATCTGACATGGGGCTAGACATATTGTCTTTTTCCCAGTTGCCCCAAGTCATGTGACTTGTGCTCTGATAAACTTCAATCACTCTTTACTGCTGTACTGCAAGCTGGAGTGATATCACCCCCTCCTTTTCCCCCCCAGCAGCCAAACAAAAGAACAATGGGAAGGTAACCAGATAGCAGCTCCCTAACACAAGATAACAGCTGCCTGGTAGATCTAAGAACAACACTTAATAGTAAAAACCCATGTCCCACTGAGACTCCTTCAGTTACATTGAGAAGGAAACACAGCAGCCTGCCAGAAAGCATTTCTCTCCTAAAGTGCAGGCACAAGTCACATGACCAGGGGCAGCTGGGAAATTGACAATATGTCTAGCCCCATGTCAGATTTCAAAATTGAATATAAAAAAAATCTGTTTGCTCTTTTGAGAAATGGATTTCAGTGCAGAAGAGTAGCTTTATTAACTGGTGCGTTTTGAAAAAAAAACGTGTTTTCCGATGACAGGATCCCTTTAAACCAACGAAAAAAGAAGCAGGTAGCACCACTTTACCTTCAGCCTAAGCTTTCTTACCATAGACTGTGGATTACATCCATACTTATTTCTCCTTGTGTGGTTCTTGTTTTGAGTTTGCGAAAATGTTATCGATACCAGACTATCAGAAATGTTAGATAAAATGTTAATAATAAAGTGATGTCAATGTCATTTGATGTACTAAATGGACACAATGGGTTGAGGGCCTTTTTATAAAGTGCTTGAATGCGAATGGATGATATAGAAAAGAAAAGTACCAGAGCATTTTGTTCATAAAAATAACTGCTATTTCTAACTCCCAGAATATACAGTACATTTTTAAAAGAAAAAACGCTAAAATAACTGATGTCTTGTTTTCTTCTTTGTAGGAAAAACCCTGCCCATTTTCAAGAGTTTTGTCACCCAGGAGACAGCGATTATAATACCACTGAGAAAGAAAGTGAAGATGACAGTGATAAAAGACCAGAGTGCCCATATGGCACGGATTGTTACAGGTTAGACAATGCACTGGCACACATTTTTCCTTCATACAACACAGAAGCTTTAATCACTTGTTTTTATATTTTACTTTCTTTTTGTCAGCTTGTCATGGCTTAGGTGCAAGGTGTTATTTTCTTAAGAGCAGTATGTGCTAATGCAACACTGAAAGTGAAAGTCATTTTACAATATTTGGTAGCAATTAGGTGTATGCCATATCATTTATTTTTTTTATGCGTATCATTTAATGGCATACATTGAGGGGGTTATTTATCAAAGGTCGAATTTTAGACTTTTAGATACCTTGAATGAATCTGAATGAGCTCATAACTCATGGCTTCTAATTTTAAAAAAAACCTTGAATGGAAAAAAATTTAATCAGGGGTTTTGGGGTTTTTGGGATTAAGTTTTCAACTGAAAAATCGACAGATTTGATCGAGTTTTTGTGCAAAACCCTCCGAAAAAAACTTGACCATTATTAAGGCTATTAACATCTTCATATAGTTCAAGGGACCTCCTACATGACCTCGACAGGTTTTAGATGGTGTATTTTTGCATTTCAGCTATTTCCAGGGTTGGGGGTATAATAAATCTCGAAATATTTGAGTTTTTTTTCCCCAAAAAGGTGAATTCTGACCAAAAAAATAAACTTGAAACTCTAATTTAGGTGGAAAACACAAATTGATCCTTAATAAATTATCCCTTGAATCTAGGAAAGCCTGAAAGTGCTGACTTACAAATGGTGCCTCCAGAGTTGCTGGTCTTTGCACTGATGCTGGATCAAGAAACTGGCGCTTTGTACAGAGAGCAGTATCAGGACAACTCAGCTTGCAGGTGGCGGTGTGGGAGGGGAGTGATCGGAGAGATGTAGGGGGTGTTACACATTGCAAGAAATAGCCTGCAATGTCAAAAAAATGCAATAAAATTTGGTAATAGAAAAGTTTATTTTTCAAGGAAAGGCTTTCTTTTTAAGAAACTGTTTTTCATATGGTTTTTTTTTACGTACTATTTTTGCAGTGTTCAGAAGTATAGTTTCCTTTAAAACATATGTTTGACAGGTTCAATGACCTGAGCAACCAGAAAGAAGCTCAATCCTGAGACTAGATTATTATTATTGTTATTTTATCTGTCCAGGTCCTCTCCAGTTTATCCTCCTAGCTGTCATTCAAACCACAGCCTGATTACTAGGTACAGATAGGTACCACATTACAACTTAAACTGTAGCATTTCAGAATAGAAAGGACTAAGGTTTTTTTTTTTACATATACACTGCTCACTTAAAGGTAATACATAACTACAGTGTAATACATTACATCTACATATGCCAGTAAGGATTGTGCCTACACTTGTATTAGAAACATCTAAGTACTGTAAATCAGCTGTAGATTACCTGCTTGAGAACAATGGAACACATTACATTCTGTCTCTGCAATACAGTTGCTCTTATGTTGAAAAATATTACGGGGTCTGCCTATAAAATAATGACCTAAATCTACTTAGTCTCCTCATTATTTCCTTAAAGATTGTAGATTGTAAAACGCTTTGCTACAGGCTGATTGCCAGACCCAAGAATTGCTCACCGTTTTGCACGACTGCATTTTGTGCCGCCATATAAATGTTCTGTCGCAGATCTTGTTGTAAATGCTTATGATTTAGTACCGGCAGTTCTGCTTTGCTCCCTTAAGAAATATTACTAGATCATCTCTTATTTCTTTAAATGTTGCCTCTGATCGTAGTTTTCCTGCCAATTTGCCGTCATCATCCTTTCTGGTATGCTGAAGTTTTTCAGGGATCTGTCTTCTGCTTTTTCTCACAATACATGTCAGTGAAGGCACTTAGTAAATTTTTGGCTGAATATGCTAAATTTCGCTCTCTTTGCCGCTTCACTCATGTCCTGCAGTGCATTTAAAGCTCTGTTCTAATAACGCTGTTTAAGTCTACCTAAAAGGATATTTGTGCAGCTCATAATTCTTCAATGGTAAACCTAATCCAAGCTAACAGACTTACAGGTTCATAAAGAAATTGCTTTTCTTTAAAAAAAAGAAACAAAAAAAAAAAATCAAGTACATTTTTGAAAACCGCTTTGTCCTGGAAAAATGTGCGTTGCTTATTCATAAAAGTATCAATTTATGTGCACATTATCATAGGCATCTTAGCACTGAATACATGATTCAGATTGGATTTCAGACAAAACTTTAGGAATGCATTCGGTAGAACCCGTGGAGGCAGCATTATCAAAATTAGAATTTTAATTTTTTTTCTGAATGAGAGAAAACTAGCAAACTCGAAAATCTTGGATGTGCACTTATTTAAAAAAAACCTTGAAAATATAAAAAATTGATTGCTTAAAAAAAAGTGAACACAATGAAAATGAGTCCAACTTAGTCTCAAAAGGTCAAATTGAAAAACAGCTTAAATTTTGAAAATACAACACCCATTGTATTCTAAATCAACTGGTTAGCTTTTTGATGCAACATTTTTAATTCGAGTTTTAGTTTTTTTGCACTTCATAAATCAAAAATGTAATTTTTAGCCATTTAAATTAGAAATTGTGGTTTCTACTGCAAAAAAACTTAAATTGCGGGTAAAACTTACATTTAAATTTTGGTAAATTTGCCCCATGGTCACGTGGCTTTAAAGCTCTGGACAACTGAGCCTGACAATCTTTTGTTCACAGATAATTTATCTGAAATATGAGTATGCATTTCCTCACTTGTTATATAAAGGCATAAGGTGCCATGTGGAACATGACCTGGGTCTGCCCACTCATCCTGACCTGGATATCTGATTTCTGATCCTCTACAGTCAAAAAAGGTTTGTTCTTAAAACAATTGCTTGGTATAAAAATAAAAACTAGGTAAATAGATAAGCTGTGCAAAATAAAAAATGTTTCTAATATAGTAAGTTAGGCAAAAATGTAATGTATAAAGGCTGGAGTGACTGGATGTCTAACATAATAGCCAGAACACTACTTCCTGCTTTAAAAACAAATGCTCTGTAAGGCTACACACATTGTTATTGCTACTTTTTATTGCTCATCTTTCTGGTAAGGGCCTCTCCTATTCATATTCCACTCTGTTATTTAAATCAATGCATTATTGCTAGGTTAATTTGGACTCTAGCTACCAGATTGTTTATAATGCAAATTGGAGAGCTGCTGAATAAAAAGCTAAATAACTCAAAAACTTTAAACAATAAAAAATTAAAACCAATTGCAAATTGTCTCAGAATATCACTCTACATTAGTGATGTGCAGGCCGACCCGAGGCCAGCGGGTTGGGCAGGTTCGGGCTGACCCCTGGACGAAATACGTGGGCGGGTCAAGCTCTTCTTCTGCTCTTCCCACCCGCGACCTAGTACTGCCGGCTTCCAGTGCCGGAATTTATACCCTTCCGCCTGCCTCGCCCCTTTTGTGACGTGACTGCAGGGCGGAGAGGGCATGAGTCTATAAATAAAGGAGAGCAGCGGGCCTGGGTCGGGTGTGGGTAGGGAGCGGGCGGGTTAGCATCAGGTGCGGGTCGAGGAATTCTTGACCCGCACATCACTACTCTACAACATACTTAAAGTTAACTCAAAAGTGAACACACCCGTTAAGGCCAAGCCCCTAGTCTGACCAGATATTGTTATAGCCACCCTACTAATCCTCCTCAAACCACAGATCGAAATGTCACTTACAACCTGGGACAAATGGGGAGATATGTAGCAGAAATACACCTGTGCATAAAATGTCATATCAGTGAGACACTTCATTAAAGTAAACTCTTGATGACATACTGTACAATTTTGTTATACATTTTATTCATTAATATTGCCATGCATTTAAAAAATAGTATGTCTGTCTAAAAGCAGTGGGTTAAATGAAAAATACAGTTTCAGCAAGTCATAGCTGTGGTTATATCCTTTCTGGAAATGTTTTGGCAAGATATTTTTCAGCATTTAATGTTTAGTTAGTATATTTATCATGTGAAAGTTATGTCATTTAAGCTGCCCGGTTGTCTGGATGTTGGGGTATAGTTTATGTCCCTTGAAGTCTGGCTGTCTGAATGGAATTTTTAAAGCTGTTTATCATTTTTTATAAGAAAGGGTCACCAGCACATTGGGAGTCATGTTCATGCTCACATTTTATAGCAGCAGTTTAGTTGCATCTAGAAACTGCCCAAAATATAGTAACCCTTGCAGTTGTATAGGGTTGTCAGGCTCAGACAGGGTCGGACTGACCCAGAGCCACCATCAAGATTTTCCGGGCCCGTACTACTAAGTTAGCAGGGCCCTCCTTCCCCCCCCAATTGGTCCCAGTTATTCAGCCATTGATAGCCAGGCCCCTAGGGAGAGCACCCTGCCAACAAGTAGAATGGGACCACAGTGAAACAAAAATGGCTGGTGCATGCACAACCTGATCTGCCGTGACCATGTGCCATTTTGCTAAAACCTCACCCAAAACATGCTCACTTCCCTCTGTACTATATAAATACCAGGAAATAAATAAACTGTATGACACCTGTATAATCTACATACAACATCTGATGTTAGGGTGGACCCTCAGAGGGCACCCAGTCAGACACTTGTGATCAAATGTTAAATATATAAGAGGTCAGACTAAGACAGAGGGACACAAAATTGGCCTCATATTTCTCTTCTGAACTTTGAAAATTGAATTACAAATAGTACCTTTATCAGGTCCAGGCTAGCTAACATTATAGAGATGCATCCGCTACCGTAGCATCTCATTATCTATGTAATATCCTCCATGCTAATATATTGCATTTTTGCATATATTGCATTGATTTATTCTCCAAGGTTATTAGCCATTACAATTGTAGGTAGAGAAATAACCTGACGTACAGTGATGAGCGAATTTTCTCGCCGGCCATGGAATTGCGGCAAAATACACATTGCCATATGCAAATGTTTTCACAAAACTGCGGCAAAAATTTGCAGTGGGAAACTTTGCCGCAACAGAAAAGACAAAAAATGTTGCATAAGAAAAAACGTCCATTGATGTATTTGGACAAAAAACCTGCAGAGACAAAAAAGTTGCCATAACAAAAAAACGTCCATTGACTTTAATGCATTTGGACAAAAAAGTTGCCAAGACAAAAAAGTTGCGCAAGAAAAGACACCCATTGACTTTTAGGTATTTGGAGCAAGAGAAAAATTGTTGTGTGCGTAAACAATTTTTTGTCACCTGTTGACTTCAATTCGTTCACAAATTTTTTTGCCATTTCACAAACTTTTTTGCAGTTTCCCAAATTTTCCGGTGAAACAGGACAAATTCGCTCATCACTACTGACGTAATAATATTTGCAAACATTACAGTAAAAAAACACACATGCCGAGAAAAGTGGATCATCCACTACGTGTGCCATTTTCTCTGCCTGCTAATGGAAACAGCCTGGTGAGACATTAGCCTAAAGTGCTGAATAATGCCACCCATCAACTTATTTATTCTTGTGTAAAGCATGAGTTCTCACTCTTAATGCATATATATATATATATATATATATATATATATATATATATATATATATGGGCAACAAATAGAGCATGCTTATTTTAAATGCACTTTTCATGTTAAAATGTAAGACATCATTGATTTGTTATAGTCCCTAATGGACTCTTGTAGAGTTCACATGCATTATACAGTTCTTGTTCATTGTTGGACAGGAAAATGCACACAAAACAGAAATCATTCCCAAAGCTGATAAGATATCCACATAGTATTTGTGAAGGAAAATGGTCAGTCTTTAATTTGCAAAACCTGTTGAACATCCAACTGAGCACACAAGCAATTTCTGCCCAGCATGGAGTCCTTTGTCTGCAGCCTCGCTCTATTGAGGCTGCAGTCCTTTTTGCTTCATTACTTGCAATCACATGGTCACTCAGTGCTTTACATGTTGACCTGCTGTGCCGTTATATGTTGGCCTGCTGTGCGGCACGGTGAGGCCACCAAGGTAGGAATTAGATTCACAGTGGCAGCCTATCTCATTCTTTGGGGGGTCTTACAGTCTATTATAAAACAAGACTATAGTGACGTTTGATATGTTCATTTGTATGTACAATCTTGCACATCAAAGTCAATTTATGGGTCCTTAATGGAAGATGAAAGGAAGAACTCCTTCTTGTTGGTGACTGTAATTTCAATTTAATGTCCAGTACATAACGGGAAAACGCTCACCTATTGACAGAGAGATGCAAAATGGCCACACACCACAAGACATGTTTGTAGTTGTTAATGGACTTGGCACGTCTATAAAATTTTCAAGAGGTCTAGAAAGAAAACTGCCACATCAATGACCTTGATTTTCTTAAGCCTTTGTGAATTTCTTAATGGAGAGTAAGTTGTGCCTGCTGTCGTAACAAAGCCCTTCAATGTATATAAACACAGATGCTTTCCTTTGTCTCTCTATGCCTGTATTTGTGTGTGTATGTGAATAGATAGATATAGATAGCAGTTACACTACTGCTCGCAGGAGTGTTAAAGCAATGATTTATTGTAGAGAAATGGACAAAGCAGTAGGGCTTTACCTATGTTTGTTACCTGTAGTTGGCATTGCACCAAGGTAGGAAGATAGATAAATGATAGATAGATAGATAGATAGATAGATAGATAGATAGATAGATAGATAATAGATAGATAGAGAAATAGATAGATAGATAGATTGATAGATAGATTGATAGATGATAGATAGATGATAGATAGATAGATAGATAGATAGATAGATAGACAGATAATAGATAGATAGAGAGATAGATAGATAGATAGATAGATAGATAGATAGATAGATAGAGGATAGATAGATAGATAGGCTATTTGGTAGTCTCTATGTGGACTGGCACAGTGCTGGGCCAAGCCGACTGGGCGCCCTAGGCGACCCGGCTGGCCACCATGCTCCCCTTCGTGCTCCCCTCCATGCTTGCTCGCGCGGACGTGCACAGTCCTGAACACATTGTGCGCACACATGCGCAGAACGCCGGAGGGGAGGGTGTTAGAAGATTGACGGAGGGGATGGAGGCAGGGGAAAGCGACTGAGGGGAGGGGAGAGGCGGGGAAAGTGCTTGAGGGGAGGGAGGCAGGGAGGAATGCCGGAGGGGTGGGAGGCAGGGAGAGCAGCGAACATAACTAGGGGCAGGCAAAAGTCAGGTACCTGACCAGCGCCCCCCTTTCGTTGCGCCCTAGGCAGGTGCCTCTTCTGCCTACCCCTAGTTCCGGCCCTGGACTGGCAGCCTACAGAAGGCTCTTTTTGGCAGTACACCTTGTTTTTATGTAACTGAAACTTGCTTCCAACCCAAGAATTCAAAGATAAGCACCTGCTTTGAGGCCATTGGGAGCAACATCCAAGGGGTTATTGAGAAACATCTTGCTCGCAAGCCACTGGTTGAGGAACACTGGTCCAAAATTATGATTTGAACAACTTGGTGGGCAGGCTATGGGTATAAAATTCAACAAGGCCTTCCCTGCCTCTCTGGTGACGATCACTGTCCCTCTCTAAGGTAATCAGAGGTGGCAGGAGCAACTTGCAGAAATCTGTGCATCCCTAATAATATTGTTTCCCAAAAGTAAAAAACACTTGGAGTAAATGGTGATCAGGTTCTGACTGATTTCTCGGAACTGAAACAAGACGGTAGCAATAAGCTTTGTTGGATCATGGCAAAGAGGACAGTCTTCAGGTTTTTGAGCAGAAAGCTTTGAGACCAGAGGGTTGATTTAGTAAAATAGGGACTACATTTCAGTCCACTTGGTGGTGGGAACATGCCAGCACTGTTCCCTCTACTACAAACTCTAAAAAAAAAATAGCAGATCTTTTGGTTTGGTTTGGTTTTGGTTTGGTTAATATGGGTAACTTGACGGGTGTAATTTAGAAAATCAGCTTCAACGTGTCTAATAGTCAGAGCCACAGAAACAGGTCTAAATGATGCCAGTATGTCATATCAGCCTCAGAGTAATGGTGCTACACAATATGAAATTCACTTTATTAACAAAACCAGAAGCAGGCAGGTGATGCTTAGCTTTTAGGGGTGCACTGTATCACCCTGGTAGTAAATGAGGTTCTCTTTGCTAGTTTTGCACCCATACAAGCTACCATATTACCAGTCTCATTTCAGGTGTTATATATGAACCCACTGATTAAAACTGATGGTTCTGTTCAGCCCCTTGCTCGGCACGGCAAACAATATTGCAGCCTATGTTTAGGGCTCTTACAGACGAGCGTTTTTACCTGCGCTCCCCTGCGTTCCGTTTTTCTGCATTCAGCCGCAGGGGAGCGCAAGGATAGACGCATTGCATTTTTTCCAATGGGGCTGTACTCACACAGGCGCATGAAGGCGCTGAAGGCAGGTTGAGACGCAACATGCTGCATTTTTCCTGCGTTAGGCGCCTACACGCGCCTGTGTGAGTACAGCCACATTGGAAAAAATGTAATGCGTCTATCCCTGCGCTCCCCTGCGGCTGAACGCAGAAAAACGGAACGCAGGGGAGCGCAGGTAAAAACGCTCTTCTGTAAGAGCCCTAAAATATAAATACACACTAATTAACGGTCTGCACATTGTAGCATATACATGCATACTTGCAGGAAGAAGAATTGGATATAAATCCTAGTTACAACCCAGGTTATTATATTCCTAATGAATCTCACAGTTAATGGACTTGGTGAATGTGATTTTTACAATATCTCCATGTACTGTGGTTAACTTCATAAAATCTCCCTATTTACTTACTGCTTTTAATATATTGCTTCTGTTATTAAGTTGCCTCTGTAAGATTAATAGTCTGTATTACTGTAATAATGACATCAATGAATTCGCTGAAACTAAGTTTTATATTATAGACATCCGCAAAGTACATTTCCCTGGGGGGTTCTCTCTTATAAATGTGCACTAGTAAGATGTTTGCCGTCATATTTCCATTATGACACTTCTCCCTCACTCCTTGAAACTGTTAATGGGCCATTTAAACAGAATATAAAAGCGATTCTTTCCTGCGGGGTAATTTCATACCACGAGACTCTTGCGACCAGCTCCTCTGCATAATACACATGATCTAATCTAGGAATATTTCTTAGGGGCAGGCAATTTGAAAGCAGGGAACCCTTTGCATTGAAGTCTGCCCAGGAGCTAAGCCCTGCTATTTCAGGATCTGGCTGTTTCACAGTCTGTTCTATAGACCAAAGCAAATCTTGTGAAGATATTTCTTTCTCTACATGCATTGTGGCTGACAATGTATTTATTGCATTCGCTGCTTAAAAAAAAAAAGGAAGACACTTTTGAAAGCGATTTACGATTTTTTAATTTCTGCCATTGCTACACAGCAGCTTGTTTATATGAACTATAGTAGTGTTTCTGAAGCAAACACATATGATAGGAGAGAGAAAGCAACTCTTTGTCAAATACATCCACCCTGCCCCATGTGCATACATGTACACAAGTGATTTGCGTTTCGGAAAAAGAAATAGACACGCACCCAGCACTTAACTGAGCCTTTCCAACCAGAACTCAACCCAACTGCACTATTTATAGAACTGCATTGGACCCGGTCATCTCTGGGCAACAAAAGGTGACGGGTCAGGCTACCAGAGGCAGAAGTAAGTTTGCGAGCAGGAAGAGCGTGACTTTGCACGGTTGCTCTGAATTGCTCTGATTTTGGATTACAAGGTGGACAGATTTTGAGGTGTATAATTTATAACAGCATACCTCAATACGAAATCGGGATGGATATTTGTTGACATTGAGAACATCGTAACTACATGGACGCATTTATCATTTCAACAAACATTGGGGCTCATTTATAAAAACTGGGCAAATTTGCACCTGGGCAGTAACCCTTAGCAACCAACTTGCTTTTTTCAGCCAGCTGCAGGTTGAACAGTGAAAGCAAACATTTGATTGGTTGCCATAGGTTACAGACCAGGTTCAAATTTGCCCAGTGTTTATAAATGAGTTATATCGGGGCCCCTCAAACTTAATCTGCAGTGCCATTATTTTTATGGGTTTGGGTGCTGGTATATTATGATGTAGATTAATAAACTGTATTTTATTTTTACATTGTAAGTGAATGATATTACAGTTGCCTGGGGGTTAAGTCCTCTAAGGCATTTTGGTATTCATGCTGCACCAGCGCCGATTCAGACCTAAGCGCCGCCTGAGGCGGCTCCTGCAATGCCGCCCCCCCTCGCCGACTTACTTGTCGGGAGGGGAGGCAGGAACACTAATGCGGATAGCGCAATTGCGCTCTCTCGCATTAGTAAAGCTGAATTTCCGGTTTAAAAACCGGAAATTCGGCTCTTAAAGGTGCAGGAGCGGCTTTTTGCCGCCCCTGGAAACCGCTTCGGCGTTGCCGCCTGAGGCGAGCGTCTCAGCTCGCCTCATTGGCGGCGCGCCCCTGTGCTGCACACAATTTGTACACCCTGGTTCACTGTACACATTATGTAATTATCAACAGGGATTTTCAATGTGGAAAGGATTGAAATAAAATAGACCTGCACCCAGCCGTTACCCTAGCCTTCCCAACCAGAACTCAACCCGACCCGGCCTCATTATTTATAGACTCGCATCCTACCCGCTCATCTCTGATGTCACAAAAGGTGGTGGGAAGGCTGTCAGAGGCAGAAGTCAGTTCGCAAGCAGGAAGAGCGGAAGGAAGCGATCAACCCGAACCTGCCCTAAACCCAGAAATCATGTGCGGAAGTTGGCCCAAACACGTCCGACCCACAGGTGCTTCGGGTCTCGGGCCGGCCCACACATTAATTTCTGGAGATCCTATTTAATAGAGATTGCAATATCTAGAGATGCTATTTGATTAAAGGATCAAAATAGTGCACTTCCATGTTCTCATGCATTGTAAAAATTACAATGCTTTTTGGAACTTTTAAAGAGGTTGCATCTGTGTATATATTAAAATATACGTATGTACAGAAGGTATATTAAGATATAATACACAAAAGGCATGAATATCGTGTAAATTATATCCTTATAAACGTTGAGTTATGATGTAATTTCTGTCACATGACTCACTGAAACTTGTGTATTATAATAAATAAAGTACCCCCAGTTGCAAAATATGAGGATATTAGAAGTCACCTCGGAGTTCCATGACCTGTATAAAAAGATTTGGCCGTCGGCCTCGTGCTTTTATATGGTCATGAAACTCCTCGGTACTTTATTCACTATATACACTACAGTGGGGTCAAAGCAATAGAAACTTAAACATGATGTTTTTACCTTGTACTGAATGATGTATGGAAGAGTATTAGGTCTGTGACTTTGAAAAATCGCTCAAGCGGTAATTGTCACATAAAGCTGTTTCCCACTGATGATTTCCTGTATCTCATCCGAAAAAGAAGAGCCGTGGAGTCATTTTTCATTATATTCTACGGGGAAGTTAAAATGATTAACGTCATTGTGCTTTGCCAAGTACACTGCAATAGCCTTTGTTCTGTGCTAATTTATAAGGGTGTACGTCTATACCACCATAACTAACTTAAAAAAACACGGTTTTAATTATTTACATATTTGGTTTATATACAGAGAATCATTGTGCTTGATGTTTTTTGTTGGTTTGACAGGTTTAGAGAATTTCACGTGCAACCTTATAATTTGCCTTGCTGCCAATAAGCACCTACATGGCAACATGGTTGCATACAGTACATGGTTCTTTGTCTAAGCCTTTATTAGGGTTGCCACCTTTTTAGATTAAAATTACCGGCCAGCCACAAAAGTGGTGGTCTGTGATGTAGAGGCGGGGGTTATGATATCACCGTCTTCACAGAAGGATCAAGGGAAGGAGAAAAGGGAAGAGGAAAGACAAGTTTAGGGCGGATGGGAGGGTTAGTTAAAGGAGAACTAAACCCTAAAAATTAACATGGCTAAAAATGCCATATTTTATATACTGGACTTATTGCACCAGCCTAAAGTTTCAGCTTTTCAATAACATCAATGATCCAGGACTTTAAGCTTATCACAGGGGGTCACCATATTGGAAGGTGTCGGTGACACTCACATGCTCAGTGGGCTCTGAGCAGCTGTTAAGAAGCTAAGCATAGGGGTCCTTGCAAATTATCCAGCAGAAAATGAGGTTTGTCTGTAATATAAGCTGATGCTACAGGGCTGATTATTAAATTCTGATGCTAATTGCACTGGTTTCTGTGCTGCCATGTAGAAATTATTTGTATTAATTACTAATCAGCCTTATATTGTGACATTTCTATTCTATGTGTACTGTATAATGTGAGTCAGTCCCTAAACTCAGTAAGTGACAGCAGCACAGAGCATATGCAGTGAATTAGCAGAAAAGAAAATGGGGAGCTACTGGGGCATCTTTGGAGACACAGATCTTTACTGCTAAAAGGCTATGGTTGCCTTGGGCTGGTACAGACAGCCAAAACATTTCTAGCCTACTTCTTTAGTTAAGCTTTAGTTCTGCTCTAAGGCTGCAGATCAAGGGCAGGTCAGGGGCTGAACTTCAGGGTGGTACAGATTTATCGGCGGCTACATTACCGGTAAATTTGTAATACCAGCACCGGCCTGGTGGCAACTGTACACTTTATACAGGGCTGCCTTTACTGCACTTGCATGACGTCAGCTTTTATGTATGCATGTATATCTTTATTTATAAAACTCTACTTTGATACACAGAGCTGTACAATTGAACAACATAGAAAAATACACACATGGACAACATTAAAAAAGACATAATAGTACATAAATGAGTTTACATATACAGCAGCAGTGGCACGTGGTAAAAGACGGAAAAAAAATCACTTGATTGATACTTAAATTAAAATTCTGCTGTCCCTTTATTGAAATAGTGAAAGGTTCTCTATCTACATGTTGGCTAAATAACACTTTCTTCTAAATAATGCTACTGCATTAAAGAAACAACCATGTTAGCAATGTGTGAGGTTGACCCAAAACCTGGAGGACCCTCAGGTCAGGCAGGTTCAGGTTGATATTTGAGGGATCATTGTGGGTCGTGGTTGGGTTTAGGTCAGACTGGTGACATACCTTTCCCCTTTGCTTCAGAAGATTCCCTGTCTTGGAACTAGAGGTGCTCACAAAAGTAGCATATAGAGCGAGAAGATGCAGGTATGAGTGGGTGCAGGTCCTACAATGGCAACATTTTGCGGCTTACGGTTTTGTGAGTTAGGGTCTGTTGTGGGTTGAGTACAAGTAATTAGGCTCTATTGCTTAGAACTTTCATATCTTTACTGATATCTGAGCACGAACACACAGTAACAGCTAGGAATATGTGAAAATTATTGATTATATTACCCTAACAAAAAATGTAAGATTAGCAAAGAGTTGTGTTGTTTATATGAGGCATAACATATGAAGGCAGTGGCAGTATACCCAAGGCTAAATTGCCAAGATGAGCCAGTTGGAAAGAAGACTGGAGCCCTATGCTGTGGTCTTACTCACCAAATATGTGGAAACCTCTGTATTCCTGGCCATTTTCTCTGCTTCTTCTGTCAGAAATTATATTGCATCTCTTTAAGACATTTGCCCAATGCTATCGAATAAAATGAAACTGATTAAAGCAATATACAACAGAACCCACCCTTTACTGCTTATGTGCACTTTGTTTTGCACTAAAAACATTTTTCTGTTAAACACCATAAGCAAAAAGCTTTTACATTTTTATATACATAAATGACACATAAATGTATATGAGCACATTTTGAACCTGTCTAATGATTCTTGCATGTGTCACATTTAGCTTGAAACATCTTTTTCTGCTTTAAATCTGCTTGTAAATATAGAACCTGCTGCCACATTTGTATTCATGAGGGGCTGAATATCCTAGCTAATAACACGCGTGCAGGAATATATGAGTTTACATTTGTCTTATAGAAAGATCTTTCGTGTACTTTGCACAAAAGAAAATATTTGAGAGCAGAATTACATCTGCAAACACAAAGCCACTAAAATTGAGGCTCTGATGGGTCATTACACATTTCAATTAATTTTACATTTTGTCATTTTAATTCATTGGACTGGCAGGCAGCCACTATGCACACAAGAGGGTCATCTATCCGCAACCTGTAAAATGTGATTGCAAATGTTTCTAAAATAAAAACTCATGTCCTAAACTTTATCTCATCCCTAAGACTTCTCATGTCCTTCACTTGCAGAAGTACTTAAATCTTGACCGATTTTTTCATTTTACTCATTTTATTTTACTCAATAATAAATCTTACATGGAAACATTGGTTGATTATATAATCATTTTATGTTTGAAAAAATGTTTTTGTATTTTGTAGCGCATAGAGTCCTGCACCGGGTGGGGTACCCGCAGAATACCCGCAAAGTGGTCAGGTATTGGGTGGAAAGACCACAATTCCCTAAACGTGGGTGGTTCGTGCTTATCCCACTCAGGACCTGCCAGTTGCAGGCTTACATCACCTGACATTAGGGGGCAAATTTATTAAGGGTCAAATTGAAAATTCTAATCTTCGATTTTTTTTTTTTTTTTTATGGCTCAAGTTTTTTAAAAAAATTAGATTTTCGTGATTTATCATACTCTGATAATGACTCTGAATAGTCATTCGAAATAGACTATTTGCCACCTAAAACCTGCCAATGGGAGAAGTCCAGGGATCAATTTGGAGATGTTTGCAACCTTCCTCACATTCAATTTATTTACAAAAAAAAACTCGAATCAGGTGGTATCTAATTCGATTCGAGTTTTCAGGTTGTGTAAATTGTTTCGAGTTTTAAAAATTCGATTTTATTAATCAATTTCAGCAAGTTGAATTTCGAATTCATTCGAATTTTAGGGAGTTTAAAAAAAACTCACATGAATTTGAAATTCGACCCTTGATGAATGTGTCTCTAGAAGTAAAGTTTTCCCCTGACCTGATTGATTTGCCATCCAGGGTAACATCACTTCTGGTTTGCCAGGGCCCAGGGTTGGGTTAAGGTTTTGGCCAGGTTCGGGTAACAGAGACAGGGCCCTTGATAGTTTGCCAGCGGGTTTTGGTTGAGTTGTGCTTAGTTTTTAAAATAGTGCAGAATAGGTTGATATCAGGGCTTTGAGTAGGCCACTGCAGGAGGGTAATCCTTTTTTGTTCTTGAGCTGCAACAGTGTTACTTTGGCCTTGCATTTGGGAAGGGGAATTTTCTCCCTGAATATTTAACTACCCATTCATCCTTCTGATTAAGATATGCAATGCAGTCCATGCTGAGTGCAAGCAGCCCACCAACAGGAAGCCACCATTCTTCACTATAGGTATATGGCAACCATAACTGGAGTTAAGCATACCACTGCCTGTATGTGAGACTGTCACAAACCATGCCATTACTCATAAACAATCATGTGAAAGAACTGCAGGAGTTTGCTGAAAGAAAACACAAGTCACTGTTGGAAAAGGTTTAGTTGTCAGATATGCCTTACATGGCAGTAACAAGTTAATTCCTTTAGTATCAGCTTCTATGACACATAAACATAGTTTTCTGCTTACCTGCCCAGAGCATACTGAGAATTTTTAGTATTGCTGAAACTCAAAAGATGGCCTAACCAGACCAACGATGGGGCGCTCCATCGGACAGCTTTAAAAGCTTGGTTCACTAATATTCTGGGAATGCTGAACCTCTCTGCTAGTACAGTAAGTTCACAACATTCAATACATCATTTAAGGCCTAATTTATTTTTAGGGAAGTTCAAAGGTACAAGGTGCACCCTGTGCCTCCCATAAAAAACAGGTTCCCAGTGTGTGTGCATGAACGTGTGCACAAGATTGCGACTTTGTACTGTTCTTTTGGATTTTGCAAATTTCCCCAGGATATTTCTCTGCAGATTGTTACTGGAACTGAATTATATTTATATTAATTACACTGAGAAAAACTAATTTGGCTCAATAAATTGCTTTTCAGCATTATTTTATATAACGTTGTTGTATATCAACTGTTTTATTGAATCAGAGCATAACCTATAAATCCATCTTCCTTGTGTTGGATTGTATTGTAATTAATACATTTGGTGCTTGGTGTCTCTATTACTTCTTATTCATGGTTTATAAGCAGCTTACGTTTAATGTTCAACTTTCCAGACTAAAAGTACAATTCACTTCATAAGTACAGCCTTTAATGTTTTTTTCTTTTCTCATTACATTTGGGTTTTGCACAGTATTGAAGCCAGTTTTCTTTTAACTATCTTTTTAACTGAAGATTAGTCACAGAACAGTCACTGATACTTAGGGGTTTATTTATCAAAGGTCGAGTTTTAGAGTTATGTGAGCTTTTTTTATACCTTGAATGAACTCACAATGCTAATAGTTTTTAATTTAAGAAAAAACTCGAATGTTAAAAAACTCGAATCAGAATTGATCAAGTTGTCGCCAAAAAAAACCTTGACTCTTTCGAATTAATTGAGTTTTCAAGCAAAACTCACTGAAAAAAACTCAAACATCATGAAGGCTACACTCATCTTCAAAATGAAAGGATCTCTGCCATTGACTTCTACATGACCTATTTCCAGGTTTGGGGGTTTTTTTAACTCGAAAATTTGAGTTTTGACTAAAAAAATACCCTTGAAAACTCGAATTATTCAGGTAAAATACAACTCAACCTTTGATAAATAACTCCATTAATGTGAAAGTCACATGTAGATGCATTCTTTATGCAGAACATTCAGATTATTTGCTTCTATACTTATGGACTATAGAACACTGGGAGGATTTTAGTATTTTGCCCACAGCGGAACCCTGGAGCTGATACCATCTTGAATTTGGTAGTAACTCCAATCAGTTGCAGCCATAATTTTGACTGTGAACACTGGATATGCTGACGCTTAAAACATTTTCAGTGCAGTTATGAGTGAACACGTTTTGATGCATCAGGTGCAATTGTTTGGAGTTATGGGGAAAATATTTTATTCTGGGTTAAAAACATGACATTTATGCCTGAAATTGCACTTTACACACTGAATTTGTCCTTATAAATGAGACGTATGTTTCCCAGAAAGATTTTACAAGATTATACAGGTAATATTAAAGCTCCTATGCTGCAATATACAAAGGAGAGATGTTCTGTACGACTGTGTGGCTCAAAACTTAACATAAAATACTTACTGTATAACCCTAAAATATAAATAAAGTGCAAATATCTTCTAAAAAATAATTCAATATGGTTTCATTTTTTATTAAACAAAAAGACTATTCTTTTAAAAGAATTATTTATAGATTACGGTTTTATTTTAATACAGTACGAAGTTATTTTCGCTTATTTCACAATCCTTAAGATTTATCTGTAAACACTGTTCATCTTTCAATTTGTAGTCCCAGTATTTGTAAAAAGGTCCTCACCAGTGATGGTTGGCTATTGCACTGGAAATCTTCCAGCGGTATATATTAACATAATATCCATTAACATAATATCAAGTTAAAAGCATGTTGAGAGCTATAGCCCAACAACAGCTGAGAATCTAAGTATTCAAGAGCCAGGGATCAACGTGATTAGGAAGAAGTGATACATAATGCAAAAGTGTAGAGCAATAAATACATTTTCTCATAAGTCAATATTAAAGTCATATTTCCATGGAATAGAATGCTAACAATGCTTTTATGGATGTAGATCATAATGGGACAACATCACCAAAAGTAGACCTTGTATTAGTAAAGTAATAAGGATTAATTATATTTTAGTAATCTCAAGCGCAAGGTACTGTTTTATTATTACAGAGAAAAAAAGTAATCATTTTAAAAAAAATTGAATTATTTGATCAAAATATTTTCTATTGGACGTAATTCGCATCTTTCTGGATCACAGGCTACTGGATAACATATTCCATAACTGTATAAATATGTATTTTAAATCCTGTAAGCTTTAACCTTTTTTTTTTTTGATTACTCATTACATACAAATCCTTCAGCATCTTGGACTCTGATGAAAAAGTAGATTTTATGACAACAGTTGAACATCATTAGTTGCTTAGCAGAATGCATTTAGGAATTCTAATTCCTGGTTGTTAGTCATCATTTAGACAGTCTTTGAGTGTTTGCTGAAGCACTCTTCAAAGGCTCGGAGTTCCTGTCTTATACATCCTTATTACTGTTTACTTTATCACAAACATGCTTATTTAATCATCAGCTCGATTGATTCGAAAACATTAATTTGCCTTCCTACTTAACAAGGGTATGTTATCTACCGTGGCATACGTTTTTTTTGTGCAGAAATATTAAGTTACTTGTATGCATTTGCTTTGTCAGACAGATATAGAGTGCAGTGAAAGATACATTTGTTGATTTGTTTGGACCCTCCCCTAAAATAATTCAGATAGATTTGCCGGAACCTTAACGGCTAAAATCGCTGTATCTTTGAAGAAAAGTCTTCAATCGTTTACTCTAATTAATATGACACTTTGTTGGGGGTGTTAATGCCGTCTTTTTCAGATAATAATAAGTAATTTAAACGATCTTTTACAACTAATCTGGATACGTAGTTTGTCTGGGCATGGGAAATACTGTATGAAGCAACTTCAGTGCAGAACTTCATAATGTGCTGTAAAAAGTTTTATCTCCTCTGTAATAATCAAGCAGCAGACTTTTAGTCTTCTCACAATGTAGACTCAACAAACGCTCTCAGTTTATTCCTTTTGATGCCTTTCCATTTGGAGGAATCTCATTTACATATCGTCATTCTTTGGTGCAGGGTGGACATAATGTGTCTGTATGTGGGTTGCATTTCAGAGTCGTCCCTACTTTTGACCAAGGAAAGGACATTATTATCCATTTAGATGCCCTTGTATTAAAACCACGTTTTACTACCTTGGTTACCTTCAAACAAAACTGTTTAACGTAGTAACATACTTCACTAATGTGTATTTTTTACTAGTAAATGTCATCATTCCAACTGTATGTGATTAATTGCGTCTAGCTGCTGATTTGTTCCTGTGTCTGAACTGAGACAAACATTACTCCTTTTTACTAAGTAACCCCACCTAAATTCCGAATTCTACAGAAAAATGTTCCACTGAAAAGTGCTGTTTTTTTAAGCTATATTTTTTTATTTCGTTTTTACACAACAAAGCAACATACACAATCCGTTACAGTAGTTTTTAATTGGTGTTAACTAGAGTGTACATTAATATAATAATATATGGGTACGGATGGACTCTAGATGACTGAATTTATACCTGGTATACTCACTCCACCAGATTAGAAATCCAAGGATAAATTTAGAGAGTCCAGATCACACCAGGCTCCCCAGACCTTCTCAAGTTTGTCACAAGCTCCTATAGTTTCATATGTGCCCAGTTCAGTGACCAGGGTCCGCAATATGGTGTCACAATTTTTAGTTTAGTAGGAAAACGGGACCATATTATGTGAATGAAGTTTGCTCCTGGAGAGATTGTGTCCTACTACACAAAAATTTGCGACACCATATTGCACTTCAGGAGGCCAATTCACTAACTTCGAGTGAAGGATTCGAAGGTAAAAAACTTTGAATTTCAATGGTTTTTTTGGGCTACTTTGACCTTCGACTACGAATCGAAGGATTCGTAGTAAAAATCGTTCGACTATTCGACCATTCGATAGTCGAAGTACTGTCTCTTTAAAAAAAACTTCGACCCCCTAGTTCGCCATCTAAAAGCTACCGAAGTCAATGTTAGCCTATGGGGAAGGTCCCCATAGGCTTGGTTAACTTTTTTTGATCGAAGGATATTCCTTCGATCGTTGGATTTAAATCCTTCGAATCGTTATCCTTCCATCGTTTGATCGAACTATCTGCGCTAAATCCTTCGACTTCGATATTCGAAGTCGAAGGATTTTAATTCCTAGTCGAATATCGAGGGTTAATTAACCCTCGATATTCGACCCTTAGTGAATCGGCCCCCAGGAGTCTGCTGCAAGCTAGATGTCCACCCAAAGAACGAATAAAAAAAAATATATATAAATTAATTTTTACAAAGTGAAAGACATTTACCTATATATACACTTTAATTTGCCATTTTCAATTAGTTATTCAACTTTGCGATAAGTCATTTGTAAATTTAATTCCTATTGAAACTGGTTTCGGTTTCTTACAGTTCCCTCCTCCATTCCCTGACGAAGAGTTCCTTTGGAACTTTGTATTTGTAATCGACTCTCCTCCAGCCAAGATTCCTATACAACAGCCCCGTTGCATATTCTGATAAAAAGGGAGAATAACAGTAATGTTTAAGGCATTGTGGCAATTCAAGCTTGAGAAGGGAATAGCTTTCAATACTAGTTTACAAAAATCTTCAAAATCAATCAACTGAAACATTGCCAAGGTGAGTCAGTTGACATTTATATTTGCTAAACTTTACTTTTATTCTGTAAAGTCATATTGCAATCCACCATGTGGAAACCAGCAGGCATTACAATGTGATCTATAAAATATTTTTGCCAAACCGGTGTATATTTAATTGATTTATTTTCATATAATAAACTCAATTCAGAGAGTTTATTTTATGCACGTTCATTACTTTTGGGTGCCTCTATGACAGGTGTTTGTCAGTATAGGACAATAGGCAAGGAATGCCTAGCCCTTCAGAGTTCCCAGAGGTACCCGAGCATTTTATATGAATTATGGGCTGCATTCAGCAGATTAATTGACTTAAACCTATAAGGGCCTGTAAACCTGCCGGATATACTGATAAAGGTATTAATGCTGACACAAAGTATTTCCAAGGTTAAGGGCAGTGGCACATAGATCAATTTCCAGCATTTTGATGCTACTGGTGATTAATTGCTTGGGAGGAGAGGACAAAACACTTTAAATCACACGCTGTTATCTTCTAAGCAAGATTCCTGCAAGCGCATTTGCAGTCTCTTGTCAGATGTTTGGCTCTTTGAATTGTCCCTGATTTGGGGACTTTTCAGGCTCCTCCTGGTGTCACAGAAGCACCTATATACAATCATTACAGTATACATTTAATTAGATATAAAGACAATGAGGTAAAGTATTGTTTGTCCTCCATAGTCAACTAGGAAGAAATATATGGGCCTTTTGCCACTGCTTGTGGAATATTCCATCTGACTGATTATTCTATAACATTCTCTAAGGTCTATTATTATTATTATTATTATTATAGACTTTATTTATATAGCACTTACATATTCCACAGCACGTTACACATCTTGTTCATCATTAGCATCTCCATGGGTGCACATTATTGTTACACAATCTGAGAAAAAAAGGTCTTTCCTGACTTAACGCAATCCTTGTCCATCCCAGAACATTAATGTCATGATATAACCCATAAGCACTTAATATACCAAACAGCGCCTCTGATTAATTGCCGACACATCTAATGACACTGATAAGATAGTCCGAAATATATTATTGTTATGCTTTCTACGCATTTCCACTCCAAAAGCTCCAATTCCTTTGCCAAGAATCACAATGTTTTGTTTTGGAAGGAGATATTTTTTATAAATGTTTAGTAAATATTTTTTTTTTTAATTAATTAATAAATACATATATTGTATAAGTTTATAAATCTGTCTCGCTGTGTGCAAGAACTACAGGAAAAAAAACTTATAAGTTGATGAGATTCGTCCAAACTTGATGGCTGTGTCAGCAGAGCTATTTTTATTTTGCTGTGGGATGTATTTGTCGTGCTTGAAGTAGATTTGGGAAGCCAGCAATCAAAACAAAAATGACATATTTAATGATGTATTGATTTATTTATGATAAACACCATAAGTCACTCCTGTAACAACATATGTAGAAGGTTGATATATTTTTTTATCAGTTTTGTATCCTCGCAGGCATCCACACAGCGCTCAGGCAGGGCGGCTAGGAGAGAGAGTACAAATTATCTTCACCCTTTCTCTGTATATACCAGGGGAATACCAATAGAAACAGCAGATCTAGCAATTTGAATGATGCACTTTTTTAGCATAGGGGTCATTCTTCACCCTTGGGGCCTCAAGTGCAAGAGTACACATTTGGGTGCCAATGCATGCCTCTTAGTGCTCATTCTAGGAGCATTTACCCCTAGACAAATCTGGCATTCAGGGATAAGTGCAGCACCTGGAGGTGCAGATAACCCTATCCTTACTGTCTGCCTTAGGCCCCTAATATGGGCTACACCTCCTGCTGCTCTATACCTTACCGATTAATGCTTTTTTTTCCATGCTGTGCTTGAGCCCCATTGTCTTCACAAAGGTTTCTGCCAGTCATTTCTAATCACATCACTGGATCAGGCTTGAGAAAGCATTACTCACTGTCACCTGCCAACTTCCCTTGTACTAGTCTTCAATGACAAGGCTCTGCTGTGCTCCATTTATCTGTAAAATACATGAAGATTCTGTTTGGAAGCCAAAATGAAGTTCTTGTCAAAGATATATGTTTTGAGTAAGGGTTGCTAAGGCCTTGGTAGGAATGCTAGAGCCAAATGAATGCAAACAAGCAGTATTTCAGCTAAATAAATGTAATCTTGCCCATATATTGACGTTAATCACGACACAGTGAACCCTCAGTGACATTACCTGCTGCAACTCAGGACGCAGAACATCGTTTAATAAATCACTGAGCTGGAATTTATTATGCATGTGTGTATTTGGCACATGTGGTTTCTAATAAGTGAGAAGAGCCACAATTGTTCAGACAATGAAACATTACCTGCCAGTGTTGTTTATAGAATGCATTATTTTGTACATTATTTTGTAGGTTATTAGGCCATTTGATATTGTCACACATAATTAGTGCAAACTATAGCACCTAAGACATTTGGGGTGCCACTGACAGAGTATAAGTCTCTTTTTACAGCATTCTAGTCTTCCCTTTACCTGGGAAACTTGACACAGAGTGTAGTGCATTTTGGACCTGCCCAAGGCACCTTAAAAATGTGTTAGTGGCTGTAGGTAAGGCTCCTCAAAAAGGCAATTAATTGCTGCCCTAAAGCTCCTCACTACATCTTCCTCTATTAATCCATCTGATGTTGTTTACTCCTGGGAGGTATTAAATTTCACAATAATTATTGCACTATTTCATGCTTTTATCGCTTAAAGGATGTTTTTGAATTATGCGTAGGATTAATTCTATTCTAGTAATGCAATTAGAATACCACCTTGCGGTAATGTAGAATTACTCTTGCGATATGCCTATTAGCGCATGCGAAAATGCTTTGATGAACGTTCCTTAAATGAACATTGTTTTTTAACATGCAAAACTGTGCCTTAAGGAGAAGTAATAGCATTTTATAATTGGGGTGCCAAAAGCAAGGCACCCCCAAGTGACTACTGTCATGATACAGGCCTGTAATAGTTAATAAAACAGGCCAAGGTATCATGAGAAATATTTCTGCCAACATCTAAATCAGACACATAACAGGCCTCTTTTCACTATGGTCAGAGGGGTCAGAGCTGTAATTCCCTCCTCCATACCCTGGCTGATAAGAGCCATTCCATGGGGAGGGGGGAAGCCCAAGGAGTGAGAACTTAAAGTTCCCAGCAAGACCCTCAAAGGTGAAGTAAAGGTTACATATAATGTATACTCCAATATATTTATCCTTACAGAACCCATACCTGTTGTACCAACAGTATAAAAAACTGATGATGGGTTCAAGGCAATTTCATCTTTCCAACAAGTCCAAACATGACTAGGTTTGGTACTCTGTATATTAGATGTGAATATCTGGGCAGGGGCAGGTCACAAAGTATTGATGTTTAGTATCTATGGAATCCCAGAGAGAATTAATAACCAATGAATATAAAATCATCTCTCTCCTATGTTCCAATGGAGAGTTATGGTCATTATATTCTTGGTCCAGTTCCTACTCACAGGAGGTCATAAAAACTCAATCTGTGTCCTGCTAGGCCACACCCCCTTACATTCCTGAGGGAGGGGGAGTGTGCAGTTACCTGATGCCCTGAAATCACTGATAAATAGTCAGCTCTTCTGATTAAACTTTGGATTTACTTTGGAGGACCAATTGCGATTGGAAGTTATCCCGTTTGTTTCCCCTTGCCTCCAGGACCAGGAATTCTATATCTTTGGAGTTAAGTATAGGTTTTCCATGTTTTCCCTTTTATTTTACAACTGTTTGTAATTGTATTATTGAATGTATGTCTCTTTTGTAACATCTTTTTGTATTTTGCACTGTTATACCTTTTATAATATTAAAGAGAATTTAATAAGATTGTCTTTGATGCTCTAAACGAACCTAGCCTGAAAGAGTTGAGCCTTAACCCTCTGCATACTGAAGTACTTGTTGAATCAGTAGGTGTATTGTGAATTATTACCTGTTAGAGAGAACAGGGGAATAGTCACATTAGGTTTCTATCGCCTGTGAATGATAGATGGTGGCAGCGAATGAGTTTTGTGGGTGTTGGTTGGTGTTTGGGGTGCTTTTGTGTTAGTCTAACCTGTGTGCAAGGTGGGTGAGAGACTGAGTGAGTGACCCCTGATAGCCACACCTAAAGTCACGTGCGGTTGGAAGTACTGTGTTCGTGACAGATTGGTAGGCAGCGGTGGCATATTTTTTATTTAGAGCATTAGTGCTTGGGTTAAGTCATTAAACCTTGCACTAAAGAACTGTAAATCCTTGCGAGGAGTATACAGTCTTCAAAGACAAACTCAGTGCATACTATTTTTATTAAGACATACTTGCAAACAGTTTCCCTTCCCTTCTTGTTTTTCTTTTCTATCTTTTATTTTGGCAAAGTGTTGCAAGATGGCAGCATTTTACAAGAGGCAGACCAAGGAGACCCTCATCAATCTCTGTGAGCAAAGAGGAATTGATGTAGTGGACAAATCGAAGGAAATGTTGATTTGTGCCTTGGTGGAAAAGGAGCAGCAGAACTACACACCTGAGTCAGGAGACTATGCAACTCAGGATGTCCCAGTGATGAACTCTGTTCCTGGATCCTCTCAGCGAGAGGACAGTTCTAGCTGCAGTGGGCAGGATGACAGGAATTCATCCCTGCAAGCAGCTTTGCAATTGTTGGGTTCAGATGACCCCCAGCTGCGTCTTCAACTTATCCTGCAATATCAACAGGCAGAAAGAGATGCAGCAGCAGCAGCAGCAGAAAGAGATGCAGCAGCAGCAGCAGCAGAAAGAGATGCAGCAGCAGCTGAAAGAGATGCAGCAGCAGCTGAAAGGCAGGCAGAACGACAGCATCAACTGGAGTTAGCAAAGCTCCAGCAACAAAACTCACACCTACCGTCCATGGAACCCAGGGTGGCCCATCCTTTCCATATTTCCCATGACAAATTCCCGACCATGGAGAAGGATGGAGATATGGACACCTTCCTGCGTGGGTTTGAGAGGACTTGTAGACAGTACCAACTGCCCCGGGAACAATGGGCAAAGTACCTTACCCCAGGGTTAAAAGGCAAAGCCCTGGAAGCCTTTGTGGATTTACCACCAGAGCTCGATGGGGATTATGATGCTATCAAACAAGCCTTAATTGACCGGTATAATCTTACTCCAGAAAGATATAGGAAACGGTTTCGTTCCCTACAAAAAGGCCCTGCTGACAGCTATGCAGATATCCTAAGTAGTTTGAAAACTACCTTTAAGCAATGGGTCTCTGGACTGGATGTTACCACAATTGAGGATTTAACTGATTTGATGGTCAAAGATCAGTTTCTACACATATGTCCATTGGAAGTACGGCAGTTTGTTATGGACCAGGAGCCTAAAACAGCAGACCAGGCTGCTAAGCTTGCTGATACTTATGCAGCTAGTCGGATGCCAGAGCACCGCAGAGCATCTGTACCAAGCTACAAGGAGCGATCAACAGGAGGAATCGCACAAAGCAGTCCACAGTCTGGTGAGAATTCATATTTTGGGGGGTCTGTTGCAGCTGTGGGGCAAAAGGATACCCGCCGATGTTTTTCCTGCAACCAGATGGGCCATGTGAGGACTGGCTGTCCACATAAGAAGGAACCAACTTCACCTGGACAGCCTGTTGTGATGCTTGTGTCTGGTAAGCCTGAGAATCTACATCATCATATGCAGTCTGTGATTGTGGGGGACAAAGTGACTCAGGGACTAAGAGACTCAGGTTCTAATTTGTCTCTGGTGCGTCCAGAGATGATAAACACTGGGGACATTATACCTGGAAAGACTTTGTCCATAAAGGGAGTGGGTGGGAGCCACCCAAAGGTGCCTGTGGCAAAAGTTTTCTTGGATTGGGGTGCGGGGAGAGGTCTAAGGGAAGTGGGTGTAACTAATGAAATTCCTGTAAATGTCTTGTTGGGGAATGATTTGGGTTACATGATAACTGCTTTTGTGCCCTATGACCAGGTCTCACTAGGTCCAGCCGCGCTGGAGTGTGGCCACCCACCTCAACAGGTAATTGTAAAAAGTACAATGCAGCAAAGTAACTGGGAGGGAGGACTGGGAGGCAGGAGCCAGAGTCAACCAGTGCCTGAACCAGTGTTGTCCCAAAGTAGGGATAAGAAGGGAGAGGGGGAGGAGAGGTTTCCTCTAGGAGTCTCCCTGGTGCAGCCCGGTAGTATACCGGCAGTGAGGGATTTCCAGCGTGTAATCCCTGATCCTGTACCCAAAATGCCTGAAGTCTTGAGTGGGGGTCAGCAGCTACGCCAAGCTCAGGAGTCAGTGCAGAAGCATGAGGGACAGGTGGTTAGGACTCAGAGTAGGGTCCTAGTGGATAATGCCACTCAGACTGGGGAGAGTGATGGTAGTAGTGGGCCAGGAATAGCCCTCATGCCAGAACCAGTACTGAGGGGCGGTCAGGTGGTCAGTACTAAGGAGGAAAGGCTGACAGTACCAGGAGTTGCTCCCAAGTCAGATAGCAACAAAGTAGTTTTTCCAGAAGTCCAGAGTATTAAGGACAAGCCCAGTGGTTTATGCCAACCCAAGACTAAGCAGGTCAGTGGAGACCAGGGTGGCATCAAGGGGGTGGGAGGCCTCCAACTACTTTCTATGTCTAGGCCCAGGGAATGGGAGATTAGAGATAGGCTGGAGGGCCCCTCAGTGAACAAGGTGGGAGGCCGCCAGCTAGTTTCTATGTCTAGGCCCAGGGAATGGGAGATTAGAGATAGGCTGGAGGGCCCCTCAGTGAACAAGGTGGGAGGAATAGGTCAGATGCCTGAGGAGAGCAGTGATAGACCATTGCCTACTATGCAAACCTGCACTCTGTCCAGAGACAGTGCAGATAGAGGCAAAATGGGAAGTATACCTACATCAAACCAGTCCAGTACCTGGGATTATACTGATACAGCCCTCAAGGAACAAGACTTTAGGCCGGGGAGGTAGCCTGATCCCTCATACTGTATAACATGAATGGATATTTCGATAATGACCTGGCTATGGTTATGGATTTATGTTTTATTGTGGCAAGGTTAAGAGTGACCTGTAAGTCAATCTCCCCTTGCTCACTCTAAAAAGGGGAGGTGTCATGATACAGGCCTGTAATAGTTAATAAAACAGGCCAAGGTATCATGAGAAATATTTCTGCCAACATCTAAATCAGACACATAACAGGCCTCTTTTCACTATGGTCAGAGGGGTCAGAGCTGTAATTCCCTCCTCCATACCCTGGCTGATAAGAGCCATTCCATGGGGAGGGGGGAAGCCCAAGGAGTGAGAACTTAAAGTTCCCAGCAAGACCCTCAAAGGTGAAGTAAAGGTTACATATAATGTATACTCCAATATATTTATCCTTACAGAACCCATACCTGTTGTACCAACAGTATAAAAAACTGATGATGGGTTCAAGGCAATTTCATCTTTCCAACAAGTCCAAACATGACTAGGTTTGGTACTCTGTATATTAGATGTGAATATCTGGGCAGGGGCAGGTCACAAAGTATTGATGTTTAGTATCTATGGAATCCCAGAGAGAATTAATAACCAATGAATATAAAATCATCTCTCTCCTATGTTCCAATGGAGAGTTATGGTCATTATATTCTTGGTCCAGTTCCTACTCACAGGAGGTCATAAAAACTCAATCTGTGTCCTGCTAGGCCACACCCCCTTACATTCCTGAGGGAGGGGGAGTGTGCAGTTACCTGATGCCCTGAAATCACTGATAAATAGTCAGCTCTTCTGATTAAACTTTGGATTTACTTTGGAGGACCAATTGCGATTGGAAGTTATCCCGTTTGTTTCCCCTTGCCTCCAGGACCAGGAATTCTATATCTTTGGAGTTAAGTATAGGTTTTCCATGTTTTCCCTTTTATTTTACAACTGTTTGTAATTGTATTATTGAATGTATGTCTCTTTTGTAACATCTTTTTGTATTTTGCACTGTTATACCTTTTATAATATTAAAGAGAATTTAATAAGATTGTCTTTGATGCTCTAAACGAACCTAGCCTGAAAGAGTTGAGCCTTAACCCTCTGCATACTGAAGTACTTGTTGAATCAGTAGGTGTATTGTGAATTATTACCTGTTAGAGAGAACAGGGGAATAGTCACATTAGGTTTCTATCGCCTGTGAATGATAGATGGTGGCAGCGAATGAGTTTTGTGGGTGTTGGTTGGTGTTTGGGGTGCTTTTGTGTTAGTCTAACCTGTGTGTAAGGTGGGTGAGAGACTGAGTGAGTGACCCCTGATAGCCACACCTAAAGTCACGTGCGGTTGGAAGTACTGTGTTCGTGACAACTACCTTTACTTACCTGACTCCCGGGCCGGAGCTCCTCTCAGCAGAAAACCACACCGGCCCGGGATTCTTCTAGCGAGCACCACGGAGAGATCCTCTGTCTGCTTTTTTCAATTTTCAAATTTACCGGGGCAGACGCATGCGCAGCCAGCTTTTCTGTTAAAGTTCGGCTTTTCGTTCTACTTCGCATGCACTGCCTCAGGAAGACCTGAGGAAGCAGGAGCAGCGACCCGGGTGTTAAGTAAGTAAAAGTAGTCACTTGGGGGTGCCTAACTTTTGGCACCCCCAATTGTTAAATACTATTCCTTCCCCTTAAAGGAATTAACAACCTTTTGTGGTTGTCAGTGTTCCCTTGTGAATGCCAATCATAAATTCATATTTTTTATTCTGAAAGGTACATAAATATAATCCCTCTATATTTCAAAGAACCTTATTTTAGGAAATAGATAGATAGATATGTAGAATCTCTACATATTGATTCTTTAACTGCCCTGCCACATTATTTGGGCACCATGTTCCCCCCATCCCCTTCTCTATGTTGATACATGTGCAGTGTACCAATTTGTGCAGCCTTATGCAATGGAGCAGAAAAATATTAATTATGTATAATTACTGTTGTTATTTATAGCAAATAATTGTGATAATTTACATAATTTTCATTTTGTTTTTTTTGTTTTTTTGCAGGAAAAATCCACAACATAAATTGGAATACAAACACACAAAACCTCCAGGTAAAATTATTTTTTTAACCTTTGTTCAGGTATTTTTTGGCACATTACATTCCGGATCTTTGAGAAGCACAACACATCGCCTCTTTGGCTCCTATTAATTTTAATGCAAAAATTGACAGTGCAGGTGCTTTTCTGCCATTTTCCTGCTGAAATCTGTAACTGTACCAGAGGTTACAGGCATTTACTGTTCCATTGAATGGTTGCCACGGGAGATTATGAAATGATGTATTTTATCTGATAACATGGTGTTGCCTGTCAAAACAAATAAATGGTACAAAGCTATTTATTTATATAAATAGATATATTATGCAGTGCCGCCTGATTACGTGTATTTGGATTACTATGTAATATTGTTTGATTGGATGACAATTATATTTGCTGTATACATTAAAGGGCAAATCAACCCCCAAATAATTGCAAAGTTTCTTAGAATTGTGTTTTCTTTTATTAGGCAAAATATATTTTTGGGTGGAAATTTACTTTAACACAATCTGTAGCACAATCTGTATGGTCTTGACGTCCAAAGAAATGATTATATATATTTGTATTTATAAATAAAGGTGCTTTAACTCTTTTATTTATTTCATTTTCAGAAAAAGGTGGTAGAAAGTTACGGAAAAGGGCACCAAAGAAAGGTAATATTTTACTTTATCCCTGTCTTTCCACAAAGTTGAATTGTTCCATTCCTTTTACCAGTTTTGGTGTACATCTCTGCACTGCTAATATCCTTCTTAGGGACTGAGGCCAAAAACTGCCTTACCAGGGATCTCTAAAGAGGCAAAATTATATTTTCATTGTTTAGTTAATGCCAGTACTTTATTTGATTAAGTCGCCACTGACACTGTTTACAGTAACAGTTTATGATCCTAACAATCCCCAAATCCTTCTTAATAACAGATGCCCCCGACAGGCTTTAGTGCATAACTAACATTTATGCATTTATAAATATTGAGCTTCGCTAATTACCTGCCCAGTCTTACAATTTAATAGAATTTTTCTGCAAAGCAGCAACATTCCACATGAAACTTAGTTTTGCACAATTCATTATCATCAGAAAAAAAGAGAGAGACAGTACTAACTTTAAGCCAGTTCTCTATCCATGTACAAATATTTTGCTCAAGGCAAATATTCCTTAATTTAATCAGTAACCTTCTTTGTGATACTGTGTCAAATGTTTTAGCAAAATCTAAGTAGATCATATCCACTTCACTCTAAAGTCTAAGCTTCTGCTTACCTCCTTATAGAAGGCAGTTACAGTCATATGAAAAGGTTTGGAAACCCCTCTCAGCCTGAATAATAATCGACTTTCAACAAAAAAAGGAACATCTGAGTACTGGGGTGTATTCTGAACAAAGATTTTTAGTGACGCAGTATTCAGTTGTATGAAATTAAATCAAATGTGAAAAACTGGCTGTGCCCTTGTATTTTTGCTAATTTGAATGCATGTAACTGCTCAATACTGATTACTGGCAACACCAAATTAGTTCATTGGATTAGCTCGTTAAGCCTAGAACTTCATAGTCAGGTGTGTCCAATCATGAGAAAAGGTATTTAAGGTGGCCAATTGCAAGTTGTGCTTCTGTTTGGCTCTCCTCTGAAGAGTGACAGTATGGGATCCTCAAAGCAACTAATTAGGAAAATTGAAAAAGAAACCCCTGCAAACAGCTATTCTTATATCAATTTAATTCAATTGTTACACAATTAATTAGCAGCTGAAAAGTTCATAACTAGAATTAATAAAAAGATAAAGTGCTGTGCTTTTATTGAAAAGTGCTAGTGCAAATATGTGGTAAGAGATTAATTTACCTCCGTAGCTTACAATCAAAAGTACAGTTAATTAATTCCTATATAGTATAAACGTAATATTACTCCACCAATTCATCCAACAATTACCTCAATACATACTTAATTAGTTCATTTTGTAATTAAGTGCATATGATAAACCAGTGTGGAAATTAATTTCCAATTAATATGTACAGCAAAGTGCAGTGCAATAATTAATTAAAAAAGAGAACTTGGTATTTGATTTAAATAGTTAAAAAGGTGAAAAGTATGAATATAAAAATGACCAGAGTTCATATGAGTTAAAAAGTCTTTGTCAAGGCGAAAGTAATGAGTCCGTCAGGTACATGTCTACAAATAGACTTCCGCATTGTGCGTCATTGACTGCACTCCTCGCGGGAACTCGGTCACAGAGGACGTAGTCATAGGCGGATTTTAATTAAGGCTTGGGAAGGCTAAGCCTTCCCAAACCTTTGTCCATTGTAAATGTACCCTACCTTGTCTGAAATATTGTGCTGGAGAAGGTTCTAACTAAAAATCGATTAAAAGCGATTAATGTAGCACGGGCACTGTCAAAATTCAGTGGAAAGTGTGTGATAGAGAAGTAAGACAGTAATAATCAAGCCTGATATACTCCACCTTAATGTCTCAGGAGTTGTTCCTTGGTTCCTAGGCTCAGAATCTATTGCTCTTCCCTGGCCTGCTTCCAAGAACAATTGCCCGGCCAGCAGGGGGAGGGGCATACACTGAGCTAAATCTACAGTGCAGGGAAACTGAAGCTCAGAGCAGCAGAAGGTGTGGAATATAACCTATTAATAATTGCTATTCATGTATTAAATGTGGCTGCATTTTTTTTATATATGATTTTGTTGTATATGTGAGTTGAAGGAGTTGTTTGCGGATTTCTAGAATACAAAATACTAATACAGACACAAGTCTTAAGGTTGAGACAAGGAGTCTTTTGTGGCTGTAAGAGTTAATCTTGCCAGGAACGGAGTGTGGGGAGGCAGGAATATGAATTCTACTGGGATTTATGGGGGAATGTTTTCGTTGGAGGGGTTATTTTGGGGGCTTAAAAAGTTTTGGAAATGCAGCAAATGAAGTGTGCTGAAGTGATGTGAGGGCTGGGCCTGCTGGTCCCTGTGGGACAGAAGAAAATAACATACTGGGAGCTGAGAGTAAGGTAGCTGTGAGTATTGAATTAATCTAATATTAAAGGGCATCTTTTGGGAAATAATATTATAGCCCAAGGTATGGGCTAAGAGAGCCCACACTCCGGTTGAGGGTAACATTCGTTTTTTTTTTTTTTAAATTCCCCCCACACACACCAGCGCAAGGCCACCAGCACCAGGAGGGAGCTCCTGGTACGAGCAGCCGGGCCGCCATTAGAAATCACGGAGCCCCAAACAACAGAATCTTCGGGGCCCCCTGGGCCCTGCCCACACTGGCACCCAAGCCAGATCCTGCCCAAAGATCACACAGACATCAGCGCTAAAAAAGTAACCCCCCCCCCCACACAATAAAAAGCTATTGATGGTCAGGGCCCCCTTATAATTAAAAAAAAAACATTGCTGCCAGGGCCCCCCTTACAAGTTAAAAAAAATTGGGGCCCCAACAAATATTTTTTTTTAAAAATTGGCACCAGGGCGCCTCTTACAAGTTAAAAAAATTGTGGCCCCAAAGAATATCTTTTTAAAAAAAAAACATTGGTGCTAGCCCCCTTACAAGTTAAACAAATTGGAGCCCATAATTTAAAAAAATTATCGGTGGCAGGGGCCTATAGAGTATTAAAATAATACATTAGTGGCAAGGGGATTAAAAAAAAAACACACAAATTGTTCAGTAGAATTGAACTCGTAGCTTCAGGACTTCAACTTCGCCTGCTTTGGTGACTTCGGGTCTTTTTGCTGCTTCAGGACTTCAATTTCGGCTGTTTTCATGACTTCTGGTCTTTTGCCGCTTCAGGAGTTCGGCTTCAGCTGTTTTCGTGGCTTCAGGTCATCGGCTTTTCGGCACTTCCGCATTTCGGCTGTTCGGGACTTAGAAAATGGCTGTATGGCTTTGGCGCTCTCAAGGAGGGGCCCGGCAGTGCTGCGGTTTTGAAAGATCCAGGCCCAACTTCATGCCCGGGACACTTGTCCCCCCTGATGGCGGCCCTGATGATCGGGCCATGTTGGGGCACACGCATGTGCATAATGAGCGAACTTACTCATTATGCACGTGACTCTTTATGTGCATGCTCTATGTACGATATGGTCGCTTTCACCGTGAGCTCCCTCCCATTGCGGGTGTCCAATCTCTGGCAGGGGGCAAGTTTTTTTTTTTAAAAAAATAGTAACCCCCAACCGGAGTGCAGGCTCTATTAGCCCGCACCTTTGGTTGGGGATAATATTTTTGCCCAAGGATAATATTTTTGCCCAACAGGTGCCCTTTAAGTGCTCAAACAGAGGGAAAGCTATGAGACTGAATGAAGAATATTTTGTATTATAAAAATGTATTTTATATCACCTTGCCGTGCTACAAAGTGCATCTTTCTTTTAAAAGGGTTTAAAAAATGTTGTTGTACTTTTAAAGTTAAGACCATTTATGCATGACACAAAATTAGAAAATAATTATTGTTAAGTCTATTGTTGACTTATTGCATATAGATACTTAATTATTTTTTAGCCTCCCCAAACAAAAAAATCACCATCCGCCTATGGACGTAGTTGCCATGTGGTGCACGTTCCCTGCACAGAATTAAATGTAGAAATAGCTGCAGTTGATCCTTGCGGATCACTAGCCACCGAGACATTGACAGATGATGTGTAAAAACCTACAGGGATGAATGTGACCTATAAATAATTATGTTTCTGTGCAGAGTAACACACCACATGTCAACCATAAGGGGATGATGCCATACGACATTCATGTGTTTATACATTTTTTTATTCTTACCTATGGTATACACAATTTTTTTTATAAAAAAAAGAATTATTCAAGATTAAATGTGACTGTTCTCCAAGATGTCCACCTTAAAACTAGGGATGAGGTGACTGGTGTTCAAAGAGAATAGGGGTGGAAGTAATTATTCTGCCTTTTGTAATTCACCAGGCAGAGATCTCAATCACTATTTGGAATCTGAGGGGGTTATTTATTAAAGCCTGTACGGTAAAAACTCGAAAAATTTGAGCTTTTTTACTATAAAATACTAATTTTTAGTGGAAAAAAAAATAGTTTGAAATGCATTATACCCCGAGGAATCCGAAAATACTCCATCTTCAACCTGTAGAAGTCAATGGCAGAGGTCCTTTTTGCAATTTGAAGATATTACGGGCTGTGCTGGGTTTCGTATTATTATCCGAACATTTCTGGCTTTTCCACCGATTTCACAAAAAATTAAAACTTTTCGGACGTCAAAAATTCAGGTTTTTGTGCAACAATACAAAAATGAAGCATTTTTCGTGTAACAAAAAAGTTGCTGTTTTTCCCGTTGTTTTCCCACTGTTTTTTTAATGATAAATAAGGCTAAATTGTGGAATTTTTATTTCATCATTAAAAAATCAGGAAAATTCAGATTTTGATAAATAATCCCCTGAATAAGAGATGTTCTCATTAGGCCTTGGCAGCTTGTGAAGCATGGGTCAGCTCTAAAGCTTTTATGGTTCACAGGTTTACCTTTTGTCTTTTTTGGGTTGCATGTCAACAAAGCAAGGCTTTGATACACAAAACCTGTCTGATATTAAAGGGGTTGTTCACCTTTAAATTAACTTTTAGTGTGCTGTAAAAAGTGATATTCCGAGACAGTTTGCAATGTGTGGTTTTTGAGTTATTTAGCTTTTTATTCAGCAGCTCTCCAGTTTCAGCAATCTGGCTACTAAGATCCAAATTCCCCTGGCAACCATGCATTGATTTGAATAAGAGACTGCCATATGAATAGGAGAGGCCTGAATAGAAAGATTAGTAATAAAAACTAGCAATAACAATAAATGTGTCTTACATAGTATTTGTTTTTTAGATGGGGTCATTGACCCCCATTTGAAAGCTGGAAAGAGTCAGAAGAAGGAAAATAATTCAAAAACTATAAAAAAGAGAGAATGAAGGCCGATTGAAAAGTTGCTTAGAATTAGCCGTTCTATAACATAGTAAACATTAACTAAAAGCGAGTTTTCCCCTTTAAGCAGATTCCCTTAGCCATTAACGTTTCTTCGACTAGCTGTAGTAAAAGGGCTACACACTACATATTGTTTTCCCTGCAAGTTAGGGACCCTAACTTATGGTTATGTTTGGATTTTATTTTTCCTGACTAAGTTCATCAATACTGGCTGCTGGTGTCAGCAGAAGAAAGCCAATGTAACAGTCACGTTATCAGGAACCTTGTGCAGTGATGGATACCCTCGAATGCACAGGTGGACCCTATGAATTCCAGTGTTCACCGACGCCCTTTTGGGACCCTGGGCTTTGTGCTGTGGAAACCAACAAGGATGTGCGTAGCTAGAAACAAGTCCGTAAGCGAGGTACCGGCAAGGAGTTAGAGAAAATGTAGTCAGGCGAAGGGTTCAAGGCAGGCGGCAGGAATCATAGTCAAGGGTCAGGCGAAAGTCAACAAAACAGGAGATCAAAGTCAAAATCCGCTTAAGCAGGAATAGTAAACTGAAGCCTAGCTTGGGCATTGACAAAATGACAAATCTGGCTTTTAAAAAGGATTTGGTGCCAAAAGATTTGAACCCACGCCAAGTAGTGACGTCATGACGCTTGACGTCCAACGTCAGCATCATGACATTGGGCGTCAAATACCAGCGTCAAAAACGCTAACCCGGAAGTGCGCACCTTAAATCCCCTTAAATGTTTTAGTAACTTTTACTTGTTTCTGTGTTGTGTTGCAGGTCACTAAAAAATTTTTTAGATTATTATTTTTGTATTCTCTTTAACAGGAAAAGGTGGTTTGGATGATGACAGTGATAATGATGGAGAACCCAATGACTATGACTTGGAGGACAGCTTCATAGATGATGATGAGGAGGACTTTGACAATACTGATGAAGACTCTGACTGGATGCCAGAACCAGAGGAAAAAGACAGTGAAGACATGGGATTGCTTGTAAAGGAAGCAAAAAGATTTGTTAAAGGGAAGCATTAAAGGTGAATGAACCCTAGCTGCCATGTTTCCATAGTGGCAACTAAACCATAACAGTACAGCTGTTCCTCCTATAACAGAACACTATACAGTCAGGTACACAAATGCTATCTGATAAGGTACCCTCAGCCATAAGCAGCGTCGGACTGGGCCAGCACACCATCTCCCGGGCCCCCCAGCCGCAGAGCCCCCATCCCAGCCGCAACCCGCGCCTCCCCCCCCTCGCAGACACAGGAGTACCTTTTTCTGCGCTCCGGGGTCAGGGAGGAAGGTAAGCAGCCCAAAAGAGCCGGGGCCCACCAGGTTTTTTCCCGGTGTCCCGTCTGCCCAGTCCGACCCTGCCCACAAGGGTTACTGGTTCAGTGACCTGAAAAATAAATCTGTAGCTGTGGCAAACACACTGATCCTGAGCAAATCACACTATTGAAGAAATTAGCAGGATATTAAAAAAAACAATGGCGTTTAATTCTATTTTACAAATAATACATTTGCATACATTAAGCAACTTTTAAGAGTTTTAAATTTCAGCTTGGGTTCATGCACGGTCAGAATTTTTGCTTTGCATATAATTATAAATATATATTTGTACATCATCTTCTATTATTCTGTATAGCAAGTTATCTCATGAAACATAGCAATAAACCTTGGAGCATAAGAAAACAATTAGAAAAAAAAAAATGAGACTCCTTTCGTCTTAAAAGAAACCTCATCTATCACCCTATACAAGGCACAATTAAAGGAGACACAAATTAATGGAAAATAGTTCAGAGTGCTCTTTAGAGCGGCACAGACTCAAGTTACAGATGCAGGAAGTATCTCCAGACGCTTCTTTGCTCAGTATGATAAGAGATATACAACGTGAGCCAGATATGTGCTGTATCTTATCTTTTTCACATATGCATAAATTGCAGGGGGTTTAAATTAGCAGGCTTCCTTGTATCAAACTTGTATCAACTTGGAGCCAGTTTTATTAAAGGGTCATTAAAGGTTCAGTAAAAACTTGTTCTATTAAAGGAGAAGGAAAGGTCTTTTTACTTGGGGGTGCCAAAAGTTAGGCACCCCAACTGATCGCATGTACTTACCTTCCAGCTAGCACCATGGAGCGATAGTCTTCCGGCTTCTTCTTTCTTCAAATTTCCCAGGGCAGACGTATGTACAGTAGAACGAAATAGCCAACTTTTTCGTTATAGTTTGGCTTTTGGCACTACTGCGAGTGCACAGCCGTGAGAAAGAAGAAGAACCTGGAAGATGATCACATTGTGGTGCTCTCTGGAAGAATCCCGGGCCTGTGCAGTTTTCTCCTATTAGGTGCACCAACCTGGGGTTTCAGGAAAATAAATGCGGTCACTAAGGGATGCCTAACTTTTGGCACCCCCAAGACCTTTCCTTATACTTTAAGGCAGATGGCTATTGTGTCACTTCCAATGATCAGCAGCTCTAGTTAGTTTTAGCGTTGGAGTGAAAAATATGCACAAGGTTGTACCCTTGATTTTCAGCCTAAAGATGACCATACACAGCCAATATTAGCTGGCCTCTCAGCCCCTCCAGACCAAGTCAGCAGCTTATTGGCCCTGTATGGTTTTGAAAATCTTGTACAGTCCAGTGCATGGGTGGCCAAGACAGACCAAGGTGTATGGCCAGCTTCCCTTTCACCATAGTTGCCAGACCATATGGACCGACACTGATGCCAAAAAGCCATACAATATCAACCCTTAAACAATTATTAAAGGAGAACTAAAGCAAAGTAGGCTAGAAATGTTGTACATTATGTTTTGGGCTTCTGTAACAGCCCAAGGCAACCACAGCCCTTTAGCAGTAAAAATCTGTGTCTCCAAAGATGCCCCAGTAGCTCCTCATCTTCTTTTCTGCTGATTCACCGCACATGCTCTGTGCTGCTGTCACTTACTGAGCTTAGGGACCCACTCACAATATACAGTACACATAGAATAGAAATGTCACAATATAAGGCTGATTATTAATTTATACAGACAATTACTACATGACAGCACAGAAACCAGTGCAACTAGCATCAGAATTTAATAATCAGCCTTTTAGCATCAGCTTATACAGTATTACCCCTAAGCTTAGCTTCTCAACAGCTGCTCAGAGCCCACTGAGCATGTGAGTGTCACAGACACTTTCCAAGATGGTGACCCCTTGTGACAAGTTTGAAGTCCTGGATTATTGCTGCTATTGACAAGCTGAAACTTTAGGCTGGTGCAATAAATTCATTATACAGAATATGGCATTTTTAGTCCTCCTTTAATTATTGCTCAGTTCTGGCCACTTGTGAAAATTAAGCCTCAATTAAATTTCGGACTACGGTACAAACAGTCCTTTATAAATCAAATTTCTAAATGTACAGCAAGCAACAGCTAACCCATTTTTTTAGAGGCACTGAAGTATAAATTGGTTTTCATTAGCTTCAGGATATAACTTTGTGGCACTTAGTACAGTACGCATAGTTAAGTGCGGCACTTCAGAGTGCTCAGAAAACAAAGTAAAAATACATTTGCTCCAACCAGAAGACTGAATGCATTCTTACATGGATTGTAAGAACTAATTACGAATATGTATTTTGTAAGTGGAATATATTTTTCCATATAAAAGTACTTCATGTTTTTATTTCTCGTCTGTAATATAATTATCGGGGAAAGCATCGTGACATATTAAACAAATAAAGTGCAAACTGAACCCCTTCAAATCTTCATATTTTTTGCCACTGATCACTCAGATGAAGGGTGAAGAATGTGAATTCAGGAAAATTCAGCATATTCATTAAGTTGGGTCATCAGTCACTTGGGTTTTGTTACTAGCACCCTGCGGCACTTCAAAGGTTTGGAATCCGTTATCCGGAAAAACCATCTTTCAAAGACTCCATTTTATCTAAATAAACCAAATTTTTCAATATTTTCTCTGTAGTATTAATAAAACAGTACATTGTACTTGATCCAAACCAAGATATAATTAGTCCTTATTGGAAGCAAAACTAGCCTATTGGGTTTATTTCATGTTTACATGATTTTCTAGTAGACTTGAGGTATAGAGATCCAAACTAGGGAAGATCTGTTATCCGGAAAACCCCAGGTCCTGAGCATTCTGGATAGCAGGTCCCATACCTGTAATACAAATAGAACATATATGTATACAGACAAGCATTTCACCAGTATCAATCCACAGTTACAGTTGGATATTGCTAAGAGACAATAGGGGAAGGGGCCGTGAGGCATAGGGTGAGGGTAACCAGTGTGTAGAGTTCCTATTGGTAAGGATAGTAATGGTAAATGCATAGTGAAAAATGGAAACACGTAGTTAAGTGTGTGTGCAAGCAAAGAATAAAGGGATTAGGTTTTAAGCTTAAATGAGATGGTGGGTCTTAAAGGAGAAACAAACCCTTAATAAAAAAAAACCCTATCCTATATAGACCTCCCCCAGCGTAGCTGCCCCCCCCCCCCGGGGCAAATGCACCTAACTCTTTACTTACCTCTCCGTGCAGATTCTATCCAGCAGAGTTCACGGGCACCATATTCAGCAAATTCAGTAATCTTTGGAATGAGAGTGACGCTTCGGCAATATTCATGAGTTTCAGCGCATGCACAGTCATTGCGAAACAGAAAATTGCCCCAACTGCGCATGCGGCACTTCGCTGGTCTCATTCCGAAGATTACCGAAGAGAAGGAGATGGCACCCATGAACTCCACTGGACAGAATCTGCACGGAGGGGCATTTGCCCGGGGGGCAGCTAGGCTGGGGGGGGAAGAGGGAGGGGGGTCTATGTAGGGTAGGGGGGTAGGGTTTTTTTTATTAAGGGTTTGTTTCTCCTTTAAGTGAATGTTTGAATGCCTGGAGGCTCTGGGAGTGTTAAATAGGAGATATAGAGCGTTTCAGAGGGTGCAGCACGGGAAAAGTCCTGGTTAATGGGAGTTAAAAAGAAGTAATGAGTGAAAAAAAGAGAGGAAGGTCATGAAGGGGGTGTACTTGGTGTTTTGTCAATGGGAAATCGTGCTACCCGCCATGCTGAAATCATGCCTGAAAATGCCTTCAAGTTGTTAGTTGTTGCTCTAGTTGTAAATGTGAATTGCTGTGGGTAAAATATTTGTGTCTCATAATCACATGAAAATACAAACAATGCCATTTTATATTATATAATATATATAATATATTCATGGGGCAAGTGTCTGGTCTCTGCGCCACAAAAAGGCAATGCATGTGCAAAGAAAATGCCGCCAGCTGAGTACAAATGAGACAAAAATGGAGGCCTTCATTCTTGGAAAATTTCTCGGCACCATTGCACAGGTGGCACAAATAGACATTCATCACTAATGGGGGGATACTGAAAGTTGGTGTATTTATTTTTATTTCTTAAACGGAAGCGCATATCAAACTGTTTGTTCGAATCACTAATTAAATCAACTCTTAAAATTAGTCCAGAAAGGCCATCGTCCATCGACTTCATTTTAATCAAATCATTCACATTTTCTCCTGGAATCATTTCTTTTCTCTGTAATAATAAAGCAGTCCCTTATCCTTGATCCCAACTATACAGTGGAGGTCATGCACTAAGTTAAGGCACCTAGTTTGCCTAGGAGCATCAACCCATAGCAACCAAACATTAGACAACATTTACTGGTCATCTGTTTAAAATTAAGCATTTTATTGGTTGCCTTTGGGTTACTTCTTCTGGGCAAACTTAGTGCCTTTTATTTCATATGAGAGAATGCATTCTTATTGGAGACAAAACAATCCTATTGGGTTTATGTAATGTATGAATGACTTTTTCGTAGACTTATGGAAAGACCCCTTATCTGATAAACCCCAGGGCCTGAGCATTCTGAATAACAGGTCCCATACTAAACCATCCCAAAAAAATTAATTGTTGGAAATGCAATTTAGAAACTGCCTCCAGAATACTAAAATATTTTGATGAATTATTTCACATCCATTTGTTGGCTTTTTTTTTAAATTTGTTTGTGTTCTTTTGGCTGCAATTACAATTCAGAACTGTTCCTGTCTGAGACATCCCCATCACACAGACAGAACAGACAAGCAGCGATCACAGCACAATCAATAACTGCTTATTTACAAGGCACAGGCATTATTTTGCTCAGTATTTCCCCAGGGACTGCAGCCTACCTGGTAACATTACAGTCAACAGATCTGTCTTTGAATTCAAAAGGCTGCTGAGATCAGGAAGAAAAAACATATTAAAGGGGCAATATTCTGTATTACCTTCGTATTATTTTTTTATGCATCATAAGAAAATCCTTGACATACTGACGTTATTCTTTTCTGTTTGCATCTTTACTTCTGTATTTCAGAGCAGCCATAATATTTGCAAGGAGGTCATCTCCAATGGACCTCAAGTGGCTAACAATTTAAGTATGTAAAAGAATTCTTCCTTTAGTAAACAATAACTTTTGGAAAAGAACACCTCTTACACATGGCAATGCTTTTTACTACACTGTTTTCTATCTCTGTACTTTATGTTATAAAGTCCAGTCTAATGGAACTAATGAATCGGTTCAATGGTAAGACTCACTCAACTGAACAGGAGTTCATCAATATTCATCCTTGTCCGAGTCGTTGGGATTTGTAAACTCAGATTAGTTAGAATAACCACTGCTTTGGGATGTCATAATCCAAAGGCAGCTATGGGCAATAGTACATGGAAAAAATATATATTTTTTGTTAATTCAGTAGATGTTGATACTGAATTATATTTATCCTTCACAATAAGTCATGGTATATCTACAGTATAGTAATAAGTCAGTTCCAGTACTTTCTGTCTCTCCCTAAAGTTTTTGCACACTTGCACTCCACCGCGCATTTTTTTGAACTGCTGCAGTTGGTGTTCAAAATGAGAGCAGAAACCTGTGTTTGCCAGATGAATACAGCACAGCCTGTGTTTGGCAGCAGTTTCCACTTCGGGCGACTTCGGAAATGAAGTGCTCCGAGTGCCATCCCCTGGGCGATTCAGATTCTAGCCATCAGGAATACTTTTCGGGGAGATTAGTCATCCGAAAAAGAGGCGATTTGTCGCCAGGTGAGTATTCTCTCCAAATCTTTGCACGTGTCTCTGCCCTAAAGGAGGGTGTATAGATGTAAGTAGCAAGTGACTGGTGTTTTGATGCAATGTTTGTTCTTTGCGTTTTGCACTTGTGTTTGGAAATTAACCTTTAATTGTATTTTATTTGTTTTTGCATCTACATTTGCTTGTTTACTCTTTTTAACTTTGTTGTTCTTTTTTATCTAAAGATATTCAGGACATATGGCACTTTTTTCTGGAGTGAGAAATTATCATAGGAAATTCTATTTTAAGAGCTGTAACTGCTGCTTGTGTTGCCAGTCCTATTTGTCATTGTAATTTGAAGCCAGATCATCAGAGGAATAATCCCATGAAAATATGAGATCTCATTTCCACTTCCACAAGTGCTTCTTTAATAAATTCCAGCCTGACAATCATAGATTTTGGCACAGCAGCACGGCAGCAAAATAATTCAATTGTATTGCACGTGTCCAAAAGCGTATGCATTTTGCTTTATGGATTGGAAAGCATGCAGGCTTCATATATGTCTATGCCATTGAAAATAAATCCATCTCACTAAGGTTAATCCAGTCTGGAAAGAAAGTCTTGAGCTTAACTATAAGCTGCATATACAATAAGCAGAGATTCTAATGCTAATATCTACTTTCCTGAAAGTATAATACAATTTAATAATGTGGTGGGGCACTGCCTCTGTGCAACACTGGGGGTTGGGTTGCCACCTGTATTGTTTTGACCCCGGCAGCCCAGTTTTTGGAGGGGCTCTGGTTTTCCATATAAGGGCAGGACTCCCCTTGATTGACACGGTAAACTGCCAATCACCACTTCATCCTGCCCCAACTGTCACTAGCACCACTACCCAACACAAGCAGTTCTGCCCAGTGATGTCATCCCCTCCCCCCACAGCTGCAGCATCATGATATTTATAATGAGTGAATGAATAAGACAAAAAACATGTCAGGTGACTGTACACTCATGGTAATGGAAAGAGCTTACCAATTGTTTTTAAACAAATGTTTTGTAACAAATTTTCAGAATAAAGTTTTTTTTATTTTAAGTATTGTGATTAGGACTACCCCTTGTTACTAATATTGCTTACATCAGATTCCTCCCATAATTCCCACAAGTGTGTGTGTGAAAATGATAGGGACCTTAGATAGTAAGCTCCCCTGGAGCAGGGACTGATATGTATGATATACAGTATGTAACCTGCCTAACTGCCAGATGATCCAGAGGAAGGCAAAAAAAACCATTTGAAGCCTCTCCAATTTGCCTCAGAGGGGGAAAAATTCCTTCCTGACTTCAAAATGGCAATGGGACCAGTCCATGGATCAACTTGTACTATGAGCTATCTCCCATAACCCTGTATTCCCTCACTTGCTAAAAATCTATCCAACCCCTTCTTAAAGCTATCTAATGTATCCGCCTGTACAACTGATTCAGGGAGAGAATTCCACATCTTCACAGCTCTCACTGTAAAAAAACCCCTTCCGAATATTTAGGCGGAACCTCTTTTCTTCTAATCGGAATGGGTGACCTTGTGTCAGCTGGAAAGACCTACTGGTAAATAAAAAGCATTAGATAGATTATTATATGATACCCTCATATATTTATATATATAGTTATCATATAACCCCTATCATAATTAATGTTTAAAAAAATTTTTAGTGGACTTAAGATACAGAGATCAAAATTACGGAAAGATCCCTTATCCTTATCAGAAAACCCAAGATCAGAGCATTCTGGATAGCAGTTCTCATATATATATATATATATATATATATATATATATATAAGACATACCTGTAGTGTATCAGTCTAATGATGGCATCCATATTTTGACAAAAGGCCAATATCTCAGCTATAGCAGACAAATGTTTGTCATCGCTCAGTCTCCCCTTCCCAGAATCAGTTTGTTTCCGAGGAAACTGCTGCCTCATTTATCTAGCCAATCCACGATGGTTCATGAGTCACACAACCGGATGCATGGAACTCTTTAACAGGTAAGGCCGGTAAAAGAACCGTATCATTTGATTTAGAAGTGGTCTCCAAAAGAACACACAAGTATGGAACGAACCTTAATGCATGTATATGTATAAAATAATAAAGAGTCTAGATGTTTAAATGTTATAAAAAAAAAGAGAGAGAAAAGTGGACTGAATATACAATATTTTCTTTCTTTCCTGGCATTGACACCATGTTCTTGCTGTGGGCAGCAGAAATTACCAATATTATTGAAATATCAGTCTCTAGAGAGTAGTGTCTGCCCTTAGAATGATGTTTCTTCACTCCAGCAGATGACAAAGACTTGAGTTGCTTCGTCTTATTTTGAGTGACCTTCCCAGGGTTCCTTCTACAGTTGTTGCTGGTTGCTAAATGCTGGTTTAATTATCTTCTAGGTAAAAAAACACCAATTTTTCCATGGACTTTAGACCTTCAGACACAATGCCAGTCTGCCTTTAATTCAGGGTTGAGTAGAGCCATCCAAGTTATACATTCTCAAGAGCCCCAATAGTTAAAGTGGGAATGTGGAAAAGGCAGTTTTTCGAGGTGGTGAAACCCCATACTGAAGCATGTTTGTTGACACATTTCTTCTTTGACAAGTGGAGTACCTCCCCTTTGTAATATGCAGACAATTTTTATCTTTATTGTATGGCTTATATGGTGTTGCACTGCCTCCTTTCTTGCTGTATAATGGTCACTAGGGACAGGGGTTACAGTTCAAACACTTAAGCACTAGCAAAAGTGAGGGGTTATCTGCTGACAATGAACAAGTGCAATGAACAGGCCATGATTTTCTCGCTTTGCATTCCAACCTTCCTGTGCCTGTGGCCAGTGGAGTTCAAGGACCTGTTTTCCCCCATGAATAGATCATGCCATGTACATGAGGGGCTAGGCCCAGATTTATTATTTGGGCTCCCCTAGGTCAGACGGACCTGAGACTGTTCCTTGTGTTCACCCAACCCTTCACGAGCATGTTTCCACTGGAGCACTGGGGATTATGCCCATGGGAGATTCAAAGGGTTGTTAAATCTCATGCTGGACCCCAGTGCTTCCAAAAAAAAAATAGAATGCAGCTGGGCAGCGCCGGAACTAGGGGCAGAAGAGGCAGCTGCCTAGGGTGTAATAATAGGAGGGCGCTGGGCAGCTACCTCTAAAATTGTCTTCTGCCTCCACCTCTCAGTCGTACTCCCCTTCCTTGCCTCCTGACACCCTCCCCTCCATCGCTCTCCCCCTCCATTGCTGTCCCTCCCCTCCGTGGCTCACCCTTCCCCTCTGTCTCTCCCCTCCATCGCTCACCTCTCCCTCCATCGCTCGCGCACACAGGGAACGGGGTTGCCTAGGGCTCTCGGCCCTGCAGCTGGGCTCATGCTAACCCTAAAATCTTGCCACCCTAGGTCTGGGCCTTTGTGACCTTTCCACAAATCTGGGCCTGTAATGGGGCAGGTGGAAGTTGACATCCCTTAATGCTCATCATTCAGATGTGCAAGTTGGGGAGAACGAGTGGGAATATTGTGCACAGGGCACTTGCTTCCAGGTTCTTCTTAAATGAACCCTATGGAGACAAGAATAGGCTCCTGGAAGGGTTATACCTTCTTCCCTAACTTCATTTTAGTTTCATAAAAATAGGGTTATCATCTGAAGTTGATTTGAAACTGTATTTTAATATTCTTTTGATGCCTGCAAAAGAACAAATATCTGTCCAGCCGTTTGGAAGGTTTCATTTACAAAATAACAACAAAGCAGGTGCTTCAGCTGCAAAAACCTGGTGTTTCATAAAGTCTCAGTATTAACTGCAGCTGTTTCTATTGTCAAAATATAATGGTATGCCACAATAATATCAATAACTGGAGGGCTTTCCAGGTTGCGTGTGTTCTGATTTATTTCAGCATATGAGGGTGTGATAATTGAAGAAGCTTTTTATGTTTAACATTTAAAGATGATCTTCTGATTCTATCAGTCATCGTATGAGTATAAAGTGAATGGTTACCCACACACAATTGTATCATTTAAACACAAACACACAGGCCATGAATGAAAACTGGTTGACTGTCTGTCAATACCTGGTTGTGTTTACCCAGTGTTGCTCTGTTTATATTCAGTAGTGTTTTCTATTCATCAATTTGAAATTATTCTATACAAAGTCCTAAATGCAGGAATGCCATTTTATTGAAGCTGATAATGACACATCATTAATCACAACACATTACGGCCTTGGCCAAAAGTTTTCTGTTCACTTATTGGAAATCTGTGTCTTTATTTATGCAGAGAACTTCATTTATACAGAGAACTTGAGTTCAGACAAACAGAAACTCGCAATGTGCAGTGCAGAGACTGTAATTCCTATCCCTTTGTACAGATCTTGCTGTGCCCTAGTTCTGTCTAGCTGAAGCTTCAAGAAAGGATTTTGAGGAAAGAAGCTAAACTCTCAATATTAAGACTTATCTTTTTATATACATCATATGCAGAGATTTGTCATTCATCTTCAAAAGAATAATTAATATTCTGGAGGGGACTGGTAAAGAGTTTCCCTACATTATCCTAAAGTTTGGCCACTAAGAGACTCATTAAGAAAGGGAAAGGGTTAAAATATGACCTTTAGTGTTCCCTAGTTTAGCCACAATGTGGCAGTGTTTGTATATGTTGGAGCCCAAGGGTTCAAGGCTTTTTGCCAGACACTCCATGACAAGGGGAAGGGGTCAAGAAAGGAACCCCGGATCAGTGCAGGATCTGGTGAGTGGTGAGCTATCTCCTGTTATACATCTCTCTAGGAGAAACAGTTAAGCTCAGGGCTATTTAGCTGAGCAGCTTGGGCTCCACCAAGGAGTGTTAGAGGGACTAGGTTCCTGGAGATTTTGTTTTCCAGAGAGGGGATCAGTGTGTAGGTCTTAGGGGCTAGATAGTTCCACCTGGATTGCACTGGGAGAAGAGTTCTCAGTGAAAGTGAAGAGGACCATACATGGCTGGCTAAGCTCCTTATTAAATGTCATATAGAGGTTCATGCATTTCTCACAGTGCTGTATCATGAGCATATGCTGAGTGCTCAATATTCGCAACCTACATCCTATTTCTGTCCTTTTTCCTTTGTGGATTGTTCTCAATAATCCTATTTCTGATTAAATTACAAGAACCATTGGTGCCCATTTAATAGCATCCTGCCTCCAAATAAGTGGGGGTTCACACTTGGGACAGAGAGTTTCATTCAGGATTTCTTTCATAAAGCTTTTGTTAATTTGGGAGCCCTGGTACCCTCCCTTACTATAGTGTTACAGTTCTATATTCACTTCTAAAGTAGAACAGACATGAACTCTAGGGGTACACCATACACTTTAACCAGAAAAAAAACTTGAATAGACTTAAAAGGGTTGTTCACCTGTAAGTTAACTTTAAGTATGTTATAGAATAGCTAATTCAAAGTAACTTTTCATTTGGTCTTTATTTATTCATTATTTATTTTCCTATAGTTTTTAATTGTTTGCATTCTTCTACTTCTGACTCTTTCCAGCTTTCAAATGGGGATCACTGTCCCCACCTAAATAACATGCTCTGTGAGGCTACAAATTTATTGTTGTTGCTACTTCGTATTCGTATTCCAGTCTCTTATTCAAATAAGTGCATGGTTGATAATTTGGACCCTAGCAACCAGATTGCTGAAACTGCAAACTGGGAAAATGCTGAATAAAAAGCTGACGCAAAAACCACAAATAATAAAAATGAACGCTGCCAATGAACTGGGTAGTATTGCCATCATTAACACCACATGCACTGATGTGCCAAAAACATCATCCCAGCTATGACTCTAATTTTCGTCCATATTGATACAATAGATTCTATTGCAATTATGTTGGAATTCTGGGGAAATGCTACATTGTGGATACACTTTTCATCAGAATATTTCACTTTTTACACACTATAGTGTTTGTAATATTTTTGGACCCTTACCCACAATATTGCTCACCAATTGGCTAAAGATATAGGTGGGGTCCATTTATCAACACTGGAACAATTTGCCTGTAGGGAGTAGCCCATAGTAACCTATGGGTTATTGCTCATGGGCAAATTTGTACAATGCAGCAAAATGACCTTCATTGCTTTCATTTGGCTTCAGGATTACGTAAAAAACATTTGGGGTACAAAATACTTTAAATACCCCCTTTTCGTATTTTTGAGGTTATATACTATAATTAATAATCACAATTATAGAAACAAAACCAGTAGCCCTCTCTATTTGGAGAATGCCAGCAGGACCCTAGTTGGGAACCCCTTTTTGTTCTTCTAATTTGAGCCTGGGTGCTTCTCCTCTATGCTTTCCACAGGACAAAGATTTTATAAATTCCACTGTGCATGCCCTCAAATTCCTGGTAGTGGAACAGGGCATTCTGATGTGCCTAGCTGTCACGACCGGCAACCTAAATCCAGAACAAGTGCTAGGCTCCCTGGTCTCGGCTTTGCTTCTGCCTATAGCAGCCGCAATTTACTTCAGGAGGAGCCCTCCACTAATTGATGCTGCCAGGTCTTCATAAGAGAGGAGCCAAGCAAGGGTTCTGGACGAGCAAAGGGGCACGGTCATTATAACGTTTTTGGACAGAAGGCACAGTTCTTGGAATAGACAAAAGCATAGTCAGACAGGCCGGGGTAGGTGCAGGCAGAGTTCAAGCAAGGTCAATCAAGCCTGGGTTGGTGCGGGCAGAGTTCAAGGATAGTCAGACAGGCAAGGGTCAATACCGGTAGAATCAGAATAGTCAGGCAGGCAAGGGTCAGAATAATCAGAGTTCAGAATAATCAGACCGACAGGGATCAAAACCAGCAATCAAACACAAGAAAATCACACCCAGGATACTAGCAAGTAGACCTAACAATGGGCAATGAGTTTGAGTCAGAAGCCCCTTAACATTTTTGAATTTCGTGCCACTCAGCATGATGACGTCACTTGGCTGGCACGTAATCCCGGATTATTATTATTATTATTAACATGTATTTATATAGCGCCAACATATTGCGTAGCACTGTGTGGGATGTGGGATGTGGGATTAGGGCTAGGACTAGGGCTGCGGGAATCGCCACGGCGGGCGTCCCCCCCCTGAGCCCTAGTCCCTGCTAGACCACCAGGCTAAGCCCTTAGCCTTCCCATTAGACCAGTGGTCCCCAACCAGTGGCTCCTGAGCAACCCCTTGGATGTTGTTCCCAGTGACCTCAAAGCAGGTGCTTATTTTTAAATTCCAGGCAAGTTTTGGTTTCACAGAAACCATTAATACTGCCAAACAGAGCCTCCTGTAGGCTGACATAGGGGTTACTAAATAGCCAATCACAGCCCATGTTTGGCATCCCCAGAAATTTTTTTATGATTGTGTTGCTCCTCAACTCTTTTTACATTTGAAAAGGTTGGTCGCCCTTTTATTAGACTGTGGGTGTCTCTGAACTGTGGTCAAGTACTGGTGGATGATTGTACCCGTGATTCCCCCCATTAATTTTAATGTTGAAAATGAATCATGTTAGAAACCCTAAGATGCAGAACAATTTGTGTAATTCCATTTTATTTCTCTCCATGTATCATACTGACAACTGCGATTGGAATCCGCATTGCTGGCATTAGGCAAAGGAAGAATAATAATCATTTACATCAAAAAAAAAAAGTCTGCAAATTTAATCACCTAATTCTTTATTAACTATGGAACAGTCCTACATCAAATTACTGTTATATTAACGTGTTATTATTCTGCCAGAAAGCAATATTTCTCTGAATATGTGAGTAAATGACTTCTGTACACTAATGATCTTGGTAACAATGATGATGTTTTTTTCTGTTTAGATGGAAAAATAGAAAGGTGAATATTTCTGCAACATTTTTCAGTTAGAATAAAAGCCAAAATGATGACATTATGTATTACATTATTCTGCCAGGAAAGAAAAACCAATTACACTTGTCACCTAAAGATACAGAAGAAAAAGAGGTGTATCCTAAGTTACATGCTATGCTTAGCTTAGAAAGATCATGTCTCTATGTGCATATTCTTTATAAAATAAATATACAGGTATGGGACCTGTTATCCAGACTGCTCAGGACCTGAGGGTTTCCAGATAATGGATCTTTCCTTAATTTGGATCTTCATACCTTAAATCTACTAGAAAATCATGTAAACATTAAATAAACCCAATAGGCTGGTTTTGCTTCCAATAAGGATTAATTATATCTTAGTTTGGATCAAGTACAAGCTACTGTTTTATTATTACAGAGAAAAAGGAAATCATTTTAAAAAATTTGGATTATTTGGATAAAATGGAGTCTATGGGAGACAGCCTTTCCATAATTCTGAGCTTTCTGGATAATGGGTTTCCTGATAATCGATCCTATACCTTTACTTTTAATTGTCTTGGTTACTATACCAACATGACTTTTAATTCCCTTGAGCACTGTGCTCTATGCAAAGGTTTAATGATCGCCAGGATGTGGCTTTATAGCTGCCGTTGAAGAAATTCATGAACCTGACGACCAGTGTTAATATTTAAGTGACTAATGGTTTTTCCTAATCCAAATAGGTTACATTTTGCTCATTCCTCATCAACAGGTGGCTACTGAGAGAGAATAAATTCGGCAGCCGCGAATCACTTCGTAATAAATTCGTAAGTCGCTGTGAATTTCCGTGTTTCTCCACCGGCGAATAACTTCACGAACCTGCTGCGAAAATTCGCCTGTGAAAATTCGGAAAAGCTGTTTGCGTCAAACCCATTGCACGTCAACGTTATTTGGACGCCCATTGACTTTAACGGCAGCATCCAAATTGACGCGAGTGTCAAAGTTTGCGTTTCACAAATTATTCGCTACTTGTTTCTCGTATTTCTCGACTTTCTCTGGAAATTCTCTAATTTGTCAGTGAAGCGGAACGGGACTAATGCGCCCATCACTAATCAATACTTGGAGTTAAAGAATCAATACTGGTCCTGACAAGAAGGAGACTATTAGAACCTTTAGGGCCCTTTTCAAATAGCCGTTTTTTTACCTGCGCTCCCCTGCGTTGCGCTTTCTTCTGTTCAGCTGCAGGGGAGCGCAGGAGTAGATGCACTCAATTATTGTCAAGGGGGCTGTACTCACACAGACGCATGTATGTGCCAAACGCAGGTGAAATGCAACATGCTGCGTCCCAACTTGTGTTTATCGCTTAATTGCGTCTGTGTGAGTACAGCCCCCTTCACAATAATTGAGTGTGTCTACTAATGCACTCCCCAGTGGCTGAAAGGAAGAAAGCGCAACGCAGGGAAGCGCAGGTAAAAACGTCCGTGTGTAAGGGCCCTTAAGATCCTCTATGTAGGGTTAATGCTCAAAGTAATAACACAAAATCAAGCTAGAAGAGCTGCACAGATTCCATTCAGTTTCACACAGATTCAATGACATCAGCCAGGATTGTAACAGCCAGTTGACGTTATAGAATGTACATTTCCACAATTAAAGGAGATACGTTAGCAGGGGAGTAACTGCCCAGGAGTTTAGGGAGCCCAGTGAGGCCCTAATTAATAAGAACCTTTAATATATCTTGGTAGCATACCTCTGAAAAAACATTTAAAAAACGGAAAGAGGGACAAAGTTTTGGACCACACCCCCTAAATACCATTAAGGAAAGTCTGAACACATTTCTGGGGGTTTTAGGGTCAGGTTTTATGTGTTATATATATATATATATATAAGTTTTATAGTTTTGTAAATGAACGCAAATTGCCTTTTAAGCTGCAAGTCTCCGTTTCCCCAAGAGACCTGCTTATCTTAAATTGTTACAATTGTACCTTTGCTTATCTTAAATAGTTATCTAAGTGCCGGTGCTGAGTATTCTGGGGTCTCTGCCAAAAACCTCTTATTTAATTGAGTTTTAGGAACATTTCCTGGCATCAGTGCAGGAGATCATACAGAAACTCGGGACATTTCAGTAAGAAACCGGGACTGTCCCACAGAAAAGGGGCAGTTGGGAGGTATGTGGTAAGATAGGCCAACTTATCAGTATATCTGGCCCTAAATTGATTTTGCTGTGGAGCCCAGTAACCTCTAGTTACACCACTATATGTTAGGCACCCTATGTGATTATAATCCCTATCCTAAGACTCTAGGCCTGTGATCCTGTTCTCTAAAAACTGCACCCATCTGGGGTATTTCTGTAGGAGCATCAGGCAAAGAACTTCCCTGGCCAGTCTCTGGGTATTGTGTCTCCCTACACATACACAAAGCTATATACACTACACTTATTTATCAAAGTCCGAATTTATCTGAGTATTTTTTTTTTCCTTAAAATTGCGGGTTTATTGTGCATCAAAATTGCTCAAAGTGCAAACATAACAATAGTTTACATATTGAAAGGCACATAGAATCTAGATAAAATCTAGATAAAGTTATAAAGAAACGTATAAAAGAAGAGAAAAAAAAAGGGAACAGAAATAAGGATAAAGTTGTAAGAAATTTGTATCAAAACTTGTCAGAGCTCAGTATCCACTTAGGAGCTAGAATCCAGTTTGCCGTAAGTATTATTCCTATTTTTCCATGGGTCCCATACCTGGGCACATTTGGGTGGGTTATTTATCAAGGTCCGAATAGCCGAACCTCAAATAATTTGTGGTTTTCGGAGGGAAAAAAAACTATGAATTTTTCGAGATTTATTAAAGGCCACTGTCTAAAAACTCCAAATCCGAAACCCCGGCATCTAAAAGCTCTCAAGGTCCTGAATAAGTCAATGGGGAAGGTCCCAGTGTCTGCGCTGATGTCCGTACTGATATCCGATGAGTTTGTGGTTTCTGCACAAAAAACCTTCGTAGATTTCTGAGTTTTTTGCGCAGAAACCACAAACAATTCAGAGTTTTCGGGAAAAGCTCAGAAGTTTGCCCAACCATATTTTTTCTGGCTTTTTTCTTCATAAATAAGGTCCATTCAGGCAATCAGGGTTCTTACTTAGAAATACTCAGACCTTGATAAATAACCCCCTTGATCTTGGTCTCTGGTGTCCCCGGTGCTATTCTCTCCATGTTCTGTCTGAAGTTTATCTGAATATTTTAAACAAAAAAGTCCAACCAAACTAGAATCCATGATTGGACCTTATTTATTATTAAAAAAAAAAATCACGATTTAATAAGATCAGGGACAAACACGAAAAAGTCCAGCAAAAATCTGAATCGTACGACTTTTTTTCCCCGAATCGCTCAATTTTTTCAAGAATTGTCACTTTAAATTCCTCTCTCTTGCATAGTTAATACTTTTAATTTACTTAATCAAGTTATGTTTTCAGGAAGCCATGGAAACTGCAAATCCTAAACCAGCTGCGACTCTATCTGTCATGTAAATCTTTAGTTGTTGTCAGAGATATTTGCCAAGAATGAAGCAAAGGATGATATCATTAAACCCCCTTTAGATGTTCTCACAGATTGGAGAAACGTCAGGGCCAGTCGAGCAGATGTGGAAATCAGATCATTTACAAGGCAAGAAGGCAACTGCAACAGTCCAACAGCTGGACAAGTACAACTTCTGTATTATTTATCACTGTGCCATGTGCTTGGCTGCCTGATAATCCAATAAAGCAATAAAGCTCAGGCTGTGCCAGCTGGAATCTGGAGATGGGGTGATTTATCTGTATTCTGATGGAAAGGTGAAGACAGGGAGGGAATAGAAAAGGCTGGGTTTAAGACCTGTAGAAGATTGAAGAAGCTATGATTGACCACCCAGTGGATATTGAACACGTTTCTTAGCCTTCTCAGGTAAGAACCTTTAAAGGGGTTGTTCACCTTTAAATAAACTCTTAGAGGGTTATTTATCAAAGCTGATATTTAAAAAAAAAAACTCAAATTGAAAAAAACAGATTCTGCGAGTTTTTGGCAAAAAAAAACAACTTGAATTGAGTTTTCTGTAAAACCCAATGAAAAAAAAAAAAACTTGAACATCAAACAGGTTGTTAACCTCTTCAAATGGTTTGAGGGACCTCTGCCATTGACTTCTACATGACCTCGACAGGTTTTAGATGGTTTACATTTGGATTCAAGCTATTTCCAGGGTCGAGGTATCATAAATCTAAAATATGTGAGTCTTTTTAAAAAAAAAACTTGAAAAATTCGAGTTTTTTGTTTTTTAACCTGAAACCGTGAATTTTGACCAAAAATACATTTGGTGCTACAAGTAGCTAAGTGTGTATTCATTCCCCAATTCTCCTATTTCGATTTTTACTATTTTAGATTTTTCTGTAAGCGTATTGCTAAACAAATAAAGTGCATAGAGAATTTACCCCCAATAAAAGACAATGTTTGTTTTAAGATTGTCTCCATGTCAGCTTGTACAGTGCATCTGAGTACCTGTTCTGTATATGATGAATAAGGCACAGTGGGCAGCCTGCTGTGATTTCAGGAGACACTCTTGACAAGGTAGGTCATTAAACTTGGTGAATTGCACTAATATTAACTTAACCTTTAATGTATGTGCAAACAACTAAAATAATAAAATAAAACGAAATGAAAGCTTACGTCAGTAGCTTCATCCCATAATGTAAATCAAACAGTATAGTTAACAGTATAAAGAGAAATAACCTGTTATTCTACAAACTCTGGTGAAGTCTTGAACACACGGCCATGCACAGAAAAACGTGTTAGGCTACAATGTAGCAGGTTGAGCTTTGGCATGCTGTTTCTAGACCACATCTGAAATAGTAAATAGATACCTATTACTTTACGGGGCACATTTATCAAGGGTCGAATTTGAGTTCATTTGTTTTTTTAAAATGAGTTAAATTCCCGATGCACACATAATCCCCCTGTATAATGAACTTTTGATTACAAAATAGTCACAACTAAGGGTGGTGGTACACGTGGCGTTCCAGGGAGATTAGTCTCCCAGTGACAAATCTGCTCTTCTTTGGGCGACTAATCTCCCTAAAATGCCTTCCCGCCAGCAAGAATGTGAATTGCCAGCAAGATGACATAAATTTTTGAGGCAACTTCGGAAATCTGAAGCGATCCCACCGGCGATTCATATTTTAGCCGGTGGGAAGACAATACGGGGAGATTAGTTGCTTGCAGAAGAGGAGATTTGTTGCTGGCACTAGCCTTACGAGGAAATTTCGGACGACTTCAGGAAAATCAAAGCTATCTGATTGCCATCCCATCGGCGATTCACATTCTTGCCAGCGGGAAGGCATTTCGGGAGATTAGTCGGCCAAAGAAGAGGAGATTTGTCGATGGGGCGACTAATCTTCCTGGGAATGCTATGTGCGCCGCCACCCTAAGGGTAAAGAAAAGGGTTTAATCTACAGTAACTATCTTGCAAGGACCTGATATGGAGCAGCATCAATTTCCCTATTTGGCCTGAGTAAAAACCATATATTTTCATGACTATAACAAATGACGTATGTTCAGCCCAAGTCCCATTCATTGGTCTCACATTGAACGAGGAGGTTTATTGCCCCATTAAAGTTCTAGCAGTTCCCTCTTGAACAGAGATGCTCTTCCTTAATAAGTCCCAAAAATCATTCAAGGAGAAAGTCTAGTTCTATTAAATCTGCAATTTCCACCTTGCTAGCTTAGTCTGGTTCCTTTGTGTTTGTATTTGCCTCTTCCTCACTTTTTTCATACTAGCCTATTTACTAACATTCTAATATCTGTTTTTTTCACAGATCAAATTTTTTTCTCTAAAAATGTGGGTTTTTTTTTAAAAAAAAAAAAATCTGTACAATTTATGAAGTGTAAAAATCACAAAAACTCTTATACAAAACTTTGGCAAGTAAAAGTTGAGGTTGAGGTAAAAAATTCAGTGGGATCTGTGCTGATTCTATTGGTTATTTTTTTAGCTATTTGGACTTTTTGAGGTTTGTAATTATCAAAAAAGTTTTTGGGGATATTCTTTTTTTCGCTTCTGCTTTTTATATTCTGATCTTTTCATAAATTACAAGGCATTCATGATTTTAAGGGAAATGAGTTTATTAGTGGTTTCAAAAATCCTCTAAAACCTCACCGAAGTTGCCCGACATTGCCTCACAAGGAAACGTTGGGAAAACAAGGTGCTCCGAGTCCGGCGACTTACATTCTAGCCAGCGGTAGGCTGTTCGGGGAGATTAGTCGCCCCCGAAGAAGAGGAAATTTGTTGCTGGGTGACTAATCTCCCTGAATCTGAGCGTGTGCCCTGACCCTAAAACCACTTAAATGAAAATGTTGATAAATGGGCCTTTACGACTCAACACAAAGCAAAATAGGCTGGCCAGGTAAAGAGAAGAGAGGTCCAAAGGGCCAAAGGCATGCCTTCCTGGTAGTCATAATTTGTTCTTTTGATTATAAAACGAGTGCTTAATTTCCCTAGTTATAATCCTGTATTTCAGTGTTGCATTTCTGTACCATTCATACCATGTATATTAGAAAGCAATGCAGATATTAGCCACTCCCAGCTGACCATCCGTATTTGGAGAGGCTGCAAAGTCCTCAGGTGTTCCCAAAACCTCAGACGTGCCTTTCAATATTAGCAGCAGCATATACTACAAGTAAAGTAAAATAATGGTCTTTATTGGCTTCAATTTAAAAACACGCAAGGGGATAAAGGCCTTACGTGTTATGGGGTCTTAAACCCTTAAATATAGGTGTAAATTGAGCCAATTAAGACAATTTTTTCAATGTGGAGTATGTGTTGCTGTTCAAATCATGAGAAGCATACCATGTGTATATGTTTATTTGAAGAATTTTAATACGTTAAAAAAAGTTTTATTTAATTGGTGGATTTGGGCCAATTTTTTTTATTTATCCTTGTATGTATTACAATACAAGTGGCATCTTTCAGTTAAGAAGTGAAAAACAGAGAAGCATGACTGCCCTATTACCATTACTTCCCATGAGAAAGAGAAAATATTGTTATTGTACAAGGACATAATTATATATGATATATTGTATAGTGTATGTTGCATATCTGTGAGAGCAAAACCAAAGAAGCTATTTCCCATGCATACAGATAAAAGAAAATTTAGGTTTTCTATATATATATTTCTTATTTTGCATAATCCACACCAGAATATGCATTTTAATATGGAATTTACAGAAGGAGCAGGAATAATGGTTTTACTTCTCTTCGTTTTCTTATCTTCTTATGAAGGCACCTTCAAATGCCTCTCATACGATTATTGCAATCGTCTAAAAAATATTATCAGTGCAGTTCAGATATGCAATCTATGATCCAGAAAGCTTGGAACCTGGGGTTTTTCACATTACTTTAATGTGGAAATTTTTTTTAAAAAATGTAAATTTAAAAAATTCCAAAGGATTGGTTTACAATCAGCCTCAACTTACACTATGATGGTTATCATCAAGTCTAAGGTACAAGCGGATCATTCAAATGGGAAAATTGTCTGTTGAACTGGAAATACATAGGGATGTAGCGAACTGTTCGCCGGCGAACTAGTTTGCGCGAACTTCGACTGTTCGCGTCCGCCGCAAGTTCGCGAACGTCGCGCGACGTTCGCCAATAGGCGTTCGCGTCAAAATCGTTCGACCACTCGACCATTCGATCGCTAAAATCGAACGATTAAAATCCTTCGTTCGTTCGAATCGAACGATTTTCGGATGTTCGAAGTGTTCGCATTTTTTGCCGGTGTTCGCGAACGGCGTTCGCGAACACATACTCGGCGGTTCGCTACATCCCTAGAAATACATTGCTGTATTTTGGAGGTGTCTGGGAAAAAGTTTCCAAATAATAGATTCAATTCTGAAGAAGCCTGCAAAGACATAAAAATAGTATCTATATATGGACACAATTCTTTATTTGCTTTAACTTCTACAGCTATCGATATCACATTTCATCCAACATTCACCTCTTTTTCTTTTATAGGAATTATTGTCTTTGACAAATGTAATTTTTTTTGAAAGCGGCTATGAGGGCTTCGAAAGAATTTAACGTTTTCTGTTATACATTGTGTTGAACTGAAAGGTTAACACATTTAACAAGCTGGATATTTACTCTGAGTTCTACAGATCAGTTGAGAAGCCAGAGATGTGTTGGGCTAAGCTTGGTATCAATTACAAAATGGAAAGCCAACAAAATTTGATAATGTTTTAATTCCTCAGAAAATTGCCAGGACAGGATTGTGGACAGGCAGGCTGGAGCTGATTAGCTTCAGATGTATCTGCTCTAAGTGGGAAGTTTTGTGAGAAAGGCCAGACATCCAGGCAGGTGGCAGACAGATAAACAAGTCTTTAAATAAGGCAAGAGTCAAAATTGGGCCAAAGTCAGAAAGAGACCCAGGTTAGCAACTGGGAAACACCAGAGATAGGCAAGGCCATGGTGAAGAACTTATTGAGTATCAGACTAGAGTGTAGCTGCAGTAGATCATGGTCCAATGACCAAGCATGGAGGACAGATTGTCCAAAGCTCATTTTAGCAAGGTTGTATATAGATGTAGTGGATGTTGTAGAAGAACATTGGTCATTAGAGGTAAAACTGACGATACAGGACCACCAGAAAGAGAGCTGCTCAGCTATTCAGAGTTGGACAGGGATGCCAGGGGCCCACCAGAAAACCTTAGACCATATGCCCACTTTCCAAACTATTATTCCTCTTCTCCTCACTCAACCTGTTTATTCTTCTAGTCTTTTATCTCTACCTACTCCATTCTTCCATTATGAAGCCTCTTTATTCCTATAAAGAAATAGGGAATGACCATGAAATAGGCCAAATGGTTAGAAGCAAGAGGGTCCACTGACATCTGAACATTTTCCTGGTATACTGGTGGGCCAGTCCAACACTGTAGATATTGCAGTGGCCTGAGTTCAATACAGAGCTGGCCCATTGAGAAATTCTATCAAGATTGAATTCTACAGCTACACCAAATTCAGTGTTTTATCGAGCAATGAATACTAAAGTTGTTTTTTGAACTTTTCCCTTAAGCAGACTTTTGAGAATAATGTTTTTTTTTTTGCAAGGTCTCATTGGATAATAAAGGTGGAAAGAAACCTGAGATGCAATTAGATTTCCATTTACAACATAGACAAAACTCCAAAATGTAGGTTAGCGTGTATAGGAAAGAAAAAAAGATGAGCTGGATGACGTACCCCTTCCAAACCCCCCCTTAGATATTCTCTTTATACATTTACTTTTTGTCATAAAAACTCTGTTGCTTCTAAAACCCTGGGAATACGATAATTTTTTTTCTCAATAGTTACAATTACCTCTTATACAACAAAAAGATTAAAGCCTTTTATTATACCATACAACAATGGGGGTCCTTCTTTCCTGTTTTATATCCTTAAATTATATAAAAAAGTAAAACAGTTTTAATAATCATTTTCTTTTATGATTGGCAGTTCTTGCTGTATATAGGTAATTTGAACAATCTGTTCTTTGGCATCTTTATTCTGTAATTTTTTAAAGGAAAGACGCTGCCTAGTATAGTCCATTAATCTTCACTTCTGTGTCAAAATCAAAGGAAGCAGTAGAAAGCGGAAAAAAAAATATTATTTATGGTACAAATCTCTACAAAGGGCTGTGTAAAATGTTAGCACTATTCAAACAATAGGCCTACTTGAATTACCATTTACCCAGGGGAAGCTCTCCTGCAATTTGTTGTAATTCTTTATTTTTTAGGTAATTTGTATGTGCTATTCTTTTGCCTCATTTTCTATTTTTCCTTTATTTTAGTTTTTCATCAAAATCAAAGGGGGCAGTGGAAAGTAAAGCAGTAAAAACCGATGTGTAGGTGCTATAAAAACAAAAGAGCAAAAACAATGATAGAGTTGTAATTCTTTAGGCACTTTTCACACTGTGCTTTAGAAAGTATGTTCATGGAATGTACCAATTCATTTTGCTTTTTTATTTTTTTTTGTTGCTAAATTGGTTATCAAGTTTTGAAAATGATTATCATAGTTTTTGTTGCATGGACTGTACTTACCTTCCTCATCATTAGCAAATTAATTATTGCCACTGCTAGTCCTTAAAGGACGAGTAAAACGAAAAATGATTAAGTTCAAGATGTATTTTATACCCCTCTAACAATGTATCTACCCTGCACAATGTTTTGTATCTCAAGTGCTTTATGTACAATTAACATTAAAAAAGTTATCTTCCTGTTCTCTAAAAAGGCGATAGGACGACTTCAGTTGTGCCAGACACCTAAGTGTGCGCGCCACAGCAGCTCCCAACATCACCTCCTCAAACTCAAAGTCAGTTGCTAAATCATTAGAAAGTATTTTTTGAGAAAGTTACTGTTCCTTTAATTAAGACTGCAGCATACTGATGATTCCTGTAAATTTATATTTTGCTATAAAGGCAGATTCTCAAAAGGTAGAGCACGACACGGCTGTTTTTTGGAAGGATTGTAGTAGATTCCGTCCCATGAGTAGCAAGAAATAGTACTCACCATTATTTTAAAAAAATTACTTTTTTCAAATTTAAAGGGATTCTGTCATGGGAAAACATGTTATTTTCAGAATGCATTTTATTTCAACAAATTTTTAAAAATATGTTTTTTTACTGATATCACTTTCCTTTTTTCCCCAGCAGCCCTTCAGCAGAACAATGGGAGTATAACAGAATAACAGCTGCCTGACACAAGATAACAGCTCCCTGGTAGATATGAGAATAGCTCTCAATAGTAAAAATCCATGTTCCCAGCACTCGTTGGTTCAGGAATAAAACGTTATATGGTAGAGTGAATTATCTGCAGTCTAAACAGTGTAATTTAGAAATAAAACCATTAAAATCCCTGCACATTGCCTTTTTTTCCAAGCCATTATTTAATGAATGTTACACAATGCTTTCAGACACAAACTTTTTTTTAATAATGTTATTCCTTTGAGGTTCCTGTTTAGTTACCCTAATCAATATGGGGTGGTTCTCAGAATATTTAATGATGAGGACAGAGTAGCTACAGCACCTGGTCACAAACACCTGCAACTTATTGAAAATAGTAAATTTCCTGTATGTCATCAGGAGTTTCACAGCTGCCTTTTGCAGCTTATTTCACTGTTGTGTTTCTGCCAAAGTTTTAAGTGTCCTCCTCGGTAAAAAGTGAAATTTGCTATTTATGAACTGTTTGTGTGTGTTTTTCAGTGTCCCAGGCCAAGTAAAGTGAATGCTCTATTTGTTTTATTTAAAGATTATTTTTTCTTAATTGGATGCAAATACCATATCCAAAATTTTATTCATAATACTGTATAATAATACTGTACATAATACTGTTAGGGACGGGCAAATTATTTTCACCAGGCATGAATTTTCTGCGAATTTACCTGCAAATTGTTTTCCGAAAGTGCTGCAAAAATTCGCTGGCAAAAAATTCATGATACCCATTGACTTTAATGCATTTGGACAAAAGAGTCATACGAGTAAAAATTGTTGCGCATCTGCATCATTGACTTTAATGCATTTGGACAAAAAAAGTTGCTCATATAAAAATTGTTGAACTCGTAAAAATTTTGTGTCAAAATAAGTTTGACGTCATTGACTTCAATGTGCTTCACAAATTTTTCATGGTTTCATTAAGTTTTTCAGAGTTTCACAAATTTTTGGCGAAATGGGACAGATTTGCCTATCACTATAGATTCTATTGAAACTATAGTTTGTTAGCATATTATATTGAAATGCTTTTACTTTTCAACATGGTGCCTGCTTTCTAGATGCAGCAGATTCTGATTATTAGTAGTGATGGGCGAATTTGTCCCGTTTCGTTTTGCCATGAACTTCTGGTGAAAAATTCGCAAAACGGGGATTTTGACGCCAGCGTCAATTTGGCAGCGTCAAAATGGGTGCCGGCGTCAAATTGATACCGGCACCCATTAAAGTCAATGGGGGTTCGTTAATCGCAGCCGGCGTCAAAATTGCAATTTTCACTGCAAATTCACTAATTTATTTGTCAATGGTGAAACGCGCAAATTCAGCGCGAATTTGCGCCTGCCGAATAAATTTGCCAATCACTAATTATTAGAAAATAAGACATACTTCCCAGTTGACTCTATATTAGTGAGGTGGTAATGAATCACAAAATCAAAAGGAGGTGGAGTCATCAGGAAGTGGGTGGAGTGGTAGACAAGGGCCATAATTAGACGTAACTGGACTTAGTCTCGTTATCCAGAATGTCCCGGGTATACAATAATATTGCGCATTCCTTCTTTGTCATAAAACTCTCATGTTTTTGGTTTTTGCACAGAAAATAACACTGTATACATTCTTTACAATTATATTTTTTACTGGTCTGTTTTATTTTAATCTACATCTATTTTAATAGAATGTTTTACAGAGAGAAGTTTTGACCCTTTTTGTTCTTTTTTTCTCATTTAGGCATAGAGCACCGCAAATAAAATCACATTATTTGGATACATTTATTCAGAAAAAAAACACATGGTTCTCCAATTTGGTGCTATATATAAAGCTTGTCTTGTGCCTAGCATCCATTGATTGAATCTGTTGGGGATCAAAGGTCCTTTCCCTAATTTCTTGGCGGCCAACTAATTCCTGTATCTTGACTTGCTTGGTTACAGGCAGGGTATTGATTCAATTGGATTGGAGGTTGGACACGTGCCTGGAGCATGTTGGGTTCTCCAGGGTACAGCTGGGACAGAAGGCATACAAAGGGGAAGCCTAGGGTTTGTGCCCATACTAAAGATTCCCAAGAGTTTATTTAAGTTCCCCTGCTGCTAATACCAAGGTGAGAGGGTGTCTAGGAGAGCAGGGAGAAAGCTGCCTCTGCTGAACTTGGCGAAAGAGACCCCATTTGCTTCCCTGCTAAGCTGCAGACAGTGGTGTATGTAAGGCCCTCACAGCACGGGGAAGCCCCATGTCCTGAAGTACCTCCACTGCCTCTAGTGTTTGAATTGAAATAGCTACAAAAAGATCTGCCACACATATCGCAACAACATTTTTTTGACCATGCCTATTTTGTGTTCTCACCCCCTAAATACCATGTTCATTTTACAAAATTTTGCAGGTTATGGAAACACATTTCTGGGGGTTTGGGGTTTTTTTATTTGTGATTACACATGTCTCAATTCTCCCAAGAGACCTGCTTATCGTATTAGTTACAATTGTGTCTGAATGCAGGTACCGATTATTCTGGGCTCTCTGCCTCTTATTTAATTAACTTTCAGGAACGTTGTATTTATTTCTGGAGTTCAGTGCAGGATATCAAAGAAAAATGCAGGACATTTCAGTAAGAAACCAGGACTGCGGGCTGAGATGTCAAAGTCAGGACTGTCCCGCTAAAAACGGAGCATTTGGAAGGCATGCCGTACAGCACCCGCCCCTCCTGCAGATGATGCTGCTCGCTGATCCCCAGCCGTCTGGAATAAATAAAAGATGGCCGTGTGGAATGCGTGGTCATCTTTGTTTTTAGTTTTACTGAAGTTACAGATACACAATGTAGATGACGCAGAGGGGCAAATTTACTTACCTCCAAAATTGCGCCAGAAATGGCTTCACTGATATTGCAACACTTCGCCAGGCGTAAATTCGCCAGGACAACGCTAATTCACAAAAATCCGAAAATGCATCCAGGGTGCTGAACGCTTGCGAAGTTGTGCTATCGTTGGCTAATTTGCATTACGGCGAGAAGTTAATGGACGTATATGTTGCAGCAAATACATTACACTACACAAGTCCAGGGAATCTTAATAAAATAAAATAAAGTTGTTATATTGCCCTACACATGAGCCCAGTGTATAGTTTATGTGCCATATGTTAGGAAATGTAGGGGGGAAGCCGGGTACCCCCCCAAAAAATTATGATCTTTTGCAGCCTATCACCCTGTAAAAAGCAAAAGACATAGTTTTTTGGGACTTAGAAAAAATGTAAACTATTTTTTGACCAAGTCTTATCTATTCTATTGCACTTCGTCTGGTCTGAGCTGGCGCAGGCAAGTCTGGCGCAAGAGGTAACGTTCAGTCAAACCGTAGGGGCCGATTCACAAAGGGTCGAATGTCGAGGGTTAATTAACCCTCGATATTCGACTGGGAATTAAAATCCTTCGACTTCGAATATCGAAGTCGAAGGATTGTAGCGCAAATAGTGCGATCGAACGATCGAAGGATTATAACTTCGATCGAACGATAAAATCCTTCGAATCGAACGATTCGAAGGATTTTAATCCAACGATCGAAGGAATATCCTTCAATCAAAAAAACTTAGGTCTATGGGGACCTTCCCCATAGGCTAACATTGAGTTCGGTAGCTTTTAAATGGTGAACTAGGGGGTCGAAGTTTTTTCTTAAAGAGACAGTACTTCGACTATCGAATGGTCGAACGATTTTTAGTTCGAATAGTTCGATTCGAAGTCTTAGTCGTAGTCGAAGGTCGTAGTAGCCCATTCGATGGTCGAAGTAGCCCAAAAAAACACTTCGAAATTCAAAGTTTTTTTACTTCAAATCCTTCACTCGAAGTTAGTGAATCGGCCCCTTAATCTTAGTGAATTAGCGTAGTTACATTCGTTCGCCAGAGTGCAACTTCCCCTGGTGTTAGGGTGCGAAGTACCGCTAGAGTCCTCCTTTGCCATCGAAGTTACGTCAGCGTTAGTCACTTCGCCCTTTAGTAAATTTGACCCAGAGAGAGAGAGAGACAAACAGTGTTGGGAAAGAAGATTTTTGTGAATTTCTTCTTGAGGTAATGCTTTCAATAGAACCATTTCTGCAGTGATCTTACTGGCATGTCTGGGGTTAATGGAGTTCTCACAGCCATTTCTGCAGTGATTTGCAGTCATGAAATGTGTTTTTTGCAAAAATGAGTTTATGCTGCTCTATGAATAACAGATTGATCTTTCTTTCTATCTGATTTGTTAGGAGTGTTAGGAGGTTTGCATCTGCTAGCCAGAGTAGTACCGCTTCATTGTCTGTAGTCCCCTCTACACTCCTGTAAGACTTCCAGGACGGGATCTGATGTTGGATGTTGATGTCGGAGCTGCAGAGCTGCCCGTGAGCCTGTTCCTATGTTCATCCCAGTGAGGAACCCACTAAGGGGAAGTTGTTGACTGAACTACCTGTGTGTGACCCCAGTGTGAGCTCTTGTGTGTGTGTGTCTGCTACATGGGAGCAACTACCAAATAATTCATGTGAATTTGAAATGTTTTCTGACATGAATCATTCTAAAACAAATACATAATAATACAACAAAATAAAAACACTGGCAATTTGGCACAATTTAAAAAAAAAAAAGCCAAGCTCACCAGTTAAAGAAGGTGAAACTCCATTTTATATAAAATCTCTTAAAATACACAGACATTATAGGATTTATTAAATTAGTTGCATTTTAAACAAAAATGACTTTCAATTAAGTTTAGCCACATTTTATTTACAAAGATTAAAAAGTAAATCAAGTTAGTTACTTAAATAACTAATAAAACATACATAAAAAATGTGTATGTTAAAGGAGTGGTTCACCTTTACGTTAACTTTCAGTATATTTTAGTATGTTATAGAATAGGCAATTATAAGCAACTTTACCATTTACAGAGCTTTTGTTTTTAAATGGGTCAGTTGCCCCTATCTGGAAAGAAGAAGGAAAATAATTCAAAAACTATAAAAAAATAATAAATAATGCCGACCAATTGAACAGTTGCTTAGAATTAGCCTTTCTGTACCCTACTATAAGCTACCATTAAGGTTAACATAAAAAAATATAATGCTAATGTGTTAAAATCTATTTCTACCATTAAAGTGTTGGTCTGAGCATGGATTCAATGTGCCTGTCTTCTTGTGTATTTGTTTAAAAAACAAAATGTAGTTTCTGGGATCATAGCAAGCGACTCATTCCAGTTACTGCTACAATGGCTACATTTCTTTTTCACACACCACACATAAGGCATTTAGTTTAAGTTAAGTTTGGGTGATTGCATGAGCATGGTTTCTTGAAAAGACTTAATTTTGGCTACGAATAAAAAAAAAAATTGTACAGGTATGGGATCTGTCATCCGGAAACCCGTTATCCAGAAAGTTCCAAATTATGGAAAGGCCGTCTCCCATAGACTCCATTTTATCCAAATAGTCCAAATTTTTTAAAAGTATTACCTTTTTCTCTGTAATAATAAAAAGTAGCTTGTACTTGATCCCAACTAAGATATAATTAACCCTTATTGGAAGCAAAACCAGCCTATTGGGTTTATCTAATGTTTACGTGATTTTCTAGTAGGCTTAAGATATGAAGTTCCAAATTATGGAAAGATCCATTATCAAGGAAACCCCAGGTCCTGAGAATTCTCGATAACAGGTCCCATACATGTATAACTTTTATAGATTAATAATATGGAAATACAAAGGAAATTTCTATTGTAAATCTTCATATGTACGGGAACAAAGGAGGGATAAAGGCAGAAACTATTATAAACCGCAAAGCAGTGTTTACAAGGGGAAGTCAGTTTAATCAACGTTGGGCGACATGGGATGTTTGTATAGAGAAAGCAATTTATGCGTGACAAGCAGAAGAAATTGCAGGAAAGTTTTAAGAGAGAGGGGATAACATTCTGGCAGATTAAAGAAAACTAATTTGGGAGAAGTGAGTCTAAAAGAAGATTTATTGCCCTCCAAGCAAAGAAAGGGCACGGCTACTGCTACTTCAAAGTAATTACCTGATGTAGAGAACAAGTTTATATTTAAAGGAGAACAAATCCCTAAATACTAATATGGCCAGAAATGCCTCATTCTATATCATGAACTTACTGCACCAGCATCTCTATAACAGTAATGATTCAGGACTTTAAATTTGTTCACATGAGCGCCCCATCTTGGATTTTGTTAGGAGTGTCAGTGGCACTGCACATGCTCAGTAAGCTTTGAGCAGCTGTTTAGAAGCTTAGGTTGAAGATAAGGTTCAACTGCCTTAGAAGCTGATGCTACAGGGCTGATTATTAAATTCTGATTCTAATTGAACTGGTTTCTTAAAAGATCCGATCCTCATTGTGAGACCACGATTTTCTCGGAACGATCGTAATAATTTCCCATCAACTAAAAAGACCAATTTGCCAGGAAAACAAAGGGGAGCTGCCTGCTTGGCCCTGCAAACATAGATAGATTGATGCATTGGGACTGACAAAGATTTTTTAACCTGGCCGATTAATTTGCTGACAGATGTCGGCCGAAAAATCGTAGGATGTTCGATCGTTCGAATCCCACTAACCGCATGATAATATCGAAGGATTGGTCGGACTTCCCTAAAATCGTCGTTCGGGAAGAAGAATCGTTGCGTCTATGGGGAGCTTTAGCTGCCATGTAATGAGACTCTGAATTAATTACTAATCTGCCTTGCATTGTAACTTTTATATTCTAGATATACAGTATATTGTGAGTGGGTCCCTAAGCTCAGTAAGAGACGGCAGCACGGATCATGTGCAGTGAATCAGCAGAAAAGAAGATGGAGAGCTACTGTGGCATCTTCAGATTAACAGATCATCCCTGCTAAAGGGTTGGTAAAGAACCATCTGAACCTAATTTGCAACATTTTTACTACTTCTTTGTCACACTTTAGCTCTCCTTTAAGGAACATTTGGAAATAGTATATATAAAATCCTGAGCTTTATTGCCCCTTATTAAACCATGCAAAAATGGTTACATTTTAATAAATAGACCAGCCTAAATTCCAATAAACCTTACAGCAGTTAAAAATCAAGGGCTTAAAATCATAGCATAATCTGGTTCTCATTTATCAAAAATGGGGCAAGGAACAAAGCTGATAAAAAATACAGAGCATTTAATATGTAACTATTCATTTTCCGCCCAGGAATAAATCCTTAGTCCCCATGTGCAATTTGCAGTAGGGATTAATTATTCAGGGGTGTTAGAGTTCAGTGACACTCGGTTATAACACACCATAGAGCGAAAAAGGCGTTTGGCTGCTCAAATTGACAAATCTGCTTTGATAAATGTCAGTTTGCTAAAACACGTTCATTCCTGACTCTCTGGAAAATGTAACAGTCAAGAAATTGTTTATAAATGGAAGAAAACAGAGAACCGCAGGGAATCCTGAATCCTTCTGGATTCTCCAGCTTGATATTTGATAACCATGTCCCTATAAGTGGGAACTGGCACAGTACGGACTTTGTTGAACACGCACAGTCTCTGATGAAATGATGCACCAATTTGACAAAATAATGTAAGAAATGATTGGAAACTGGTTTGGCTTTGCTGAGGAATAACTTTAGAATAAAACATCTTCCAGGCATATTCGTGCCACTATTATTTTCAATGTATAAACAGAACTTCTGTTATTTTGGAATTGGCTCATATAATGCCCCTTTCAGAGATCTGGATTTGTTTTGGTTGAAAAATATCAATGGAAATGCTGGAATTGATTTTGAAGAATTTTTTTGCCTGTGGTCTTTATAAAGGACCCCCACTCCATCCCTTGGAAGAACCAATTTCAGTTTGTTTATTTGTTCCATATTTAAATAAAGAAAGCACTAAATAAAAATGTCCTTCCCACATCAACTGAGGTTCTTGCTTCCCAAACTGTTTTCTGTTGAGGGCCAATGTAAGATAAGATGGAACATTTAAATAAACAATGTTGACCATTTGATTTCCCTTAATAAAATGTTTAGCCCAGGGAACTATGAGTAAGATATAAAATATAAAAAGATGGTTTGGTTTGATTGGTTTACAATAATAATATTAAACTGGGGAAATATACTCTTGGAATCACAATACAGAAGACTATGTCAGAGAAAAAGTCAAGTATGTTTGGGAAGCAGAAAACGGTGATATCTCCAAAATATATGCTAGTGCAAGATTTTAAAATCATAAATACATTTTGGAGAGGAGATATGTATAAAGGTAAACATGTTAAGCTTAATCATGAGTGGGGTGTCCAGGCCCACCGTGGCTGCCACCTCAGGGGCCCCTGCTGCTGCAATACTACCCCCCCCCCACCGGGCGTACTTTTTACTTCTTTCTTTTGTGGCCAAGATCAGGGGAATTCAGGTGGATCGCTTCCAGCAGGGAGAGGGTCTCGGTTGGCGGGGCCCATGAGGGCTGGTACCCATTAGGTTTTTTTTGGTTTCTTTCTAACCCAGTCTGACCATGAGCTTAATGGTTGAGAATGATTTAACTGGTGAATTTTTTTTAAGAGGAAATTTTCCAGAAGAAACTTTTGAGACAATTTTTACACAAAATTTATAAAAAATTTTTTACATCACAGATTTGTTTATTATATGGTAGGCTTGACATTTTATTTAATAACCAGTGTGCTATCACCATTCCTTTGAAAGCTGCAGGAAGCATGAATGGTGTGTAACATTGTGTAGTGACATCACTACCTGTCCATAAGATCCAAGGAATATTTACACCCCAAGGAGAAGGCCCACACGCAATGGGGGGGATGGTAGATTGCCTTACATCAGTAGTTGTCAGACCTGTCTGGTTCAATCCCTCCTTGTAGGTCCAACATTTGGTGAGGGTCCCCTTTCTTTAATAACAAGGTTGCAAACATAGGAAAACACTAGCGTATGAGTAATTTATCCACAGTTCCAAGAACATCTTCTTGGATGGATATGCATAGATTTCTTATGGCTTGGTGTAAAAAAAGCTAAAATTAAGCTTCTATAAATGAGAATAATGAACTGAAAGTGGCAATAGATGAACATGGTAGGACAGTTTTATGATCTCTTGAAGAGAATGGTGGTGCAGATCAATGCCATTTTTACTCATGATCTTGTTTTTACAAAAATAAAATGTTCAGTGGGCTTTAGGTGTTGAGCATTTCATTTTCTCAAAAACCAATAAGTGGGGAAAAATACACTCTTTAAAAAAAATAAAGTAAAAGGATTGGGAGCAAGCAAAGCAAAGACTAAGTGCAGGCACTTCTGACAAGAAATTTGTAAATGACCCCTGTGTCAAGGATTAGGTAGGGAGCACTGTGGAGGTAGAGGAGAAAGGTGAGTCCTTTGGGCAGGGACTGGCTGTGCACACAAGGAACTGAATGGCAAGACTGGAACAGGGTGATGAGGACATAAAATCAGACGGATAGGGTGGTGCGGGCATAGATTGGGAGCAGACTGGAAGGATAGGACAGGACAGTGCAGGCATAGACCGGGAGCAGACTGGAAGGATAGGACTAGATAGCAGGAGGACTGGATAGGAGGAGGGAAATATAAGGATCAGGCTAGGCAGACAAGATACAGACAGGAGAAGAAAAGATAGGGTAAGGTGCAAGGTAAGGTCAAGACAAGGTCAGGATTGGAGTGAGGAGCAGAGCAAGATTCAGAATAGCAAGGAAGACAAGGCAGGGCAAGATCAAGGTAAGGTTAAAGCAAGGCAAGATCAAGGTCAAAGCAGGACTGAAACCAGAGTAGGAACAGGCAAGGCAAGGTTAAAAGCAGGACAGGAGCAGAACCAGGAGGGGAAGGCAAGGCAGATCAAGGTAAGGTAAACGAGGCAAGGTTAGGATTGGACAAAGCAGAATAAGGTTAAGGCAAGACAGGATCAGAACAAGGCAAGGTTTAAGGTAAAGCAGGTCAAGGAAAAGAGGCTAGAGCAGGAACCTTTAGCTAGGGGTGATGCCAAAGTGCTAATATAGGTAGCCAGGCCAGAAGGGTGAAGAGGGCTGGCCTTAAGCCTGATTGGCTGACTCCAAACCAGCAGTCATGCTGCTGCTGGGCTAGGGCTGAGGGCTGCAAAAACCAGGTAATAGACAGTGAGCAACCCTGCAGACTGCTCACCTGGCCCAATGGTTAAGGCATTGAGCCAGAAATGCAAAGGTTCCTGGCTCGAATCCTAGCAGAGCCTGACACCCTTGAAGCTTTTAATATCAACATCACCAATAAAAAGACTGGAAATGCAAGACTAATAGAGGGGACAGGCAGTAAGATAGTGTGTCTTTTTTCAAACCTACTTACTATGTTACTATATACTATGTTAAATTGTTCCTCATGGCCCCTGGCACTCTACGTACATACCGCTTGGAGGTAGGGTAACAGGTGCTGCTTAGCTCAGGCTTTTACCGACTGCACAGCGAGGCCCCGTTTACGAGATCATACGTTTACATGTGGGCTGCTTTGATTTTTTTTGCCCGGGCTGCTTTTTACCACCAGTCCGGCCCTAGGTCTGCCAATGCCTCATATGACAATAGTAGTAATCAGCAGATTGAATCAACAACCACATGGTTTCTCCAATCCACCTTATAGATCCACCATTGGTTAGGCACTAAGGGAGCAAGGACATACTCAAACATTCTTATGTGAAAATGATACATTTTGACATGACAATGACATCTGCAGCATTATGACATCAAAATGATAATTGTGCTATTATGATGCCACAATAACATTTGGCGAAAATGGGGGGGGGGAATCTTTGATGCCGTTGCTGCAATATGATAGTTCTGGAAAGTCATTGATAGCACAAAAAAATGAAGACAATATCATCCAACATTTCAGCATTTCATGATACCTACTCATTATGTTTAATAAGCTACAGAAAAGGAATGTGTTGTGGTGAGAGCCTGGAAACAGATGCAGTAGTATTTTAATAGAGGAGAGCACAGTATTTTTCAAATTTAGTGTTCTATTATTTTTTCCTATGGAATGGCGTTAATCTGTGAAAACAAAAATACCATTGTTAAAAGATTCTGCAATATTCTGTACAAATACAAAAGGGTCCTACAATGCAGCCAGTTGACCGGGAAACAATCATTTGCACTTTTATAAAACATACTAATGAGCATTAACCTATAAATTATTTAATTAGTGCTACATATTACTTCTACACAATTCCTTTGTCCTGTTTCATCTGGTTCTAATGTTGAAGGTATCCGTGATGTCTACTCAAACAAATAATTACAAGCCTATGACTAAACAGGGTTGGGTTGCAGTAACTTTTTTACAGGAAAAGAAAATATGAACTGGTCTTTTAAAAGCCAAATAGGTTCACTAATAAAAACATTAGAGGAGAAACGGATGCTGGCTGGATGAAAGCATTTCGTAATTTTGCCAAACAAAGCCCCTTTAATGTATTATAGATGGTATGACTACATACAGATGAATACAGGGGTATTAAAAAACACTATTAAGTGACCAGCTCCATGTTGTAGCTCCCACCCTCTCCAACTATAGTCAGGTGATCCCACTGGTGTCTAATAAAAGGGCAGCCAAGTTTGGGAGTTTTACTTTGAAAGCAGCAAGTAAGTTGCAGGTAAAACTTAGTCCCTTTTATAAAATGTATAATGAAGCAACTGAATTCTTAATGAATCAGATGAAAATTCAGCATAGGACTCTCTCTCTCTCTCTCTCTCTCTCTCTCTCTCTCTCTCTCTCTCTCTCTCTCTCTCTCTCTCTCTCTCTCTCTCTATATATGTGTGTGTGTATTTGGAGCATACCAGTTTCCATGGCTGTGTGTAAGGACATCCAAGCTCTTTGGTCAAGTGGTATCTTCACACATCATATGTTTATCACCGAAGAGAATAAGAATTCATAATCAAAGTTTACACAGTTGCTTCAAGAATAAAATAAGAATAGAATAGAATAAGAATGCGAGCAGATCATAAAATGTGTCAATGTTCTCCAAGCCATTATTCTCCAGGAAAGACTCGGGAGGTCTCAACAGTTTTTCTTCATCTTCTTGAGAGCTTTGGGGAACTGTAAATGAATCATTGATTCTTTATTCATGTACATTAACTCTTCAACATCATCATCATAATAACCCTGAACAGTACAGTTTCACTGTGAATTCTGTGCCAATTATAATTTTTTAAATGATGGTTTCCATACGCTGTAGTGCTTTATCTGTTATAAATGTTTTAGTATGAGAAATAAAAATGTTACGTTGCATTGGCAACAGGAACAAACATTGTAAAACGATTTGGACACACTCTATAGCAACATGTCATTCAAATATATATATATATATATATATATATATATATATATATATATATATATATATATATATATATATATATATATATATGTAAAACACACAAAAGCCATGAATATCCTGTAAATTATATCCTTATAAACGGTGAGTTCTGATGTCATCAGTTATAAACGGTGAGTTCTGATGTCATTTCTGTCACATGACTCACTGAAATTTGTGTATTATAATAAATAAAATACCCCCAGTTGCAAAATATGAGGATATTAGAAGTTACCTCCGAGTTCCATGACCTGTATAAAAACACTCGGCCTTCGGCCACGTGTTTTTATATGGTCATGAAACTCCTCGGTAACTTATAATATCCTTATATTTTACAAGAGGGGGTACTTAATTCACTATATATACATACAGTGTATGTGTATATATAGTTATATATATATATATATATACAGAATAAATAATGTTTTGTTTGCAGACGCAAAACAGAGCTGGAGGAAAATTGTCATTATGTCCATGGAAACATTTTATAAATGCATCTTATTTTGAAATTAGTTTTCAACCTCTAAAAGAATAATATATATACAAGTATGGGACCTGTTATCCAGAATGCTTGATACCCGGGGGTTTCTGGATAAGGAATCTTTCTGTAATTTGGATCTCCATACTTCAAGGGGAAGATTTATTAAGGGTCGAAGTTAAAATTTTAATTTTAATTCTAGAATTTTTTTTATTTTGGTCAAAACTCTCAAATTCGATTAGAGTTTTGATTCGAATACCAATTTCGTGATTTATTCGCCGCTTTAAACCTGCCGAATTGCTGTATAAGTCGATGGGAGAGGTTCAGGGATCATTTTGGTGATGTTTGCTTCCTGACATTCAAGTTCCTTTCAGAGAAAAAAACTCGATTCGAGTTTTTTTAATTCGATTTGAGGTTTTTGGGTCCATTCAAGTCGTCCAAGCTGAGAAAATGTTTTAATAATATGTTTCGATTGGTCGAATTTTGAGTTTATGGGAGTTTTAAAAAACTCACATGAATTCTAAATTTGACCCTTGATAAATGTGCCTCCTCGTCTACTAAAAATCATTTAGACATCAGTTAAACCCAAGAGTGTTTTGCCTCCCATGATAATTAATTATATTTCTTAGTTGGAATCAAGTACAAGGTACTGTTTTATTATTACAGAGAAAAAGGAAAATAATTTGTAAAAATTAGAATTATTTGTTTAAAATTGACTCTATGGGAGATAGCCTTCCCGTAATTTATAGCTTTCAGGATAACAGGTTTCTGGATAAAGGATCCCATTACTGTGATACGTTAAGAGAAAAGGAGATTTAATTTTAAGGTACAGAAAGTGTTTTTACAGTGAGAACTACAAAGTTATGTTTAAGAAGCATCTATTTCAACTTTAATATTTTGATCTTGAGTACAAAAGGGGGCATGTTATGGAACTTGAGATTGTCCAGAGAAGGGTGACTAAATGTATAAACACAATACAAAATCTCAGTTTAAGGTGGCTTATTTAATAAATGGAAAGGAAGATCTCAGTTTTAAAAATAGGTTGTTTAAGATGGAACTGTTTACACTGAAGAAATTGGGCTGGGTGGGGATTAACTATGTATAAACATGTTATACCTACAAAAAATCTGACTGTTTATCCACTTATAAAACACACAAAGGCATCTGTTAAGATTAGAAGAAAGGAGGCTACATCTTCTGAAATGAAAAGGTTTGGATACTTTTTTTAACAAGGAAGAGTATAATATGTTAAGGCTCCTGGGATAGAACCTAAAGATAAATAAAACAAGGCTATTTACATAGTAGATGCTACATTTGAGGGCTGGAAGACAAAATGTAATAAATAATTTTCATTTTCAAGAAAGGTTGATGAGTAATCTATGGGCAAGCACCTAAATGCCCTAAATGTAATGAGGCCTCCTTAATACTAGTGATGGGCGAATTTATCGCCAGGCGCGAATTCGAGGCGAATTTGCATGATTCGCCGCCTGCGAATAAATTCGCAAAACGCCCGCGAAAATTCGTGGAAAAAATTTGCCGGCGTCAAAAAATTTTTTTTTTAAAAAAATGGACGCCAACGTAAACAACGGGCACCGGCGTCGAAAAAACGGGCGCCGGCGTAAAAAAAACGGGCGCCAGCGTCAAAAACGAGACGCCGGCGCCGTTTTGCGAATTTTTCGGCAAAGCGAAACGGCGCAAATTCACCCATCACTACTTAATACAAATAGATTTGGGGCTTTTTTGTGGATAACAAGTTTTGCAACTTTAGGCACTATTGTATAACTGGTTCTGCAATTGCAGGGAATACTGCCCAGTTGCAATAATCAGAAAAGGATGAGCAAACAAAATCAGATACGTTTGAACCTGCTGTTTCAACACACACCATCCATCATGTGATAAGCATTCGATTTATAGAAATTAGAAACAGACCAGGAACAGGCAGTACTTTAGTCTGCAAACACCCTTTATTGGTGTATTCTCACTCACGACATGTTTCAGGAGCTAGTCCCTTTTTTTTTTAAATTTGGGCTAGCTCCCGAAACATGTCGTGAGTGAGAATACACCAATAAAGGGTGTTTGCAGACTAAAGTACTGCCTGTCCCTGGTCTGTTTCTAATTTCTATAAATCGAATACTGCACAGTGTCTGGTAAAACTAAAATACTCTCTTGTATTAAAGGTCATTGACTTGCAGTGCAAGTTTGATGCCAGTCCATAAAAAAGTATATTAATGAGCTGGAGAAAGTTCAGATACATGCAACTGAGCTAATGAAAAGAATGACATTGTGAAGGAAGTCAGTCAAAAGAAGAGAAGCTTGTGATGTTTTCTATGGAGATTAGTATTGCAATTGATCTGCAGAGGTGCATCAAGGCCCTTTGTTGCTCTCCTTGTATGCTCTGTCTTTAGGAGACCAAATCCTTTCCTTTATCTTAAAATATCACTGGTATGCAGAAAATAAGTAATATATTCTTACACCCCTTCACTTATCCATAATCTCTAATCACTTCCTAGCAGTGTTTCTTCTTCTGGGTAAATCAACACTACCCTTAAAATGAACCAACTAAAATGTTACATATAGTTCTTCCAGCAAAACTTGGCCCTACTCCTCATTTTACAATTAATGCTTATGGCAATGCTGCAGCTTACCTTTGGAATTCCATTCCCAAATTCATACTTAAAGAACTCTTCCCATTCAAAGTAAACTTAGATCCTACATTTTGGAGCACTAGTACAGATTAAGGGGCCGATTCACTAACTTCGAGTGAAGGATTCGAAGTTAAAAAACTTTGAATTTCGAAGTTTTTTTTGGGCTATTTCGACCATCGAATGGGCTACTTCGACCTTCGACTACTACTTCGAATCGAAGGATTCGAAGTAAAAATTGTTCGACTATTCGACCATTCAATAGTCGAAGTACTGTCTCTTTAAAAAATACTTCGACCTCCTAGTTCGCCATCTAAAAGCTACTGAAGTCAATGTTAGCCTATGGGGAAGGTCCAGATAGGCTTGGCTAACTTTTTTTGATCGAAGGATATTCCTTCGATCGTTGGATTTAAATCCTTCGAATCGTTCGAAGTCGAAGGATTTCAATTCCTAGTCGAATATCGAGGGTTAATTAACCCTCGATATTCGACCCTTAGTGAATCGGCCCCTAAGTAAATATGGTGCCTCATGGTGATGTTCATCTTGGCGACAGCACTGCTTTCTAAAGCATCTGTGGTGAGTATGCTGGAGGCACTGGAGGCTATAGAGGCCATTTCCAAATCCTCTGGGCAAGAAAGTATTCCTTTGTGTTCATCCATGGAACATTTCTGCAGGGGGAATTTTTGTGTTGTACACCTTGGGGCACATTTACTAAGTTCAAATGAAGGATTCGAATGAAAAAAATGTCAAATTTCAAAGTATTTTTTTGGGTACTCCGACCATCGAATAGGCTACTACGACCTTCGACTTGGATTCGAACGATTCAAACTAAAAATCGTCTGAGATGCCGGATTTTTGGATTTCGGAGTTTTTCCAACCTCCGGGTATAATAAATCCCAAAAAATTTTAGGTTTTTTTTTCACTAACAATTTGGATTGTATAGTAAAAAAAAACCTTGATTTTTTTGAGTTTTTGACATTCGGACTTTAATAAATAACCCCTAAGGCAATGAGGCAATGTTAACGCACTTCAGTTTGCATCTATGTTTATGTATGTATACATCGGGGGGCCCATTTACTTAGTGAAGGAATAAAGGAAAAAAAACTTCGAATCTGAAATGTTTTTTTTGGCTACTTCGACCATCGAATGGGCTACTTCGACCTTCGACTACGACTTCTAATCGAACGATTCAAACTAAAAATCGTTAGACTATTCGACCATTCGATAGTCGAAGTACTGTCTCTTTAAAAAAACTTCGACTTCATACTTCGCCACTTTAAACCTACCGAGCTACAATGTTAGCCTATGGGGACCTTCCCCAGCACTTTTCTAAGCTTTTTTTGATCGAAGAAAAAATCCTAGGATTTGCTGTAAATCCTTCTAATTCGATATTCGAATTCGTAGGATTTTACTTCGAGGGTAGTATTCAAGGGTTTATTAACCCTCGACATTCAACCCTTAGAAAATGTGCCCCTTGAGTCGATAAAAAAAAAATCAAGTGCACGGTGCAAAGCGTTTCTCATGAATATAGCTCTGCGAATTTAGCACTATATTTATGAAGTCGCGGGTCTTTGTGCTCAGAAATGGAGTACTGCAATTCTGCAATAACAGATGGCAGTGTGCAAAGTGCAAAAACAGGTGCAAAGTTCTCATTGCACACTGCCTTATAGGTTGTAAATGATAGAACAGAAAAAAACAATATTGGAGAATAGCTTCTTTTGAAAGATACTAAAATAATCTCTAAACTAAGTGGGATGTATTTTCTTCCTTTGTCAGACACTATGCAAGTTGATGACAACATAAAATGTAACTTTACATACAGTAGCGTAACTAGAGGGGGGCGGGTCCTGGTGCGTGACGCACAGCCGGGCCCTGCCCCCTCCGTACGGCCCGCATTTTCAGTGGCGCGCGGGCTGCCAGGGGGGCCCTGAGGGGGTGCAGGCCCTGGCCCACTCGCACCCCCTGCTCCGCCGGTAGTTCCGCCACTGTTTACATATAAAATGTAAATGTAATAAATTAGAGGAGAAGACATAGGAATAAAAAGACAATGGAAAGAGTGTTACAAAATTTGCAAAAAAAAAAGATTTTATCTTCTTTCTGTTATGAAGGGTGCCCTTGTTTGTTCCGGCTACAACAATTTGGCAGACATGCACGCATCTTACTTTTGCTGCATTTCTAAATGCTCACCTCTGCCAGCAGGTATGTATCCAAGAAATGAATGTTATTTTAGATAATTACTATCAGGTGCTCTGCAAATCCTCTGTAGCTTCTTGCATGTGCAATCTCACATCCAGCCCTGCAATACGCCTGCCATTTATCATCTTAATTAAGGTTACATTCTTTATTGTTGAGGTTAGTATCTGCCATAATGCTCAGCAAACAAAGAACCAGCCAAACTGCAGCATTTTTATTTGTTTTAATACTATGGGAACTACAAAAGGACAATTAGCTTTTGGCAGCCACAACTTCCAATGGGATGTATTCAAATATATTAACTAAAGGGAAACTATCAAGAGAATGAAAATTTAATATAAGCCTCATCAGTCTTCTTGCCATGAATAATGAGAAATAAGAATACTGAAACAGATTAAGGTTCCCAGTAACTAACATTCGATTCCCTCTTGACTTCTATAGGACCTTGACTGCTTTTACTTGGCGAGATTTTGTATTAGAGTTTTTTGTGGCTTTTACACTTAGGGGATTATTCATTAAACTCTGAATTTATCTGGTTGGGCAAAACTCAAATTTTTCATTATTTTCTAAAAACTTAAGTTTTTAGAGATTTATCAAAGCCCAACGCTGCAAAAACCCAGAATCACCATCTCAGACCTGCAGAGGTTGTGTATAAATCAATGGCAGAGGTCACTATTTGAAGTTATCGTGGTCTGCACTGGGTTTAGCCTGAAAATCTGATCATTACAGGATTTTCGGACAAAACCCCCCAAAAAATGGTATGATTTTTTCAGGTTTTTGCCCGATCCAATTAATTCAAACTTTTTAAATAATAAATAAGGTCAAATCAGGTATGGAAGTTTGGTCATGGATTTTTTTTTATTAAAATAATAAGATTAATTCAGATTTTAGTAAATAACCCTCTTAATAAATATTGAATTTTTAGAGTTTTAGAGAAAAATCTTTTTTTGGGGGGAAAAAAATAGAAATCTTATTTGTTAGTAAATAAGGTCAAATTGGTTATGGGAGTTTGGTCAAGGATTTTTAATTAAAATAATGAGATTAATTCAGATTTTAGTAAATAACACTCTTAACAAATCTTGAAGTTTTAACGGGTTATTTATCAAAGTCCAAATTTATCTCAATATTTACTGTTTCAAACTCCGATCAAATTCACTCTGGTTTTTCACGATTTTCACAATTTTTTCGTAATTTTCACCAGTAAAGTCTGAAAACTTCGGGGTATTGCCCGAAACTCAGCACACATCAAAAAAACATTGGGACTTCTCCCATTGACTTATATGCAACCTCGACAGGTCTGAGATGCGGGATTTTCAGATTCTGACTTTTCCATCCTCTGGGTTTAATAAATTCTGAAAAATTCGTGATTTTTTAAGTCAGATTTTATAAAAAAAAAATCACAAATTTTTCGTGATTTTTGCATTCAGAGTTTAGTAAACAACCCCCTTACAGTTTTAGAGAAAAAAAAAAAAATTTTTGTTGCAAAAAATAGAAATCTGAATGTTAGTAAATTATACCCAAAGTGATCTTTACAGAAAGTGAAATAAGGAAGAGAAGAAATAGACCTGTCAAAGAAAGATTATGAAAGGGTTAACAATAAATATATATGTGACATGGAAAATGTATTTTAAATGATTTAACTGTGTATTAATAAGTTGAGAGTGGGGTGTCCTTAATTGTGTGTGAAATAAGTGAGTAGTAAGTGGACATTTTAACCAGTATTGTTTTCCCTACAAATGAGGAAATTCTAAAGTGATAAATCTCTGAGTGTTCCTATTAAGGCATCCACAGTTCATATCCAGTGTTGCCTCTGCATTAATTGGATCTCCAAGTAATATTCTATAAGGATTTTCCTGTGACAGCTGCCCTAGCAGATAAATATATACTGTACAATGCTTATTCCTAGGGGACTTCTTTTGTCAACTTCATATCGTATATGAGTAATTCTCTCAGTATAAAACATGTTATTTAGCAGACTTTCTGCATACGGATGATACATTCATCATTCATACATTCATGATCTTACATATTCTCCTAAGCCTTGCCATTTGCACCCTTTCTTCCACTACCTAGAATGTGTTTTATTATCTCTCCAAATTATGCAATTCTGTTTTTAGTCATTCCAGGTTTCACTGCACCTCTTTAAAAAACTACTGCTTTTCTGACTATTTAATTTTTGGAAAGGGGCAACATTTTAAAGAGGAAATTCACCAAAATAATAAAGAAGACGTGTGTGTGCCTATTTATTATAGGTAGAGTTTTAGTGGCTTTAGAGGTTTTTGAAACCACAACTAAACTCACTTTCTCTAAAACCATGAAATTTATTAAAGGGGACCCGTCACCCAAAAAAATTATTCAAAATCCTATTTTATCATGTTAGTCAAGCAAAATGAACTTTAATTACACTGTATAAACTATTTGAATCTTGTTTCCATCAGTTTGGGAACTCATAAGTAAAGTAAGCAGGCAGGAGCCATTTTGTGGATACTGTTATTAAGACAATCCTTGCATCATCTCAGAATCTTGTTTGTGCACCAGAATGGGGGACCTGATGTCCATCCCCATGCCCTGGCTACACAATTAAACGGTTAAGAGAATTGGGAGAATGTGGGGAGAGCAGTGACATCTAGGAAGTGCTGAATGGAAAGTGAAAGTAATTGCTTGCCCCGCCTCTATGCCTAACGCATAGAGGAGGGGCAGACATTTTTTGATTTTAAAATGAGTTTACAACAGCTATGGATGCTTTAATAAAAGAAAGTATTTGGATGTCATGTTTAATTTGAGAAGGACTTTTATTATACAGTTTTTCATGTCTGGGTGACAGGTCCACTTTAAAAAATCAGAATAAAAAAAGTATGAACAGAAAATAATGCTGAAAGAGATCCAAAAAAAAAAAAATACGAATTCCTCTAAAACGGCTAAAAATTTGAGTTTTTCTGACATTACTAGCGAAAAAAAATCAGAAAACCTCTAAAAGTCCGGATTGATTTTAAATTTATTAAAAGATCCAAATAACTCTGAAAAATCCCCCCAAAAAATATATGAATACCTCTAAAACCTCTAAAAATGTTAGTTTCTTGGACATTACTAGGGAAAAAAATCTAAAAACCGCTAAAAGTCTGAATTATTTTATACAATCCAATAGGATCTGCACAGCTCCCTTTGACTTCTGTAGGAATATTTTGTATTAGTGGTTTTCATGCTTTTTTACAAAAAAAAAAATTTCTATTGTTAGTAAATCGGCCCCTTAATTCTACATCATCAAGGGATATGTCATTCTAAACAACTTTCTAATATACATAAGATGTTTATTTGTTCTAAAGTTATTTTTAAGTGTATCTACATACAATGTAGCTGAATCCAGCCAATACCTTGCATTCTCTGGGATAAACAGATATTAGAAGAAGAAAGCAAAGCATTATTGGCTGGAGAAAAGCTGACTTTTGCCGCATTGTTTCGACAATCAAAACCGGCAGTGCATAGAAATAGAAAGACACACTGGGGCCCATTCACTAAGCTCGAGTTAAGGAATAGAGGAAAATAGAGGAAAAATAGTTCGAATTTCGAATTGTTTTTTTGGCTACTTTGACCATCGAATTGGCTACTTCGACCTTCGACTACGACCTTCGACTTCGAACCGAACGATTCGAACAAAAAATCGTTTGAATATTCGACCATTCGATAATCGAAGTACTGTCTCTTTAAAAATGTCTTCAACCCCCTAGTTCGTCACCTAAAACCTACCGAGGCCAATGTTAGCCTATGGGGAAGGTCCCCATAGGCTTGCTAACACTTTTCTGATCGAAGGATAATCCTTCGATCGATGGATTAAAATGCTTGGAATCGTTCGATTCGAAGGATTTAATCATTCGATCGAACGACTTACGGTAAATCCTTCGACTTCGATATTCAAAGTCGAAGGATTTTAATTCGGCAGTCGAATATCGAGAGTTAATTAAACCTTGATATTCGACCCTTGATACATCTGCCCCACTGCTTTCAATGGCCGCAATATCAACAAATAAGTCACAAGATATTGCATTGATTTATTGCATTTTTTGAAAGTTGCTTGAAATGACAATTTTTTTCAGCATTCAAAATTGGCTTGTTTCATTATTTGGGTGCAAGTTACTATTCATGTAGTTTTAATGATTTATTTATTATTTTAGCATTTGAATTTGTTTTCCCTTGTAGCAACAGAATCTAACTGGGAATAGGTGAATAAATATTAAAGATATCTGAATTTTTCACCATTTTAGTATGAATAATTTACCTCTGAACGCTGTTATTTCCTATTTTATTTAGTTGCCATGAACACTTCAATTCAAATGTCCTTTCTTGAATTCTTCATAAAATCGGACAGTACAAGTCTGCATTAAAAATGGTGCAGCAGACACTTTCCTAACCCTGTCGCTCTCAATGATAAGTCTCGTTTTTAGTTCTGGCTAGTTACATGATGCAAATCATTTTTGCCAGTAAATACAATTCAAAAGCACCTTTGTTTAAGTAGCAATTTTAAGTCCATTAAAAGTCCATTTGCCACATGTTTCCAATTTCATATAAACAGATGTCATTTTGTTTTCTCTCGTTCAAGCAATACATTGCAAGAATTACGGCCCATAATTGCGTCTGGTATTTATAAACACCCTCTTTTGCCAAGGGAAGGCATTATATTACATACATACCCTGGGTATTTAGCAAAATTGACTCATTTTCAAGGTTTAATCTGCCTTCCATTGAGTGGTGAAGAAATATGTACTAACATTGCTGCACTAATATAGCAAATTTTGACTTGCTTTATATCAGTAAGTAATTATATAAAACCAGCAGCACGTCTAGATTTTGCATATGAATTGTCTGCCTATCTAACACAGCTCATTTAAGTAACATCTTGGTTGACAAACTTAAAGGCACAGCCTCAAAGTTCTACTCCAATTGATAGTGATGAACGAATTTGTCCCGTTTCGCCACAAATTATGAGAATTTCCCGTGAAATTCGCAAAACAACCTAAAAATTCACAAAACAATTTGCCGGTGTCAAAATGGGTTCCAGCGTCAAAGTTGATGCCGGCGACCATTAAAGTCAATGGGCGTCCATTAATCATCGCCAGCGTCTAAATTGTAGCCTGCATCAAAAAAACTTTGACTTCACCTGCGAATTTCCACAGCAAATTGGTGAATTTATTCACCGGTGGCGAAACACAGAAATTTGCGCCTGGCGAATAAATTCGCCCATCACTACTCATTGACCTTTTGGCAGTACAGGTTTGGGACTTGTTATCCAAAATGCTTGGGGCCTGGGATTTTTTTTGTATAAGGGATCTTTCTGTAATTTAATACCTTAAGTCTACTAGAAAATCATGTAAACATTAAATAAACCCAATAGGCTGGTTTTGCTTCCAATAAGGATTAATTATATCTTAGTTTGGATCAAGTACAAGATACTGTTTTATTATTACAGAGAAAAAGGAAATCATTTTTAAATATTTGGATTAGGATATTTTTTGCATAATTTATTTGGATTAAACATAGTGTAGGAGCTTTTGGGATAATGGGTTTCCGGATAACGGATCCCATAACTGTATGGTATAGTTAGCCTATAAATATTTGCACATGCATTCCTCCCAATATTGCCTACCATAATCCTATTTATTTCCCAGTATTTCCTTCCACCTTGTATTCAGCATTTGAAGATGTATTTATTATGTGTGCCAGCTTCTGGTGGGCTCATACCTAAAGAAGCCCTAGTTATAAAGTTGGATCACCTGAAAAAAAAAAAAGTTCTACCTGCAGTTTGCTTTACTAGGATTAAAACTCCCAAATGGCTGCCCTTTGCCGTGAGCACTATAGTTATCATCAGGCAGATTTCAGGAATGATAGGAACTTTGACAAGGACCCGACCCGACACTGCTCCTATATAAGCAAATAAATACAAGTAGAAAAAAATTGTGCTCATAACTATTTTTCAGTGATTTTGTGGGACATTCACTAAGATTCGTAGTTGCGCCAGGCATAACTTTGGCGCACTTTGCCAGGCGTAGTTTCGCCAGCGCTCAGGGGTAGTGTAAGGTTGCGAAGTTACGCTAGCATTGATCCGCTAAGCGAAGCGAAGTTACGCTAGCGATGGTTAATTTGCATACGGCGCCAAATTCAAATTTCAATGGAGGAATACGTACAATCACTACAAATGCCTGGGAAACCTTCAAAACATCAAATAAAATGTTTATTTTTCCCTACACATGTGCCCACTGTATAGTTAAGTGTCCATGAGTCAGGAAATGTAGGGGGGAAGGAGGGGAGCCCCAAAAATTTTTTCGATCTTTTTCAGCCCATCACCCATAATATAGAAAAAACGCCAGCGTTTTTTGGGACTTAGAAAAAATGCTAACTTTTTTTTGAAGAAATCCCTATCTACTCTATTGCGCTTTGCCTGGTCTGAGGTGGCGAAGGAAGTCTAGCGTAAAAGGTAGCGTTCGGAACAATGCACGTGTTAGAGAATTTGCGTTGTTACGTCCGTTGCGCAAATTCGTCAGGCGTAAGGGTGCGAAGTTACACTAGCGAAGTTACGCCAGCGTCCGTTAGTGAATTTGCGAAGTAACGAAAATGGCCAACGCTAGCGTTAGGCGCTTCGGCGCATAGTGAATTTGTCCCAAAGTCACACAGACAGGAAAATAAATCGTCTTTATACATATCAGTATATTGAAGGACTATGCACTTTTACATTTGTAATTTCCAAAGAAAGTATGCACTAAAAATGCCAAAAAGACATTAGTAAGAATAACTTTATTCCAGAAAAAAAGATATTCAAAGGAACACATTGTGCATTTCATGGTATAAGGTCATTTAATCGTAGACTTAAACCATTTAGATGAGGTTGTTAAAAGGCATATGTCCATCTATCGAAACTTTGTAACTGATTAAATACTACCTAACTTGTAGTTGTTCCAGAGGAAGGCGAAAATGAACACCATCTGAATCTGTTTCCAATTTGCCTCAGCAAGGAAAATATTCTTCTTGACTCCTTCTTGGACTAGTCCTTGGATCAAAATTCTAATAAAAGTATTAATATCAGTAGCCTTGTCTTTTTGTCTAAAAATGCATCATCCATCTCTTTCTTGAGATTAATATATCTGCCAGTAACGCTGCTCCAGGAAGATAATTTAACAAATTGGCAAGTCTCACTATTTTTTGCAACTTCTTGCAGTGTCAAAGGGTTCCCTTGTGTCCTCTGGAAAGATCTAATGGTACTTAAGATATCTGAGAATTTATTGTATGGACTTATATTTACACATAGGGGCACATTTACTAAAGTGTGAATTTTCTCTTCATCTAACTTCACCAAAGTTTACCTGCATTTGCCAGCTTTCAGAAGTGAGCGATACAATGTGTTGCTAAAGCCGGAGAGAAGTGACTAGGTTCTCGCGAGAGCAGCGATCACGAGGAGATGCGCTGCCGGATAAGCTCTACCATCTCCACACCACGTTTTGTTGAATTCAGATTTTTCCCCTGGATATATTTGTTCCATACAATAGTAGTGAGAAAAATTAGCATGGAAAAAGTGATACTGATAATGAGATTTAAAAGCGGCTGCTCTATGTTTATAATGGTATTTTACCAACTTGAACCTGGAGAAATTTCTTTTTGCAAAAATACGTTCTTGTGCTCTTGGAGAATTAGAGAATTTTCACTGGAATATGTTCACCTGGAAAGAAATGTGAATTTAAACCAACGCAAAGAGAATTTTTACCACTGTGAAGTTAATTCTCCAAAACTTGGTGTATTCTCATTTAAGTAAATTGTAGATGTTTGGGGAAATCTTAATTTTTTGGTGAAATTTCCACTTTCAACCTTCAGTAAATATGCCCCATAGTTACCATATTGCTCCTTCTCTAATGTAAACAATCCCAACCAGTCTTTCTTAATACATGTCTTCCATAGGCTTTGATTCTCTTCCTTATCTCTTTTGAGTATTGGAGATAAAAAGAGCATTGCACGTGCTAGATGAGACTTTGGAAAGGCCATCCTGTCCATGAAGCTATGCAAGTATTGTGCATATTTTTTATATCCCAAATTGCATTCATCTTATCTGTCATCAATGACAAGTATGTCAAGATCTCCATGCAAGGATGAGAACTCCTGGATCAATTCAATTGTTTTGCATAGGTGTGTGTCATTGGCAAACACATATTAGAATAATTTTAAGGTCATTCTCTAAATAATAAAACAGATTAATGAAAGCGGGCCTTATACAAAATCCACAGAAGTAATGTTAGTCAAATTAGAGAATTATCCATTGACAGCCAACATACAGTATATAAATGTGTGGTTGTGCTGTGTCTACATAGATAAAGAACTAGGTTAAACATATATATATATATATATATATATATACAGTATATATATATATATATTAGGGATGCACCGAATCCAGGATTCGGTTCAGGATTCGGCCAGGATTCAGCCTTTTCAGCAGGATTCGGATTAGGCCGAATCCTTCTGCCCAGCCGAACCGAATCCGAATCCTAATTTGCATATGCAAATTAGGGGCGGGAGGGAAATTGCATGACTTTTTGTCAGAAAACAAGGAAGTAAAAAATGTTTTCCCCTTACCACCCCTAATTTGCTTATGCAAATTAGGGTTCGGATTCGGTTCGGTATGGGGCCGAATCTTTCACGAAGGATTCGGGGGTTCGGCCGAATCCAAAAAAGTGGATTCGGTGCATCCCTAATATATATATATATATATATATATATATATATATATATATATATATATATATATATATATATATATATAAATATATGTGTTTAACCTAGTTCTTTATCCATGTAGACACAGCACAACCACACATTTGACCTTTTTCTCGAATTGCTCAATTTTTTCTCGAAATCCCCAAATTTTGCAGATTATCGGACTAAACCACAATTTCTTCAAATATAGGGACATCACCCATACATGACATAAGCAGGTTTGAAATGGCAGATTTTTGGATTCAGGATTTTTGCAGGATTGGGTTATACAATAATACATTTTGAAAAATTTGAGTTTTTTTTCCATGAAAATTTTTTAGTTTTTGCCCTAAAAAGTCAGACAAGAAAAATGTTAGTTTTAGTAAATAACCCCCTTGAACTTGTAGAAAAAATAGTATCATTGTCTGCTACCATGCTTCTCAGGTCCCAAGCTGTGGTTTGAAATCTAATTTGGAAGCTTTGATGTGTATTTTATTATATTGTGTCCCATAAAGATCACAATCTATTGGGATGGTTGAACTTACACACCCAAAAGGTAATAGTAAAGCACTAAGAAGTGTTTGCAAGCATTTGCCTTTTAGCACTAAAACTGAATCCGATACTAGTGCTCCAATATTGAAATAGGTTTTGGTTGAATAGAGATGAATTGAGCCCCAGGTGTACAGAACAAATAGAATGTCTGAAAGAAGGATAAGGCAAGAAGAGTCTGTTGTGATAAAGACTATAACTGCAAGGAATAAACTGTACATATAAACAGTGTATACAGTAGGGACGAATTGAGGTGGTACATCACAGTAATGGTTTCTTGAAGAATGAAAAAAAAACACAAAAAAGGGTTTAACGGTATTGTTGATGTGATATGATAAATGGCAATGTTTGCCCAGGTCTAGTAACACATAGCAACCAATCAGATACCCAGTGCTGCTTTCTGATTATCAACTGTTGCTTTCTAGTAGCAGTCCTTGAACCTTTTACTACAGTGATCCCCAACCAGTAGCTCTCAAGCAACATGTTGCTCACTAACCCCTTGGATTTTGCTCTCAATGGCCTCAAAGCAGGTTCTTATTTGTGAATTCCAGGCTTGGAGGCAAGTTTAATTTCATTAAAACCACTGAACTGCCAAGTAGAGCCTCATGTAGGCTGCTAGTCCTCATAGGGGCAACCAAATAGTCAATCACAGCCCTCATTTGACACATCCAGGGACATTTTTCATGCTTGTGTTGTTCCCCAGCTCTTTTTACTTTTGAATGTGGCTCATGCTCAAAAGGTTGGGGACCCTTATTTTACTATATTATTCCCTTAGATAATGTACTGCTTTTTAAAGACTCAAAACCGTGAAGATGTGAAAAAAATTGTAAGCAAGTGATTAGATCTGGATTTGTAACATCTCGAGGCAGATTTATTAAAAATGTTTAATTAAAAAAAATTGAAATTCTCAAAAGTGAACTTATTCATGGAAAAACTCCAATCTAGAAAACTCGATTATGTAAAACCATGAATAGCAATCACATTCTACTCTCGAAAACTGAAATTAAATAATAGCTTGAATTTTGCTAATACAACTGCCATTGACTTCTACATGATATACAAATATACGGCACAGAAACAGGGCTATCCTGCACAGGGCCAAAAAACAAGTTAAAAAAATAGGTCTTTATTAATCAAAAAAAGTGTACATCTCCAGGGGCCTATGACACTTTTAACTTTGATAAATAAAGAGCAATTTTTTTAACTTGTTTTTTGGTCCTGTGGCTTCCTCTGAGTGCCGGATAGCCCTGTTTTTTCAGCTGTATATTTCAGTTTGCCGCTCCCTGTAGCTGAGGGTCTGGGGCTGGTGCACTTGGACCACATGATTGACTTAGTGATATATTTACATTTCTGTCTACATTGATATTCTGGAGCACATTTCTCTTCTTTTTGCCATGATTCTACATGAACTCTTAGATGCTTAGGGGCACATTTACTAAGGGTCGAATATCGAGGGTTAATTAACCCTCGATATTCGACTGTCGAAGTTAAATCCTTCGACTTCGAATATCGAAGTCGAAGGATTTAGCGCTATTCGTTCGATCGAACTATCGAGGGAATAATCGTTTGATCGAATCCATCGATCTAACGATTTTCCTTTGATCCCAAATTGTCTAGAAAGCCTATGGGGACGGTAGGTTTTAGGTGGCGAAGTAGGTGGTCGAAGTTTTTTTTTAAAGAGACAGTACTTCGACTATCGAATGGTCGAATAGTCAAACGATTTTTAGTTAGAATCATTCGATTTGAAGTCGAAGTCGTAGTCGAAGGTCGAAGTAGACCAAAAAAACGTTTGAAATTCAAAGTATTTTTTATTCTATTCATTCACTCGAGCGAAGTAAATGTGCCCCTTAATGTATATATTTCAGTTTGAGTTTTTTGAGCTTAATAAATCTTGAAAATTCAAGTTTTGGGAACTCAAATTCAAATGTGCTATTTTTGCTGCACAAAACATCTCAGTAAAAAGCCAAATTAAAATGTTGATAAACCTGCCCTGTAGTTGTGGAGGCCTGTTTATCAACAGTCTTATTTTCATGGTTTTAGTTGTTTTTGAAAACAAAACTAGACTCACTATAAACCTTGAATGTTATGAAATTTATTAAACAATCCGAACTGAAAAAGCACCAACAGGAAAAATCACGAAAACTGCAACTATTTTTGAGTAGTCATACAATAACTATAACTTTTTCATATTGATGCACAAAAGTCAGTGTCAAAACACCAAAAACCTCTAAAACCACATACGAAAGAAAGAGCTTTCATTTATAAAAGGGACGTCTGCCGAAGTATTTTCGTATTCAGAATTGTAGCAGTTTTGTTGCATAATAAATCCCAAAAAGGTTGCACTTTTCCCCCACTACATTTTCTGATTGTTGGCATCAAAAAGCCTGATCCGAAAAAGTTATGCCTTAATAAATTAAATTAGAGTTATGTGTATTCAATTAAGAGATCATCAGAAGATTGAAATTTGAGGCTGAATTCCAGTTCGGGGGTTATTTATCAAGGTCTGAATTTATCTCAGTATTTCTAATATCCAACTCCGAGCAACTCCGAATGGACGTTATTTCTGAAGAATAAAGCCTGAAAAATTAGTGTTGGGCAAACTTCGGAGCTTTCCCCTGAAAACTCCAAATTGTTCTGCAAAAACTACGATTCAGAGTTTTTTTGTGCGAAACCCCGAAATCATCAGATATCGGTATGGACATCAGTGCAGACACTGGGACCTTCCCCATTGACTTATACAGGACCTAGAGAGCTTTTAGATGCCGGGGTTTTGGAGTCTTTAGACCATTATTTTGCTCCGAAAACTACAAATTATTCGAGGTACGGAGATTCGGAGCTTGATAAATAACCCCCTTAGTGTTGGGTAGATAAGATTTACATTATTGTCCATATAGCATACTACTTAGTGCATATAACATACTATTTTAACTTCCATTAAGACCCAGAAAACCACCTTTCCAGAACACAATTATATTCCCAAGGTATGAAGGGCATAAGCACTGAATCAGATCTTGTTCTATTATAATTAATGAGACTCACTAGTGAGTCACTGTTGAGCTGGACACAGACATAACCTAATATACAGTATCTAATGTATCTAATTAAAATGGCAAGACATAACTAACTGATTTATAAATAAATGTTTTCATCAGTGATGTCCTATATCCTCAGTTTTTTTAAATTCATGCAAGTTCCGTACATTTGATAAAAGTGCGTCACAGTCGTTTAATTAGGTGAATTATAATGATCATCTGTTTTATTATTTGCTGTCACCATTAGAGCTTTCACATAATGCACACTAACTTCTAAACATGGGAGAATGGAGGAAATCCAATAAGAGAAGGTGCTAGTAATGATTTTACAAGAGAGGCTGATTAATTTGACAACACGGAATCACTGTACGTAATATAGTTTTATCAATACTGGTAACCAAAATAGGCAAAATATCAACGGTAATTAAATAAACATGTTTTTCAGCACATCTCCATAAATATCATACAATCTGCTTTTGAAACTAAGGTTTTATTGAGGTCATTTTCAAAATGTTTTTCTTGTAATAAAGAAGAATGTTCACATTTTTATCATGTGTTAAAAACAAGACACAAACCCTGGTACGTAAACATGTTTGTTCAGGAAACAGGATACTAAACAGTGCAGAACAGTGGAACAGAATACACTCTTCCTTGGTTCTTTAAGGGGCAGATTTATCAAAGATCGAGGTGAAAATGAAAAAATTTGAATTTCGAACTAAGGGCAGATTTACTAAGCTCGAGTGAACGGTTCGAATTGCAAAAAGTTTGAATTTCGAAGTAAATTTTTGGGTACTTCGACCATCGAATAGGCTATATTCGACCAGTCGACTTCAATTCGAACGATTCAAAGTAAAAATCGTTCGACTATTCGACCATTCGATAATCGAAGTACTGTCTCTTTAAAAAAAAATCGACTTCATACTTTGCCAAATTAAAGCTACCGAAGTGCAATGTTATCCTATGGGGTCCTTCAAGAGCACTTTTCTAAGTTTTTTTTTGGTTGAATAAAAATCCTTCGATCGATCGCTAAAAATCATTCGAATGGTTTGATTTGAACAATTTCTATTTGATCGAATCGAATACGGTAAAAATCCCTCGACTTTGAATATCGAAGGCGAGGGATTTCAATTCGAGGGTCGAATTTCAAAGTTTTTTTTAACTTCGAAATTCGACCCTTAGTAAATCTGCCCCTTATTTTTGTGTACTTCAATTAGGGAATAGTTCAAATTAGATTTGAATTTGAAAAAAAATTGAAAATTAGAATTTCGAAATTTATCATGTGCTGCCTCTTTAAAAATTCGACTTCGACCATTCACCATCTAAAACCTGCCGAATTGCTGTTTTAGCCTATGGGGGACCTCCTAGAACCTATTTGGAGTCAATTGGTGGACTTCGGAATTGGAATCAAAGTTTTTTTTTTTTTTGGAAAAACTAAAAAAAATTCAGTTGGTCTTTTTGAATTCAAATTTTGAAGTTTTCCAAATTCGAAATTCGACCCTTGATAAATCTGCCCCTAGTCGTGTGAAGAAAAGAAGCAGTTAATCACCTAACCAGTCACAGGTTTACACTTGTTTAATGAACTTCTATTTATAAACTGTAAACTTGAGACACAGGCAGCAATTAGGGTTTGGGTCTAGATATTTGTTTAGAGCTCTATATATAACTTTAAACTAATATCATGGGACAGAAAAATGACTACAGTTATGGGACCCTTTATCCAGAAACCTGTTATCCACAAAACTCTGAATTACAGGAACAACAATTACAACTCCCATAGACTCCATTTTAAACAAATAATTCTGTATGGGCTTATTTATCAAAAATCGAATTCGTGAGGTTTTGGAGGGTTTTTTTCTACTTCAACTAAACTTACAAATTACATTAACTTTAATGTTTGCTTATGTATTAATAAATCAGAATAGAAAAAACTTGATTGAATAAAATTGTGGAACAAAAACTTGAATACATTGAATTTAAAAATGACTTGAATTTTGCATAGGACAACTCCCAATGACTACATGAACTCACAAGCTTTTAGATGCTGAAGTTTTACATTTGAGTTTTTTTGTGCTTAATAAATACCAAACATTTGAGTTTTTAAAAATATAACTCGAAATTGTGAGTTTTTGTGCAAAGAAAATCTAATAGTGGCAAAGATGCAAATTTGAACATTAATAAAACACCCCCTTAATAATGATTTGCTTTTACTCTGCTAAATATGGAGATCCAAATTACAGAAAGACCCCTTATACAGAAAACAGTTGATCCCATACCTGTTCACGTATGGGATCCGTTAACGGAAACCCATTATCCAAAAAATGACGGGAAGGCCATCTCCCATAGACACATATATAATTCAACAACCAACCTGATCCTAACTTAATCCTTATTGGAAAAAAAACAATCCTATTGGGTTTATATAATGTTTTCATGATTTTTAGTAGACAAAGTATGGAGATCCAATTTACAGAAAGATCCCTTACCTTGAAACCCCCAGGTCCCAAGCATAGATCCCATACATGTAGTTAGAATAAAAAACAATGAACCATTAGTGCTCTATAGTAGAAAAAGAAAATATGGATATTTTTAATGTACCAAAAAGGCACCAGATATAATTAAAAGCTTATGGCTGATTGGTTGCTATGGGAAACTGCACTTACCCAATTTACAACCTATGTAAATTAACCATCTTTCTGTATGCTGGGAATGGGCTGTGACATACATATGTTTACTTATGTGTGACTTATGTTTACATGTAGGGGGTTAGTTATCAAAGTTCGAATTTATCTCATTATTTCTATTAAAAAAGTCTGACCAACTCCGAGTTGCCGATTGGACCTTATTTATCATTGAAAAAGCTCACTAAAATCGTTTTGGTCAAAAAATCCAGAAAAAAATTCGGATTTTCCTGCCAAAAATTCAAATTTTCCTGCCTAAATCAAAATCTGGTGCCAAAACTCATCGGAGACCATGATATTGAAATGGGACCTTTGCAATTGACCTCTACAGGACCCCAACAGCATGGAGATGGCGGATTTTTGGATCCAGACTTTTTTCAGCCTCTGGGTATAATAAAAAAATCAATTGGTCAAAAAAAAATCTAAATTTTTTGTGACTTTTGTTTTTGGAGTTTGATAAATAATCCCCGAAGACTCAGCCAAGATACCATCTATTTCTCAGTCTGATTATATTTTTAGGTGACCCTATTTCCAAAGAGGAGATTGGGAGCTGAGCTCCTCCTGAAGTGATACAAAATGAATTTTGGGGTAATGTGTTATATTCAGGCCACACACTCTTGCATGATGTAGCTGTAGGAGGAGTTAAACACCACTAGAATAAAAACTAAACCAGCCCAAACCTGAAGATAATAAAGGAATAGGTAGGCAGCACATGGTAGACATTGATATATGATACATACCACTTCCACCCTTATCTCCAGTTCTGGGATTGTGCCTATATGTAGGTCTCAATGGAAGAAAATGATCTATTGCAGAGAACTGTGCTTTGGTTATACACATCAGAAAGAAGGAATAACGAATGAAAAGGTCATGAACAGAAGTGAGTTATGGAGTGAGAATTCAAATGAAGGAAAGAAAAAACTTTGGGAATACAAAGAAGGTGTTATGAGAGGGATGACCTTTGTAGAAGGTGTGGGTATGTGCTCATCTTGGACATATAATAGGAGTCTTGGTTTAAAGTCACCAACAGTAAATTACAGCACAGAAGGATAAAGTACTATGGATTAGCAAGAGAATACATTATACCACCATTCTTTCTTCCTGATTTATTTCCTAAACCAGCTGCAAGCTTGGAATTTATAGGCAGGAAAGTATGGAAGACCACTTAAACAGTTAATCAATAGATCAATGACAAATGATCAAGGGAAGTTATGTAATACAAGAAAACAAGCCATTCTGTATCAGATTGTTATAGCAAATCTCGCTTAAACATAGAGAAGTAACAGCTGTCCATGTATCTAATCAATAGCAGAAATGTTTGTTTCTCTTTGTTTGGGATACATGTTGCTGCATACAATGGCACATGGCGAAAATTCTAGTATTGTGTTGTTCTAGCGTATAATACATATTGTATATGGGTGGGTGGCTAGGCTAGATTCTTAAATCCCCCATTTGATTTTGTCTGGAATTAAGAAAAATAATTCTAGGGAATACTGCATAAATTAGTTTATTATGTGGGTATAGGACATACATTGGGTAATTTTTACTGTAACTGAGGTTAATTTCTTTTTTGAACATCTAGGGGGTTATTTATCAAAATCTGAAAATTTCTTACTATTTTCTGAAATCTACTCCGACCGAATCTACACGGGTTATTTTCCCTTATTTATCAATACATTTTCCCAACAATTTCCTAAAAAACGCAAAAAATTATGAAATTTGTACAAAAATTGTAATCGTATTAATTTTTCGGATTTTCAGCCTGAAAACTCAGATTTTTTCAGATTTTTGTCTGAAAACCACGAATTCTTCGGATTATTACACGAAACGCAGTGCAGATCAGGATGCCTTCTCCCATTGACTTATATACAATTTGGGCAGGTCTGAGATGCCGGATTTTCGGATTTCTGAGTTTTTCCAACCTCTGGGTATAATAAATCCCAAAAAATTTTAGGTTTTTTTTTCACTAACAATTTGGATTGTATAGTAAAAAAAAAACTTGATTTTTTTGAGTTTTCGACATTCGGACTTTAATAAATAACCCCTAAGGCAATGAGGCAATGTTAACGCACTTCAGTTTGCATCTATGTTTATGTATGTATACATCGGGGGGCCCATTTACTTAGCTCGAGTGAAGGAATAAAGGAAAAAAAACTTCGAATTTTGAATGTTTTTTTTGGCTACTTCGACCATCGAATGGGCTACTTCGACCTTCGACTAGGACTTCGAATCGAATGATTCAAATTAAAAATCGTTTGACTATTCGACCATTCGATAGTTGAAGTACTGTCTCTTTAAAAAAAAAACTTCGACCCCCTAGTTCGCCATCTGAAACCTACTGAAGTCAATGTTAGCCTAGGGGGAAGGTCCCCATAGTCTTTCTAAGTATTTTTGGATCAAAGAAAAATCGTTCGATCGATGGATTAAAATCGATCGAACGAATTGCGGTAAATCCTTTGACTTCGATATTTGAAGTCGAAGGATTTCAATTCGGCAGTCGAATATCGAGGGTTAATTAACCCTCGATATTCTACCTTAAGTAAATTTGCCCGCTGGTCTTCAAATAGCATGCACACCCTGATCTCATTGCATGCATGTTTTTTCTGCAAGAAAATGCTTAAAACATATAACAGAAGAAAATGTTGCACTTTACAAGTCAAAAAGATAAAAATTCTAAATATGCACTTTATATGCAAACAAGAGCCTAAGCCTCTTCAATGCTTTATTGAAGCAAAAGGTTTTTGGCTCAGAATAAGTCTCACTCACCAGCCAGGTTTTGGAACTCTGATTTCTATTAACACATTAAAATGATGTAGTAATCCCATAATACTCTTATTCTGCATAGCCAATGAACTGTTGAAAGACACCAGACGTTTGTCAATTTCCAGCTTTACTGTTTGGAATGATTTTTCTAATTCTTTAATAACTATTTTACGGAAAGAATCAGTTAGTGAGATAGCTTAATAGACTGAATCCTGAGAATGGAGAAAATGCAAAATGATGCAGTAAGATTTTGTTCTTGACTTTATACAAGTTAATGCCTGGAATGGGATATTGTCAGGGTGACACAATGAGTAGCATTAATACTTTAGGGGCCATGATCCAAGGTTTTGGTCAGTGGGTGGAGTTTCTAGACCATGGTGCAAATATACTAAAGGGCGAGGTGGCTAACGCTAGAGACTTTTTACCAGCGTTGCCACCCGCAGGGACATCGCCGATTTACTAATGGGCGCAGGTGCCAATTCGCTAGCGAAAGAGACTGGCGCTAACGGTCATTCACACTCTATTGCCAGGCAACTTTTCACTCTGGCAAACGAAAGCTACTCCGCATATTCATTAAAATGCTGATTTTACTAAACGTTACCTCTTTTGTCGGAGTTGCCTTCGCCACCTCAGACCAGGCGAAGTGCTAAAAAGCAGCTAGATCTTCCTCAATCTTCTTTCACTTAAGGTGGTCATAGACGCAAAGATCCGCTCGTTTGGCGACATCGCCAAACGAGCCGATCTTTCCCCGATATGCCAACGGGCATGGATATATTGGGGGTAATCTGAACGTTCGGCCCTATGGCCGAACGATCAGATTACAACAAGAGTGCAATGGGCTCAGGCAGGATGGTTGGGACAAAATCAAACCTGTCCGATCGACCAAACGACCGATCTCCGCTGGACAAAAAATGTCGGTACTCTCCACACATGGTCCGAAAATCGTACTTGATTCGTACGATAGGATCTTTGCATTTATGGCCACCATTACATCATATCCTGTGAGCCGAAAATGCATCGAAGTCCAAAAAACGCTGGCGTCTGTTCCTTTTTTAGCCTGATTGCCTGCAAATGACCTAACTTTTTTTGGGTAACCGGTTTCCCCCATACATTTGCAAACATATGGAACATTAATTTTACAATGGGCTCATCTGTGGGGCATTATAATAACTCTATTGTCTTTATTAAGGTTCCCTGGACATGTGTTTTAAAAAGGTGTAATTTGTAAGTATTTGCACCATTTAACATAAAGACGTCCATGCAACTTTAAATTTCCCGCCCTATGAAAATTGGCCTTGAGCGCACGATCCCTAGCAAAGTTTCGCTAGGCAGAAATAAAAGCTAGCGCATCTTCACTATCAAATATTCGCATTGCCAAAGTAACACTAGTGAAAAGCCGCCAGCAATTGGTGCCCACAACGAAACTCCGCATTTAAGAGAATTAGCGCAGTCTGAGCCCATTTGCACCTGGCAAAGTGTCGCTGGAGACAATTCGCCCTTTAGTAAACCTGCCCCCATGTGTTGCTCTGGTTCCCTCCCACAGTAGAAAAACAAAAGAATAGTTTAGTTGGATCTGATACGGGTATGGGATCCATTATCCTGAAAGCTCCAAATTAAGGAAAGGCCACCTTCCATAGACTCCATTTTAATCTCTTATAATAATACAAACATTTAAAAATGATTTCCTTTTTTCTCTGTAATAATAATAATAAAGAAGATTGTACTTGATTCCAACTAAGACACGATTAATCGTTATTGGAAGCAAAAACAATTCTTTTGGGTTTAAATACTGTTTAAATGATTTTTCATACAATGAAGGTTGTACAAAACACTTGCACCTCTAGCATTGCATGCAAAGATAATTTATCTTGGATTATGAAAGAAATGGCGAGTTATTGGTAATAAACATGGCAATGAGTGCCGTTGTTCTGTAATCTGTAGCATTTTAATGAACGAGACCTACATTTTCGAAATTCAGTTCATGCTCTTTCCTCTCTGTGACACATGGGTGTGGGGAGGAAAGTGCTTGTGTTCTGGTATTTTCCTTGCCTGACTTTAATTAAAAGATCCATTTTATTCTCTGTATGGTATGGTTGATATTTTTAATTACATACAATTACTGCCTTTTGTGCTAATGTTCTTGACCTGCGTAGCTTTTTACATTGCTTCGCTGAAGGGCAGTTTGTGTAGACGCAGGTGTAGGAATTTCTCCGCTGCAGAACTATTGTGGGAAGCTGGATTACCATGTTCAGCCATGTCACACACTGTTAGCTTGGTATGATATCTAAGGTTCAAAAGTCAAGTTCATTATCTTTTCATACCTTGTGCCATTTGTTTGTAACTTCTTTTAACGAGACACTTTGTCATAAACAGAAACATTAAGGATCGAAAAATAGAAAAAGACAAGGAAAGAAAGAGAGAAGCAAGAAAATGAAGCCAGTCATTAAAAATGTGACGGTACATATTATATAGTACATGATGCTTCAAAGTAAGCCAAGTTGACTAGATTTCATATAATGTATATAATTATAATATTTATTATAATATAATAATAATAATAGTACTACTACTATCACTACTACTACAGGTATTGGACCTGTTTTCCAGAATACTCAGGACCTGGGGCTTTCCGGATAAGGGATCTTTCCATAATTTGGAACTTTATACCGTAAGTCTACTAGAAAATCATGTAAACATTAAATAAACCCATTAGGCTGGTTTTGCTTCCAATAAGGATTAATTATATCTTAGTTGGAATCAAGTACAAGGTACTGTTTTATTATTACACAGAAAAAGGTATCAGATGTCAAAACGCCCATGTAAATCTGCCCTTAGGGGCAAATTCATCAAGGGTCCAATATCGAGGGTTAATTAACCCTCGATATTCGACTGGGGAATGAAAATCCTTTGACTTCGAATATCGAAGTCGAAGGATTATGCGCAAATACTTTGAACGAACGATCGAAGAAATAATCGTTCGATCGAATGATTAAATCCTAGATTCGTAAGGATTTTAATCCAACGATCGAAGGATTATCCTTCGACCAAAAAAAGTTAGGCAAGCCTATGGGGACCTTCCCCATAGGCTAACATTGGGTTCGGTAGCTTTTAGGTGGCGAACTAGGGGGTCGAAGTTTTTTTTAAAGAGACAGTACTTCGACTATCGAATGGTTGAATAGTCGAACGATTTTTAGTTCGAAACGTTCGATTCTAAGTCGTAGTCGAAGGTCGAAGTAGCCCATTCGATGGTCGAAATAGCCAAAAAAACACTTCGAAATTCAAAGTTTTTTTACTTCGAATCCTTCACTAGAAGTTAATGAATTGGCCCCTTAGAGTAGCCAAATGACTAGAATGCTATGGGCAGTAAAATTGAGGCATATGCTATTAAGATAGCTAAAACCATAGGCAGGCCATAAATCTTTCTAGAAAAGGTGGCAATCCTAATGTAAAGTGGGACCTGACCTTTAACTGACTCTAGTTAAAACTGTCATTGGTTTAGTAATTAGACTGCTTCATTAATGGTTTGCTTTCACTTACTCTTATTTGAGTCCAACCTTCCCTAACCTTGATGGATCAGAGTTTGTTTTGTTTTGGAAATCCAGGAACAATTCACACTTCACTCAGCGCCCATTATTATTAATAACCAGAGATCAGTTTTCCATACAAACATCAAAGGCACATGCCGGTTCTCTGTTATTAAGCAATGACATTCCCATGTCTAAAAAACATTCAGTGAAAAAGTGATCACATCATTCCCAATCAAATTACTTTCACTGGAGACAAAGCAGCAGCTGCAGTTGGACTGGCAATATATTCTAGAACAGTAAGTTTGGATTATGTTTTATTGAAGAACTACAATGAAAGAACTAAGTGTGCTAAACAAATCCCGAGTTCCAACAGTACAATGTGTCTCTCTAAGATTTCCTAAGCAGGGATGTCATATGGCCTTAGGGCTCTCGTGTGAGTTTACTACAATGCTTTGTTTACCATAACAAGCAGAACTGTCCTAATTATTCAAGTGTTATCATGCAATATGCTGTAAACAAAAAGGAAAATGAATTGAAACCTACATTTAGTCTGCTGCAGATTTTTAATAAACAGACAAAGTAGCTTTATTTCTTTTGGATTCATAACAACAACAGGAAGGACAACATGGTTATTAAAATCAAAGGTACAACAAAGCCAAACAGTGCACAGATGTCTTATTTGGGAAATAACAGGCATCCTACCCTTGCAAACCCAGTGCTGTGTTGTGGGCCCTCACGCTTATAGCAATCATTAACAGAAAGGGATCATCATGAAGGTCACTCTTTTGTACTCATAGATGTTAATAAAAATATTATTTTTAAATATTCTTTTTAAATAGTTATTTAGTAATCGAGGTTAAAAAGACACAGCCGTCAAGTTTTGCCCAAGTAGATTCTAATTAACGTCTAGTTGATCTAGAGGTAGCTGAAAAAAAAGCCGAAGCCGTCACCAGTTTGACGAAATTCTTTCTGATTTTAAAATGACAACTGCATCATCCCTTCGGATAACATTGCAGTAAGGGGATTAAGGGCAAATTCCTTAACCTGTGAAAATTCGCCAGCGATGGCTTCGCACACACCGCTACACTTCGCCAGGCGAAAATTCACTCAGACAAAGCTAATTTACTGAAATGCGAAGTTGCGTCCAGGGCACTGAATGCTGGCGAATTTTTGCTAGCATTACGTCGGCATTTAAAGTGAAGATGCTGTAGCGTTCAATTATGCCTATCGCAACTGCGTTAGAGGTCTTCGCTCAGGCTAATTTGCATACGGCGGGAAATTATAAAGTTGAATGGATGTAGCAAATACATTACGTTACGCAAGTCCAGGGAACCTTAATAAAGACAATAGAGTTGTTATAATGCCCTACACATGAGCCCACTGTATAGTTTATGTTCCATATGTTAGAAAATGTAGGGGGGAACCCGGTTACCCAAAAAAATTTAAGGACTTTTGCAGGCTATCATTTTGAAAAAAAAAAAGATGCCAGCATTTTTTGGGACTTAGAAAATCTTTCCACCAAAAATTGAGGAAGATCTATACACTCCATTGCACTTCACCTGGTCTGAGCTGGTGGAGGCAAGTCTGGCGAAAGAGGTAACGCTCACTAAAATCCGTATCTTAGTGCATTTGCAGAGTTATATTCATTCACCAGAGCGAAAATTCGCTTGTAGATAAAATGCGAATGATCGCTAGCGTCTGTCTCTTTCGCTAGTGAAGTTACCATTGTGCCCATTAGTATATTAGTGAAGTGCCTGAATGATTGTCACTTTGCCCTTTAGCAAATCTGCCCTGTAGTATCATTAACCATTTATTTTCACCATTCCTAAAAAAAATCCAGCACTTTTTTGAAACTATCTATTGTATCTGCCAGTACTACTGATGTAGGGATAGTATTCCCCAAATTCACAGCTCTCACTCTTAAAATTCTTTGAACCATAAAATGTGTATAATCTCAAGACAGACTGTGTCCTCTGGAGAGCCCTACTAGTAAATATGGCATTGTACAGTTTATTGTATAGTCTTCTTTTATATATATATATATATCAATAGTGATCAAATTCTTCTCTTGAACACCTCTTCCCTGGTGTAATCAATCCCAAATTGGAGAGCCTTTCTTTGCAGCTAATATCTTCTATATCCTTTATCAACTTAGTCTGCTCTGATCTAGCACAATGCCATTAATGTATTAGAGTCTTAAACAGCACAGCATATTTTAGATAGGGTCTTAGTAGTGCTTTATAAAAGGAAAAAATACTTGCCTCTCCCATAAAATGTATACCCCTTAAAATACTGGACAATACCTTGCTGCCCCTTGTCATAACTGTCATTTCTGGCTACAACTAAGTTTGTACAGGTTTGGAGCCTGTTATGCAGAATTCTTGCATAGATAATGGATCTTTCCATAATTTGGATCTTCATACCTTAAGTTTACTAATAATTATTTTAGCATTAAATAAACCCAATAGGATTTTTGCCTCCAATAATGATTAATTATATCTTAGTTTGGATTAAGTACAAGGTAGTGTTTTAATATTTAGAAGCAAGCTTACACCTTGCACAATTATAACTGGATGTGCAACACAATAAAGGGCTCCAAATCCCAGAATCAATAAATAATGTTGAACTACATGTGCGCCTCCTGAAAAAAAGGTTCACCAAATCTTTCCGAATCTCTCCCACTCCCCACCAACTTGGTCTCTTTTAGATCACGTTGGGGTTCATTTTTAAAAACTGGGCAAATTTGAACCTGGGCAGTAACCCATAGCAACCAATCAGTGATTCCTTTTTTTCAGCCAGCTGTAGGTTGAACACTAAAAGCATCATCTGATTGGCTGCCATGGGTTACTGCCCAGGTGCAAATTTATAAATAACCCCCGTTTTGTCCCAGGATATCGATCCCCTTTCCCAACTCCAGCACTCCTTCGCAATCCTCAAAGACACAAAAGTAGAGACAAATTGTGCGCTACCGTGATGACAATGGTCAGGTCCCTGCTCAGGATCCTCCAGTTATAGATGCGGATAAAGCTCTTAGTCGCCAGGCACTCCTGCTCGTGGTTCAGTATGCTGCCTCCTTTTCCACTCGACCCCACTCGCTGCTTTACTTCCTGGATACTCTGTTACACTTAAGGGTCCCCAAAAGGGTCAGTTCATGAAGTTCTGACACTTTGGGCTGGAAATCGTTTCTAGCAAGGCACAGAAGAATTGATTTTGCTTTTATTACAACAAATATCCACACTTACATTTGAGATCAAAACTTTCGGCCTAACGCTTTTTGTGAGTTATTCACTTCCTCAGAGGCTCTTGTCTAGCTTACTAGATTGATCCAAAAAAAGACAGAATTTCCTAGTCCCGGAGCCAAGGAGAAAGCAAATAAACTTCCAAATTAATAATTGACCCTCCAAAGTACAATACATTCTGTACCCAAGAGCTGTCTATTTCATCAGTGGCCACTGCAAATACTGCAGTTAAAACCTGTCTAGGTCATGTAGAAGTCAATGGCAGAGGTCCTTTGAACCATTCGAAGATGTTTTTAGCCTTCACGATTTTCTGCTTTTTTCGCTGGTTTGCAAAAAAACTGTCCAAGCGTATGCAGATAAAAAAGTGCCCCTGCCAAGCTTAACTTGGAAGGAAGTTCTGGAGCTTCAACACATGAAGTCAGACCCACTTATTATCATGAGTCAAGACCTCAGGAGGAGACCAATGGCATTTTGAAAGTGCCAGCACTGCAGAGCTATGTACGATCTCTAGAGAGTCAGCCCCTTAAGTTAGCCAGGGTTAATCTGAGTGAGGACAGGCAGAATTACAGATTTTTGAAGGAAAGGTATTAAGCTTGTTCTTGCTATACAGGAAGAGATACAAGCAGAAGGGTACCTTGGGGAAGTGTTAGCTGTTAGATAACATAGGTACAATATTTGGAAGAGACCCATGTTGGGGATTAAGATATGATTTACCTATTTGGAATCATCCTGGGAACCAGTCTCTAAAAAGACTGTGTTAGCCAGTCAGCAAGCTTTTGCTTCACTGCAGTATGTAGTCAGCTTGGCCCAATGTTTCCACATATACAGGTATTGTGCTTGCACATTCTCTTTCTTATATAAAATGGGATGTTGTTTTTATTCCTGGTGGACCACCACAAAATATGCTCCCTAAAACCTGAGGTTTTCCCTTAGATTTCCCAGGTTTGGGAATACATCTGTTGCAACACCACTGTCAAAATTCTTACTAAATTTACAATTACAGTAAAGCAGTATAAGCAGAGAGGACTCAATTCATTGCAATATGTAATTATTGTGTGCCATGAGAATGGACTCTTCAGCAATTGAATTATGGCCCTGTTTTTTAATCATGGATGAACTCCCTTTGCTCAAGGAACAAGAGATTCAAACAGAAATCAGGGCAAAATACACCCTGTTGGTTTTCAGTGTATATTAACCAAATTTGTAAAAAGTTCCACCCTACCCATTGAAAAGGGGGCTGTAACTATTATAGAAACAAAATGTATTTCTCTGGACAGCCTTCGTACACTTTTGAGGTGCAAACCAAAGGTGTAAACTGTTCGAGGACTACTCAAAGTTTTAAAATCAATAAGATTAAAAAATAAATACAATCACATTTTTCAGTATAGCTTGCATTTTGAAAATTCATGCTAATAATTAAAAAAAAACAAGGAATAAGATTATAAACAGATATTTACTTAGATAGCTATACACTTCATAACTTATTACCATAGATGCTTCTTTTATTTTTCATTATAGGGTATGTTTAGTCTTTTGCCTTTCATCTCCTAAATGTCTTCTTGTTGACCCTTTTCCATGTTGTATTTACACAACCTCTTCGCTGATTAGCATTGATGCACTTTTAGCCCACTTCCAGATTGTTCCTTTTTGATGTTCTCTTCTACATTTATTTCTGAGGCTTTTCTATAGATCAGTTCTTAAATCCTCCACTCAATAAATTCTTTACCCCATTATACAAACCCCCTCTTCTACTTGTAATTGCTTTCTTCTGATATTTCCCTTTAATCCCACTACCCATTTCCATTTTCTCTTAATTTAATAGGAGGATCATATTCACCTATTTTATTATTGGATGTTTAAATTACTATTCTGTTTTTCATCTTTTTTTCCACTTTCATGTTTATTCACTTTTTGAAAACGGTACATCAGGCTACACAGAACAGTGATTTGCAGGGCTCTAGCATATTCAGTAAATTAAAAAAAATGCAGCAAATCCGAGTTATAAATAAATCTGTTGGGTAAAGCAGTAATGCCTTTCTAGAATGCTTCTTCCTTAGTATATGTACATAATTGCTGCTGGGTGGCACCATTGAACTTGCTGCAGGGCTGTAGGGTGTTTTTGCACTTCTTCATAAATGACTCCTTAAAAGCATTCTGTCGCGGGAAAACCTGCTTTTTAAAAACAAATCAGTTAATAGTGCTGATTCTGCATTGAAATCTGTGTTTCAAAAGAGCAAACAGATTTCTTTATATTTAAGTTTCAAATCTGACATGGGGCTAGACGTGTTGTTAGTTTTCCAGGTGCCCTTAGTCATGTGACTCTGATAAACTCCAGTCACTCTCTACTCTGCACTGCAATCAAATCAGCCCCTCCCTTTCCCCCTAGTAGCCTTTCAACAGAACAATGGGAACATACAAAATAACAGCTCCTTGGTAAATATGAGGATAGCATTCAATAGTAAAAATTCAAATACCACTGAGACCACTGAGTTACATTGAGTAGGAGGAGCAATAGCTTAAAAGCACAGAATCAGGCAAAATAACCGGAGATGGCTGTCTACACCCCAATATTACAACTGAAAAAATATATGCTTGGTTCAAGAATCACATTTATATGGTACAGTGAATTGTGCAATGTCAACAATGTAATTTAGAAATAAAAACTACACCATAAAAATCATGACAAAATCCCTTTAAATATATATTCATACTTCTGGTGTTACAGGCCCTTTAATTTTTATGCAAATATGACTCTAGCTCTCATCTATACATGTGAATTTAAAATGGCAAGGTTCAATATTTTTTTTTTTCCATCATAGATTTTTATGAAGTCATTTTGTCAAATAAAGAGTGGGTACAGGAAAATTCAATATTTCTACTTAACAGGCCACTAAAGCGTGTAACTATATCTTGAAAAACACAAACAATCATTGTACCTGGTTGTATGGAAGGTAGAATAATAGTAGTGTTTACTGTGAGGTGCAGAAACTGTCAACACGATTCTTCAATGTTCCTCTGGCACAAAATGTACTAAATATAATTTTCCTGTAATTTAGCTGTAATCACTTTTAGTTAATGCACACATTTAATGATTTATAGATGTTAACTTTCCAAGATTTATGGATTTCCTGGAAGCCAAATGCAGAATGTTACCAAGAATCCAGTCTATGTTCTAGCAAGCAGCAATGAGGTTCAAACAGCCATAATATAAAACAAGATAACGAGTAAGCAATAGTTACCCTATTTTAGCACTGTAATTAAAAAATGAAATCTATTAAAGTTGTCCTTATATTTAATGTGATGACATTTTATGTTCTTCATTATTTATTATGTGTGTGTGTTTGTTCTACAATATTCTGAAATTCATTAGGGTTTTATTTAGTTTTTGACTGTGCTTTAGTATTTATTTCAGATCTTAGATTTCTTTAGAGGGAAAGAAAATTTTCCATAGAACTTCCCCACTGTGCTCCATAAATATCAAAAGTAGTAAGACACAGCTTAATTACAGATGCAAGAGGATTCTGCAGTGAGAATTCTGATGACCAGTTCTAATTCAGTCTTGATATTGTTGTACACTTTAACTTTTTTGTTTTATAGATCCAATATGGAATTTTTGGAAATTGAGATGGCATCCATGCATAATAATATTAAATAACAATAATGAAATACAATATATACTTGTGTATAAGCCGAGTTTTTCAGCCCCCAAAATATGCTGAATAACTGTACCTCTGCTTATACTCGGGTCAAGCGCAAAAACAGTCACCGGCGTCTAAGAATAGTCACCAGCGCCTAAGAATAGTCGCCGGCGCCTAAGAATAGTCGCCGGCATCCAAGAATAGTCTCCAAGAATATTTCGCCGGCGTCCAAGAACGGTGGCCGGCATCCAAAAAGGAGAGGCTGGCACCTCCAATGGGAGCAGAAACCCTCAATTTTTTTATTGAAACTTACCAGAAGCTGCTGCATTTCTCACCCTAGGCTTATACTAGAGTCAATAAGCTTTCCCAGTTTTTGGAGGTAAAATTAGGTACATCGGCTTATACTCGGGACGCCTTATACTCGAGTATATATGGTATGAAAGCCTTGCATATTAAATATTTACTGGTTGACAGGGTCAGTGAACTTTACATTAAGGTACGTATTTTAATTAACAGACTAATAAAGTCCATCATACAAATTGATGATGAATATATAACCCCATTTCACATTTTGGGCAAAATGCACAATTAAATCAAATTAAAAATAAATATAAATAACTAATAGCACTGCAAATGTATTTAGTTTATTTCTGTCTTTAAGAGTTTACTAACAATCAAATTTCTGTTTTTTCCATGAATCTCTAAAAATTCATGGTTTTCCTAATTATTTTAAAAGCTCTAAATATTTGATATTTACTACCATGAAAAACTCTAATACAAAAACTCGCCAGGTAAAAGTTGTTGACTATAAAAGTCAATGGGAGCTTTGCTGAATGTATTGGACCATTTTTAATCAATTCGGATTTCAAAAGGTTTTCAGGGTTTCTTTTTACTAGGAGTTATCCGAAAAACTCGAGTTTTAGAGGTATTTGCATTTTTTATGATTGTTTGATGCTATTTTTCATTCCTGCTTTTTAAAATCGAATCTTGAAGTACATTTCATTACATTTGTGGTTTTAGAGAAAGTGAGTTTATTTGTGGTTTCAAAAACCTCTAAAACCACTAAAATGAGACTTGATAAATAGGCCTCCAAAAAGTTAATTTCAGGTAGAATTACCATTGAAGAATTCTGCCTTTAGAAAGAAAGATAGACTTTTTATAAATAATTATTGTAAGGCAGTGGAGCTGTCTTCTGAGGGGCCTGAAATTGGACTGAAGGTCCACATTTTGCGATTTCTATTAAGAATGCTTGTTATAAGGGCACAGTTTTCTGTTAATGTGAAGACAAAACCCCAAGCCATGAATTCTACAAAATGAATTAACATAAAGCATTGATTTCATGAATATGGAAAGATTATTAAAACCCACAATGTTACACATTTCATTTGTGTTAATAATATGCAAGCAGTTTACAAGAATGTGTAACACTACAGGACATTTAAAAATGAATAATTAGGATTAGATTTACATAACATAATAACCTCTTATGTTTATGGATTTAACTGTATTCAGCTGTTCTGCTATTATAAACATAAGAAGGCTAACAATAAAGTCAGATTGTAATTGACATCATTTGCAATGTTATTTAAGCAATGTAAGGAAACCCATTTACACATTTAGTTAGGGGAGTATTAATCATTAGCTTTACATGTAGACTGTCCTGGATTTACAAAGGATTTACAAAGTCCAGCCCTGGGGGTGGGGGCAGATAATTGTGGTGTTTTTTTACCAAAAATACAATAATTTGATTTGCATTGGGCTCATTGCTCATATGATATTTATTTAGCACTGGAGACTTCAGTGATTAAAACTATACTTGTTTTTCAGATGACTCTCCATAGTTGTGCATCTTTTTTTAAATTCTATTAAAATTAGAAAGTCTTCCAGAATAATTGTATTTGATTATTGTGAACCACAGACACTTGACTAACCAGAATGTACTGTATATTTACTACTGACTGGTGGGGCTGGTGGTAAGGGCCACTCTTACATTTCAGCAGGCAGTTGTTTTCTGCCAGAGGGAGTTTGTTAACAGTTGTGGCACAAAATATAATGGGCCAGGATTAGTGATGGGCGAATCTGGGCCATTTCACTTTGCCGAATAATTCACAGAAAAATTTGGGAAACGGCAAAAATTTGCGACGTCAATGGACGTCAAAATAATTTTGATGATCGTCAATTTTTGACGTAAGTGACAATTTTTATACACACAACTATTTTGTCCAAATGCATTCAAGTCAATGGGCGTCCGAATTATTTTGACAAGCGACAATTTTTATGCACGTGTCTATGGCGCACAGCAATTTTTTTTTGTTGTGGTGGATTTTTCACCAGAGAATCCATGCCTGCTGGATTTATTCGCTCATCACTAGCCAGGATTATAGATAGTAATAACATACTGGAGGAAATAACACAGTATTCAGAGGACTAATGTTATGTGGTTCCCCTTTCCCAGCAGAAAGGGTTCAGTATGGGGCACATTTACTAAGCCCGAGTGAAGGATTCGAAGTTAAAAAAACTTCGAACTTCTAAGTATTTTTTTGGGTACTTCGACCATCGAATAGGCTACTACGACCTTCGACTACGACTACGACTTCGACTTTGATTCGAACATTCGATAGTCGAAGTACTGTCTCTTTAAAAAAAACTTTGACTACATACTTCGGAAGTTTCCCCATCAGTTTTCTAAGGATTTTTTGATCGAAGGAAAATCCTTTGATCGATCGATTAAAATCCTTTGAATCGTTCGATTCAAAGGATTTCATTGTTTGATCCAACGATTTTTCCTTCGATCATTCGATCGTAGGATTTGCGGTAAATCCTTCGAATTTGATATTCGTCGGATTTTACTTCGAGGGCTGAATTTGAGAGTTTATTAACCCTCGATATTCGACCCTTAGTAAATGTGCCTCAATGAGTCAAAAGGCAGGAGAGGAGCAAGAAAGAATCAGGTGGCAGGAGGGGGCAGGTGGAGATCAATATGGGAATGAAGGGCTGAAAGGCATTAGTGAGGATCAGATGGCAAGTGAAAGAGGCTAATAGGTAAAGTGTAGATGAAAGGTGTGTGTCCATAAATGTATTAGATGGGAAAGAAAATTCAGGGTATTGATAATGTACAAGAGAGCTACGACATACCTCCCCCATGTTTTCCTTAGTTGATGTGAACAAAGCTTTCCTGCGCACATCGGCTATTGTATTGGATACAAACTTTGTTCCAGCTCCAGTGCTTACTTTAAATCTGAGGGCAATTTATTAAAATCTGGCAATGAAGCAGGGTGGTAATAATATGGAAAAATTAGAAAGTCCAATCTTTCCAATCAAGCCTAAATTAATAACCTCTGCACTGGTTTTCATACAATAATCCAATAAATTTGAGTTGTCGCAGAAACAATTTGATAAAGTCGAATTTTTGAAGCATTGATTAAAAAAAGTTGCATGATTTTGTCATAACATTTTTCAAACTGACATTTTCAAGAAAAATTATTGGTAAAATAATGGGATTTGGGTTTGGGAGTTTGGTCATTTTTTTTTATTAGCGTGAGTAAAAGTCAAGTTTTAGTAAATACCCCCCTTCAAGTCTTTTCCTCTGTCTTAATTAATTCTGGTGCCATCAGTTGAGATACTGATGTCTTCTTCCCAATATATCTTGGCCACCTGTTGACTGGTTAAAGGGCTATTTAAAATTATGGGGTAGGTCTGATTGGGGCACAGGGGATGGGCTTACCCATGCGTGGCTGATATAGTTAGGGGCCAGAAAAGCAAAATCACTGTAAGTAAGGCAATTTTCCCTTTTTCCTTCCATAGATGGTGCATTGTATGCATTGTCTACATGTTTCAGCACTGCTTGGGGGTGTTGTGTGATGTAATATAGATAATGATATATCATTCATTTGGCCATTCTGTGCTTGACTGCAAGTTTATTTCAAACTCATTAATAAGCATTTATACAAACTTTTTCCTTCTTTACATTTAAGCGTGAGTGTAGAATAACGAGGGATTCGTTTCATTTAGCCCAGAGCTATAAGAATAAGATGAAACAGCATCTTAAATTGGGAGCATTTCAAGAAATTGTCTTGTGAAGGTGAAGAATAATTGTAGCATACAGATGTTATTTTCTTTTCCTCTCCACTTCCACATACATGACAATGATCAATGCATCATAGTTAATTATATTCAAAAGAGATGCAGCCATTGTTATAAATACAGAACAGAAAGAAGAATTATTACATTTTCAAAAAATATCCCATCCATTTTAAATAACAATTATTTACAAAAACACAATCACAAAGAACAAATACACACACACATTAAGAGTATATATACATATTTTGATGGCTCAATAAAGAGTTTAATATAGCCTACAGTATAATATTTGTTTTTTGTTTCAAGAAAGAACAATCACAGCTACAAATTATTTTGACATCTTTTATAAATAACATAGAACAAATAATGAAATAAAAGTGCCGGGATCAAAATGTACTTTCATATTTCAATATATTTTACGCTTTCTATTCTATTATCGCAAGTAAAGCAGCTTCCTGTAAATATAGCCTTGGAAATATATCAATCAAGACAAATTTCAGGACTGACGTGAATGTTGTATTGCTTTCTGTAGCAGAAATCATTACAAAATCCTTTTTCTCTCTTTTTTATCATTCCTGTCAAATAGAACATTGAATTATACCTAATGTGATTTTTCTTTCCTGGATAACTCAGTGTCAGCACTCACTGGATTATTCACACCTCCCATTAGAAGGATACATTAACGCTATAAAAGAGCAACTTTACTCCCTTCTTGGGGTCTAAGGGACAGATTTCTCAAAATGCATATATGAGGTTTTTTTTTTGAGATTTAGTAAAAATGTTCAGCATCTACAGCTGGTGAATTCATGTAGAAGTCAATGTGGGTTGAATTTTCAAAAAATTATTTTTCAATGATGTTTTATTAGAGATTGATATGAAATTTGACAGACTCATAGACAATGATGGGTAAAATGTGTGAATCACTGTGACTGGCTTGTTTCATGTTTTTTTCTATTTTAAAAGTTTTTCATAAAAATTATACATTCATTTTTTGAGTTCTTTCGACTTAAAAAAAACTTGATGAATCTACCCTTAGCGAAAAGCTTCTAGAAAATTACTTTAAATTCTCAGATCTTTGTATCTCTCTGTGATGTAAAACAGACTTTAAGCACCAATGCTTGGTCTGCAATTCTTTCCACCTGGTGTTTCTATTTTTCTTGTATAATTCCTTGGATAATTTCTCTTGTATGCAAGTCCAAAAGGCTTGCTTTGGAATATTTCTGTATCATTTGTCATTCAAGGTGCCACATACTGTTATTTTGTGCAAAAATGCAAATTGTTTCCCCTTGAATCTATTTACTAACACAATAAAATAGTTATGTAGTTTTGTGGTGAAATTTCCATTTTTAATTTGTTTATGTTATTATTATTATTAGTAGTAGTAGTAGTAGTAGTAATAATAATAATTATTATTATTGTTAATATTGAATTCGAAGGATTTTAGCGCAAAACGTTCGATCGAATAAAGATCGTTTGATCGAACGATAAAATCCTTTGAATCGAACGTTTCGAACGATTTTAAGTGATCGATCGAACGATTTTTATTCGATCAAAAAAAACTTAGAAAAGTGCTGGGGAAGGTCCCCATAGGCTAACATTGCACCTCGGTAGGTTTAAAGTGGCGAAGTATGAATTCAAAGTGTTTTTTAAGGAGACAGTACTTTGATTAGCGAATGGTCGAATAGTCAAATGATTATTACTTCGAATCATTTGATTGAATTTGACCAATTCGATGGTTGAAGTACCCAAAAAAATAAATTAAATATTTTTCCATTCCATTCGAATTATTCACTCGAGCTTAGTAAATCTGCCCCTTTTTGTTGATTTTAAAATTGTGGGGAAAAAATTGAAGAAAATGTTAATAGACCTAAAAAACATATTACACCCTTACAAATTGATGGAATTAAAGGTTAATTACAAAACATACATATTTGCTGTACAAATGTTCAAATATTTGGTCACATACCCAAGCATTTGTACATCTAATTATAATGACATTGTTAATGAAGATGAAGTTATTCCAGAACCATAAATTGCAAGGTAAGGGATATTTGATTTAGTCAGCCTAAACTGAAAACCTAACACATGGAGAGAAAGCAGCAGTACAGGAGTACCCAACAGAGTTTTGAATAATGAGTATTCTGAATATAATTATGTGTGCAGATTATCTGTATCTGGGTATCTAGGTATGTGGGCTCCAATAAAGATTTGTTTGTGGGAACCTATACCTTTAAATGGTGCTACTAACTATTTTGTCTAACGATTTCCATTTGCATCCACACTGTCATACAGTAAACTTATTGATAAAACCTTCAGCCAAAAGGTCAGACTGTAGCTGAATTCCACAATAGTTGACTAATAATTTCATTTGTATGGTAAGTAGCCCTTTACAATACTTTACATTTTAAATTTTAAATAGTTTACTCCAAAATAATTTGTTCATTTTTTTTTTCATGTTTTTTAAATTTCCATTTTAAAATTCTTTTGTTTAATAAACAAATGAGGAGGGGGAAAGTAAATCCCCTTTTTAAAATACATATTTAAGAAAAATGTTATAATATATAAGGTATTATAAAAAAAAAACATCCTTTTAGGTGTGCTATTTAAAATCAAAAAGCTTTGTAAAGACGAGCAATTATAATTAATGGTTTAATATGTGCAGAATGTGTCCTCAGGATAATCTATGCATATTTATTAAACCTGATACATGGGTGCAGATAAAAAAAAAAGGTGGGCTAGAGATTTATCACCCAGAACATGGAAAAATGAAAAGAGAAAAACATGTTTTTGAAAACCAAAAATACTTAACTTATCTAAAGGAAATCAATTCTTGAAACTAATAGGGAGATATTTTGTTCCTTTGGATGCTAGATCACATAGGAGAAAAGCCAGATGTTTGGCCGACCAGTTCAAAAATTCTGCCTTTTAATGTTTAATGGGATTAATCAACAACATTGAGTTCCTTGTTATTCATTTTGGCTGCTGAAATACCTTAAAATAATTTCTCTGATGAAGTTTCTCATCATCACATTTTAAGTTGTCGAAATGTGCTATTATCCATTAAACACAAGGTGGTGCCAGACTACTTTTCTCAGAAATAGTATCACAATTTAACTTTTTCCAAAAGACACAAAGACACTCATAAACTTGAGATTTTTGATATTTTGAATGCAAGGAACAGGTCTGTTACAGTTTAGTATAAAGGCTAGAGAGTTTTATAGGCACACATCAAAATAAACCTTTTTTCCCATTAATCTATCGATTCTCTGGACACTTAAAAATCTGAAAAAAGTGACATTGTTTCTTAAAGACAACACTGACGCAATGTTGGGCACCATCATGTCATGAAACCAGAACTCTTATACCTTTACATGTAAAGATGAAATATTACAAATGAAAAGTGACGGTTAACTTAATTTCATTAATGTTTAGGTATTAGCAATTTTAAGAAATTTTTTAGTTGGTCTTTATTACCTGTTTTTGCATACTTTTTGAATGATTAGCCTTCGTGTTATACCAGCTGAAAAAGCTATTGTTTTGGGTCACTTACCAAAAACCAAGAGATATATGAACAGTGACCGTCCACTTTAACTGTCATATTGTCTTTTATTGTTTAATTTTTTATATTTTACCTTTTTTTTTTTTGGCCTCCTCTAATCCATCGCCCATTTTGACTTCTAAACTGAGTGGTTCCTATGGTAATTAAACTCTAGCAGATAGCTTCTAAATTCCAAGAACGGCAGAGCAGCGAATTGAAATAATAATAATAATAAAAGAATTAATATTGTCTACATTATAGTTAAATATTTAATTGGACTACACCTTTAATTTCCATTTCTTAATTTTTGCTGACAACCTTGCATCTGCTCATCTATTCAATGGGAGTTGCACTGACAACATTTTGAGGGCTAAGAAGCTATTTAACTTTATGTTAACGATCCTTCCCTGGGGCACTGCTGCCACAAGGAAAGTTGAAAAACTCGCCTCAGGTGGCTGTGCCCCGCAAGTTACAAGGGGTGGGAGAGAGATGTTCCTGGTAACTATTAGAGACCCAATTCTATTTCTTAAATCAGAATTTCCAAATGCACTAGCAATGTGACCTCCCAACCTGCTTTTGCTCTAAAGCCCCCATTTTGTTATACAGTATGTGGTTAGGGTTTCCTTAACTCAGACACACATATGCAAGCACTCTTTCTTAGCCATTTACCCATATTCCATAATATCGGAGAGGTCACCTGAAATTTGATCCTTTTAACAAATAAAAGCCATTGTCCATAGATCTTCTCCTAAATAGCCTTTACTCAGGTCCCTTCCAGCCACTGCGCTGGACTCCACTAAGGGTAGACAGCCCCATAGCTGGAACCAGTGCATTTAGCTTGTTTTCACTTTCATATTCTGATAAATTCAATAAAGTATGCATCTTCTGGTCAGCTCTAACCTCCAACCCTCCAGTCTCTTTTCCCTATCCTCTTTACTTCCCCTCATCTCAGTCAAGCAAGCACTCATTTCTCCTCAATAAGCCTTGCTTTGAGCCTTACTTTCATTTAATTACTGATTAAATCTTACATTACATGCCTCCATCATCCTAGCATTATCACTGCTGCAATGTATCTCTTTTCTGGATTCCACTTATTTTCTTTATTTGCTTCTGGCTAAATGTTGATTCTAGACTGACCCATCTAACAAATTTATTACATCACATCTTCTATGAAAATACTATGAAAGACATTTTTTACTTTTTCCCCTTTTATATGGTACAATTCATGGCCCTCAAAAATCATCAAATTTTTAGTTGTGCCAGTGCACAGTATATATAATAACTTTTTTTAATTGCAAAATTTGTCACTTTCAAGTTGATCTTGTTGAAAAAGTGTTCTACACCCAAAACATGTTGTGGCAGATTTATCAAAAGGTCAAGGTGAATTTTCAAATTGAAAAAATTAAAATTTTGAGCTATTTTTGTGTACTTCGACTAGGGAATAGTCCAAATTTGCAAAAAATTTGAAAATTCAAATATTAAAATGTATCATGTACTGTCTCTTTAAAAATTTGACTTTGACCATTCACCATCTAAAACCTGCCGAATTGCTGTTTTAGCCTATGGGGGACCTCCTAGAACCTATTTGGAGTCAATTGGTGGACTTTGAAAAATCAAAGGTTTTTTTGGTATCTAATTCGATCGAATGCGCTATTAATTCGATTTGTACGATTATAATTCGGCTGAATATGGCCCTGTTCGATCGAAAATGGACCTATTTGGGCAAAAAAAATTTGACTTAATTTCGGTTGGTCTTTTTGAAATGGAATTTTGAAGTTTTTCAAATTCGACCCTTGATAAATAAAAGCACTTTGCAGTAAATTGCTGCTTGAGCTTGGTCCTTCCTTAAGAATGTTGTAGTTGATCTTGAGAATGTATAATGAAGAATATTACACTGAAAATGTGTTTTTTTGTTTTTATTAATGCATTTTTTCCTTTTAAAACTTTTATTAAATTTCCCCTACAAAAGTTAAGAAGACTAAAATGACCATGTAATATCAGTTTTTTTACACTTTCATTATAAAGTTTTGATTGTTGAAAAAGCCCATGTGAATCTCTGATAATTTCAACTAAGAATCCAAACCAATAAACCTTTTCTAAATTTACATAATATTCTCAGAGACACATAATATCTTTGTGCTAATGTATATTGGAACTGTCAAAAGGTTAACTGTATGCTATTATTTCCAAAATCTGGGAACATTTCCAAATTGCATTGTTGTGTCAGTATTCATATAATTTGCCTCTTGCTAATTGTCAGCGGCATAGGCAATTACATGTAACAATGAGAGAAATAAGGCACTATATTAAACAATGCCATCTGCAATACAGAGCGACAATCATTATCACAGCAGTGTAACATTTCACCTTACATAACTGAACATTTAATATGTGTTTTTGCAGAAGGCCACAAGGTTTTATACAGAAGCAGAAATGAAATAAAAGAAAAATACTAGATATTGCTTATGCCTACCATCACTTCACTTTAGAACCCCTCTCTCTCTTTGTGAATAAGATTTTCTTCCATTGGCTCAAATGTCTCAATCCTCTATTAATCTTCCTCAACAATACTCCTTTTCTTGTCTAAATAAACAAAAATCTGCCATACACTTTCTAATGGTTCTACAGATAAAGTTCTTTCTGTTAAACTTCCTTAAATACAACTTCTCTAGACATCCAGAACTTCAGCACTCCTGCACACAAAGCTCATGGCTCCCAAACCTCTGCTTCCGGCACAGAAAGCTCAGTGTCGGACTGGCCCAGGGATACCAGGAAAACTCCCGGTGGGCCCAGGTGTCAGTGGGCCCTCCTGCTTCAAAACATTTGGCCTATTTCATGGCCATTACCTATTTCTATAAGAACAAAGAGACTAAATAGATTGAATAATAGATTGTAGCATGTAAAGAAAAGAGACTAGCAGAGAATAGAGATTACGTGAGAAGAGGAATTATAATAGTACTGAGAGTGGGCCCCTGATCTAAGGTTTTTTGGAACACCCCTGGTCTAAGATATTTGGGTGGGCCCCTGGTGTCCCAGTCCGACACTTACAAAGCTCATGCCCCCCAAACCAAACACCATTGTCCCTAAAGTAAAACTGCCACTCCTATTTACTATAATGTACTTTTCATTGACAATGATATGGGGGGAAACTACCCTTTTTCAAGCAAAGCATTTAGCTTCCATGGGCAGACCAGAGAATATATAATACATGTGATTTTTAAACTAGACTCTGTAGGCTTGACAGAGTCCACATTTAGCAAATTTATAAGGGTTGAATAGGTCACGCTTTTTGCACCATGTTAGCCCGTTGAGAAAGTTATAGGGAAGAACTTTTGATATGAAGCATAACAAAAGTGGTGTAAAGGTGATACCTTTATTGGCTAACTAAGATGATAATTACAGCAAGCTTTCAGAACATTGCAGTTTCTTCAAAGCTGATTACCATCTTATCAGCTTTGAAGGAACTGCAATGTTCTGAAAGCTTGCTGTGATTATCATCTTTGTTATGCTTCCTATCAAAAGTTCTTCCCTATAAGGGTTGAATACTAAATTAGAATTTTCGAAATTCACACATTCTAATTTTAATCCCCCTATTCGAATGTAAATTTGATGTGATTTATCACACCTTGACCAAGAAAACAATCCTAATTCGAATATTCGCCACCTAAAACCTGCACACATTCGAGTTTTGTTTGGGAGAAAAACAAATCAAATACAAATCGAATACAATTCAAATTTTCGGGTTGGAACCATTCAATCAAATATTAGACATTCTAATTCTTTCTTAAATAACCTCCCAGTTGAATTGTGAGTATTTTTAAATTAAAAAAATTCACATCAATTCGAAATTCGATCTTTGATAAATGGGCCTCCCTGGATGCACCTTAATGAAACCCTGCTACCCCACCACTCAAAGTGAAGAACACAGACAAAGCAAACAGCATTTTTTTTGGGGGGGGATCAGAGAACCTGACAACTAAACCTACATCACATGCACATGCATAATGAGCAAGCTAGACACTGATGTTGCCACAACATGGCTGCTCACGCCAGGGGCTCTAGAGCACTTGCAAGGGGCATTTTCCTACTATTGACCCCCCAGAGTATGGGCTTAACGGCCCACACCCCATTGTGGATAGGTGTACTTTAATGATAACCCAGATAAGTTAGAAAGTAAAACATTCATATTTCCAGTTCACACCTATAATTGTACAACACAAAAATTGTGGAATTATAATTCTGTATTTATTTTCTACAGAACCTTGGATGTATGGCAGAATGGACAGATGAATAGTAGATGAAATATTTCAAAAGTTAATTTATTTTCTATAACACGTGTATGATTATCAGTCAAAACACTTTTATTTTGAAGACCGTAAATGATTTAATGCTAAAACCACACACACAAACGCACACATACAAAAGATATGAACAGCAATACCTTTACCAAGAAGGTTAAAGCCATAGCTGAAAGATTAACACGAATATAGTCACCATGGCAGAGTACAGAATGTTGTTGTTTGCGTATTCTGATTGTAAGTCTGAATTTTATGTGAAATATGCTTGAATAGTGTTTCCAAATATGGCAGAATGTTCTCCACTCTACACAGCCTCTAAAACCATCACCGCTCACCTCTTGAAAGAATTCTTGTTTACGCAAAGGGACGATATACGACACATGGATTTTTTCTCCTGTCTGCTCCACTGAAAATATATTGGAAGATGTTTTATTGCTGTTTAGTAAGATCACGTTCCACTAATAACATTTACGTATTGGTGTATCATATTCTTCCATTATTTGAGTTTTTGGTGTAATTTATACATCGTTGTGGCCTATAAACTGATCATAGAATGGTAGGCAAGAGGTTAATTCAGATGGATAGATCTTTGCAAATGTAATTTTCTTTTCAGATTACCTTGGGGATTTATGAACCAGTGTTTACACACACACAGTAGAGGTTAATGTCAATCTTATAACCCTGTGACTTTATATCCAAGAAGCAGCCATTGGCGTTTTGTTGATGAATTATCTGTTTTCTCCAACCTGATGGACTTAATTGGTATAGACCTTTGAAAATTGACGTTTGTATGTCGCAGGCATCTGTGGGTTTGTCAGCATGCCTCCAGAAAAGGGTTACATGAGTCATAATAATGGCTCTCATTTATCCACAAAGAAAACAAAACAATTCTCCAAAATCGACCTTAAATAAAATTGTGTTTTTTGTTGACTTTAGAGTAGGTTTTGGATATTTTAATATTTTGTTTTAATTAAGAAAAAAATGTAGTACCTTCAAGAAAATCACTGGATGTTTATTCAATCATTTAGATGATTGCAACATTTGCCTGCCAATCCATCAAAGTAGTTTGTATCAACAACATTTTTTTTTCTTTTTTTTCCTAAACAGCAGAAAAATAAATATGAAATGAAATATGAAATGAATGCAGAATGAACTATATTTACATTTTTTTTTAATTAGTGACACTTTTCAGAACATCAGAATAACTTGATAGGCAGATGTCTGTAAGCTTATAAGCTTAACCTAACTTTGGGAACTGAATATTCAGTTTCAGAATGTAGCAGTTTAATGAAATACTGTAATAAACAAGGGAAAGTTGTGCTCACCGCTAATTCTTAAACCATTAGACGGGGGATGCAATAAGGCTGTGACCACAAAATTCATATAGACAAATACAAGAGTCCTCTGCACTCAACCCATTATCAATATATTTAAGACATTCAGGGGCACATTTACTTAGCTCGAGTGAAGGAATAGAAGAAAAAATACTTCGAATTTCGAATGTTTTTTTTTGCTACTTCGACCATCGAATTGGCTACTTCGACCTTCGAATCGAACGATTCGAACTAAAAATCGTTTGACTATTCGACCATTCGATTTTTGTAGGAAATACGGTAAATCCTTCGACTTCAATATTCGAAGTCGAAGGATTTTACTTCAACGGTCGAATATCGAGGGTTAATTATCCCTCAATATTCGACCCTAAGTAAATGTGCCCCTCATGGTTTGTTATAGTTTATACAGGAGCAGTGACCAGCTCCATGTTGTAGCTCCCACCCTTTCTAGCTATAGTCAGGTGATCCTAGTGGTGGCCAATAAAAGGGCAGCCATTTTTGGGAGTTTTTAACGTTGAAAGCAGCAAGTAAGTTGCAGTCCCTATGTAAAATGTATAATCAAGCAATTGAATTCTTAATGAACCAAATGAAAATTGAGCGTAGGACTGGCCAGATATGGGATGACGTAGTTGGCAGCTTAAATATATTGCAATATATGGACAAACAATCCCTGTTTTGTATGCACAAAATGTCTCAATGTCTTAAATATGTTGATAATAGTTTTAGAGTGCAGAGGACCTCTTGTATTCGTCTAATGAAATACTGTCCCTGAATTAAATTTTAATTCTGAATACTCAGTTCAAAGAACTGAGATTTGTATTTCATTCCATTTCAAATATCAAATAATATAATTGATATCAAATGTTTTTTCCATTCATTCTCCCCTTTGCTTCAGAAGTTGTGAGACTATTGGCACATTAGTACATATCTGGTGGGACTGCCCCATCACCCAGGCACATTGGAAGCGGTTAATCATTACTCATTGCTCCAACATGTTTTTTCCATTATTTTCCTTCTCAGTCCTTGGGAACTGCTTCTTAATCTCCACAGAAAAAAATCTGACAAAACATATATTATCTGCTGCTAAATGGACCCTGGCTTTTAGTTGGTTATCCTAAGACATTGCTTGGCAACAAGCCAAAAATCTATGTGATGTACAATTTGGAACAGCTTTCTGACTTTTTTAGAGGGCACCTTGGACTTTTGTTTATAGAATTTAGCTACTATGGACAACATATGTTACTACTAAACCACTTTACTTTGAATAATTACAGTATGCTAGTTAGATCGTATGAAGATGTGAAGTGAGCAAAGTGCTTCTTATATTCTTTTCTTTTTACTACATTTTCTAACTGTAATACTTTTTCTGAAATTGATACTCAGGTTAGCACTTAGTTGCTTATGTTTAATGTAATCTGGTTTTTGTTTGATTTTCCACAACTGGTGGAGGTGTGCAGTCTATTTAAAATATTGACAATGTGCAAAAAAGGTCAAATTAAGAGGCAGATTAACCAAGGGTCAAAGTGAATTTTCGAAGTTAAAAACTTTGAATTTCAAACTATTTTTTGGGTATTTCGACCATCGAATAGGCCTAAATTCGACTTCGATTCGAAGTAAAAAAGTTTGACTTCGAAAATCGAAGTTCTGTCTCTTTAAAAAAGTTAGACTTCGACACTTCGCCATCTTAAACCTGCCGAATTGCTATTTTAGCCTATGGGGACCTTCTAGAACCTTTAGCCAACATTTGGCTAAGTTTTTAGAAGTCAAAGTAAAAACGTTCGATCGATCGATAAAATCATTCGAATCGTTTGATTCAAAGGATTTTATTGTATGATAGAATGATTTGACTTAGACTGAAAACGGCCAAATTCGATAAAAAAAAATTCGACATTCGAAGTCAAAGTAATCCAATTCAATGGTCGAATTTTGAAATATTTTCCACTTCAAAATTCAACCCTTGAAGGAGAAGAAAGGCTAAAATTAAGTAAGCTTTATCAGAAAGGTCTATATAAATAAACCAGTAAACCCTCAAAGTAATGCTGCTCTGAGTCCTCTGTCAAAAGAAACACAGCATTTCTTTCCTTCAATTGTGTACACATGGGCTTCTGTATCAGACTTCCTGTTTTCAGCATAAACTTCCAGGGCAGGGCTTGAGCATGCTCAGTTTGCTCCTCTCCCCCTCCCTCATCCCATCCCTGCTGTTATCTGAGCTCAGAGCTGTATGTGAGCAGGGAGAGACTCAGGCAGGAAGTGATGTCACACCAGCTTAGATGGCAGCTTCTATCCTAAACAAACAGTCAGTGTCTAGAGCTGTTTACTGGGGTATGGTAAAGTATTCTGCAGAATAAATATAGTGTTCTAGCTTGCACTATTGTGGCTAATCTGTTGGCAATAAACTGTCTTGGAGCTTTCCTTCTCCTTAAATAAATCTGCCCCTAAATGTGACAACATCACAAAAGTAAGAGCTTATGGTCTACACCACAGAATATCTGATTTTAGGGAAAAAAAACGAGGTGTAAGGATTAATGTTTCCTGTCTGAAAAGAAAGAAAACTGAGTAGTTTTATTAGAAATTCAGATCAAAGCTGTAATATAAATGAATTGAGATATACAAAAATTCTGAATCTGCAATAACATTTTCTAGAAGCTCTCAGCACTGAAGAACAATTGTTTGAGGGCAATAACCATATCTCAATTTTATTAATTAATGGTAAAACCTTATAAGAACAATAAATACCCAGAAGAATAGGTGGCTCTATGGTTGGATAACAACAATAATAATACAATATCCTTGACACATCTGCTCGAAGTCAAGAACAAAGAAGAAGATTGAAACCTGCAGCAGCTGAAATGCAGAAGTTAACTTGATGTATTGATGCAGTAAAACATGGCAAAGGGAATTTTAGCATCCATCCCTGCTTTATTTGGGAAAATGAAAGCATTTAGTATCTACAGTATATTGGCTCGAAATTCAACTGTAAATTCACATTACAAAGAGCACACTTTTGCTAAAAATGGTTTCAAAGTGTAGTTGTATTGTGGATATTTGGAATGAACAAAGAAAAGTATTACTAGCCAGTTAAAAGTGGTATTAGCCACTGTATTAAAATATCTAACATTAAGGGGCAGATTTATCAAGGGTCAAAGTGAAAATTCTAATTTTCGTATTCAAATTTTTTCAAAGTTTTTTATGGCCAAAACTGTTAGATTAGACTAGGGAATTGTTAAAATTTGATTCAAGTGTTTTTTTTTGACTATTCGCCACCTTAAACCTGCCAAATTGCTGTTTTAGCCTATGGGGGATGTCCTGGCATCAATTTGGAGTTGTTTGCTGCCTTCCTGAAAATTTAGTTTCGGAGGAAAAACTCGAATCGAATTTGATTCGAGTTTGTGGGTTGATTCTATTCACCCGAGTACAAAAAAATAGATTTTTTAATAATATTGCAATTGGTCGAATTTCGAGTTCATGGGAGTTTAAAACAACTCCCATGAACTCGAAATTCGACCCTTGATAAACCTGCCCCTAATTATGTCTGAAGGTCAAATATAATTGTATTAACCTATATCATGTTGCAATTCCTAAGCTCCATAAATTAGACATGTGAGAAATCTATCTGTTCTGATTTTAATGGGTAACAGTATTATTGTAATACTCTGGGGGAATGGTAGTTGTTACTATCTCTGGCCATGGTAATAACACACATTGCCCTTTGTTATGCAAATCTACATCTGGGATTATAAATAAACTGTCTACTCATACATGCCAAAGAAAACCTCCAGTGTATAATTATATTCAAAACTGCATTCAAGCAAATTGTTGTATTAAAATACTGTATGTTTGCACATATTATTTTATAAACGTTCAGGTTTTAAATTAGAGGACATACATAGTTCAGCGATATCAAGAATCAGTTACATTAGGGCAGAGGTTTTGAGATTTTTGCTTCAAGTATGACTGCAATGCCTAGCAACCTGAAAGTTCTTGAGACTTTACTTTTATTGTTAATTTTATATTTATTACTGATCTTTTTTAATATTATATTATTGTGTGGGCAGTGTCTTTTTTTACCCTTTGTTGAGTGCTGATATTACCCTGGAATCCGCACACCCACAATGATATTCAACTTATATATTCATAGTAATGCAAAACAAACATAATTGAAAGCACTTGCCATTAATGAATTAAAATATGTTACAACACAGTGCCGTGGAAATCCATTTGTGCTGAATTTCCATTTATGATTTTTTTTTTCTATAATGTTTTTTTCGATCTAGGTTATTACAACATGACATTTCCGTTTTGCAAATGATGGTATAATGTATACATAATATATGCATTTGAAAGAACGATAGGAAGACGTGCACAGTAAAAGGTCATCGATCGCGAAACACAGTCGACAAAAATGATTACAAAAGGTAAAAGTCTTTATTGTATGAAAAGATGTGAAACACGAAAATGAAGTGAACAAGAACATTTCTGTGAAAAGGAAAAGTTTTCCTATTTATTGAGTGTTTAACAAAGCAGCATAAAGATCTTTTAACAGCTGTACTGCACCCTGTTGTAGCGTTATCACCAGGGGAAAACACACTTATTCACACTGTAAGACAAAGTACATGTGACTGGTTCAGCCTCCTTATACAGGCTGCCGTTGCAAGAAATATTATACTGATTAAAATATATGCTTTAAACTCCTTGAACCTCAATGAGCATTACACTGACATATATTTTGCAATAAAACTAGCTAACAGACTGATAGAAACAAGGCTATTCAACATATGCAAAGCAAGCAATACCATAGTATAAAAAACACAGTTCCATCAGCAATGTACCTGCATAATAATCTTGTAAAATAATGAGATGAAAGCTTACTTTTTATGTGTATTAAAGATAATGTTATGATTCTTGGTTGTTAAATTATTCTTTACCAGCTAAAAGGACTTTTTGAGCATGGCTGTAAAACTATTTGGCAGGTAACAAGGTGTAAACGCTATAGGTTTCATTATATTTTACAAAATGCTTTGGGGTTTTTTTGCAAATGCACAAGCAAAACAACCATATTAGTGTTCATGGTATTTTCAACCCCATAGTCTTCACGAGGAGAACGACAGTGTTTAAAATGGCCGCACAACAGTGATCAAAATGCAGTGATCATAAAGTCTAGAACCTCTAAGTATTACTTGAAATTTGCAAGTCCTTGAGGGTTATTTATCAAGGTGCGAATTTATCTCAATATCGGCTGCTACAAACTCCGATCTAAGCCGCTCGGGTTTTTAACGCTTATTTATTATTACATTTTCCTGAAAATTACCTTTGCAGGAAAAGCTCAGATTTTCACGATTTTTTAGTGAATTTTCCCCAAAAACTCCAAATTTTTCTGAGTTTTCCCCTGAAAGCTCCAAAAACATCATGAAATTGCCCGAAACCCCCAACACAACCAAAATTCAATGGGACTGTTCCCAATGACTTTTATGCAACCTCAACAGGTTTAAGATGCCGTGCTTTTTAGCCCTCGGGGTTTAATAAATTCCAAAAAATTCGTGTTTTTTTAAAAGCCTATTATAACACAAAAAATCACAAATATTTCAGATTTCAGGGTTTTTCAGGTATTCAGAGTTTAGTAAATAACCCCCTACATGTGTCTTTGGCAGCACCTTTCCCATACTTTCTGATTTCTGGTGGGCAAAGACATTATCATTGTTGCAGTTCTCCCCAAAAAGAATGTGATTAATACATCTGATGGACCATTGCTCTTTGTGATGGACCATTGCTCTTACCATTATGGCCCAAAAATGTCTCAAGGGAATGGCTTTTTCATATCTAGGAAGGTTGTGTATTTATTACATGGAGATAGATGTCACTTACAATAGTTTCAATTATTATGTACACTATCACTCAAATCACTGTAAAATTATTTAAAGAAATACTTTGCAGCCTTGAAGGGCTTTTCCCCTGCTTAGTGCATACAGGGGTTTATAAAGGGACATTTTCAAATGAGTAACGTGATTCTATACTGCAGGTAGCAGTATTTCTGTTTTAATGAATACATCTATCATTTCCAAGCTATTCCTCTTTTCCATCTCTGTTGAACAAATCTAATTCACAGAACTCGCACACTGACACACGTTCATGCACTAAATGCTGCAAACAATATATAAAGATAGAACACACAACAACTTATTGCATTGCATTAAATATTTTATCTTATTAAGGGCCTAAAGGTATTTTTTTAATCATATGCAAATAATGCAAATAGTAAATAAAATGTGACGTTTACATAAATTAGATAAGAAAATATCTAGTGTAATTATCATGCACTTTACTACTTTATTTTATCTTGTGGGTGCAGAGAGAAAATGGCAGTTTTTAATGTACAGCAAAGAGAAAAGACTCAAGTGGAAAATAAAGGTTTGTGACAGAAATGTCAATACATTTTTATAATATGTGTATACACACCATAGAAAATATATAACATTCTACTCAATACACATATCTCAGAACCTTGTATTTAAAAGCAGCTTACATCGCCTTAAATACTTAGGGGCTGATTTATTAAGCCACAACTTTTTCACATTGGGATTTTCGATGCCAAAAATCCAATAAAGTTGTGGGGGAAAAAGTTGCAATTCATTATGTGACAAAAGTGCAAAAATTCCAAATCTGAAAATACTCCAGCTAAAACCTGTCAAATTATGTAGAAGTCAATGGTAGATAGCTCTTTTACAACTGGAAGATCTATCTTTTATTCGTGCTTTTAGAAGTTTTCGGGGGGTTTGGACGCTGGCTTTTGAGCAATATGAAAAGGTTGTAGTGATTGTATGACAACATGAAAAAGTTGAAATTTTCGTGACTTTTCTTTTCTTGTACTTTTTCAGTTTGTATCCTATTCTGCATGGCTAACCAATAATAACCAAGAGTAATGATTTGTAAATCAACTACTCTATCTCTATGTATCTGTTTTAGAGACTACAGTATTCCTAGCATTTTCAGTAGAACATTTTCTAAGTTCAGCAAAAACTATTATGACATCATATTATTGTAATTTTTTGTATGATTTATAGAAAAAAGCTTATGGATACTATGAAGGATTGAATTTACAAACTCATTTGACTGGTCATGACCTCCTGTTGAATCACACCCTCATTATAGCTAGATTGTGCCTCTTGTCCTGTTGGACTTCACCCCCTCTTTAATAACTATACATAAGAAAGCTGTTGGAGATTATAAGGATGTTGGTGGTCAACCAGGACAATAGACAATGAAAGCTCAGGAAAGGCAAACAAGTAGAACCTTAATAAAAACTGGAAGGAATGGAGGTAACAGAAGAATAATTACACCTTCATCCTCATAGTTTTAATAGAAAAATAGAGAGTTAAAATGAGAAAAATGAAGGTATAGTGGCAATTAAATATTACCCTGGGATTTTTTTTTAATACATCATAATATCTTTTTAAAATGTTACTGTAAATCAGATTAAATAAGGAATGAAAATATATTACACACGCTTCTATATTTAAATATTTATTTCAACCTGATGCAATCTACTTCTTCAGTAACAGGCACCCCACTGGTTTTTAGATCTAATTCAGCGCTGCCTTTACTTCCACTGTATGTGGACCGCCACCTCAAAAGCATAATCTTCTTGAAGTATTTCATGGTATTATTTTTAACTGTCACAAAACACATGGTGTTGATCATGCTGTTGCTCATTGCAATGCACTCCACGATGTAGAAGGCGGAAAGGTAATGCTTCTCTTTGACAAAAATTGTTGGAAAAAAATCCCGAACAATGGCAAATCCATAAAAAGGAGCCCAGCAAAGAACATAAGCTGTGAGGATGCACATCAACACCAACACTGTCTTTCTACGGCAGCGCAGTCGTTTCCGGATTTGCTCAGTCTGAAAACCAGGTACAGTCTTGAACCAAAGTTCTCTGGAGATCCTGGCGTAGCATAATGTCATCGTTAGGACCGGGCCGACAAATTCAATGGCAAAAATAAACAGAAAATAGGATTTATAATAAATCTGTTGGTCGACTGGCCAAATCTGTCCGCAGAAAATCTTTTCTTGGCTTTTTACCATGAAGAGCACCGATTCTGTTGCAAAGTAAGCTGAGGGTATGGCAATGAGCAAGGAGACAATCCAAACAGACCCAATTAGGAATGAAGCAGTTTGATAATTCATTCGAGGCTTTAAGGGATGAACAATTGCCAAATACCTGAAAAATATTAAACCCAGCATTAAAACTGCTGAAATTGTTCAGTGCATTAAAGGAAACCTCATTAAAATTAACCACAGTATTAAAAATACATCATTAAATTACCAATAGTTGGAGTTGGAGTCTTTTAACTGTCAAACTAGATATATGTATAGGTATGTGAAGTACAATTAAGCAAGCATCTGTATTTAATGACTGGTTTTAATATTAATCACAGTGAAATATTAAATATGGGCAACACAAAGGCAGAGAATGGTTGGTATTGCTGGAATGTACTGCTTGGGTCCTAAGTTCAATTACAGCCATCCGCAATATATTTGTATGTTATCTTTGAATAAAGAGTTTTTTGTTTTTACTTCTCTTTAATCCTTTGAGTGCCTGAATGGCCATGTTTTGCAGTTTTATAAATTACCGCTCCCTATGCAAGGGGTTTGTTGCTGGTGCATCTGGACCACCATTTTGACTTGGTGAGTGCATTTATGTTCTAGTCTTACTGTATGTGCCCCTTTTTTCATTGGGTACAGTTTGAAGAATGAACCACAGACAACTACTCTTTGTTCATGACCTTTCAGCCATTTCTCTATCCATGTAAAAATAGCTCCAGTGCCGCCAAAAGGCCATAGTTTAGAAATCAAATGTATTATGGAATTGTATTAAAAACCTTTTCAAAATCCAGGAAGACAACTCTTGATGATAACAATGAATAATGACAATCTCCAGGACATAAATGTCAATGTGAATTTTCAACAGACCTTCAAATACAGTAGCTTCCTGATAGGTCTGTATAACTATGTGTACACACTTTTGTCTTCTTTCATCTCAAATGTACCTATGTGTTTTCTTTAATCCACTAATTTGTAAGTAAGTGTTTCCCCACCCCAAAACAACAACAAAAAAAAAGCCTGTTTGAAAGCAAGAAAAAGCAATCATTTGAGAGTTTGTATAGTTCTAAATTGCAAACATTCTTTCTGTATTCTTCTTTTATAGTAGGTTTCAGATGATATCCAACGACAATTTTTTTCACCAGTCTTTTCAAAAGATTGTATATTTTTAAATATTTACTGTCCAACTATGTGACTTCAAAAGCCTTATTTCAGCAAAACCATTTGCAAATGATTATTCAGGGCCATTAATTCAAGCTCAAAGTAATTTACATTCTTGACTTTTGGTCTTCACTTTAATGTATTCTATACCCCTCCAACACTACATCCCAATATTTTGCTATTTTGCTCATTTGTATACCTTCTATAGTATTTCTAATTTCTCATTCTTGTGTCTAATAAATAATCTCCACTACCATTCTAACCATTCTACTCGGCACAAAACAGTTGCACTTGAGATGAGCTCCTGATGAGCTATCTATGGATCAGCCATCCTGCCATTCTGTCCCTATTTCCTTTGTATCTATTATAGGCCCATTCATTTTTCAAACCCATGAGCTCCTACTCATGACTCATTTTATGGACCCCTGCCAGTACCTGATCAGCAAAGGGTAGTCTACCTTGCCACAGGTTGATCTTATACAGCTCTTCAGTTTAGTGTAGTCTGCATTTTTCCAACCTCCTACATCACTTGCCTCCATATGTAATAAAAATGTACCCAGGAGCAGTAAACCATGGCAACCATTAAGATGGTGACCAGTAAATGCTACCTTGCTGTGAGTTACTGCTCCTGGGCAAATTTAGTGTATTTTATTACAAAACCTGGTTAGGTTCTTTCAGCTGCTGAGCCTCCAGTTAAAAGCAGTAGTTTTCATGGTGCCAACTGAATATGAAAAACAGGTATGGGACCTGTTATCCAGAATGCTCGGGACCTGGGGTTTTCCGGATAACGGATCTTTCCGTAATTTGGGTCTTCATGCCTTAAGTCTACTAGAAATTCATTTAAACATTAAATAAACCCAATAGGCTGGATTTGCTTCCAATAAGGATTAATTATATCTTAGTTTGGGTCAAGTACAAGCTACTGTTTTATTATTACAGAGAAAAGGGAAATCATTTTTGAAAATTTGGATTATTCAGATAAAATGGAGTCTATGGGAGACAGCCATTCCGTAATTTGGAGCTTTCTGGATATCGGGTTTCCGGATAAGGGATCCTATACCTGTACCAAAATCCCCATCCATTCTGCTAGGTACGGTGCAAAAATGACCATAATCATCTTTTTAGTCTCAGATTATTAAACAAATTGATTTACAATGGCTACCTGTATACAGTCCATTTTATAAAACTCCAGGATACTAAATCACATTCTCAGAAGATTTATTTTTTGGCAACTTTGTGTTTAGATATTTTTAGAGTTGTTTGCAGTTACACTGTCTAGAACCTCAGGGAAACAAATTTCTAGTTACTGTTTAATTGTACAGGGGTTATTGTCCCCATGAAAGCTTGGAATAATCTGTGGTTGGTGTTAAAAGATAAGTTGTTATTTATTATTTCTTATCAATTTGTATGAGTGTGAGGGTCCATAATTTCCGATTCATTTATAATGCCTTAATTTATATTTCAGATAATTCATTTATGTTGAAATAAAAATGCGGAAGAATTTCCAGCAGGGTGATATTTTGTCATGTATCAATGCTTTCCTGACACCGGTGTCAGTTCATCTACATTGAGGATTCTGCTGAATGGGGTGTTAGAGCTCAGCAGCAGTGGGCTCTAACAGCCAACTGAAAAATTAATCCCCACTGTACATTGCAGGCAGGAATGAAGGATTTTAATAATGTGTTTTTATACTGGAATTAGTTCCAATAAGAGCAATGTCACACTTCATGGTGGCCAACTTTTTGCCACAACAATGGCGAATCACATTGGGACAAAGGCTGATTGTTAGCTTTCTCTGCCCAATCAACTTTTAGTTCATCAGGTGCTCTTAAATTACTAGTTGTTTATAGATGGTCGGTCCTCGATTTCTATTTAACTACAATATAGGATGTTATTGAATGGAAGCCAAATACAGATTTGTAGATAAGACATATATTTGGAAACCTTTATTATAATCTGCATGATTAGTGATTACTATTACATAGATTTATTTTGTTTTGCTGTTGCAGTTGTTTTATTTGGGTTTAAAAATCTGCTGTGGTTAGACTGAATGATTTCATTACTAGCTGTCTTTGCTGCTTAGCCCTAACTATATTTCCTTGCACGCAGTAAAATAAAGAATATGTGACATGAATTGATTTGTAGTCTTCACCAACTGGGATCATAATCATTTCTGTTTGCCTTCATGCCACATTCTATCTGTAATGGTAATTCAGTCAGAAGGGGGGTCATCACTGATGCTGCATTGTATTATTTATGTTTCTTGTCATATGAACACTTTAATGTATTTTATCAACTATTGATTTATTATTGGTTTAAAAAAAACAAATATATCACATGAATAAGTTGTATTATTTCTCAGAAGCAAAATAAATTGTACATCAAGGAATTCTCTTTCCTGCTAATACAGGTATGGGATCCTTTATCCGGAAACCCACTATCCAGAAAACACCAGATTACTGGAAGGCTCCATTTTAATCAAATAATTCACATTTTTAAAAACAATTTCCTTTTTTTTCTATATTAATAAAACAGTACCTTGTAATTGATCCTAACTAAGAGTGAATCGTTATTGGAGGCATAACAATCCTATTGTGTTTATTTATTGTAGAAATTATTTTTAGAAGGAGATCCAAATTACGGAAAGACATATAACAGGTCCCACACCTGTACATTGAAAAATGTATATATAATGATGAACGGTGATCAATTTTCTGCAAGTAATTATACATTTCAAGATGTATACTATAAGGGGCCTGTTAATCAAAACCTGTTACTGCACCAAAGTTCCATGTCACTACTTACATCCAAAAATAATTTTCTTAGAAAATTTCGTATTTTTCTGTTCAGTACAAAAGAGTTTTTTTTGACAAACAAAAAACGTTTATTAGAAAATTTCAAAAATGACAAAATGGTTAACATCAGATTGGGTTACTGTTTGGTGAAAAAAAATATTCATGTGAAAATAATATAGTAAGATCAACAAATTTTATTTAAAAAAATTCTGGAAGGACTGTTTTTGACAAATTTTGTTTTTGAAGAAAAAAACCCTGAAACATTTCCCTATTTCAGGTTTGGATAAATACACCCGAAAGTGTAAGAAATTTTTGCTTCCCATCCTCCAACATTTCTAGCAGCCAACATACAGTCAATACAGTTAATAGCCTAGACTATTCAAAACCAAATGAAAGTAAATCTTACCTGTCAACTGCAATTGCCAGCAGTGCATTTGTAGAAACATAAAGAGACACGGTTCTTAAGTAATTTACAGACGCACATAGGATGTGCCCGTGCTCCCAGGACAGCTGCTTCACGACATAATAGTCCATTTCGAATGGGCAGCACACAATGGCTACTATAAAATCCGAAATGGCCAGGTTGGCAATCAGCAAGTTTGTTAAGTTTCTCAATTTCTTATATCGAGCCAGGGCAGCAATAAAAATAAAGTTTCCGATGCCACAGATCAGCATGATGCACACAAGGGCCACTCCAATCACTATCTTTGCCGCGTAAAATGTCCTTGTCTTGGTGACATCATCATCGTCAAACTCATAATCGCTGTAGTTGATGTTAAACGGATAAGTAAAGTTTCTTGCATAGAAATCTTCGTCCAGACTATACATCGCCCCCAGGTTATTGAAAGCCATGGCTAGTACTTCAAGATGCAGCCTTTTGAAATGACGAGTCCCAAGTGTGCTCACCAAATGGAACTTCTTGTGATTCCAGCACCAGAATACAGGAACGGAGCCTTTCCAAGCCAAGTCATTTCTTCAGTCTGTATCGTAAGAGTTGGAATGTAAACATTTCCTGGTCCAAGTCTGTGCTGAAACAAATTAGCATTCTGATCAGTCAATAAACTTGCTAATTATATATACTTACCCAGCTCCCTTCCCAAATTGGTGCATCTGTTTTAAACCCTCCAAAAAAAAAGTATTCAAAATCTCAAATAAATCAGCAGCAATGTACTTTTATGTCCAAAATCTGTAGAGATAATGAAAAACACTACTTTTACTGTTTATAAAATTCAACGATGGTACCAAGGTCAATCAGAATGTAATAGTTTCCTAGCAACCATATGGAGTTTATTTAGCACTTTGATCATGCCACGTTAGATTTTAAGCAAGGTGACGCCATCCACCGTGTCCTCTTTATCCTGGACTTAACAAATTAGTCTTTACAACAGGCAGAACAACTGGTTTCTTCATACAAATGTGTCTACTTAAGGGAGAATTCAACCCTAACCCCTACCTCCCTACTCTACATAGACCCCCTCCCTTCCTCCTCCCCCCAGCCTAAGTGTTACCCCGGGTAAATGCCCCTAACGTTTTACTTAGCCCTCGGTACAGATTCAGGTAACTGAGTTCATAAGCACCATCTTCACCGCTTCGGTAGTCTTCGGAATAAGACCGGCATTTCTGCAATTTTCGTGAGTTTCAGCGAATGCGCAGTTGTCGAGAAGCAGTAGAGTGCTCCAACTGCGCATGCACCGCCATGCCGGTCTCATTCCAAAGATTTAGAAGAGAAGAAGATGGCGCCCGTGAAGTCCGATGCCTGGATCTGCACCGAGGGGTAAGTAAAACGTTAGGGGGCATTTGCCCGGGGTAGGCTGGAGGGAGGGGGGTCTATGTAGGGTAGGGGTTTTTTTAACTTTAGGGTTGAATTCTCCTTTAACAAAGAGACAAATGGCTATTTCTAATTCTTTGTCAGACTTGCCAAACTCCCATATTAATCATACATAATGTTACTGCATATTACTATAGACCAACATAATTCTAGTACAGGTATGGCATCCGTTATCTGGAAACCTGTTATCCAGAAAGTTCCAAACCATTTTAAAGGGATGGTTCACCTTTAACATTTAACATGTTATAGAATAGCCAGTTCTAGCCAACTGTTCAATTGGTCGTCATTATATATATATATTTTTTTTATAGTTTTAGGATACATTCTGGCTTTTTCCTACTTTCAAATGGGGGTCACTGACCCCATCTAAAAAAACAATTTCTCTATAAGGCTACAAATGCATTGTTATTGCTACTTTTTTTTTAAAACACTTTATTTTCATTTTTAACAATTGTTATTATCTTATAGCTGCAACAATTGTTTTCAATTATTTCTTAGCAGACTATGAATATCACAAATTACATTCTTTATGATTTTCTTATACAGCTCAGTCAAATCACTGCTAATTGTGGTATGTAAACTATGTAAAACGTGTAAACTAAAATCATATGCTACTTTTTATTGCTCATCTTTCTGTTCAGACCCTCTCGTATTCCATTTCCAGTCTCTTATTCAAATCAGTGTATGATTGATAGGGTAATGTGGACCCTAGCAACCAGATTGCTGAAATTACAAACTAGAGAGCTGCTGAATAAAAAGCTAAATAACTCGAAAAACACAAAGAGTAAAAAATGAAAACCAATTGCAAATTGTCTCAGAATATCACTCTCAAACATCATACTAAAAATTAATTTAAAGGCGAAGAACCCCTTTAATAAAAAAATAATTAAAATTTTTTAAAATTATTTCCTTTTATCTGTAATAATAAAACAGCACCTTGTTCTCGGTCGAAACTAAAATATAATTAATTCTTATCGGGGGCAAAACAATCCTAATAAGTTTATTTAATGTTTAAATTATATTTTGGTAGATTTAAGGTATGGAGATCCAAATTACAGAAAGATTCTTATCCAGAAAGCATTCTGGAAAACAGGTCCCATTCCTGTGTTTGTACTCAAAGTTTGCTGGAGAAGCTGTAAGAATTGTTCTATAAATAAAGACAAACTTATTTTGTAGTTGTAAAACTGTGCCCTAGGAATGTGCTATACATAGGTTGTTAAACAGAAAGCAAAGCAAACGGCTTGTAGGAAATCACTAAGCTTTGAATACAAATTGCTGCTTTTCCCTTCCAGCACAAGTCAATGGTGTGTGAACAAGTGGACCGTAGCTTATTTGGGATCTAATTCTTGGCTGTAGTTTCTATTACCTGCACAGATTTAACCTCTTCAGGTGTCACTGACGTAGTGAACCCATTGGTGAGTATTATTTTACCGAGGGACCTTGTATATAAAATCTTTTCTAGTTAATAGCATTTACACAGGGGTCATTATATGACAAACATTCATTTTACCACTTGCCGGGGACTGATTTATTTAATTAAAAAATGCCTGTAGGACTCAGAGAACATGATATATTGCAAGACATAATCGTAGCATAACATTATGGCTGCATCTGCTGTTCTCTCGAGCATGAGACGTCTTTGATCTTGCAATTCTGCTGCGCTCAGTCCACTGTACCTGTTTGTACTTGTAATGGTGCAATCATTTACATTTTTGTTTTTTATTGACCGCATGTGTCCTTTTAACTTCTGGACTATCCAACCTGACAGTGTACCTAAGAGATATAATGTACAGGAGGAGATCTGCCAATGTTGATTTATATGATTGAGTTTGCTGCAGAAGGTTGATGGGAAAGATAAGACTATTTCAGTTTATTCCCCCAAGTGAAGCATTTGCGAACCACAAGCTATAGGAATAAGGTAATGGGATCACTAAATGGAAGCCATATAAGTAGACGGGCATGGGATCCGTTATCCGGAAACCTGTTATCCAGAGAGCTCTGAATTACGGGAAGGTCATCTCCCATAGATTCCATTTTAATCAAACAATTCAAAATGTTAAAAAAATATTATTATCCATTATTATCGGAAACACGTTATCCAGAAAGCTCCCCTTTTATTCTAATGTTTACAAATGATTACCCTTTTCTCTGTAATAATAAAACAGTAGCTTTTAATTGATCCAAACTAAGATATAATTAATCCTTATTGGAAGTAAAAACCAGCCTAATGGGTTTATTTAATGTTTACATGATTTTCTAGTAGACTTAGGGGGTTATTTATCAAAGTTCGATTTAATCTCACCTGCTACAAACTCCGACCAAATCCACTAGGGTTTTTTACGCTTATTTATTATTACATTTTCCCAAAAATTTGCTTTCTTGGTAAAAAAAAATCAGATTTTCAAGTTGTTTTGGATTTTTCACCCGAAAACTTATTTCTTATGATTTTTGCCCTAAAACGCCGAAAACTTTGGGGTATTGCACGAAACTCAGCAAACTTTAAAAAATCATTGGGACTTCTCCCATTGACTTATATGCAACCTCGACAGGTCTGAGATGCCGAATTTTCTGATTCTGATTTTTCCATCCTTGGAGTTTAATAAATACTGAAAAATTTGTGATTTTTGAAAAGTCAGATTTTATTAAAAAATCATGAATTTTTCAGGATTTTTGCATTTGGAGTTTAGTAAATAACCCCCTTAAGGTATGGAGATCCAAATTAAGAAATATCCCTTATCCAGAAACCTCCGGTCCTGAGCATTCTGGATAACAGATCCCATACCTGTATTAACAAAACAGTAGCTTGTACTTGATCCCAAATAAGATATAATGACTCCTTATTGGTGGGAAAACAATCCTATTGGATTTATTTAATGCCTAAATGATTTTTAGCAGACTTCAGTATGGAGATCCAAATTACAGAAAGATCCCTTATCTGGAAAAATACCCGTTCCCAAGTATTCCGGATAACAGGTCCCATACAAACTAGTAACTATATTTTCAATGCACTGTTTTCTCCTTTTTTTTCATTTTTGGGTAAGTTGCACAGGAGAATCTTATTGACTGACATTTCTCATGCAAGGAAATTAATTCCAGCATCTTCTGTGACTAATATAGAGTCTATTAATACCAGTACATTTGGCATTTCAAGCCACCCAGCATGCTGAAAATGTCAAAAATGATAGATAATTTCTTTGACAGCATAATTTAATCATTTTAGGGACACAGTATTGTAATATTATCTGCATGCAGAAGTGCCATTCTACTGTACTAAAGGTATGGGATTTGTTATCTGAAAACCCGTTATCCAGAAAGCTCTGATTTACGGAAAGTCTGTCTCCCATAGACATTTTATTTAAATTAATTTTTTTCTCCTTAATAATAAAACAGTAGCTTATACTTGATCCCAACTAAGATATACTTAATCTTTATTGGAGGCAAAACAACCCTATTGAGTTTTATGTTTAAATTATATTTTAGTAGACTTAAGGTAAGAAGATCCAAATTGCAGAAAGATCGGTTATCCGGAAAACCCCAGGTCCCGAGCATTTTAGATAACGGGACCCATACCTGTATATGCTGCATTTCACCAGAACAAAATATAACAGAAGCGTAAAAAGGCACCGAGACGATTCTTTCAACTCAACAAATGAAAAGCAACTTTCTGAATGGGAAACGTCAAGCCATTAAACACAAGCAAAAACAATCCAGTACAAGATTGGTCATTGATTTTTTTAGCGGGTTAATGGTATTTGCACAAGCCATAAAAAAAGAGAAATGCGATGGAAACACGCATTAACTGTTATTGCCCCATAAATCGAACTTTCTGAATTGAGAATTACCATCCAAGCATTTGTAGCTACTGTACAGATCAAAAGATTCTACTTTAAACACCAGATTTGCATAAAACCCCAAAAATAAAGTGCTTTGTAATTTCCAGTGTATTTAAAGTCATTTTCACTTCCACCAGGTGATCAAAAGGCAGAGCATGGTACGAATCAAAATCTTTGAGAAAATTCTACCAAACAGATAATGAACTGTAATGTATATAAATAGAAAGAGTAAATGTGTTTGATGGAATATTGAATTTTTAGTTTGGGTTTGGATAACTATATGGGATGCAGTTAACTGTAAGCATGAGCAGGCACGGACCTATAGAAAGATAATAGACAATATAATAACTGGACACTTTTAACATTTGAATATAAAGAAGACAAATACTTTACCTTTCCTCTGTAGTCATTGCGGAGCATGGTTCTGCGGCTGAAGAAATCAAACGGCTGTATTAAATAAACTGAATGCTTTCATTTTTTCCATACGTCTTTGGAGGTGCTACTCTCTTATTCAGCTTCTCTCACTTGCCAGCAATGCAGGCAGTGTGTGTGGTTTCCCCTGTAATTCAGCTCCTGTATCTTGAGAAACTCATGCACCTCCCTTTACAATCATGCTTTATATCCCATTGTGCTTTTCAGCTGAATATGATGCTGCCACCTGCTGGCTGAATTTGGAAACAGCTGTGTAATGTGTGAAATGTGTTCCGTCTTTCATTCACTTTGAAAACATAAATGTAGGCACATTATTAAATGTAGGCACATTAATAAATGTAGGCATATTAATAAATGTAGGCATATTATTAAATGTAGGCATATTATTATATGTGTCGGACTGGGGGGCCCGAGGCTGCTGTTGCCTCGGGGCCCCCAGAACCTTTTTCTTCTAGCAGGCACAAGGGGGGACCAGGGAGGAAGTTCAGAAGCCGCAGCAGACTTTGCGCAAGTAGCAGGTCTGGGCTGGAGGGGCCCACGAGAGCCCACCGGGTTTTTGCCCAGTGTCCCGCCGGCCCAGCCAGACCCTGTATGTGGTGGCATCATTTTAATAGCGTGAATTTCACATTCGTTAAAGGGGACCGTCACCCAAAATCCAATTTTATCACATTAGTCGAGCAAAATGAACTTTAATTACACAATATAAATTATTTGAATCTTGTTTCCTTCAGTCGGTGTCAGACTGGGACACCAGGGACCCATCTAAAAACCTTCGACCAGGGGCCCACCAATTAATTTTAGACAAGAGGCCCACTATTAGTACTATTATTCTTCCTCTCCTATTCTCTTAGTCTCTTTTCTTTACATAGTATAATCTGTTATTCCATCTATTTAACCTCTTTGTTCTCATAGAAATAGGGAATGACCATGAAATAGGCCAAATGTTTAGCAACAGGAGGGCCCACTGACACCTGGGCCCACCGGGACTTTCCTGGTATCCCTGTGGGCCAGTCCGACACTGTTCATAATTATAGCAAGCAGGCAGGAGCCATTTTGTGGACACTGTTATTAAGACAAGACTTGTATCATCTCAAAATCTTGTTTGTGCACCAGAATGGGGGACCTGATGTCCATCCCCATGCCCTGGCTACACAATTAAATGGTGAAGAGAACAGGGGAATGTGGGGAGAGCAGTGACATTTAGGAAGTGCTGAATGGAAAGTGAAAGTAACTGCCTGCCCCGCCTCTATGCCTTAAATTTGGGATTGATAAATCAGAGTTAGTTGATAATGAGGGATTAGCATTGAAAACAGATTTCATACTCCCTTAAAACAGATCAAATTTGTGATTTTTCTCGTTTTTTTTTATTTTTAATTTGAATAAACTGCAAATGTAACAAACTGGAATCTCTGCTAATTTATTAAATCATTTTCATCTACAACAATCACAAATCCACACTCTACTAATCATTTTCAAAGGGTCTACGAACTCTCCCAAAAATTCTCCCAAAATCATAAAGCTCACATTGAAAAATGTGATTTATTTTTGCTAGAACAACTTCCATTGACCTACATGAACTCACAAGCCTTTTAGGAGTTTTACATTTGAGTTCTTTGAGGTTTGTTTTTGTGCTGAAAGTGATACTGACACTCAAAAACGACTATTCAAAATATTAATATACATTAAGGGGCTTATTTATTAAAGTCGATTTTTTCTAGTCTTTAGGGAAAAACCACAATTTTTTCATGGAAAAAACCTCAAATCTTGAAAAATCACCTTCTGATTCGTGCAGACACAGGCAGCACCCCCAGCTCCCCCAAGAGTTCTTTACACAGCCAGGACTCCTACCTACTGTGCTCTGCTGAGAGACACTCTCTAACACTCCAACGACATTTAAAATCTTTTCCACAGGCCAGCCTTCTTGTGGAAGATGAGCTCCAATGACTGCTCTGGATCCAGAGAATGGAGTGTCCGGCCACTACAATCCTTAAACAGAGAAGGCATTCTCTGTTTATCAACTCCATTCCTGGAGCATATCTTGATCCCTGGGGAGAAACTAAAGGCTTTTCTTGGTCACTCTACTAGAAGTGATGTAAGAAACAAGCAGCGACCTGCGTATAGAGGAGCGCAGCAGAGCAGATAGGGATAGACACAGTAGTATGGAAGCAGGCGCAGTTCTGAAACACACCGATTGGCTCACAAGAGAACTCTGTAATAAGGACTTGCCGAACAGTGTGTATTTTCTCAGTGTAAATTGGTGCACCACCATAACAACCTTCATATACTGCTATGATTGGTGCGTGCCAAATGGAGGCTGTGTTTTGCAGGGGTAAGTGTGTCTTCTCAAGAAGTACAAGGCACGCTCCTGATTATCATGTGCATGTGCCCCCTATTGAGGAAACTTCAGAGCAAGACCAACAGTCAGAAAGCCAGGGGGATCATGGGAAGTTTTTACACCAAAGTGAACAGTTTTGTCTATATTGTATATTAGAAATAAAATAATGGGCCTCATTTAGAGTGGAATGAAAAAGGACTAATGGCAACACCATAGTTATGGCTGTTAATAGATTTTAACTTTTTCCTTGCCTTTCCTTTAAAAAAGAAAAGCAGAAACTGCAATGCTTATGAAAGAAGCTCAGAGGTCAGCATTGTAGAACAGAATTCATGAAGATCACTCCACTTTTTCAAATTCACTTACAAAGGGAAAGGCCCCATATAGTAAGGGGCAGATTTACTCACCTTTAACCATCCCTGGTTGGGCAAACGATTGATGAAAGAGTGGTCAAGTTCCTTGTCTAACGTTTTGCACTTTTTGACAAAAATTTAAAGCTTTGCATGTTTTAGGTGGCAAGCTTTTAATTTTTGTCAAAACCATACTGGTAGAGTCCTGCAGTGAGTTAAGTACCCGTGGGTTACACACACAAAAAATGGGTGACCTGCGGGTTGGAAGTAAGACTTTTGAATGCGGATATAGTTGTAGGTTGGATGCAGATTTGGGTTGTGGACGTTATTAATAGAAGATGTTCCTGCCCAGCCCACTTCTGATGATGTTGCTTCCGGTTTGCAGCAATAGCAATTCCTGTTTAATGGGGCTCAGTGGGTTGCGCATCAGGTTGTGGATAAGGCAGTTGCAGGTTAGGTAGTGGGTACAAATGGGTAAAAATGTGAGTTGTGGGTTTGGCTTTTAAAATTTGTTTCCGCGCAAGACCCTATCCTGCTGGTGGGGAAAAAAAACACTATTTTTTTAAATGAGCAATCAGTTGCTAATATCATCAATCTGTTGCCCAGCCAGGGATGTTTGAATGTAAGTAAATCAACCTAATGGTATCAAGCTCCTTAAGCGTTGTACTGTGTCTATACCGCAATCAGCAAAGCAATGTAGGTTTTGGCAATTAATGATGTTAGACCCCCCATACAAAATATAGATCAAATAGAAAGGCAGCGTCAGGATGGACCTCTATTGAGCGTATACATGTAACGTTGCTCATTCCAGTATCTCCCCACAGACATGAGGGATGCTGTTAAATATTCAATGTGCAGCTGTTTTGCTTTTAATTTTATTGTTGCTGATGCATTGAGACCCTTAAGGATTAACTGGAAAGCATCAAATATATTGCTCTCTCGAAGTTTCATTGAAGTGAATGATGTGTTGCGTGCTTTATGTGAGGCACTTAAAAAAAAACATTGTCTTTGATTTGTGTGAGAGAAGAAAGGTTGGTTGGTAAGTTCTGCATGTTGTGCATGTTAAAGGAACCATCCCATTATTTAAAATTTCAGGCAGTATAAGGGTTATTAAACCAAGTGATTCTGTATGAATAGGGAGTCAAAGTGACTATATTTGGCAAGAAAGACAGTAGCTTATTTTTAGTTGATTACTGGTTTTGGTTGTTGGTTTTGCATCTCTCAGCTTTTCAGTTATTCTATGTCTTCTTTGTAGATGGGTGTCACAAACTGCTCTTAATAGTTGTAAAAATACAACACAATAACAAATATGACTCTGATGTGTGCTCTGTACCTCTCTTTCAATCACACAGGTCCTCCAGCTTCCCTCTGAAGCCTTCAACCCCCCTCTTAGATCCTTCAGCTTCCTTTTGAAGCACATAGGTCTTTTAGCCTGTAAGCTCTCCACCAATTCTGATAGCGGTGGTGAAACTAGCAGCAGCCATTACACCTGGATCCCCTGCCAGGCCCCACATTCCTCCAGATTTGCTTTCGCCCAGCCTTCAGGCCATGATAGGCCTTATTGCAGATCCTGCGGGCCCCAAGGGAGTGTGCATCCGGATGGGGTCACACCCCAGGTGCTTGATAAAGGGTTGGTTAAAGGAGAAGGAAAGGCATTGTACACTTGGGGGTGCCAAATGTTAGGCACCCCCAAGTGATTGTATTGACTAACCTGAAACCCCAGGCCGGTGCTCCTATCAGCAGAAAACTGCACTGGAGCAATCCACATCTGTCTTCTTCTTAACCAACTTTTTCCGAGTCCGAATTTTCATTTTACTAAGCAGGCGCAGCCACACGAAGAAGGAGGGAGCCAGAAGAAGATCGCTCTGTGGTGCTCACTGGAATAACCCGGGGCCGGTGCAGTTTTCTGCTGGTAGGAGCACCGGGCCAGGGTTTCATGTAAGTCAATACAACCACTTGGGTGAGTCTAATATTTGGTACCCCCAAGTTACAATGCCTTTCCTTCTCATTTAAGCTCGACACGTCGCTTAGCTAGAGGCATGAATAAATCACCAAATTTTTTTCACTAATCGGAGTGCTGCTGAAATATTTTTTGGAGTATGGACCAGACCTGAGCAGACAGAGTCACAGTCGGCACCCGACGCTACAAAAAGCGATGAGAGTGTTTGTGTAGCACTACTTTATTTGTTTGGGGTCGCACCCCAGGTAGTTACGCTAATGGTCATCAGGGCTGTAAGCTCAGTGTGATAGACAAGGAAGAAGGATTGCTTAGTCTGGCAAAAAATTTAGATATTTATATATTCCTAAAGGAAGGCTTCAAGTCAAGTGTTTGTTTTATTGTGTATTCTGTTAATACAAAAATATCCACGTATTGTATTTCTAAACCTAAATAAACCCTACACATGGAATACTGCTGAGGAATCAAGTGCAACAACAATAATAATGAAAGAAAATAATATTAGGGCTGCAATTCAAGTCATAGAATAAAGTCCCAGCAGATTTCCTTGTCGAAAGTTCAATTATCATCCCAATGATACTATTACTATGTATGTATGCACATCATTTTATACTCCAGGGATTCCACATGCATACATGGTGTCTTTATATGTGTAGTGCTGTGTTAGAATCCCACGCACACACATGCAGATACTTCTCTGCTATTAAACAAACGAAAAGAAGATCAGAGAAAAGTGTATTTAGTTTCTCAGCACTGTAGCATCTGTATGTGCTGCCTGTTTCCTTATTAATATATCATACCTCCCAACTGTCCGGTTTTTAGCGCAACAGTCCCGATTTTGACAGCTCAAATGACTGAAATGTCCCGACTTTCTCTTTGCTCTCCTGCTCTGAACAGCCAGAAAAAGATACAAGGGTTCTAACCTAATTGGCTTTTGGCAGAGAGCCCAGAATAGATACTAAGATACTTTTGTAACAGTTTAAGGTAAGAGAACTTAGACTCACTCTGCTGAAATTGCAAACTGGAGAGCTGCTGAATAAAAAGTTATATAACTCAAAAGCCACAAATAATAAAAAATGAAAACCAGTTGCGCAATTTTATCGCGTTTTACCCCCAGATTGAATTGAGATTTTTTAATTATAAATAAGGTAAAGTTGGGTATTAGAGTTTGGTCGTGTGTTTTTTTATTTAAAAAATGAGGTGCGGTGTGGGGTATGGTGCAAAGTGCAGCAACGTTTGCACCCTTGTTCTATAAAAGCACCCTAGGCACTTGTTGTTGCCTCCAAAATGCAGAGCAAAGGCTTGAGATTTTCCCAGAATTCAGGGGCAGATTTATCAAGGGTCGAAAGTGAATTCGAGGGAATTTTCGAAATAAAAAAATTCAAAATTCGAAGTAATTTTTTTGGATACTTCAACCATCGAATAGGATACTACGACCTTGAATTTACTTTGACCGTTCGAAAATCGAAGTAGTGTCTCTTTAAAAAAACTTCGACTTCAATACTTCGCCAAATTAAACCTGCCGAAGTGCTATGTTAGCCTATGGGGACCTTCTACAAACTTTTTCAAAGTCTTCACACATCGAATAAAAATTCTTCGATCGTATTTCGGTGAAAAAACTTTGAATTCGATATTCGAATTTTAAGTTTTTCAATTCGATGGTCGAATTTCGAAGTTTTTTGTACTTCTGGGCTGGGGAGGGCATCTCCTGATTCACCCCCTACCTGCCCCCTATCTTTCACATTGTCCAGGCACACAAATTATGGTGTCTAAGCTGGCAAAAGATGCAGCAAGCCCTGTACTCAATGCCTGCATATGGCAAACATTACATACAGGTATATGACGTTATCCAGAATGCTTGGGACCTGGGGTTTTCCAGATAAGGGAACTTTCTGTAATCTGGATCTTCATACATTCAGAGGCCCATTTACTAAAGGTCAAATTTTAGTAGTATTGGAGCTTTTTGAAACCACAATTAAAATCACAAATGGCAGGAAAGTTTTAAAAAGATCAGAATAAATAAAAGCACGAATGAAAATAGTTGTTCAAGAAATGTTTAAACCTGAATTTTTTTTAAACAAACAAAAAATTCAGATTACAACGAATGTTTTGATCTCTGAAAAACCTCTAAAACCACAACTAAAGGCTGATCTTTGCAAGAAAAGAGAGGGAACTTCCACTGACTTCTAGATAACCTTGACATCTTTTACTTGCCATACTTTTGTATTTGTAGATTTTATGGTTTATACACTGGATAAATTACAAAAAAACCCTGCGGATTAAGTAACTATACAAAAAATGTGTTTGTTTGCACTATAAAGTACAATTCAGAGAAATGAGCGTTCTATGTCCTTTCATAAATCGGCCCCTAAGTCCACTCAGAATTATTTTAAACATCAAATAAACCCAACAGGATTGCTTTGCCTCTAATGCGGATTAATTCTATCTTAGTTGGGATCAAGTACAAGGTACTGTTTTATTATTACAGAGAAAAATAAAATAGTTTTTAAAAATCTGAATTATTTGATCACAATGAACTCTATGGGAGACACTTCCTGTTATTTGGAGCTTTCTAGATAATGGATCCCATACCTGTACTACACTGCACTGCACCTATCGGAGCTGTGCTCTGCCCACTACGCCAGATTTATAATGTGCCAGATGCTGCAGCAATGCCCTGGAAGCAACTGTCATATAAATGAACACTAAAGGGCCTATTGATTCAAATGTAAGGTTGTGGTTTCTCCACAATGCGAGAAAACCGAAAAATGTTTGTTTTCTGAACTCACATTTTTGTTATATATCAATTAAAAAAATCTTGGAAAACTTAAATGAAAAATTTGGCAGCTAAAACCTGGCGAACTTCTGTAGAAGTCAATGGAAAGTTCTTTTTTAACCCTCCAGTTAATTCTATTTTAAAGTTTTTTTCATACAGTTGAATTTGTAAAAATGAATTGTACAGCCAGTTAGAAAGGGCTCTAACTACAGGTATAGTCCTGTAACTACACCAATGCCGACATTTACTTCCATTTACATTTAATTGCTTTGTTTCTCCTTAATATTCCCCTTTCCCTATTCTAAGCTCTTGAGTCTTTATGTAATCAGCCATTCATTGAAGCCAAATTATATTCTGATCATAGAATTCTACAATGTAAAATGCTGACTGTGTTATTATGAAAAAGATGTGGGATTAAAATAAAGACTGAGCATTTTGTCAAGTATTTTGTTTGTGATTTTGATATGTGCTGCTCTGAACATTCTCAACATATTCACTCCAATTGAATGTACCAAAATCAGGATTAACATTGACAATACAATATGTTTTATAGAATTGTAAATGAAAACAGTGGAAACCATTAAGAAATATATTAGATCGATAGTACTTATAACCTCATTTATTATTATTCACTTCCCTGGGTTAAGAACTAGCCAAAGGGGGTCTATATTCTAAAATATATATGTATGCTCTCATGTGCTCTGGGTCTTTTCTTCCAGGATTTTCCTATGAGTAGATAGATGAAACCAGTTTGGAACCTAGATTATATAGGACCTGATAAATGACAGATAGGAGTAGGGCTAACTGGTGAGCAGCCTGAGCTCCACTGATGAGATTTAGCAAGGATTAGAACCTGAGTGCAATACTCCTTAAAGTAGGAACCAAGTGTACAGATTTAGCTCCCTCTGTATCTCAAGTTCCACTTGAGGGAAATTCTGAAAGCTGAGAGCACCATTTCTGAATTGAAATAATTTGCTGCTAAATGTCTGACCCTGAGGGGCAAAGTACTGCGTGCTGACCAATTGTATATTGTATATTTCCTGCTTAATTCTCTCAAAGACTCTTATGTAAATCCAGTTAATAAAGCCTTTATTGTTAAGTTCAAGAACCACTGGGACCTATTTATTGAATTATACAGTAAAGTAAAGTAATACCTTGCCTCCAACATATGTGAGGTCTCACACCTAAAGATTAAGGGGCAGATTCACTAATGTTTGAATAGTAAATTAGAATTTTCAAATTTTTTTTTTTTTGGCCAAAACTCACAAATTCGAATTTAAAACCGACAACATGAATTTCTCACTCCAAAAGCATTGTCAGTGGGCATTTTTTCTCACTCTAAATGCATTAAAGTCAATGGGTGTTTTTTCTCAGGTTTTTTCTCACTCCAAATGCATTGAAATGATTGAACGTTTTTTTTTGTCGCAGTTTTGAGAAAAAATGGAATTTTGCTGCAAATCCATGCATAGCGAGAAAATTCTCTCATCACTACAATTGGTACCTCCATTTAACAATAGCCTTACAACACAATTTTAACCTCTGGTATTTTTCAATAAAAACAATTAGCCATTCCTGATTGACTCTCATATCTTGATCTCAAGTTAATTATTGTACATTGTTACTGAATCAGCTGCTACAGCTGAAAATTCAAGCTAGTAATATCAGGCCTGAGTTTTTTTACATGGGTCTGCCAAGAAAAGTCCCTGAAAAATTCCATTAACGTTTTCTTTAATGATTCACTTTGACCCCAGTGATCGTTTTACTGTAACATTATGCTTTGTTTTATTTAGCGCTGGACAAATTCATTCTATTAAAACCTCATAAACATTCAATCTATTCTGATTCTTCATTCCAGTCTTCATTATTTTACTTTGTGCGCTAAATTTATTCCTAGATTCTTTTCAACATTACCATTAGGTAATTTATTATTTTTATAGCACTCTAATCCATCACCAGAAGAAGTGCCTGTTCTTATGCTATTGTTCACCAGGCAGATCAGTGTTATTTTATGTTCACATTTCTATTGTTTCTTTTTACGTTGCAGATAAATGTTTCTTTCCTTCAAATTAAATTTGGAATTCAAGACAGTGTCGTACTGGGACACCAGGGGCCCTCCCAAAAACCTTAGACCAGGGGCCCACCAAAGAACCATAGACCAGGGGCCCACTCTCAGTACTATTATTCTTCTTCTCCTCCTCACTAAACCTCTATTCCTCTAGACTCTATTATTTACACACTATAATCTATTCTTACATCTATTTAGCCTCCTTGTTCTCAAATAAATAGAGAATGGCCATGAAATAAGCCAAATATTTAGCAGCACAAGGGCCCACCGGGAGTTTTCCTGGTATCCCAGTGGGCCAGTCCAACACTGATTCAAGCAGATACCCAGCTTGTGATGCGATGTTTTGAACTTTGTGCTGATTTTATGGTTATGGAAGATAGTTCATAGTACAAGTTGATCCAGGGACTGGTCCGTTTGCCATTTTGGAGAGGCTTCAAATTGTTTTTTTTTTTTCCTTCCTCTTGGTCAACTGGCAGTTAGGCAGGTTAAAATAGAGTTAAAAGGTTGAACTTGATGGACGTATGCCTTTTATCAACCTATTTACTATGTTACTATGCTGCTTAAAGGGTTGGATACTTCTCATGAGACAGGAATACAGCCCGGAAATAGACTTTACTACTGGATCCTAAATTCCTCCTGTTGAGCAGACATAAGTACAGATACTGCCTGTATCCCAGCTATAGGCTAAGCTAGGACGCACTGCAGGATTGGAGCTTGGGACCAAACTCTAGTGGTTTATGTTAAATTGCTGTTGAGCAGATCATAATCGTTATGGAGAAAGGTGATATCACTGTTTAATAAAATTAAAGGTTAGAATGTAAGGTTTTAAAGATTACACTGTTCGCTTACTCTAAATTAAATTTTAAGTACTTCATATATTTATACAAAAAAAAAAATGACCAGGACACAAGATGTAGTGGCTTTTTATGTTAAAACTAAATGATGAAACATGCAACATTTTTTTTGCTGAACCCAGCTTTAGTTAGGAAAATTATGCGGCCTCGAGCAATCAGAAATAGGCCCCTCAAAGAAGAGTGAAAGCTCCAATCAAAGTGACTTACCTGATACTACAAGCCGGTCCTCCTGGGCACTTGCGAGTGAGCGATCCTCACCCTTCCCTCTTTCTTCAAGCAGGAGCACATGCACAGTAGATTTAAAAAGACCAGACTTAAAAAAAAAAAAACACCTTTTTCGCTCTACAGTGCATGTCTCGGCGGTTGAATTTTGAAAAAAGCAGAAGGAAGTGTTAGGGCTGAGTATTGAGGCCTAATGATTAGAGATGATTATATGTGCATTATAGCAATATTAATGCCTGTGATTAAATGACTGCTTGCTATGATTAGCAAATTTAGCCTTGTGATAAACACCTGACAATGAGAAAGCAATTTTAATATGAAACAACGCGTAACAATTAAAAAGGGAAGTTGGAAAAAAAACTAGAAAAGCTTTGATAAAAGTTACCTAATAATGAGACTACTGATTATGACATACGTATTTGTATAACATTGGCTATTACTGCAAAAATGTAACACATCGTAGTGATAAAGCAATTTCTATTCAATCAAATGATAGATATGCTAATGATATGCTAATGTTGTTTACTCTGCTTTATAAAGAGTCATGTAATGGTAAGCTAGGGAGAGATCTCTCCTGGCTGCCGAATGCTTCTGTATTCTAAGCTTGAAATAAAATTAAACTTTCTTTTCTGATGAAATAATTTGCCAAGACTTCTGTTATATAGGGGCATATTTATCAAGGGTCGAATTTTCATTTTAAAAAACTTTGAAATTCAAATTCAAAAAGACCAACCGAATTAAGTCTTTTTAGGCCGAAGAGGTCCGTTTTCGATCGAATAGGTCCGTATTCGGATCATACAAATCGAAGGAATAGCACATTCGATGGAATTAGATTCGAAGTTTTTCTCTAAAAAAACTTTTTCATAGTCCACCAATTGACTCAAAATAGGTTCTAAGAGGTCCCCCATAGGCTAAAACAGCAATTCAGCATGTTTTAGATTGCAGATGGTTGAAGTCGAATTTTTAAAGAGACAGTACATGATACATTTCGATATTCAAATTTTTTGATTCTTTTTCAAATTCGAATCGAATTTGGACTATTCCAAGTATACTGAAGTACACAATAAATAGCTCAAAATTCAAATTTTTTTTTCATTCAGAAATTCACCTCGACCTTTGATAAATCTGCCCTATGGTATTTGGACGTTACACACACCTAGCCAGACCTAAAAGAAGAAAGAGGTTTGCTCGCTCGCAAGTCCCGATGAAGTTTCCTGCTAACAGGAGCACTAGCCAGGGGTATCCGGTAAGTCATTGCAATTCTTTCTGCCTCTGCCCAGTGTTTTAATCTTCAGAATACTGACCTTCTTATTCATTAATGCAGAGTTCTTGATCATAAAAATGGCCCCAGTTCTTTTTGGGTTAATTTATAGTTAACTCCCTCTGTTTAGTCCCAATTTTCCAGTTAAAAGCATTTAATAAATATCTTTTAGGCATTCTCTTATACTGCAAATGGAAGCTTTGATTCTTAATACAAAAGTAATTTTCAGATTGAATTAAGATAAGCAAGGATTATATTTTCCTAACAAGCTGAACCAAAGGCAATCAAAGGCCTCTTTACATTATTAATGCCATGAATTTGAACGTTTGGCTTCATGGGGATATGAAAATTACACTTGATAAAATGACTGGAAATACAAATTTTGATGAGTTTAAGTTACCCCCTTGCTGGGAGTTGCCATAGGCTACAACATTAGTTCTTCTTAGATCTTTTGCATGCTTTAGCTGTGGGCAGTGAGCATTATGTTACACATTAACATGATTTTAGGGTTATTTGAGGGAAAAAAAAGGCATGTATAGTGATGGGTGAATTTGTCCTGTTCAATTCAATTCAAATAAGTTGCGAAACTCGAATTTTGACGCCCGCGTCACTTCTGACTTTTCCGTTGTATGTCCAAAATGTTTTGATGCCGGCAAATTTTTGCCGGTGAATTTTGCCGGCAGTTTCTCAAATTTATTCACTGTCGGCGAAACTTGGAAATTAAAGGGATCTTTATGGGGCCCATTTGTTAAACCTCCAAATTTTCTTGTTGAGTTTTTAATGGGAAAAAATAAAAATTTTAGTGGACAAAAATTCTAATGTTTAGAGATTTATTATACCCCAAAGCCACTAAATTCTGAAAATACTCCACCTCAAGGTCATGTAGAAGTCAATGGCAGATGTTCCAATGTTTCTTGACATTGTAATCTGCGCTGGTTTTCATCCAATTATCCGATACAGACAAGATTTTTGCAGCGACATTTAGTTAAAGTTGAGTTTTTAGAGCAACAATTATTCAATTTGAATTTTACACTCAATTTTGTTGTTTTTCTCACTCCGACTTTTTCGAGAAGAATTATTGATAAACGAGTTAAATTCGTGAATGGGAGTTAAGTCGAATTTGTTTTGATAAAAAAAAATGTCTCTATTAGAACACGACTTTAAGGGGTTGATTTACTAACAATCAAATTTATTTATTATTTTTCAACAAGTCTCAAAAAAATCCTATTTTTTTTAATGCTCTAAAAATTTGATATTTATCAAATGTAAATTGGAAATCAATTTTTGGATTTTTTGGATTTTTTTTAGCTAGGAATTAAAGGTTTTAGAGGTATTATTCAGATTTTTCGTATCCTTCAGGGTAATTTTCCATGCATTCTTTTTTATTCTGATCTTTTAATCAATTCCATTACATACGTAGTTTTTGGAGTGATTTATCAAAGGCTGAGTTGCGTTTTCCCAAAAAATTCAGTTTTTTAAGGGTAGTTTCAGAAAAAACGTAAACTTTTCTGGATAAATTTTTTTTTTTTTTTCTAGATTATGCCCTGAAGCTGCAAAAAGCCTGAATCCAAAAATACTCCAGCTAAAACCTGTCCAGGCCATGTAGAAGTCAATGGCAGAGGTCCCTTGAACCATTTGAAGATGTTTTTAGGCTTCATGATTTTTGTGAATATATCAGGTTGTATCCAAGGACAAACTTTGGTTTCCCCACAGTTCAGCACTTGCAGGTCCTCCTCCACCTGTTTGAGACGATCTCCAAGTACAGAAAATAAAGTGCTAAATTCCTCAAAAATTCATTGAGGAGGGGGGGGATTTAACAGAGAGAATTTCGTGGGACTTTTACCTATCCTTTTGCAGTTATACCGATCATGTTTGTGAGTGTATTTTTATTCTATTAAACTGTTTTAAAGTGATCCCTGCACATGCCCCTCTCTATTTTTATCCCTATTGCAACAACCCGGAGAGTAGAAAAAAAGTGGAAACAGTGCGAACAGGACTTATCAGACGCTCTCCCTTAACTCACATTTGGTGAGTGAGCTGCACAACCGGTTGTACCGGAATTGTGGCAAAGTATTTTACGTTTCCTTTCCTCTAACCTATATAGTGTGGATTTTAAACGAGCAAAATCGAAGGGGAAGTTTAACCCACACTAAATATTCACTAATCACATTAATATTCACCAATTGCACAATGAATGTGTTTAAGAAATGAATGATACTGCATTCACTATCACTTGGAGATAAATCGTTTGCACTTATAAATTCACTGAATAATTCACATTTTTTTCACTCTTTTTTATTTTTTATTTTTATTTTTATTTTTATTTTTATTTCTATTTTTATTTTTATTTTTAAATTTTCAAATTTCACAACTTCACTTTTTTGGGTCCTCTTCTTTAAAGTTAAATTAAAAGAACACTATTATCACTGTCAATAATCACGGTGGGTGCCAATAAAGTATAAAAATACTATACTATATTTTATTCTCTCTGTTAAATCCCCCTCCTCAATGAATTTTTGAGGAATTTAGCACTTTATTTTCTGTACTTCATGATTTTTGTGGTTTTTCACTGATTTGTACTCGAAAATTAGATTTGAGCTGTTCAAGTTTTTTCTCGCCAATAACTAGATCAATTCGAGTATTTAAGTTCCCCCCCCGATTGCATTAATTTAAGTTTTTTAAAATCACATTTTTTCATAAATAATCAAACATTCGAGTTGTGAGTTTATTCAAGGTTGAAAAAACCTTACAAACTTGACCTTTGATAACATCAAAAACCACAAAAATCCGACCTCCATAAAAACCACGAAAACCTCTAACACTAAAATTCACCAGGTAAAAGATGTTGAGGTCCTATAAACTTCGGTGGGAGCTGCCCTTATCCTATTGGACCATGTTAAATCAATTTGTACTTTTAGAGGCTTTCGGGGTTTTTTTCTCTAGGAATTGTCTGAAAAACTAGATTTTTTAGAGGTTTTCAAGGTATTTTTTGCATTCCTACTTTTTTATTCGGAATATTTTTTCATAAAGTTCATGACATCTGTGGTTTTAGAGAAAGTTAATTTAGCCGTGGTTTCAAAAACCTATAAAACCATTAAAACAAGAATGTTGATTAATAGGCCTTTACGTGACTACATAAAGGGAATTTAAGGTCCCAATTCACTATTGCATTAAGATGCTCCCTGATTCTGCTTTACAGGGATCTATAGAGCATCCCACATACTGTGTGTTGCAACATTTGCACTCAGGAACACCAATTTATATTTGCACTCAAGAACATAAAGTGTAATTTAGTATTACAATTACCGTACATTAACATCTGTTATTATAAATCCTACAGGTGACATTGGACTTAAACTTCCTAATTACAGTAACAAAGTCACAAGCTTTCCAAGAATTTCATTCACACTTACATAAAGTTGACAACCAATTATGTGATTGTACTATAGATAACACTAAGCTCAGTGCTAACATGTTACACAAGGTGGGAGCTCTTCTAGATATGCATTTCAAGAGACTCTTAGAGAGCACTTTATTTAAAACAGAATTATTATATAATACAGGATGTACTGTGCTTCTTAATAATCTTACAATACTGTTCACTATATTGTGTAATAAAATATGTATGAGGATGATTCTTTAGTCTCCCTGATTCTGAATAGTGATGGGCGAATTTAGTCCCATTTTGTCGAAAAATTTGTAAAACGACAAAAAAATTTGCGAAACTAAAGGTGTCAAAATAATTTTGACGTGTGACAATTTTGACGCGAGCATCCATTTTTATACACGCGACTTTTGTCCAAATGCATCAAAGTCGATGGCTGTCCAAATAGTTTTGACACAAGTCAATTTTTATACGCATGTCAATTTTGACACAGAACAAATTTTTTTGGATGCAGCGGATTTTTCGCTCGTGAATTTTCACCACAGTTTCGTGAAAGCATTCACTGGTGGCGAAACGCGGAAATTTGCCACAAATCCATGCCTAGCGAATTTATTTGCTCATCACTAATTCTGAATTATTTTGTCCGAACAAAGTGTTACTGTCCATATCTTACACCTCTGATGAAGTGCCAAAGAGAGGCACAAAACGCGTCAGGTGACTAGACACGTCATGCTTTAGTTAGAGAGCTCCAGGAAAATACCTGTATATGGTTTTAAAGATGCTTGGCAATAAAGACTTTTTTTATTCAAACACTACCCGTGGTTGTTAAAGGCTCCCGTCTATCTATTATCACTTTGGACGCTGTTCTTATCTTGGGCTCTCTTAAGAGCACATTTCACTATATTATTTGGGTAACCCCTAATTTGCAATCTTCCCTTTAATACCTCTGCTTGTTTATCAAAAACCTCCAGTGTGGAGCAATTCCACCTATTTCTCGCAAATTGACCATATGGGATGCCATCTCCTACACACTTAAAACTTTTATTTTTCCTGCAAAAATGTTGCCAGTCAATAAAAAAATCAAGACCAGTTATATCCTGGCTGTGGTACTGTATGTCATGGTAAAATTCAAATTTAAATCATTACTGTTCAAATAGTTAACAAAACAAAGTAAAGTATCCGCTGAACTTTCACAAACATTTGTTAAATCATCAATATAACTTTCATACCACACAATATGGTTGCAGTACAGGTTATTGTGTCCAAAAATGTGGGACCACCCCCATTGACCCTTATAGAGGTTGTTGTATAATGATGCCCCCATGCCGGCCCTGCTGTTTTGGCGGTAAACCCACCCAATGAAATAATGAAATAAAAATAATGGTTCAGTAACTATTTCAAGGCTAGAACAATAAAAGCACAGTTATTGGAGAAAGCATGCGATTCGGTTACCAACTCTATAACTGTCAAGTACCGTTGGAGTTGGATATGGATGAGTACAAGGACTATTACATGTCCATTGTCACTTATATGTTCTCATCACTCCAAGGGACATTTTCCAAAAGAAAAAAAGCATCACTGGATTTTCTCAAATTGATATGATCTATCTCCTGGATCCACCACCTCAAATATAAGCCAAAGGAAACCAGTCGTGACAACTCTAGCTTTTAGTATGTTATAAAATGTCCTATTTCTAGCAACTTTGCAGTTGGTTGTTTTTTTTGTTTTTTTATAGTTTTTGAATTATTTGCTTTTTCTTCTACTGTACATCGTTCTAGCTTACAAATACTATTAAAAAAAAAGACTCGAACAATTTGAGTTTTCCCCTTTAAAAACTTGACCAGATAGAATCGAGGTTTATTAAATGGGCCCCTTAATGTCTATGTCATACTAAAAGTTAATTATAAGGCGAACAACCCCTTTAAAGGAGAAGCAAACCCAAAAGTTAAAAAAAACGTACCTACATAGACCACCTCCCTCCTCCCCCCCAGCCTAAGTGTTACCCCTGGCGAATGCCCCTAACTTTTTACTTACCCCTCGGTGCAAATTCGGGCATCGGAGTTCACGGGCACCATCTTCAGCCCCTTCAGTAATCTTCGGAATGAGACCAGTACTTCGACAATCTTTGTGAGTTTTGGCGCATGCGTGGTTGTCGCGGAACATAAAATTGCTCCAACTGCGCTACACTGGTTTTATTCCAAAGATTACCGAATTTCACAAATTTCCCGCGAAATTCACAAAACGGGTGAAAAATTAGCGAATCGCCAATTTTGACAATGGCGAAACTCGTCAGTGCCTAAAACGTCTGAACCGTCGCTGGCGTCAAAGGAATTTGCCACAAATTCGAGCCTGGTGAATAAATTCAGCCATCACTAATCAAGATCTATAATAGAAGATTTTACTTTAATGTACAGGTATAGGGCCTTTTATCCAGACTGCTCTATTTCCCTTTGGATAGACAATTTCTTCCATATGTAATAAAAATCAGAACATTTGCCCAGGAGCAGTAACCAATAGCAACCAGTAAGATATTTGCTTTTAAACAGGTTACTATGAATTGCTACCTGCTGATTGGTTGCTATAGGTGATAAAAAGGGTAAAAAAATGGTGCATCTTATATTACATAACCCCTTTTTCCCATGCTTTAATAGAGCTGTTAGGATCTTAGTGCAAAAATAGTTGAACAAGTAAATGATAAAAAAATCGAAATGCTTGATTTGAACTTTATAGGTAAATGTTTGTGCCTTTAAATAGCATATACTCAGCTTAATTTTGCTGCTGCTACAAAATCATCCTGTTTGGAAATTCCCAAGTATCTACCTTTGGTTTTTTTTTTTTTTTAACTTCTGCAGATGAAGCCCAATGAGGCATATTATATACTGTCACATTATATGCTGTTTTTACTAAAATCTTCTATTGAAATTGTCATTTATTACTTAAGTGACATTTGGAATTTTACAAGAAACAAATTCAAGTGAAAGCTTCATTATAGCCACTACATTTTATACTGAGCTAGTCTGTTTTATGGACCAGCCTGGGAACAGTGAAAACCCTGAATCAGTAGAAAAACTGCAGCGAAAGCCATTCTTCTCAATTGGGATTAGAGGATAAGCTGAGTCTGGGCTACAGAAAGACTGAATTCATAATGGGAAAACTGTCACTAGCAAATATGAACAGATATACCATGTAAAGCAGCTCTCTGACAAATATTATCTTCATGATGACTATTCGGTATCAATTTCTCTCTGTAAGTAGATTCCAGCTGTGATTCATCTGGTGCCACATACTGGAGGCCATTTACTGTATCAGGAAACCCAACATTATTGTGTTATTCACTGCATTAAAAGAAGGATTACGGGGTGCTGCTCTGTGCGACTGCCTGTTGTTAATATACAAGGAAAACTGAGCTGCATGAGTCCACTAGTACATTTCTACTTATTCTGGGTTCTTAAGTAGGATAATGGGTATAAAACACTTGCTGAGTTGAATAACATCTTTGTTACAGTAACAACATTAAAAATGCCTAAATACGTCATTTGTTTGCATTTTTGTGCATACTACCCATTCACAACCAGTAGTGATTTGTCTTGTTTCACTTTGGGGAAAAATTAATGAATTTCTGGCGAAATTCGCGAAACGGTGAAAAAGTTACAAAACTCAAATTTTGACACCCGCGTCAATTCTGACACTCCCGTCAGTTTTGATCCCAGTGTTAAAGTTAATGGGTGTCCGAATAATGTTGACGTGCAATGGTTTTAATGCGATTGACTTTTCCGTTGTGCAAAATTTGGAGACAGTTTCACAAATTTATTCTCCACTCCACTACTTGACCTTTTTTTAGCCATTCATACTTGAAATTTCTTTTCACTATTAACTGTCCTAAAAACTTAATTTTTTAGTGGTTTGATTTTTTTGCAGAAAAAAACTCACAAATTAGAGTTATATTTTCATAAACTCGAATGTTTGGTATTTATTAAGCCCAAAAATTTAAAAAAACTCAAATGTTCATGTAGAAGTCAATGGGCACTGTCTAATTAAAAAATTCTAGGCATTTTTTAATTAGAAATTATAATTTTTTTTTTGAGCTTGTAAACTCACAAATTCAAGTTTTTTAAGCTTATAAACTTGACAAATTCGAGGCGTTTGAGTTTTATTCCATGATTATATTCAATTGAGTTTTTACATTCTGATTTTTTAATAAATGAGCAAACATTTGAATTTTTTTTTTAAATTGTGAGTTTATTCGAAGTAGAAAAAAATCTCTAAAAACTTAACAAATTAGAATTTTCATAAATAGGCCTCTATGCATTGAAAAAGAGGAGAGAACTGTTCTTTCATATTCCTTTATAACAAGTGTGGTTCACAAAAAGATGGCTAGATTATCACAAAGGAAAAGTGATTATCTTCTCATATATGGCCTTAACAAGCAGTTGTCTTGGGCACCAGGTTCCAGTGATTGCTCACAATTCTCCAGCCACTAAAAATAGATACCTGAACAGTGAGTCATCAGCTGTAACAATAGAAATGTACTGAAATGACATTTCTGTACAATCAGTAACAAGTCATGGAACTATCTCTTAAAATCACTTTTGTAGAACTGAATATCTTTTCCAAATTACAGATACAAGAATAATCCCATTTCACTAACACCTTCACAATTCAAATAAAATGACTTCATACAATCTAATTCTCCTTTGGTTACAATAACACATAATCATTTTTTCCCCAGTAGTTTTATGTTAGAAATCTGGTAATATGCTTATTTTAAGTAAATGATTTAAAACGTTTATATGTTTGCCTGGAATTATAGAAATTGTTACAAACAGAGACTCATATTCACAAATCCATCATCTACATATTAGTCCATGTTAAATAGCTTTTTTTTATAGCATTTCATTGTAGAACAAAAACATATTTAGCTATATCACTCCATTAATTGGCAGAGTATACTTATTTGGAACTGTATACTTAATATACTGTATTATATAGATCAAATACAAATATATAATTTGAAAAAGTTATTCCTAAAGATGTTAAACATGATGTTACACTATATTGTAACATACTGCTGTTATCATAATTTTTTGATTACCACAACAATTTTGAAATTATAGCTTTTTAATTGTGCAAAAGTAAGCAAGCAATGTGGTGAAGTAGTGGGAAAAGCGCATCAAATTCTGGGCTGTGTGTGAAGAGATACGAGTAGAAGAATGAAGGAGGTTATACTTCAACCTTATAAGCCACTGGAAATATCTCAACATGAATATTACATTCAGCTTTGGAGGCTTAGTCAACAAAAAGATATTAAAGGAGAAGCTATGATTCATGGTGGAAATAACAATATCAAAATAAGCCCCCAACACCTTAATATGTGTATCTAAGAAGAGAGAAAAGACCAAAATATGATAGGAACATTCAAATATAGTATTTCAAACAAAATTACTTTTTCTGGCAACGGGAGATGACTAGAAACATTGGACATAACATTAGAAGGAGGAAATCCCAAGAGATGCCAACACTTGTTACATGAACTCATGGAATTCACACAGATATGATGGGGAACTTGTCGAAACAATTCTACATGTGAAATTTTTATCAACAGAACCCCAAGGAATCCACCTTTTACAATGTAATCAATAAGGATATACTGTGAAATAATTAGGATATATATATTTCTATATATTCTTTTGTTTATGTAAGTTGAGTGGGCGAAGATCCTCACACTGAGTAGGGCATGAGATCAGTGTCTTCAGTCATTTATCATGGATCATAGATAAATTAGGCTCCATTCTACAAATTGCTAAAATATCTTGATTCTATTGAATATACAGGTATGGGATCCATTATCCAGAAAACCGTTTTCTAGAAAAAATCCACATTTTTCTCTGCAATAATAAAACAGTAACAGTACTTGAGCCCAACTAAGATATAATTATTTTAAGAAAAGCAGCCTATAGGGTTTATTTAGGTGGCTATTTACTAAACCATAAATGTATCTGGTCTGGCTTTTTGGGGCAAAAACTAAATTTTTTTGTGGAAAAAAAATGCAAGATTTATTATAGCCCAAAGCTGCAAAAAGTCAGAATCTGAAAATCTACCATCTCAGACCTGTCGAGTTCATGTATATGTCAATGGGAGATGCCCCTATCCCAACTGAAAGTTACCATGGTTTCAGCTGGGTTAAAGCCGATAATACAATATTTTCAGGGTTTTGGGCTAAAAGCACGAAAAAATCAACCAAATTCAGGGAAAAAGTCAAAATCATAAGATTTTTGTTTCTGCTCCATTCAGGCATCATACTGTATGATCCATATCCAAACAATATTTCATTGCCTGCATACACTTAATTTATTCTAATAATAATGATCAATGATCAACTGAAAATTGATAAAGTCATTCATGATATTTTGAGATATTGAAACAAATCTCACAAATTAACAAGAAGGTATGTGAACCTTTTTATTGGAGTCAGGTGAACAGAGGTTTTAAACTGTTTCTTGTTCCTGTTAAAACCAAAGAGGAACTAGTTAAAGCAGTGATCCCCAACCAGTAGCTCGTGAGCAACATGTTGCTCTCCAACCCCTTGGATGTTGCTCTTAGGGTCCTCAAAGCAGTTGCTTATTTTTGAATTCAAAGCTTGCAAGTAAGTTTTAATTGCATAACAACTAAGTATAGTGCCAAGTAGAGCCTCTTGTAGGCTGGCAGTCTACATAGGGGCTACCAGATAGCCAATCACAGCCCTTATTTGGCACAGCAAGGGACTTTTCATGCTTGTGCTGCTCTCCAACTCTTTTTACATTTGAATGTGGCTCATAGGTAAAAAAAAGAAAAAGATGGGGACCCCTGAGTTAAAGAATGCTTCCTTTATATTATTGGAATATATATTAAAGCTCAGCACAGTGAGATTGCTCCAGCAATGTTCTGTGCTCAGTATCCTCTATCTAAGTTCTATAAGGAGGTGAACAGAATCTTAGGCCTTGGGGTTACAGTATTGTAATTTACTTAGACATTCCTTAAGTATTTGATATGGTACTGTACAGAAGGATACTGATTAATTTTCAATGTATTACTATTTGTACAGTTTATTACTATTTGTGCTAAGCAGTGTGAGTTGGTGTGTATTCTAAGACTTATATAATACCTTTTATTATAAAAAGAAAATTGCCTAGAGCAGGTGATCCCCTGTGAGATCTCACCTTGAATGCCACTCCACAGTAAGAATATTAATGATCTGAGGAAATTACTACTGGATTGGTGAAAGGGGAAATGGAAAAATGAAGTTACAGGGCAAATGATCAAATTTGTCTTTGTTTTCTCTGGAGAAGTGGGAACTTGATAACTCTTTACAAATATCTTAGAGTAGAAGTTATTGGTCCCCACAGCAACATCTGGAATAAGACATATTCCATTAACATACATAGATTAACATAGAACAAGAGACCATCAAATCAGGCTGCAGGACATGCAATGCTTCTTCACTGTCAGGGTAGTGAAGCTTCTGAGTGCAGTCCAGTAGGACCCTGATATATGAACTTCTGGAGGTAACCAAGCAAAGTACAACCTCACAAAGAATGCCACTGTAATGAACAAAATTTTTTATTATTATTAATAATTAGAGGAAACATCTAGCAGAAGAAAAGGCTAACATGAATCCAAAGCCTAAGTGTTCCTTTTTGTGTTGCTGTGGAAGAACTTCCATATTTGTGCCTTTCAGATCTACTCTGAGACATACTCTGACAAAGCATTTATGTTAGCCCCTAGTAGAGCTATAACACTTTAAGGGTATATATTACCCTCTGTCAGATTTACTCAGGGCCATACTGACAAAGCATCTATATTAGTGCCCATAGTAGAGCTGGAGAGGGTAATATAACTCCTACTAGAATGTTATTAATAGTCACCTAGTACTCTGCGGCATTACTGTAGTACAGTAGATAGATCATTTTGGTTAGTATCCAAAAAACACCCAATAAATTCAATGTGAATAAAGGCAATGTCAAACTTGACTCTGCAAGCTGTATTTGGTATTTGGAACTGATGACCACCTTGATAAAATAAACCCTTTCACATGCAGAATCCAGGCTATTACAAATATTTGTTTGGATACTACATTATCCTTGGAAAAGTTTGAGCCAGAGGGAGATTTTGGACATTAGAAAATACAGTGTTTATGGAAAAATCATGAATTTAAACAAAAGAAACACTTCCCATAAATACAGACACAAACTAACTCTAAGGGGGCTATTTACTAAAACTCAAATTTATCTCATATTTTTATTAAACCAAGCTCAGCCAAACTCCCATTCACAATTTTAACTTCTTTATTCATAAAAAAAACTTGAAAAGAATTGATAAAACTGAGCGAAAACTCAAATCGTACAATTTTTTCAGATTTTATTCCCAAATCGCTTGATATTTTAGGTTATCGCCTGATAACCCAGATTGTCGGACAAAACCCAACACAGATCACAATATCTTCAAATTGTTAAAGGGACATCTGCCATTGACTTCTACATGATTTCTGACGGTTTGAGAGAGCAGATTTTGGATTCTGACTTTTAGCAGCTTTTGGCTATAATAAATTTCATAAAATTTGAGTTTTTTTCTGCTAAAAATTCAAGTTTTCCCCAAAAATACCTTGACCAGAAAAAAAATCAAAGTTTAGTAAATAACCCCCTAAGTGGTAGGGCCACACACATATGTACAGGTAGGGGACCTATTACCCAGAATACTTTCTGGATAAGGGTTATTTTCATAGTTTGGTAACAAAATAATTTGACTGTTTGGTTTAGAAAAGAAACCTGAATGGAAAATTTTGGGCTAATGTATTCTGGGTTTTGTGTTAAATTGTGTTGAGTGTTTAGTAATGCATGAGTCAGATAGGCTCATTATCATTTTCCACTGATATAAGATGGGATAAAACAAAAAGCACAGGAAAACAGGTTTTATGTTTAAAATACTTCAATCAAAAAGCTTCAATTAAATTATGCCTCAAGGAAGTAAATCTATGCATGATTAGCTCTATTATCCAAGCACACGTGACAGTAGCTCAAGAAAGTACTGGGAAAAACTGTTTATAAAGAATGCATATCAATATAATTGATGAAGATTATGAATCATTTTGATTTTTCATGATATTTTCTTCTAACAGCTCCATGAGTCATATTACTGACATACGTCATAGTGGCATTTTTAGCCAAATTTTATCAAATGTCTACTAACTAATTGCATTTAGTGATGGGTGAATTTCTCCCGTTTCGATTCGCCGAAAAATTTGCGAATTTCCCACAAAATTTGGGAAACTTGAAAAATTTGGGAAACTTGAAAAATTTTCGAAAAATCATGAAATTGAAAAGTTCATGAAAAAATCGTGAAATTCGAACGTTTTCAAGAAAAAATAGTGAAATTCGAACAGTTTCCCTAAAATCATGAAATTTGAAGGTGTTCACAAAAAAATCATGAAAATTTAAGGTTATCACTAAAGAATCGTGAAAATCTGAGATTTTCGCAAAAAATCATGAAAATCGGAAATTGACGCCAGCGAATTTTTCCTGCCTGGCAAATTTATTCGCCCATCACTAGTAATTATGTATACTTTCCATTTATTAAAGGTCAAATTTTAGTGGTATTAGAGCATTTTTAAATCACAGTTGAACCCTGTTCCTGTAAAAGCACAAAAAGATCCGAATATAAAAAAATACGAACAGAAAAAAATGGCAGAAAAAATATGAATAACTCTAAAACCACTATAAATATAACCTTTTTCAGACAATTGCAAATGAAAAAAAATTAGAAAACCTTTAGTATAAATGGTTAAAAAAAGGTCCAACAGGATCAGTGCAGCTTGTGGGGCCTCGACTGCTTTTGCTTGGATTTTGTTTTAGAGTTTTTTTGTGATTTTTATCCTTCTTAAATCTCAAATTTTTAGAACTTTAGAGAAATAAAAAAAAATTCAGAGGCAAGATACAATTAGTGAAAAAAAGGGAATTGGAATGTTAGCAAATAGGCCCCTAAATATATGAGTTTCACTTTTTGGTGCTACTGGCCCTAAACTTTGACTTTTTCCATAGGGTAGAAAAGACATTTGCTATGTCCTGCCCATCCTTTCTCTGTCTCTTGACTTACTGGCCTTTTACAAAAGTGACCTCAACCTTTCTACATTATATTATCCAGCTTGTTTATAGAGATGTATTTCTATAGCCTTTCCCTGTTGTTCTGAGAACATTCTTCATGTGGCTTTTTACCAACTGTTTGTTACAGACAGAACAAAACAAATGCTGATGAGTGGTGGAAATATAGAGAACAGAACCTGCGTTTGCTGTGGCTTTATTCTGTTCAGTGAATTGTTTCCCATTGAATTCAGGAATGGAGCCAGTGAAATGTCACTGTTTGCCCAGTAAAAAAATAACCACTTTGGTCTGACCTGAAAAAGTAAAGGACCACAGAGCAGAGTGCACACAACTGAAATATGTATAAATCTAGCTACCTGCGTGAAGTGCACAAGGAGAAATACGAAAGAAGTGATGCTTTTGATGAGCAAAAATTCGTAGACTTTGGCAACCTTGGCTTATCACAGGTTCAAGGGCTAGAAAACCTTCAGGAGCTAAATGAAAGGTTTACTAACTATATTAACAGAGCTAGGGTACTGGAGCAAAGAAATGCCATCTTTAGGAAGCAGCTGGAGACCTTCCAGCGAATGGATGAAATCTCTGGCCTGGAAGAGGCATTCGAAGAACAGATAGAACTGAACCACCAGAGAATCCGGGAGCTGTCTTCTGATCGGTCCCGTCTCGAAAGGGAGTACAAAGATGCCCAGAGGATGGTGGAAGAATTCAAAAACAAGTAAGCAATTTGCTGCCCTTCCCATTGCCAAAAAAGCTTTACTTTGATTATTGAAGCAAAACTTGTCTAAACACCAGATATTCAATAACTTTGTAATGATGCTGGAGAAGCAAACAAATGCTAATTGATGTATTACCCGGCATATTTCAGGAGATCTGTATACATACAACATTCTGATTTTCACTTGACATTTGACATACTTGCTTTATACAGAAATACTGATATCTGCTACACTACAACATGCTAAATGTGCTTTATATTGTATATATTTATCACGTATCATCTCAGATGTTATATTGATACCCCATAATAAAGGCTATTTTCAAGGGCTGTAAATCACTGCAGCAACATGATCTAATACAGCCTTCTATTTTTAGAGTGTCTGCTTCCCTGACAGCTGCATAAATCTCCTCTTAGAACTATGTAAGCCGGCTGCTGTTTAAAATCCAGCTGTTATCATAAAGAATTGTTACTTCATCACTCAAAAATGTATAGAAAAAAAAGAGTAAAGGCTTTCAGTCCAAGCATTGGTGGACTACATGTCCCATAATACACACTGAGGGTTGCACTCATGCAAATACATGGTAGCTGGGACCTACAGGAAGTGTGTGTTGCTGCTATCACATTAGCCTTTATCGCTAGTTATGGGCGAATTTGTCTTCGAAATGGGCGACGCCGGAAACAATTCCACACCAGTAACAATTGACGCGTATTAAAGTTAATGGGCAACCATGTAATTGTTTCCGGCATCTAAATTGTCGGTGGCAGCGTAATTGACGGCAATTTCATGATTTTGCAATTCGCAATTTTTTACGAATTTATTCGCCAGCGTTGAAACGCGGAAATTCACATCTGGCGAATAACTTTACCCATCACTTTTTATCACTGATATGTTTGTATTTTAAGGTCATCTGTTACAGGACACCAGTATTTGCAGCTAATAGAGCCAGGTATCTGTTGGGGGTAATAATCAGTATATTTACTCGCATGAATACAGAAGTAGCAACTCACTCCTTAGGGCCCCGTACAACCTTCATTTGTATCTTTACTATGCCTACTCATGTGCATATTCCTGGAGATCATCACCCTGAAGCTGAAGGTACAGGGAATACAGAGACAGTAATATAAAAGGTTCTTGTCTTTCATATACAGATAGACAGAGAGAGAGAGAGCGCGAGAGAGAGCACGAGAGAGAGAGAGAGAGAGAGAGAGAGAGAGAGAGAGATGATAGATAGATAGATGATAGATAGATAGATAGATAGATAGATAGATAGATAGATAGCTGATGGTGATAGATAGCGAGAGATAGATAGAGAGAGAGAGAGAGATGATAGATAGATAGATGATAGATAGATAGATAGATAGATGATAGATAGATAGATAGATAGGTAGATAGATAGATGATAGATAGATAGATGATAGATAGATGGTAGATAGATGATAGATAGATAGATAGATAGATAGATAGATAGATGATAGATAGATGATAGATAGATGATAGATAGATGGTAGATAGATGATAGATAGATGGTAGATAGATGATAGATAGATGGTAGATAGATGATAGATGATAGATAAAGAGAGAGATAGATAGATGATAGATAAAGAGAGATAGATAGATAGATAATAGATAGATAGATAGATAGATAGATAGATAGATAGATATTTTTTTGTTCCCAGTGGTCAATTAAAGTGTTTTTCTAATAGCAACCTGGCTCCTTCAATATATTTACATATCTTAAGCCTCCCATTATTGGCATATCCTTTCATCTTGCTTTTCCTTAACCACATATTCGTACAGGCTGTTCTAACTCAACGGCTTGTAAACAAATAATCTTGTAAATTCTGAATAGAATATTAGGTTTCAAATATCCCTTCAGCCATTCTATAGCATTAACGTCCACTGGCTGAAAGCTTATTTGATTCTAAAGTCATTTAGAAGTTACACCTGGCCTGAAACCTGAATTGATTGTTTTAATGGTTATATTCTGAGTGAGTATATGTAGCCTGGTTTGCAGTATACCATTTTTTGGATTGCACATGAATGTAGTTGTCAGATCCTAGACTGAAATAATTAAAAACTGCAAAATGTACCTTACCTCTTATGATTCAAAGCCCAGAAAGCACTAGAAGATCTTTCTCTCCATTACATTGGAACCCAGGAAGAGAACTCATCCCTCTTCTCAAGATAGCAATAACAATATATGAGGGATAAGTAAAATAAAAATGAAATACAATGCGAATGGTTATAATTGTGTATGCCAAAGACAATAGTGATGATAGGTGGAGTGTTTCATGAATTTATGTACTGTAGTAGTCTTCTTTATCCCGCAATAAGTCTAACTTAACTGACCAACATTTCCTAAACTGACATTGAAAAGGGCATTTATGAGAAGTGTAAAACAAATCCCACATCATTTTTCAATAAATGGCAAATAAAGAAGTAAAATGGTATGGGATTGGATGGAGGTAAATTGGTTGACGGAAAAATATGAACAAAAAAAACTGTCGAAAACATTTGTGATGTTCATAATGACGTTTAGGGGGCCCATTTACTTAGCTCGAGTGGAGGAATAGAGGAAACAAAACTTTGAATTTCAAATGTTTTTTTTGGCTACTTCAACCATCGAATGGGCTACTTCAACCTTCGACTACGACTTTGACTTCGAACAATTCAAACTAAAAAACGTTCAACTATTCGACCATTCGATAGTCGAAGTACTGTCTCTTTAAAAAAAACCTTTGACCCCCTAGTTCGCCACCTAAAAGCTACCGAAGTCAATGTTAGCCTATGGGGAAGGTCCCCATAGGCTTAGCTATCTTTTTTTGGTCGAACAAAAATCGTTCGATCGATGGATTAAAATCGAATAGGATTTAACTTCGACAGTCGAATATCGAGGGTTAATTAACCCTCAATATTCGACCTAAAGTAAATTTGCCCCTTAATCTTCAAAAACCTCTAAAACGAAAGGCTGAAAATGAACGAAAGGCTGATCTTTGCAAGAAAAGAAAGGTAGCTTCCACTGACTTCTACATGACCTTGACAGCTTTAAATTGCCATTCTATACGAAAAAAATTTCATTTGCGCTAAAAAGTACAAAATTTTTTTGTGCAAATGAAAAAAACCCTGAAAACCTAAAAAGCTTGAATTAAAGAAAGATTTTTACAATTGGAAAAGGACAAATCACATTGACTGATCACAACAGCTTTTAGGTGGAAAAGTTTTGTAGTGTTTTTTTTTGTTTAATAATTACAATTTTTTGTGGTTAAGTGTAATTAGTATAATTTATGATTTTTAGCACTAAACGTTTTGTGAATTGGCCCCTAAGGGGCTGATTTACCAACATGGTTTACAGTAAGGGTACACAAAAAGATTTGGATTTAACAGTTTATTTTCAGTGCTCGGACAATTAATTCCAGCCCCAGAAAGTAATTGTCCTTTCCTTTATCCCTGAACATGATACTCATCAGGGAGTCGGAATTTGCTGAGCTGCACTGTGCACTATCCCAAAAGAAATGACTGTGTTCAAATGCTCAGAGCAGTGGAATACATTCTGATAAATTGACACCTTTATCAGCTTTGATATATGAGTCAGGTCATTAAAGGTTTTGATACAGCCAAAAGATTGAATTTCTTGGAATCTTTCTCGATTCCCAGGTTCAATCTATGATAATTCAGTTCCCATATTGTTTGACAGTAGGCAAAGGTCCATAACCCCAGGGTAGGAAATAGCTTACCCTGTGGCTGCTAAAGTTAATTTAGTGGGCATACAGTAAGTATGGCACACATATGGCTGTAGTGTGACAGATGCCAATAAAATACAGTCAGAAATGATGGCTGTAATGACAAGATTATACAGTATGTGATCAGCCTATAGGAGTAATATGGTGGTTTGTAATATTATACAGTATGGGGCAGATTTTTCAAGGGTCGAAGTGAATTAGAGGGAATTTTTGAAGTAAAAAAATTTGAAATTCAAAGTAATTTTTTGGATTCTTCAACCATTCGATAATCAAAGTACTGTCTCTTTAAAAAAACTTTGACTTCCATACTTCGCGAAATTAAACCTGCCGAAGTGCTGTGTTAGCCTATGGGGACCTTCTAGAGCATTTTTCTACGTTTTTTTGAAGTCGAAGAAAAATCGTTCGATCGATGGATGAAATACTTTAAATCGTTTGATCCAAAGGATTTCATCGATCGAACAATTTTACTTCGACCGCAAATGGCCAAATTCAGTGTAAAAAACTTCAACTTCGATATTCGAAGTCGAAGTATTCCATTTCCATGGTCGAATTTTGAAGCTTTTTCTACTTCGAAATTCGACCCGTGATAAATCTGCCCCTATGTGTTCAAATGGAGTGTCCAATATTTTGACCAATAGACTTGACAAAGCTGTGTTGTAAAAAGATATGGCAATAGTCCCTTTTTTGGGCTCATGTTCATTAAACATGCAGCAAACAAAATTAAAGTTTTTTTAAAACAGACATGATTCCTTCTAGACTTTATTGAAAAGAACAACGTCACATATAAGTAAACAGCTTTCTGCCGATAATTTATAAGTAGCCATAGTTGTAGTCCCATAAGCACCAGTACAATTGGCAATTATTTCACATCCTCCCAAATATTCCCATCCTGGATACCAGTTATTGTGGTGCCACTAAGCTTTTGATGTGCATTAAAAAATCTTCATAAATACTGGATTATTTGGTAGTTGCTGAGCAGCTGAGATCAAAGCAGATCTAGGTATATCTGTGATATATGGGGATATGGTAAATACTCTGACACTACGGGGGTTATTTACTAAACTCCGAATGCAAAAATCACTAAAAATTTGCGATTTCACGAAAATTTTTGAAATTTGGCATAAAATCAGACTTTTAACAAAATCACAAATTTTTTGGAATTTATTAAACCCAGAGGATGGAAAAGTTCAAATCAGAAAATCCGGCAGCTCAGATGTGTCGAGGTTGCATCAAAGTCATTGGGAGAAGTCCCAATGATTTTTTGATGTGTGCTGAGTTTAATGCAATTAAATTTCGGGGGTAAAAAACCCGAAAAAATTGTGAAAAAAAAATCTGAAAAATTTTGAAAATCGGATGAAAAAACGGAAAAAATCATAAAAATCTCTTTTTTTTTTCGAAAGCAAATTTTTGGGTAAACGTAATAATAAATTAGCGCAACAAACCAGAGCTGATTTGATCTGCGTTTGTAGCAGAAAATATTGAGATAAATTCGAACTTTGCTAAATAACCCCCTACATGTATTTTGTTGAAACCCCCCCATTTCAGTCAATTTATATTATTGCCTTGTAAGTGGTTAATGCTGCAACGAATGTAGTATTAGAAATGAAACATCAGGAGCTTGATGTTATCTTTTTAAGGTGGTAAGTATAGAGACAGGAATTCCCTTTGAATTGTATGTCCTGGGATTAGGATGAATACGTCACAGAGGTAATACATAATTGAAAGAGAACTAAAAGGAGATATGAGGTTTTGGAAACAGTGTGGCAACATCAGCAATTTGACATAGACCTGAAAAGTAGCAAGTACAGCAAATTTATATACGGATCTAAAGAGACCCCATGGAGAGCTTGTGTGCCTTCAAGGCAGTCAATATAAATAACTAAGATTAGAATTGTTCCACCAACGATTGCTCAAAAAGACCATTGCTGTTGATTCATCGGCTCTATGATCCACTAGTACCACGAGAAACGTTATTGCTAAATTAAAAGAAAATATTAGCATGAGCATTTCTCTTCCAGTAAGGATGGCTTCAGAAAATATTCATATTATACAACTGTGATTGCTAAGGGAACCATAGAGCTGATCCTTATTACTCCCATTGTATGACCCAGTTCCATCGTTTGTTAGATTTACTTTCACCTCTAAAGTTAAGCAAGTTGTTTTGCTGACAACCAACAGCGACGATCATTAGTGTAAAAAGCCCACCTGTACCCATATTTAATAAATGTAACCCCTGATGTAATGATATTTACAGTTCATTTTATTTAAGTTTAATAGGATTTAGTTCAACTTTAAATCCCCTTTAAAAGGATCAAACTAAAATGGGACTAGGCATACAGTACAGGTATAGGATACGTTATCCGGAAACTCTTTATCCAGAAAGCTCCGAATTATGGAAAGTCTGTCTCCCATAGACTCAATTTTATTTAAATAATGCAAATTTTTAAAAAGGATTTGCTTTTTCTCTGTAATAATAGAACAATATCTTGTACTTGATCCAAACTAAGATATAATTAATCCTTATTGGGAGCAAACCCAGCCTATTGGGTTTGTTTAATGTCTACATGATTTTCTAGTAGACTTAAGGTAAAAAGATCCAAATTACAGAAAGCTCCCTAATCCGGAAAACCCCAGGTCCCGAGCATTCTGTATAACAGGTCCCATACCTGTACCATTAGCACAACATAGATGACAGAAAAAAAGAAGACAAGAAAACTAGATGACAGTTGAATTATATGGGGCAAATATAAAATTTCAGTGTACAAAACTGAATAGAGGAATATGATAAGAATACATACAAGTATAAATATGCACAATGCAAATGTGTGTGTGTTTAATATAGGCTTTGTGAACCTCCAAAAGTCTTTAGCAACGGTTCTGCCAATGGAAAAACAATTAGACATTTAATAGTTTGCGTCTGTGGTGTATGAATATAAAAAAAAACTACTGTGCCAAAAATAAGCCAAATTCAGAATGCCCTATGCACAATTAAAATTCATAATGTAATAACCATCTAACGCTGAATAGCACATTACAAAATTAGATTTTTTTTGTTCTTTTCTGTGCAATTTCTCTTTTTTTGTTTATGACTTTCACATTCGCCTAATTAACAAGAGTAGATTTCATAAACATGACCCTTAATTTTAACATGATTTGGAAAGGGACTGGTTCTATCTGGGCATAGTTTCAATCCCCATTATAAAGCATTAGAAAAGCAGTACATACTTATTCAAACCAGCCGTTGGAAGTCTTATTTTTTTATTGTATTTCCCTGTAAATTATCCATTTGCTTTTCATATTAATATTGTTGGTCAGAAGAGTAAAGACATTAAAAATGTGTGAGATAACTTGTCTTGACACATAAACAAAGCTGTAATTTCAATGTAGACATTTGATATCCACTGTAATATCTAAAGTTCCACTGAAAACAATAGACTTTGCAGAGTTTTGTTTAGGCAATAGATAGGAGTTGTCTGTAGGCTCTAGAGTTGATAGCTAACATATAGAATATGACAAAGGCATTGAGAGAATATTAATCAGGTCAAATTATTTTCATATTCACAGTTTCTAAGTAAAGTAATAACTGGCTATCATTTCACTTGTTGAATTGGGATCCATTATCCAGAAACCAGTTATCCAAAAAGCTCCAAATTATGGAAAGACAGTCTCCCATAGACACTATTTTATCCAAATAATTTTAAAAAATTATTTCCTTTTTCTCTGTAATAATAAAACAGTACCTTGTACTTGATCCCAACTAAGATATAATAAATTCTTATTGGAAGTAGGGATGCACTGAACCCACTATTTTGGATTCGGCCAAACCCCCGAATCCTTCGTGAACGATTCGGCTGAATACCGAACTGAATCCGAATCCTAATTTGCATATGTGGGACGGGGAACATTTTTTTACTTCCTTGTTTTGTGACAAAAAGTCAGGCGGTTTCCCTCCCTGCCCCTAATTTGCATATCAAATTAGGATTCAGATTTGGTTTGACCATGCAGAAGGATTCGTCCGAATCTTGACAAAAGGCCGAATCCCGAACCGAATCCTGGAATCGGTGCATCCCTAATTGGAAACAAAACCAACTTATTGAGTTTATTTAATGTTTACATGATTTTCTAGTAGACTAAAGGTATGAAGATCCAAATTACAGAAAGATCCATTATCCGGAAAACTCCAGGTCCCAAGCATTCTGGATAACGGGTCCCATACCTGTACATATGAACTCCCATTTGCAAACGCAAGTTAAAAATGCAATGTGTTAGAATTAATTGAAAATGGAGCGTGTGTTGATGCCATTTACTGGTGGTAGATCCAGCATTCTCCTAGAAGGTTAAATCTATAATCACAACTGACTAGCATCAAGTGAATTGGGTGGTATTGACCTTGTGCAAAATGATTTTCTGGAAATTAGATTATCCAAACTCTGTAAGTAGGGAACCCCATATGTGTATTTGTATCTCTGAGGCCTGGACAATTTGCACTAAGCTCTAAAAACACATCAACCTACTGTATTTTCAGGATTTCTTCTTAGCATTTGAAAGGCAATAGATCTTAATTTTAAGACTGGCTTATAAGTGATAGTTAGTTCTTGTTAGTTTCTATTTTATTTTACATATTACTTCATTGTAAATTATAAATTCTGTATAATATGTCATTGTATTAATCTTCTTATTCTGCAAACTATTTATCATATTGACTTTTATGGTTTATTGTGAAAACCAAATAAAATATTTCAAACCAAAAGACTGGGATATATTCATGATTCACATAGACCTTACTCAATTACTCCCAACCAGGCCTTCCAAAAATGTCACATTGTACCAATAATATTGTACAAAATGTGGATCAAAGGTTATCAAGGTTGGATTTTAGTCATTTTAAAGGTTTTTGAAACCACGACTAAACTCACTTTCTATAAAACTACTTACTGTATGTCATGACATTTATTAAAAGATCCAATTCAAAGGAGTATGAATGAAAAATTACATTGAACGATCTGAAAAAAAATCTGAATACTTCTGAAACTTCCAAAATGTGAATTTTGTGGACAATTTTTAGAAAAAAGAATTCAGAAATTTTCTAAATTTCTAAATTTCAGCTCCCATTAACTTCTATATGACCTTAACAACTTTCAGCTGATGATCCTGCTGTTCAGATAATTTTTACATTTTGCAAGAACAATTAAAAAAGCAAGGCAGTCCATAGGCCAAATGATTGGAGAGTGTACCAGATTTGTCTATATTTCTTAAACTTGCCATGCTATAAAAAATACACAAGACATATTTCAGTTTATGTATACAGTACAAGAACTGCACATTCTCTGGAATCTGCAATATGGTTTCGGATCTAACAAATGTGTCAAGTATGCACCTAATCCAAACATTTCTCTAATTAAAATAGCAAATGCATCTGTAAAAGATAAGCCACAAAGACATATGTGCGCATCCAAGATGCCAACAAAAATCTCATATCCTGTCCTACAAAAACATGGAACCATTGTGCTCTTGGCAAAAGTTCACAAGACTCCAAATTCCTATAATCAATTGGTGCAGTACAGAGAATTGATTAGCATATCAGTCATGGAAATGGGCAGTTTCTGGAAACTTTTGAATACTTATAACTGATGTAGTGATAAATTGAAGATGTATCATAAAAATACTGGTGAACATTATACTGTATTGGTGCAATGGCTTATCCAAAGTGCATTCCACATCATGGTTTGGACCTAAATGGTCCTCCCTAGGGAACATTTTTGCCTGTGGAAGGTCCAGTTTAAAGTGCTTTCCAGTGGATCACTGGAGATACTAATCCACCGTAACTAACATACATAATAGAGATGCAGTTAAGAAGACGACTGCACTTTGTCTAGGATAATTTCAAGATGGAATATTGTAGACATAAAGAAGAAAGTTCAGGTTCTTTTAAGTATCATCTTTAAGTAAAATGAGATTAACTACAATCTGCTATAAATTTGCTGATGTTGAAGTGTTGAATTTTTAAGCTGAATTTTTGAATTCAAAATTTTTTGCATTTTTTTTAAATTGAATTTTCTAATTGAATTTTGAATCAATTTTTTTGTTGATTTACAAAACATTTTAGGAAAGGATTTAGGGGTCCTTTATGACATGTAAAGTATGATTTAAAATGCAATCTGCCATGTTTTTTACTCCTTGATTTTGAGCTTAGCGGAACTACATTCAGCAGGACTGGATCCATAAGGAGTGAGAGGAAGGCACATAGGCTGTTAACTTGGGTGTCATGGATCCTGTGGTTGCAGTTAGACCTTGGGTTGCATGAGCTCTGTGGAACACACAATTGTATACCTTAGGCTAGGGCCAGATGACATGGATTCTCTGCAGTCCGGCTGCTCCTCTTCTCTTTAGCAGGCAGGGCAGATTTATTTTTCATTTTTGAGTCCTCAAATCACAGGATTTGTAGTTGGCTGGGGGCACTTATATATTTAATTATATATCTAATAAAGGAATGTTGTCACTGTAATTTTTTGCACAAATGTTTATTTTTTAATTTAAAAAAGTGCAGTGGCGTCTAATGTTGACATTATTATAATGTCTGTGTGGCAGATATCAAAATCTGGGTGCACATCTTGTTCTCACTCACTTCTCGCAATTGAGAAATCTTAAGTTATGTTTCTTGCTCTTGGGCATTTATTATTTCTCACATTCATTTCTGGGATGCAAAAACACCCAAGAGAATCTTCGAAAGCTGCATGATGTTTCTGTCAGTTTTTATTAAATTGAACTACTAGCATAACTCAAGAAGCTCATGAATCATCCTCTGATGATAGATAGATAGTTTCTAAGCAATTGAGATATTTCCATAGATTCTTTTTTCATTTGAATTCTATTGTGCTCTGGCTCCAAAGAACGAAACCCAAAATATTAATTAATTCACAGAAGGGGAAAACAGAGTTAACGTGGAATAAAATGTTTATGCCAAAAAACCATTTAACACCAAAAGCATAAACATTGTATCTCCAATTTCAGATATTTAATGCCACTTTACTACTAACTTGTTTTTTTTTGGTCAGATCATACTGCAATTTTATAAAAATGGTTCCCAGATGGAAAATGTTAAGCAAAATTGTATAAAATCATTATTTGTGAAACTAGAGTGAGGTGTTCTTTTAAGACTTTACTCTGCCTTTTTCAATAGCTTCATTAAACTTTGATCACTAGTGATGAGCAAAATTATCCTTTTTCACTGAAAAATATAGTTATTAATAGTGATGAACGAATCTGTACCATTTTGCTGAAAAATTCACGAAACTCCCAAATTATTTGTGAAACAATGAAAAATTAGAAACATAGAAGTAAATGGGCGTCAACATTACTTTAACACACGTTGATTTTTACGTGTGCGCCAATTTTTATACAAACAACTGTCTTGTCCAAATGCATTAAAGTCAATAGTCATCAAAATAATTTTGACGTGCAACAATTTTATCCAATTGCATTAAAATCAATGGGCGTCAAATTTTTTTTACACGCAACAATTTTTATGAGCGCAACTTTTTTTGTCACAGCAAATTTCGCAGCAGTTTCGTGAAAATATTTGAAGGTGGCGAAGTGCATAAATTCGCCACAAAGCCATGTCTGCCGAATTAATTCCCCCATCACTAGTCATTAAATAGTTACATTATGCCAAATGCAGCAAAAGTTTTTTTCTCACACCAAATGCATAGTGGGTGTTTTTCCTTGAACCAAATACACTGTAGTCAATGGGGTTTTTTTTCTCATGCCAAATGCATGGCAAAATTCTAGGACAGATTTGCAGGAATTTTCACCAAATATGCCTTTTCACTGCGAATCTGTACAAGGTAGGGATGCACCAAATCCACTATTTTGGATTCAGGCAAACCCCCGAATCCTTTGAGAAAGATTCGGCCGAATACCGAACCGAATCCGAACCTTAATTAGCATATGCAAATTAGGGGTGGGAAGGGGAAACATTTTTACTTCCTTGTTTTGTGACAAAAAGTCACGCGATTTCCCTCCCCAGCCCTAATTTGCATATGCAAATTAAGATTTGGATTCGGTTCGGCCGGGCAGAAGGCCGAATCCTGCTGAAAAAGGCCAAATCCTGTCCGAATCCCAAACCGAATCCTGGATTCGGTGCATCCCTAGTACAAGCAAAACATTTTGCTCATGCATATTCATCACCATCCAGAGCTGAGATCCCTAAAACCCCAACTACTAAGGAAATTGTATTTATTTTGCCTTTTATACTCCTCACCTAGTCTGCTCAAGGGTAAATAATTATCATCTCAAAATGTTGATATTTAAAAAAAATGATTTTGGCATTTTGGCATTATAAGTAGTACAGGGACAATTTCCAATAAGACTTATGCTATTTTAATAACATTACATATTTGAATATTGTCATTGTTTTTTTTGGTCCTAACAAAATATCTAAGGCAAATTTCTGTATGTAATATAGAGGGCTCAGAATCATTTATTAATCTGAACAGAAAATGGAAAACTGTTTACTGAATGCTATGATATAATATAATTAGAATCCCATGAATAAAATGTGGAGGAACTGTGACAGATTTGGGAAAAGACGAAGGAGAGTGAGCCATGCAATTAGAATGCAATTTTGACAGAACTTCACTTTTAAACCCAAACATACTTTTGTGGATTAAATAACCCAATTTCCTTTGTATAGTGCACCGTCCAATATGCACATTTTGTCTTTCTGTTAAATGTTAAGTAAATATTTTCTTGCCGCAGCCAACACAGTAATAAAACCCCATATGGATATAGATTGATTTTCAGGTGTACACAATATGTGCACTCATTGTCTCGGATTTATCTCAAAGCATGACATTTTTAGGTGTTAAAAAGGTCAGGGGATCCATTTCTATAGTATGACGTTGCTGAAGGCCTTTTCATTAAAATGATCTGATTAGCGTGGGATTGGGAAGGAAGCACTTCTAGCTCCACTGTAATAGCAAGAATGTAATGGTGTTCAGAACACATATTCTGGTAAAGAAAACTACAATTATAGTATTAGACTACAAGAGGAATTGTCTCTCTATCAGCATGTAACTGCATTCTCAGCAGGGATGGCTGAATATAAGCTAACATTAGTGATGGTTTTATTTTGAAAGATATAATATCTATGCAAAGATAACGATTTACAGAGTCTGCAGTAGGAATCTGGGTTTCATTACTGTGGCGTACACTGTAAGTATTTGTATATTGGGATTTATTTTAGATCTTTTGTTTGATTTGTAGATATAAAAATGAATGTGAGTACCAGCTGCATCTTAAAGACAATCTTGAAAATCTTAATAAGGTAAGTGTGATGCCATATATAATTTTTGTACCCCTTACCGTTTAATAACAAATATACTGTACATAGATACGAGCATACACCAGCCGCTGTACAAAAGTGCACTGCAAAGATGCCAAAATAACAGTCCATAAACAGTCAGATTTCCTAATATTTGAATTTTTGAGTTTTTAAAGTTTTAAGATGTTATAATGTGTTAGCCATTGAAAAAATGCAGAAAATGTAAAGTTTGGTTGTACCTTTTAACTGAATAAGTAACAATTGCAAGCTTTCGGAGCACACAGGCCCCTTCCTCAGGCAAAACAATTCGATTTAACTTGCATGTAGTTTTCTCCCTTGATTTCCAGCTTATTTACAAAAAAGATTAAGCAAAAAAAAACACAATTGCATGAAAACAGTCACATTCTACTGTTTTTCAAGTCATATTAACCATTAACAGTGGCTTATTTACTATTAGAAGGCACAACCCTAAAAAAGACATACATAATGTGATTAAGACTATTATTATGGCTGAGCCTTCACAGTGAGAAACATGCAGAAGTGTTATGGAAACCAGTATTTTACCTATGCAGTTTACCAGGCAGTGCATACAAGATTAATTTTTTTGTGAAATGTAGCACAATTAAGACATTTTTATATAGTTACTGACTGAATGCCATAAGCATAATTTTCAACTCAACTTTTTCTGGGGAAACAATCCTTTTTGGGTAAAAAAATGGCAATTTTTTTGCACTTAACATTTTGCCCTAATGGTATATCGAGCCCAGTATATAAGAATATTTGAAGATGCATTATCTCTTTCAACTCTTCTCATCTCGTAATTTATTACAACCTAAACATGGGTCTTTCAACTTAAGCAGATGTCCCAGAAACCACATAAAAAAGTGTGTGAAGGGAGTGAGAGATTGCATCAGGATAGTTAGCATAACAGCCAGAGGCTCCATCTAGAATATCAGAAGTAACCTGGGTGTCACCCTCCAGGATAGGGACTTGAGTGTTTAGTAGTAGAGTAGAGTAGAGTAGTAAAAGGTGAAAAAATAATTATTGGTCTACAAATCCATACAACCAATCAGTATGTAGGATGTGCTAGCAGCTGTTATAAGATAAGGTACTATATAAATTGTAATCAGCCTACAGTGATCTATTTAGTGACATTCCTTAAATGCCAAAAGCAATATGTAGGCTGCACAAATAGGACACTAAGGGGGTTATTTCTCAAAGTCCAAATTTATCTCAACATTTCCAGCCACAAACTTCGACCTAATCTGCAGAGTTTTTTCGGCATATTTATTATTCGATTTTTTTTTAATGATATTATCATGTAACTGGGCAAAATATTTAAAAAAGCCAGTCAAAAATGGCAGGACCTGTCTGTGAATAGAGTGTAACAGTTCATTTCAGCATTGAAGACATAGCCGAAAGGTGGCTGGTTACAAAGGACAAAACAGTCCTCAGTTCTGCATAGGGAGCAGAGCAAGGAAACATACAAAACAATAGCAAAATATCAGGTTCCGTTTCTCCCCACCAGGATTTTCAGAAATCAGTCTGGATTATCTTTCAAAAGAACTGCAAGTTAACTTTGACATTGTTTTAAATATACAGACAGGAATAAGTGCACAGATCAGACACCTAATAAGTATTCAGAATGGAGCCAACTGACGTGGCTTTAACAAGTAAAACAATAAAAATTGTTAACTGTCTTCGGCATTCACTGTAGGAACTGGGGGATTATCTGCTTCTAAGAACACACAGGTATGATCAATAACAGGTATCCAGTAAAAACAATTACCAACTCAAAGGAGAAAGCTCTGAATGTTTTGAAAGAAAGGCTAAGAAAAAGAACATTTGAGTTTGACATGTTCTGTAGGGCTCTACTTGTGGGCTGGATTGTATTAGCTATAAAACAGGCCAACGTTTCATCTGCTCAGTTATGTAGTTATGTTTTTTAATCATAGTTTCATGGCTGAACCTTTGGCACATCGTTATACGCAGCAAATAAATCAGTTGAAATCTCCACAAAATACAACAAAAGAGAAACAGAGGGAAAAACAAAACAGAACACAGAAATTATATATTTTTATATATATTTTACTTATGTGTAGTGTTTTTTTTTTACAAGGGAATGATTTACCACTAATACTTTATGGATATTGTTACCCAAGTCTTTGGCATTTCTGTAGTGTGCCCCCCCCCTTTTATTTGTTTTTTTCACACAGTCCTCACATTTATTTGTAGGGACCCACAGAGTAAACTCCCCTACTGGTTAGGGAAATCACCTATTATGTTTTCCTTTATTTTGCAAAAAATGAATGATGCACAAAGCCATAGTATTGGTACTACCAAGGAAAAGTGTAATAGAAAAATAAAGCAAAAATGAATAAATGTTCACAAGAGGGTATACTCACAGTTCACTCCAGTCCCTGGGTGCAAGTCCACAATAACATTCCAATAATTTTAAGTTCCTCCGGAAAAATAAAGGTCCAATAGATTAAAAAAATACAAAATGTTTATTAGGACATATTGGGCAGAAACATTCCATATGTTATAAAATGTCTGGAGTGAACCAGTTCCACAAAAAAAAGTTTGTCAGGACTTTTGCAGCCAATCCCGTTTCAAAAAAGTAAAAGTCGCCAGCGTTTTTGGAACTTTAATGCATTTTCGGCACACAGGATATGATGTAAGTGACAGAAGATTGAGGAAGATTGAGCTTCTCTTTAGCACTTCACCTGGTCTGAGGTGGTGAAGTCAACTCTGGTGAAAAGTTGCCTGGCGAACACTATCGGCGTCGAATTGGCGCCTGTTAGTGAATTGGCGATGTCCCTGCGGGTGGCAATGCTGGCAAATTGTTGCTAGTGTTCGCCCTTTAGTGAATCTACCCCATTGATACCTTGGTACTGTTTGAATACTACATTTCTAAAATGGGGTTACATATTCATACACACTTTCCATAACAACCCTTCATTTGTAATATGGGAAGACTTCATTGAGTTAGTGTAATTTATTACCCATGTCAACCAGTTAGATGTTTTCACAACAAACTATAAAATGCTACCCGCTAATTGGTTTCTATGTGTTACTAGAACAGGGGATAAAATGTACACGTGTTTGCTTAACCCTGAATCATATTAGCAACACCAGTAAACAAGTAAAAACATTGTTACCAAAAAGAAGGTAAATGGTGTGTATGAATGTATAAATACTGTACATATGCCCAGGTATACTGGAACCACTTTTAGACACCATTGCTTTTGACCATGTTGGATTTGAGATATGCCTCTGCTCATACTCAGTATGAAATGATTTAATGCATAAGTGGTTGGTTCCCTTAGGATCCCTCCCTAATGGTGTACTCTAAAAAATGAAGAGGACACAAATAATACATTTATTTTTGTTAATTATTTCCTTTTTATTTGTAATAATTAAACAGTCCCTTGTACACAGAAGATGGGGCTTGTTAGGCATCTGTTCCCTCTGCAACCTCTGTGATTTGTCCATGTAAGTGGTTTGCCAGTAAAATAACAAGGTACTTTTACTTGGTTATTTATTATTGACTCAAGGGAAAGTTGAAGGTAAGATACTGATCAGCTGCACATGCGTGTAGGGTAGAATGAAGCATTTGAGGACAAGACTGAAATACTGATTTATGAAAAAGAACATTTTCTGACTGATTCCCATTAATGTATCTGGCCCACAAATTAGGGTTTCAGAAAACGAGCATTTTCAAGATAATAGTAATCTTTTAAGGCTCCACAAAACTTTATACATTTGGAGAAAGTCTTCTGAAAAACATGGCCTTCTGACTCTCTTAGGAAGCAGAAAAAAAAACTATCTTGAGCAACAGGTGTTAAATTAAGACGGAGCTACATAAATAATGTAGGAACCTTATTTCTCTTGCCATATTGGAATTGTCCGTTGCTCATTAAAAGTACAGTGAAGTGTTTTGGAGTCTGGTCTCCTTGGCAGCCTTTGTGCTAGACGTAGCACACTACTAATCATCTAACTTACAGCTTCTGGCAAACCTACAGCAACGTTGTTATTGAAGCACCGTCATTTACATAATTAGCTGCTGAACAAGGCATCAGATATCTTTGTTAATGTGGATGTGCAGCTTCTATTTTTAGATGGCTAATTCTTCTGCTTGCAATTATATGAATGCAATCATTTGTGCAATTATGCATTAAGATTTGATGACGTCAAAAAATTGATTAATGATTAATTGCTTTTTTGCATAACATATCGGTATGAATGATACATTTATTGCAGGAAAAAAAATAAAAAAAATATATAAGGAAAGGATGTTATAGGTGCTTATATATATATATGCAGGGACAGACTGTGGGGTGTAAATGACCCAAAGGGGCTGCTATCCATGGGACCCTGCCCCCGGGGGAGGGCAGTGGGGGAGTAATGGCAGTAGCGTTCGTTGAGGGGGGCGGGCCCTGGTGCGTGACTCGCAGCCGGGCCCCGCTCCCCCCGTACCGCCGCATTTGGCACATTCAGACCTTGTATGTACGTGTATATAGCTACATTATATTTATGTAGCACTACTGGAATATGCAGCTCAGTGCAATATTGCAATGTAGAAAAGTACACACAGAGAGGGCAAACTAATAAAAATAAGTCTAAATATACATAGATTAAGGGCCATGTTGTAAGAAACACAGTTGAAAGAAGTCCCTGACTTTTATAAAAAAAAGTAAGGGTACCGAGAAGGCTATTGGCCATTTTCTGCTGGTGTATATGTAACGCGGTGGCCTATAACTTCTTGAAACACTGGACCAACTAGTGTTTGCCCCACCAGCACACATCTGAGGTAGCACACCTTAGTACTGAATAAACTGAGATTCACATGATGTTGCGAATAAACTCAGGAACACTTTATTTACCCCAAGCCACTGGGCCTCAGCCTGCTACCTATTTCCCTTCTCCTTCCTTCCAGTCAGGAACTCTGTATCTTCTTACAGACTGGCGGCACAGGGGTCAGCCTTGCATTTGAGGCATATTCGACCCTGCTTAACCTAGACCCTTTTCCATTGGGTGCCTATCTGAGTGAGGTACCTCAGGACACTGGTTCCTTTGTTTCTCCTTGGAGGAAACTCAGATGCTCATATTATTAACCTAGCACTCTTACTGCTTACAGTGAGCTCCACAACTCTATCCTACCACCATCTCTATCCATTTAACCTATTTAACTGTTCTGCTTAGTACCTTTCTGAGGGGAGGAGCTTCATGCTCAGGCCCAGATTTGTGGAAAGGCCACCTAGGCCTGGGCCTAGGGTGGCAGGATTTTAGGGGGGCGGCATGCTGCCCAACCACACCCACATTGGTTTAAAAACACTGGGGATGCTCAGGAGATACAATCATTTTTTAAATTTCCCGTGCGCCAATCCCCATTGCTCCATTCCAGATGATGAAAATTTGCGCGAATAAAGGGGAGGGGCGACAAACGGCAGCGGGCCTAGGGGCGCCAACTATGTAAATTCGGCCCCGTTCATGCTCTCTGGCATCATTCACTAGTTCTTCCTTTCAGCCAATCTCAATATTATATAACTTATATAATACAAGAGCACCACCTAACCATCCTACTTCTTACATATATATACTGTATGGCAGTGGAGAAAAGCCAATTGACAGCTGCTCCCTATATGTGTGGCCGGCGTGGGATATGCACACACAGATAAGGCAGCTGATTGACTGTTCTCTACTGGCGTATCCATATATTGTATTTCCAAATTCTACCATTGTTTACACGGATAACTGCAATGTATTTCTACATGTGCACCTTCAAAATAAAATTTTCCCACAAAGCCTTGCACACAACTGTGATTATCTTAATAAAAAGCTTTGTTAATAACAGAAAATGCAAGGCCTTGTGGAAATGTTAGTCTTGGCTTGAGGGACGATCAACTGTATTCATAGCCAGAACTAGGGGTGGAGTAATAGTGACTTACAGACAGATACAGTGTCCTCACTAGGGTTGCACAGGGCCGGGAGAGACCCTAGTTATTTTAATGTTATGTACACCCACAGAGCAGATTTCGGCATTTGGAAGTTCTCTGGAGTCGGGGGATTCTTGTTAAAGACTTGTGTGGGCTGTGATTAGCTCTGGCAGGTCAGAATCAATGTGTAAATTAGCTTTGCACTGCCAGTAAGATTGTAATCTTTTTCCTATACCTGTGCTTCAATTACAGCATGTGCTTAAGGGCCCTGGCCAGTGTAACTGTGTACAGTACATCAATATACCATCATTAGAAATTAGGCCTATTTGCCTAAGCAGTAGTGATGGGTGAATAAATTGTGGCGAATTCCCGCATTTCGCCGCCGGTGAATAAATTTGTGAATCTCCCGCAAAAATTCGCTGGTGAAAATTCGCCAGCATCAATTTCCGATTTTTCCGTGAAAAAGTTCGAATTGCAATGCCAGCTGTTTTATATTAATTTTCTTTGTCTTTAAGGAAGCAGATGAAGCTTTGCTCGGCAATCTTGAGCTACAGATCCAATCACAGTTCCTGCAAGATGATATAAATGCAGCAAAGGAAAGGTACAAGAAGGTAAAGTATCTGCAAAGCATTGTTTTTTACTATGAACATAAGAAATGAATACAGATGCTATCACGGTAGGGCTCATTTTTAAACACTGGGCAAATATGCACTTGGTTAGTATCTCCTAGCAACATGTATATACGTAGGCAATAACAAAAATTTCCTCTACCACAGATTGGCTTTTATTATGTCAGTCATATGACACACTGGAAAAGCTGTGACCAATGAACCAACGTGTTTGGTTTTACAGACCCATGCAAAAACAATAACAAACTGTAAAACTTTTATTCAACAGAACCTCATGGAAATCCAGACCTATGTAAGCATATTGCAGCAGATCATTCAAACGACACCCCCTGTAGCAGCTATTACAGTCGGCATGGGCGAGGTAAGACCTGTGTAATTAATTTTTACAAAAAGACATAGAGAAATGGTGAAATGTTCAACTCTATTAAAGGGGCAGCTGAACATACACTTCATTTATTGGTTTAATTTAAAAAAAATCGTATAACAGTGCATAATTAGCAGGTTCATGCAGCCATTACACAACAGTAAGCAACTCTAACACCACAAGCTGCACAGTATAAGTCTTGAGCACAGTGACATCAAGATAAACAGGGCAGGGAGAGGGAGACTGAAGCTACTCCATGGTGCAGATTTACTAAAGGGCGAAGTGGCTACCGCTAGCGACTTTCCGACAGCGTTGCCACCTGCAAGGACATTGCTGATTTACGAACAGGCGCAGGTGCCAATTTGCTAGCGAAAGAGACTGGCACTAGCGGTCATTCGCACTTTAACGGATGTTACTCCACAAATTCACTTAAATGCAGATTTACTGAACGTTACCTCTTTCACCAGGCGAAGTGCATTAAAGTAGCTAGATCTTCCTCAATCTTTTGTAACTTACATTATATTCTGTGAGCCAAAAATGCATCAAAATCAAAAAAACGCTGGCGTCTTTTCCTTTTTTCAGCCTGATTGCCTGCAAAAGACCTAACAAACTTTTTTTGGGTAACCTGATTTCCCCCATACATTTGCAAACATATGGAACATTCATTTTACAGTGGGCTCATGTGTAGGGCATTAGAATAACTCTATTGTCTTTATTAAGGTTCCCTGGACATGTGTTTTTTTTTAAAAAGTTTAACTTGTAAGTATATGCACCAACATTTAACATAAAGACGTCCATGCAACTTTAAATTTCCCGCCCTATGCAAATTGACCTGAGCGCAAGATCACTAGTGAAGTTTCGCTAGGCAGAAATGAACACTAGTGCATCCTCACTATCAAATGCCGAAGTAACGCTAACGAAAAGTCGCCAACGTTCGGGGGGGGGGGAGAAACTCCGCATTTTAGTGAATTAGCTTTCTCTGAGCAAATTATCGTCTGGTGAAGTGTTGCGCTGGGTGAAAAGTGGACGCTGGCGACTTTTCGCTGGTTAGTAAATCTGCCCCCATGTTTGGTAGATTATCTAATTACCAGTGCAATCACCTTACATAATGTACTTCTTAGGGTAAGGCCACACTAAGCGATAGCGCGGCGATTTGACTCGCCGCGACTATTCGCCGCGACTTTTAATCCTCAATCGCTGGCGAAACTTTGGCGCTGGCGTCTATGGGAAATCGCGCAAAATCGCCAGCGTAAAAACACACGCGGCGATCTTTTTTCTATTGTCGCTCGAAATCGCCTAGCGAGGCGATTTCGAGCGACAATAGAAAAAAGATCGCCGCGTGTGTTTTTACGCAGCGATTCCCCATAGACGCCAGCGCCAAAGTTTCGCCAGCGATTGAGGATTAAAAGTCGCGGCGAATAGTCGCGGCGAGTCAAATCGCCGCGCTATCGCTTAGTGTGGCCTTACCCTTAGCTGTAACCCAAAACAACAAAGGGTGAAGGGAAGGAGCTGTTTATAAATAATTCATCATCTTTAGTTTAACTTAACTAATTAATGGTAAGGGAAATGGGAATGAGAAATAAGGTTGCACTACTGCTGCTCCTATGCATTTTTTGTAATGGAAAGCATCTATTTTCAACGTAAGTTTAATTTATTTTGCTTGTGATGAAAACAGTGGTACAGGTATTGGATCCGTTAAATGGAAACCCACTATCCAGAAAGCTCTGAATTACGGGAAGGCCATCTCCCATACACTCTATTTTATCCGAATAATCCAAACTTTTTAAAATAATTTCCTTTTTCTCTGTAATAATAAAACAGTACCTTATACTTAATTCCAGTTAAAGGAAAACTATACCCCCAAAATGAATACTTAAGCAACAGATCGTTTATATCAAATTGAATGACATATTAAAGAATCTTACCAAACTGGAATATATATTTACATAAATCTTGCCCTTTTACATCTCTTGCCTTGAACCACCATTTTGTGACTCTATCTGTGCTGCCTCAGAGATCACCTGACCAGAAATACTGCAGCTCTAACTGTAACAGGAAGAAGTGAGGAAGCAAAAGGCAGAACTCTGTCTGTTAATTGGCTCATGTGACCTTACATGTGGTTTGTATGTGTGCACAGTGAATCGTACGATCTCAGGGGGCGGCCCTTATTTTTTAAAATGGCAATTTTCTATTTATGATTACCCAATGGCACATACTACTAGAAAAGTATATTATTATGATAATGGTTCATTTACATGAATCAGGGTTTTACACATGAGCTGTTTTACTCAGTATCTTTTAATAGAGACCTACATTGTTTGGGGGGTATAGTTTTCCTTTAAGAAATAATTAATCCTTACTGGAAGCAAAACCTGCCTATTGGGTTTCTTTTAAGTTTAAATGATTTTCTAGTAGATGTGATTATCCAAATTAGATATATACTGTATGTATTATCTGGAAAACCCCAGGTCCTGAGCATTGTGGGTAACAGGTCCCATACCTGTATATTGGTGCAGGCGATGAGGAACCTGGGAACAATGTGCTATAAGGAATTTGTTGTACGTGTTCATTATATTCATGTATTGTGTTGTTTTAAGTGGTTCTGTGTTTTCTGTTGTCCCGCTATGGTGAGCTCATATTTGGGACCTCTCCAGACTAGAAGGTTTTTTGAGCCTTATCCTAACAAGGAGATACAATCTGGAGGCTCATTTACTATTGGGCTTTAGTGCTAACATATCAATGCTGTATGAACATCAGTGTTTCGGAGCCTCTGATCATTTTGAATCATTAGATGTCAGTGAGGGGTAGCTAAATGGGTAACGACACACATGGAATATTCTGCCCTATTTTAATTGAATGCTTGGCTCTGGAGGCACAGGGAAATAGACTGGCAGGTTCCATGGAGCTGATATATGAATCAAATCTAGACTTCTTGGAATCAAGTTATTTAAGGAATCTGGCTAGTCACCAGTGAACCGTGTTATCTTTTTATGGACTTAAATTCCCTTGGTGCGGACAGAATGCTCTGAGAAACCACATCCAAGGAGGACTCGGAATTTATTCATACATGATTTCTAATGCAATAAACAGTAGCCTCCATCAATAATCTTATTTCTGTGTTTATTATGTCATACAATTCAGAAGGGATGTCAAAGACATCATTCTTTTGTGATTAAAACTGACAAAATTCAAATATTGCCCCAGAAGGACACAGTGGATTCTCAGCTGCTTTTAGTTCCTCCAACCACATACTTAATGAATGTGCATCTGTTCCAGGTTTTCACAGGAACCCAGATCTAATTAAATGGGTTAAATAAAATTTAAGCACACATAGGAGATCTTGTAGTGTAATATAATTGTAATACATTTGTTATTAATAAAACTGTTGAATTAATTATATTTATACTTCTATAAATATAATTACATTTGAAACTTTAATTGCGCGCAATAAATTTAAAGGAACAGTTCAGTGTAAAAAATAAAAACTGGGTAAATAAATGGGCTGTGCAAAATCAAAAATGATTCTTATATCAGGCCCGGACTGACAATCTGTGTGTTCGGGCATTCTCCCGACGGGCCGCTCTACATTTTATTTAAGTGGGCCGCTCCTCACCTTCAACACAGCACTGATTGCCTCAGGAGCTCTTTGAATGCATCCGATGGGCACTAGGACCGCTCCTCCGTCCTATCTCCCACGTGGCTCTGCCCCTCCCACTCCTCTCACGCTGCTGCTGCTGCCGTGCTGTGTGAGTGTCCCTGCAGCCCATCTATGGAGTACTCTGGGTACTGAGGGCTGTCCACCTTTCATTCTCAATATATTTAGGATTGTTTAGTCTTCTTGGGCTGGTCTTATCCTACCCCATAATAAAATGATTTATGCTGGCTTAATTAAGATCTATTTCTGTCTTGTTATTACAGAATAAATGAGGTATTTTTTGTTTAAATAGGATGCTGTGAAAAATGTTTCTGGATAAAGTTTTTTTCTGGGAAATATCAGGAAAGGTTTATGCAAAAAATGAAGGAAGGACAGATGATTTATATTAATTTTTTATTTAGGAATGGCAGCTATTATTTATATTTAGGAATGGCAGCTATTATTTATATTTAGGAATGGCAGCTATTATTTATATTTAGGAATGGCAGCTATTATTGTTTGTGCCCTGGTGAACATTGCTTGTTTATATGTGATTCAGTGTGCTGCTCATTAATATAAAGAAAATAACACCCTCCTAATCCTTACTAATTCCTTTCTATACATCTTCAACTGTGATGCTTGGGGTGGGGACCAGGGCCGGGCCACGCCGCACAGGCGCCCAAGGCAAGCCGGCGGACGCAGCGCCGGTTTAGCACAAGTGCGCATGCGCAATGTGTGCTCGCGTGCGCATGCGCAAGAAGCGGTGGTTTTTCTTCTTTCGCTCTTCTGCGCATGCGCAAATTAGTACGAATATGCGCTAGCGGAGAGAAATGTAATCGCGCGCATGCGCAGGAGCGCAGGTATCTATAAAAACCGCAAAGAGTCGGGCACTGGACTGGGGGTAGGCAACAGAGGAGGCGCGTGCCTGGCGCCCCCCCAGCTTTGCGCCCTAGGCACGTGCCTTATCTGCCTACCCCTAGTTCCGGCCCTGGTGGGGACTGAATGGATGAACCTGAGGGACAGGTGTATTTCTCCTGCAAATGTTATATGAAGGGAGTGTGACTGTGGGATAGCAGGTATAGTAGAGAGAGATGGTGTCTATAGTAACAGTGGATAATAGTCTCTGGGAAGGGAGTGTGACTGTGGGATAGCAGGTATAGTAGGTAGAGATGGTGCCTATAGTAACAGTGGGATAATAGTCTCTGGGAAGGGAGTGTGACTGTGGGATAGCAGGTATAGTAGGGAGAGATGGTGTCTATAGTAACAGTGGATAATAGTCTCTGGGAAGGGAGTGTGACTGTGGGATAGCAGGTATAGTAGGGAGAGATGGTGTCTATAGTAACAGTGGATAATAGTCTCTGGGAAGGGGCTGTGACTGTGGGATAGCAGGTATAGTAGAGAGAGATGGTGTCTATAGTAACAGTGGGATAATAGTCTCTGGGAAGGGGCTGTGACTGTGGGATAGCAGGTATAGTAGAGAGAGATGGTGTCTATAGTAACAGTGGATAATAGTCTCTGGGAAGGGAGTGTGACTGTGGGATAGCAGGTATAGTAGGTAGAGATGGTGCCTATAGTAACAGTGGGATAATAGTCTCTGGGAAGGGAGTGTGACTGTGGGATAGCAGGTATAGTAGGGAGAGATGGTGTCTATAGTAACAGTGGATAATAGTCTCTGGGAAGGGAGTGTGACTGTGGGATAGCAGGTATAGTAGGGAGAGATGGTGTCTATAGTAACAGTGGATAATAGTCTCTGGGAAGGGAGTGTGACTGTGGGATAGCAGGTATAGTAGAGAGAGATGGTGTCTATAGTAACAGTGGATAATAGTCTCTGGGAAGGGAGTGTGACTGTGGGATAGCAGGTATAGTAGAGAGAGATGGTGTCTATAGTAACAGTGGATAATAGTCTCTGGGAAGGGAGTGTGACTGTGGGATAGCAGGTATAGTAGGGAGAGATGGTGTCTATAGTAACCCTATACCCTACTGTAAATGATAAGTATATTAGAAGTCACTGAGGGCTTGTTCTGTGACCATATAAAGGCACAAGGCTGCAGGCTGAGTTATACAGGGAACTCGGAGTATCACTCATGTATTATAAGGGATAATGTACCCCCTACTGTAAATGATAAGGATATTAGAAGTCGCTGAGGGGTTCTGTGACCATATAAAGGCACAAGGCTGCAGAATCTTTAACATATTTTTACATGAATTACACTTAAGAAAGAAAGGCAGCTCATTTTGCACATAATTTTTTGCAGTTTTACCCCAATATATGAGTGGATGTGTACAAGATCATCACATGTTTACATGTGGGCTGCTTTGATTTTTTTTTGCCCGGGCTGCTTTTTACCCCCAGTCCGGCCCTGTCTTATATAGTTGGTTAGACAAAAATGTTATGTATAAAGGCTGGAGTTAGTTGATTTTGATCCCTGACTCCCCGCTCAGATTCAAAAGCAAACTAACTGAACAGTTATGGCTCCCAGTTTGTTTTTGTTCATTTGGAACAGCTTGTTTGGAACAAATGTTTTTGGAATAAGTTGGAATATAAAGATACACTTAAAAGTGTGAAGGTTAGGGTTCCCTAAAACCTCAGTAATTATCGTATTATTATGCTCATCCACTAAAGTAAGGGGAGTGATTTAGAGAAGTAAGTGAATATTTAAAATACCTTGTACCCATTGTTTTACAAGTTCTAGTTTCAGGTATTGGACCTGTTATTCAGAATTAGTGATGGGTGAATTTATTTGCCAGGTGCGAATTCCCGCGATTCGGCGCCGGCTAATAAATTTGCGACACAGCCGCGAAAATTCACCAGTGTAAAAAAAAATGTACGCCGGCGTCCATTTTTTTTGGATGCTGGCACATTTTCGCCAGCGAATGTGCGCCGGCATCCAAAAAACGCAGTTTTGCATTTTGTTTGAATTATTCGGCGAAACGCCCCAAATTCGCTATTCACTATTCAGAATGCTCGGGACCAGGTGTTTTCAAGGTACTGTTTAATTATTACAGAGAAAAGGGAAATCATTTGAAAAACGGAAATTATTTCTGGATAACAGGCTTTTTTTTTCTGGCTTTCTGGATAACAGGGTTCCAGATAACCATACCAATAGCAAGACCAAGACAGGATTCTCGCATTCCCTTGTTCCCAACCTCCCTTTACCCTTGTTCTTTAATAGCATATTATGGTGTCATTAAAGGGGAAAGAACCATTTTTTGACATTGTTCAAAAACTATGGTGACTTTTTTCCCTAGCGAATAAATGTTTCCACCAGCTGCAAAAACCATGTAATGATGAAACTTAACTGGATCATTTCATGCCATATGCAACTGCTTGTTTATTAATCACCAGGATTTTCCAGACTAGATTTTATAGGTACCACTTATACATGGGCAGTAGTGATGTGTGGGCTGGCCTGATACCTGCAGATTGGGCTGGTTTTGAGCCGACTACGCTGCTCCTCTTGCAGGCAGGGCTTGCCTTAGGCCTATTGGACCAATAGGGCCCCGCACCTCTGGGGGCCCCGCACCACAGGGCAGCACAGATAATATTTCCCTCAGCACATGATGCTGCCTGGCCTGCCCCCAACTTTGAGAGTCCAGCCCATCCACAAATCCATAGGTCCAGCCCACCCCCAACTCTGATAAGCCAGCCTATCCCCCAACTCCATAGGTCTAGCTTGCCCCCAACTCTCATAGGCCCAGCTTTCCTCCAACCTTGATAGGCCCTGCCTGCCCCCAATCCAACCAAGCCTGCTCCCAAGCTGAATCGGCCCAGCCTGCCCCAAACTAATTGGCCCAGTCCACTCTCCTATTTCCTCCCTCTCTCTCTTACCCTGTGTGCCCCTATTATGTGCCCCTATTTCATCCCTCTCACTCTCTTACCTTGTCTGCCCCTTTACTTTCTATTTTGTGCCTGTATGCACTTATTTTCCTAAATACTTGGTGTGTCAGTAGCCAGAAACACTTTGTCTAGGGGCCCCGCCAACATGGTCCCAATTGGGCCCCACATTTGATAGGATCAGCCCTGCTTGCAGGTCTCATTCAGGTTTAGGCGGAGCTCATCTGCTTGCTCTTCCTGCCCACGACTTTAGACTGCCAGCTTCCGACTTCCTGTTTTATAGACTCACGCCTGCTCCATCCTGCCGTTTTGTGACATCATCAGTGGGTCGGTGCTGGTCTATAAATGGAGTTGTGGGAAGGTGGGTCTGGTGCCGGTCGAGGTTTTCTTGGCCCCTAACATCACTAATGGGCAGGTCTCTTCGTTTTATGGTATTAGGAACTTAACCCAGCAAAATAAGTAGGGTATAATGCCTATGTATTATATTATTTCATTATCTATGTATTATATCACTTTGTCTATATGTATATGTATATCATTGTAGCTATGTGTTATTTATATTGGTTACGTAAATGTGTGCCATAGGACACCGGTTAAATCCTTCTGTTTCCTACAGGAAAAGCTGATATCTGAAAGAAGAATCCCAATCTTGCAGAGCCAGCTAGAGGAATATAAGAGCATTCTGTGTCAGCTTCAAGCTCAGAAGTTAAAATTTCAGTCTGAGGTAATAAAACCAGAATATCCATAATACGTATTTTTTTTAAAAAGGCTCTTTGTGTGTTATAGTAATTTAAGATACAACAAATCTCAGTTAAAGCTCTCCATAGTTTTTGGCCATAAGTCAGCGCTGTCATGTTTAGAGAGTAAGTTCCCCCACCATGTTTGGATTCTCAGACTGGAAGTCAATACCTGGCGCCTGTCTCAATGCAATAACAAAATGCAAGTGCACTTGATATATTTTTTTTAAAATAATAGTTTATTATGTAATGCTGGACTTTTACCATGTCAGTACAGGTATGGGATCCATTATTTGGAAACCTATTATCCAGAAAGCTCAAAAAAACTCAATTTTATCCAAATAATCCAAATTTTTAAAAACGATTCCCTTTTTCTCTGTAATAACAAAGTAGTTGGTTGTACTTTATCCAAACAAAGATTTAATGAATCCTTATTGGAAGCAAAACCAGCCTATTTGGGTTTTCTTATAAACTTAAGATATGAAGATCCAAATTACAGAAAGATCCGTTATTCGAAAAGCCCCAGGTCCCAAGCATTCTGGATAACAGGTCCCATACTTGCACCATCTTTTTAAATCTCAAACCACAAAATTACATTCATGCATTTTTAGTTAAAAAGCAAGATTTATTGTCACATATTAAAATCCATTAGACCCCACAAAAAGCCTATGGGCAGATATATCAAGGGTCGAATTTCAAAGTAAAAAATACTTCGAAATTCGACCATCGAATTAAAATACTTTGACTTTGAATATCGAAGTCGAAGGATTTTTCACCAAATTTGGCCATTGAACAAAATTTTAGCGCACGATCGAACGATTTTACTTCGATGTGTAAAGAAAAATGCATTATAAGGTCCCCATAGGCTAACATAGCACTTTGGCAGGTTTAATTTGGCAACTATTGAAGTCGAAGTTTTTTTAAAGAGACAGTACTTTGATTATCGAAAATTCGAACTATTTTACTTTGAATCGAATTCGAAGTAAATTCGAATGGTTGAAGTATCCAAAAAATTACTTTGAATTTTGAATTTTTTTACTTCGAAAATTCCCTCGAATTCACTTCGACCCTTGATAAATCTGCCCCCTAATGTGTTAGATGCTTACCTAATCATAGGCATCCAAAGAACAAATACAGAGGTTTACATACAGTAAATATAAACTCTCAATGAGCCCTCCCACATTTAAAAACCAATCTAGATGTCCCCTGCCCATCTGCGTAGATACCTAATAGACAAAGCATCATAACAATCAATAATGTTCCTCAGTGGTAGTATAAACTAACCACATTCTGGGGTATAATAGACCAATCCAAAATGTGTATCAACTATAATCAATATTACACTGTTTTCAAATTCAATCTGGTAAATTATCTCAAAACCATATAAAACATATTACATCAAAAGTAAAATTCATCCCTAAAGTCAAGTGTGTCTGTAAGCAAAAAATCCAATAAACCTCTCGTATGTGTAAAAATGTCACCTTCACTAATATTTGTTTTTACCTGTTTTTTTGCTAGTGCTGAGAAATACTTTAAATCACTACCATTGCATTTATCATGATATTTAGGGGGTTATTTATCAAAGTCTGATTTTGTCTCAACATTTTCTGCTACAAACTCCTCTCCGGTTTTTTACACTTATTTATTATTACATTTTCCCGAAAATTAGCTTTTTGGGAAAAAATCCAATTTTCATGATTTTTTCAGATTTTCCCTCGAAAACTCAGATTTCTTATGCTTTTTGGCCTGGAAACTACAAAAACTTTGGGGTTTTGCATGAAACCCAGTGCACAAAAATCATTAGAACTTCTCCCATTGACTCAACAGGTTTGAGATGCTGGATTTTCTAATTCAAATTTTTCCATCCTTGGGGTTTATAAATTCTGAAAAATTCTGGATTTTTTAAAAGTCTGATTTCATAAAATAAAAATCACAAATTTTTCGGGATTTTTGCATTCAGAGTTTAGTAAATAACCCCCATAGTATTTTTTATCTGATTAATATGTTATCAACTACGGTCTTTCAAAGCCCTCATAGTACAGCCTACATATTGTTTCCTACAGTTACCGCAAGTGATTAAATGAATCAATCCGACACTGTTGCAATTAAGGAACTGTTTGATTTTATATTTTTTGTCTGTAAATGTGAATTGAAACTCCAGTGAAACTGTCAGTTATTTAATTTAAAAAATTAGATATACTAGATTGGTCAGTTTATACATTATGGGGCAGATTTATCAAGGGTCGAATTTCGAAGTACAAAAAACTTTGAAATTCGACCATCGAGTTGAAAAACTTTGAATTTGAATATCGAATTTGACGTTTTTTTGGCCGAATGTGAAATTCCTACAATCGAAATTTTTTCGATCGAACAATTAAATCGAATGATTCCAACAATTTTAGCGTACGAGCGAAGGATTTTTATTCAATGTGTAAAGACTTAGAAAAAGTTTGTAGAAGGTCCCCATAGGCTAACATAGCAATTCGGCAGGTTTAATTTGAAGTCGAAGTTTTTTAAAGAGACAGTACTTCAATTATGGAATGGTCGAATTTTCTAACGATTTTTTCTTTGAATCGAAGTCGAAGTAAATTCGAAGTCGTAGTATCCTATTCGAAGTATCCAAAGAATTACTTCGAAATTCAAACTTTTTGTTCGAAAATTCACTTGAACCTTAGTAAATCTGCCCCTATGTGTTACTGCACTTAAATTACTACTCTTCCATGCAAAATACTTTGTCCTGCATTATATATGTTGGGTTTTAACTTGAGCTTGAAGAACAACTCAAATTAATTTACAGCACAGATTTTTTTTAAAAAAATGTGCAGGTCCAAGAATGGCATTACTGAGGAAGATATATTTCTTTAAGAGTGTATCATGTGCTTTTTGTATGAAGAAATGTTATGTAGCGACCATTTCTTTCCTTTTGTTATAATAACAGTTGGTGAGTAAATGGTTTCCGCAGAATTGCATTATATCTAGGTATCATGGCGCCATCTTGTGTATTTTTGTTCTCATGCCACTGTACTTTTGAATAACAGCCATTTTAAGCATTTTCCTGAATTTAAGTTTATCTTAGTATATTAACCCCACAAGGTCAATTGAATTTGAAGAATACAAAAACAGATTTACATCTGCCAATGCAGGAAAGACTAATAATAAGAGAATACAACTCTTTGAAGGACAAAAATACTGGATGGCTAGCCAGTGATAAACACAAACACACACACATACTGCTACTGAAAAATGCCTTACCCTTTAAACAAAACAGGGATTGTTGTCCATATATTGCAATATATTTAAGCTGGCCAACTACGTCAAAGTCATCCCATATCTGGCCAGTCCTATGCTCAATTTTATCTGATTCATTAAGAATTCTATTGCTTCATTATACATTTTACAAAGGGACTAAGTTTTACCTGCAACTTACTAGCTGCTTTCAAAGTAAAACTCCCAGACTTGGCTGCCCTTTTATTAGACACCAGTGGGATCACCTGACTATAGTTGGAGGGGGTGGGAGCTACAAAATGGAGCTGGTCACTGCTCTTGTAGAACTATAACAAACAAGGGAAAGTTGTGCTCACCAGTAATTTTTAAAAACCAAAAAAAATATTCTATTCTCTTTTGAGAGGATTCTGTTAGCCTAAATAATGATATGACTGCTACACTGGGCCCAACCGACATTATTCCAACTTGATTTATCCACAAAAGGGCCATATACATGTAGAAGTGATTGCACCATGTAGATACGTACTGAGAATGCCAGTGGGGCTCATTTATTTTGCACAGTCAATTTATGTGCCCTGCGCATGGTTATATTTATAAAGCTGAATAAGAGTGTGCAAATAGAATTGTGATTTTTTTTTTTCGCAATGCAAATGTCTATAAGAGCTTTTTAAATATGTAAAAAAAATTGGAAATGGTGTTTGAATTACGTCACGACTTTGGTGGCGGAGAAAACAGTTTTGTAAATTACGAATTTAAGTTGCTGTGATATTTTTGCGCACAACAACTTCGCTCAGCGGGCGCACTCACGCAAGCACCTGTGTCATTTGCGAGCCATTTGCGAAAATTTATTCAAATTCGCAAAAAAACGGTAAGAGGAGCAGAACAGTGCAATATATTAGCGTACAGGAAAAAGCATGTGCAGTACAACCATTGGCGAATAAATATGCGCTGCACTAACTTTATAAATGACCCCTGGTGTTGTGCTTCATTTTGTACAGACCTTGATGCTGGAGCAAACCATTAAGAGCACGCAGGAGAGTTATGACGATGAAATACAGCTGTACAATGATCAGATTGAAGTCCTCAAGAAAGGAATGGAGGAAGCGGAAAAGTCACAGGAAACGTTAACGAATGATTGTCGCCATCTAGCCATATATCAGCAATCCTTAGAGCATGAACTTGAGAGGTATAAACGTATCATTGAGAATGAGGATAACAGGTAGGTTTGCTAAGCAATGCGGCACAATTTCTTTGTACAGCACCATCTACTAGAATAGAAATTATCAGCAGAGTCCGAAGAAGGACTCTTCCTCGGCATATTAATTATTTTATTGCTGATGGTATCACAAATCTTTATTTGTATTAGAATTCTATATAGTTATACTGCAGCATATTGGCTAAGAAGGGGTCTTTATTTAGAAGATTTACTTGTGAATCACTCAGGGGTAACACAAAGCACAATTAACAGCGGGGAAGACCAAGAACAATATGTTGGAAGGTTTCTGAAACAGAAACAACAAAGTGCAGTAACACAACAGCCTATGTCATTGAAATTAAGTCTAATCTTAGCCAATTTTCACAGCGCCACCTTGTGACCATTTTAGTGCAGCACACAATGCTGCATTTTTGCCTTGTAGTGCTGGGGTCCAGAGTTAATTCTGGCTTGGGCAATCCCTGCAATGGTATTTTCTGTTTTACTTGTTCTATACATGGGTTTCTTCCAGTTACTTTGTTTTCCTTCCATATTCCAAAAACACAGGCAGGTAAATTAGGAATGGGGACTAATGATGGGCGAATTTCTCCCGTTTGGCTTTGCAGAAAATTTTGCTTAATTTGCCAAACGATGAATTTTGACGCCAGCATCAATATTGACGCCCACGTCAATTTGCATCAATTTTGACACTCACATCAATTTTGACACCAGCATTAAAGTCAATGGGCGTCCGAATAGTGTTGACACGCAATGGTTTTGACGCAATCGACTTTCAACATTTTCTGGAGGCCGGCGAATTCTCGCCAGCGAATTTTTGCGGGGGTTTCGAAAATTTATTCGCCGATGGTGAAACACGGAAATTCACTGCGAATTCGCGCCTGGCTAATTTATTTGCCCATCACTAATGGGGACCTTAAACTGTTCATTTCACTGGGGGAGGGACTGATGTGAATGATGTATAATCTCTGTAAAGTGCTGTGTAAATGTGTTGGCACAATACAAATACCAGGAAATAAATAAAATACTGTTGGTTTTTAAACAAATTACACATAACAATAATTATGAAAGGATAATCTATTTCATGTAGATAAACAACTGGGGTAATACAGGTAAGGGATCTATTATCTGGAAACCTGTTATCCAGAAAGCTCAGACTTCTGGGAAGGCCACTCCCATTTACTCCATTTTAATCAAATAAGTCCACATTTTAAAACGTATTTCCTTTTTCTCTGTAATAATAAAACAGTACCTTGAACTCGACCCAGTAAATATATTATTAATCCTTATTGGATGCAAACAGTCCTATTGGGTTTAATTGATTTTTTAGTTGACTTAAAGTATCGTGATCCACATTACGGAAATATCCCTTTATCCAAAAAAACCTGGTTTTGAGCATTCTGTATAACAGGTCTCATGCCTGTATATTTTCCCCAGTCATGCATTTAATTTTTTTTAATAGTTTGATTTTTATGTAACAAGGATTGAAAGAAAGAATGGAGGAAAAATGGAGAGAGAAGGGGGTGGAATTGGCTGAAGATAGCGTTCATTAGTTGGTAGAGGTGGTGGGCAATTTGAGCCATGGGGTCCATATGTTATCAAATTTACTTGGGCATCCTCTAGCTAGGCAGGTAAGCTTGTACAGTTCCAGTTGTGAGTTGACTAGAGCAAACTCATTAGATGTTGAGAGTAGGAATCGTGTTGAGGTAGTCATATAGGGTAGAGTAGAACTTGCTGAATTCTAGGGTTATCTCAGCAGGAGAGGTCATCACCACTCCATTAGAGGAGATTATTTTGGTGATGGCAGTGGTACAGTGAGGTGGCCTGGCAAGGAAGGCAAGAGGTTTCCCATTTTAATCACAATGTGCAAACACAGTGCTGGTATTTTATGGAGATTGAGGCATCTAAGAGGCGCTGCAAACTCATTGTGAGTGTGTGGCATAGAATTAGAAATGTACCAAGCTCATTCTGAGCCACCGAGAGAGAGATCTATCTTGACCTCCTTTATGTGTGTGGTGAGTGTGGCTTGGCTGGTAGTTATTGCTGTGAGTACTGGTGCTGTGGCAGCTTCTTGAGGGTTCTCATCCAGCATGGGCAGTGAAGATGGAGGTGCAACAACATCTTGGACAGGATGTCTCACAATCCAATCTCTGCGAATCTTCCACCTGCTTTTTTGGCCCCTTGTTACCACCCATGGTCAGCAGGCATTAAGGGGTACTTAACAGGCACCAATTTATAGAGGGGTCACCGACTTAACTGGCGTCAGGATCAATGATACCATTGAGCTCTCTGAAGTGTTCTCTTAAACATATTTTCTGTTGGTAACTTAAGTCATTATATTATTCCAGGCAGTGAATGTTGCTCTTTTTTCAGTTTAAAATACAGATATAGGATCTGTTATCCAGAATGCTTTGGACTGGGGATTTTCCAATATTGGGATCTTCGCTCCCTAAGTCTGCTAAAAGACATGTAAACATTAAATGCACCCAATAGGAATGGGGAAAGGAAGGTTACCATCAAGTACGAGCTGCTGTTTTATTATTACAGAGAAAACGAAAATGATAAAAATATTTGAAATGATTTGCTTAAAATTGACTCTATAGGAGATGGCCCTCCCATAATTTGGAATTTTCATGATAATGGATTTCCAGATAAAGGATCCCATACCTGTTCATTAAGTAGACAGTATTATCCTCTGCATGCATGTCTAATATGTTATATAGAAATTCTGTTTCTCTGTTTTAGATTAAACTCGGCAATAGTTGGAACTCCAATTACTCTTTTTATGCAAAGTTTCAAATCCTCTCAGATGTCAGCAACAAGAGGAAGAGGTAATGATTACAAAGTTTCTTGTGGCAGAAAAAAAAAGAAGACAAATGCATGACAAATTGGAAACTGTAATTGTGTGGGTACAATGATTAATATGTGTTTAATAGGTATACATTAACATGGGAATCCCAGCACAAACATACAAAGCATAGACAGACTGCTAGAAGAGATTAAAACAATCCTTACTTGGGGACGGGGACTATTAGGGGGGCTCGTCTACTGGACTCTGTATTACTTGGAAAATCTGTAGAGGGTTATTGCATATGATGTAACTATAGAATAAGTGGGTGATTTATCAACACTTGAATTCGATTTTTAGTTGTGATTTATTGAGCTAAACTCACAATGCCAAACTAGCATTACAAAAACTTGAATTTGAGAGAAGTATTAAGCACAAAAAGCTCAAATTTAAAAACTCAACCTCAAAAAGCTGCCAAGTTCATGTCAATGGGCATTTTTCTAAGCAAAATGTAAGCAATTTTTTCCCTTCAATTTTTTTAATGTTTTTTTGAGCTTGTAAACTTTTTCCACCATTTCATTCAATCAAATTTGAATTTTTAATAAATAAGCATTTTAAAATGTGAGTGTAGAAAAATACTCTAAAACTACACAAATTGTAATATTGTTGAATAGGCCTCCAATATAAAAATGTGTTGTCTGTAATGAGAGTGTATCAATGCCACATGATTGGTAGCCAAAATTTGATGTAAACAGCCAAGGGATAGAGGGTATAAAGTATAAATTCATTTATAGAAGAGCTTTTCTTACTGTCATGTAGACCAGTCATGTTTCAGTCAAACTTTTTTTTATGTTCTTCTTTATAATAAATAAGGAAAGGGGATCCCCAATCACAGATTATAAAGTAGAAAGCTCACCATTGACTTGGGGGATCTGGCTGCCAAGCCCTTAACCTTCAGCTAGGGGAGCAATTCACCATACAAATACACACAGGCTGTCATTCCACAGACAGGCCAAATAAATCAGAAGTGGTTTATTCCAAAAACATGTCCAGAAGGAAAGCCTTGTGTGTTTTTTGATGCTGGCATTTAATCAGGCCAAGTAAAGCACAAGTTGTTTATTCCAAAAACATGTCCTGCAAAAAGCCTTACATATTTCATGCCTGCTGGCACATAATCATAGACTGAATACTGGCCACAACCTTGTCAATATTAAAATACAAAAGAAACAATAAAATCGAAAAAAAAATATGGAAAAACATAAAGAACAAAAATTGAATATAAGGTAGAAAAGAAATTAAAGTTTAGATTGGCGTATATATAAATTGAGAGCCTAAAAATACAGAGTATACCCTTCTGGAGAAGTGCAGTCTAGCCTTAACATGAGTTGAAAAGTTTTTACTCAATAGTACCCGTTCTTGCTAGGATTTCATGACACAATTCACACCCCTTGGAATGTAAAAAAAAAAAACAAAAGTCAAAGCCCCGTACAGAACTATTAATATTGGTGTGGGTGAGTTGGTATACAAAGGGGAAGAGCCTAAGTCGCAACTTGTGTACTTCCTGTGCAATATATTCTGAATTTACTTAACATTTACTGATAAAAAATTCCTTTTATATTCAGATGTCAGAACATTTCTGTATATGGGAAATGATACCATTTTTTATTCTTAGCCCTCATAGGGGAATGTTAGAGTATTGAGATTTTCTAAAAGTTGAAAGGTTTGAAGAATACAATGTGACATTCTTTAGTCTCCTCTAGCAGTCTGTCTATGCTTAGTCTTATAGTGCTGGTCTACTATTTATCCATATCTACTTATTTTGAAAGAAACATAATTTGGCAGATAGCTATCCTGTTTTAGACCAGGTTCATACTGTAGTTAATCCATATCTACCGGTTTTGATAGAAAGATATTTTGACAGATGATGATAGATAGATAGATAGATAGATAGATAGATAGATAGATTATAGAAATGTTATATCATTGCTGTGGTTATGCATCACTTAAACCCATGTTTGTGTAACAGACATAATGTACTTTTTTGCAGATATCACACTGGCTATACAAGATATTGCTACAGCAAAGCCAAGACAAAAGGGTTTTCAAAGAAAAATGTTAAAAAGAAAAGAGATACCATGCATAGATATTAGTGATATTGACAATAAACATAACGTTTGTGAGAAAATCCAAAGTAGCATAGAGAAGAGCCCCAGGGAAAGTAAACATGATTACTCTACACTTGGTGAAGCAGAATTGGATTCTTTTAAACCTGGTGTGAGTGAAGAAGATGTACCCGATGGGGCACAGATAAGTAAAGCATTTAATAAACTATATGATTTGGTAAGGGGAAGAATGATCACCTATACAATTCCAGAACCCACAGCTGAATTGTTTGCAAAGAGTCGTTATGTTCTTGTAACAGGCCAATCCAGTTATGAGGACCCTTGCTTCTATTCATCTACCACTCAGACCGGTGGTAGGATAAGTGTTAGCATCATCCAGGGTGTGATGCCAGGTAATGACATCGTACCTATTCCTGAGCTGCCCGAACCTTCTGAACCTTCAGACAGTGGAGACGATGAGGCAAATATGAAAGATAAACATCCTGAAAAGCCAGAAGATGTATCAAGGTTTGATGATGAAGATGAAAGAAAAAATAAGAAAGGAAAGCAAACAAGGGGCAAAGATAGAGCTAAAGCTCTGCCAATTATTATTATACCAGATGGAGGCAATAAGTATGATCATGGGCAGCCTCAGATGTATTATACTGGCCCAAATAATGAGGATATGGCATCAAAAGCTTTCAAAGATACAGATTGCTTGCATTCCATGAGCTATGAAAAAGTTGAGGTTGAAGAGTCAGTTGAAAAGACCTCCAATGACAGCATGAAGAGTTACGAAGAAACAGCAACAGTTGTAGAAACTCTGATTGAGAAAACAAGGAAAAAATAAGGAGTTGATTTATAAAACTGCAGATGTTACACCTAATTAATTGATTTCAGCTATTTTAGGAAGAATTATTTCATATCCAAATAAGAATAATTATCAAGGACATTATATTTTGATGATAACTGTATACACTTATGGGTCAAACAGAATGGAATGAATTACTCTGCACAGGGTTGAACTGGGCCAACGGGACACTGGGGCCCTTGTGGGGCCCATAGCCCAGATCCACTGTAACTGCTGCTCCCTGAACTCCCTCCACAAGTAGGAAAAAATGGTAGGGGCAGGGGGGCTGGAAAGGGGTTGCAGCATGGGGGCCCTAAGCAGCAGCCCCGGTGAATCCCAGTCTGACCCTGACTCTGCATGGAGATTGTTCTACTTTACCCATTTTCAGTTTTATTTATAAAATTAAAATGTAAACATTTCTTTAGACAATTCTGCAGATTCTATTTCAGCAGCTCAGTAAACTGATGTAAATACATGTGACATCTGGTTAATTTGCATCCAAATAAAAATCGAATTCCTTGAGCACGCATAACAAATGTGTTGTCATTCTTCTACCTGCCTCAAAGCATCTTTTTACCAGTCAACAATACCAGTCTTTGTGTAGTACTTATTAGCCGTCTACGCAGTGCCAATATTTGTCTTTCTACAGCATGAGCAGAAATATGATACAACGGAAATAAACCGTGACAAAAAGTCAATTTCAAAATTTTATTAAGACAAGAAAACAGGAAAATCTTAGATAATTGTATTCTTCAAAATAAAGAATTTTGCATGGTCACGTTTACACTAGAGTCTCCTTGTGCAGATATCTCTGACAGTGTTCAGTATATATTTATATAATACACAAAAGCCATGAATATCTTGTAAATTATATCCTTATAAACGGTGAGTTCTGATGTCATCAGTTATAAACGGTGAGTTCTGATGTCATCAGTTATAAACGGGGAGTTCTGATGTCATCAGTTATAAACGGGGAGTTCTGATGTCATTTCAGTCACATGACTCATTGAAATTTGTGTATTATAATAAATAAAGTACCCCCAGTTGTAAAATATGAGGATATGAGAAGTTACCTTCGGCCTTCGGCCTCGTGTTTTTATATGGTCATGAAACTCCTCGGTAACTTATAATATCCTTATATTTTACAAGAGGGGGTACTTTATTCACTATATAAACCATATACTTAAAGGAGAAAGGTGCTTCACATATTAAGAACCTATTAAAGGACAACCAATAACATTTTAAAAAACATCAATATAAAATCATCGAAAATGTCTGAACTCATGTTGCTGGTGTCTTGATACAGGGGCGCTGTGTCAATGATGTGGCAGTGCCCCATTAGTTACCAGGGGCGGCAAAAGTGCTGTAAAAAATTCACAACCCTCCTAAACCCGAACTATTTGTTCAGATCCTAAAAGCAAATAGAATTTCTAAGATCTAACAATGTGAATTGAGGAAGGAGTGTACATTTTAAATTTAAAGTCTAAGTCAAGTAGTTTTCTACAACTTTTACCTGGCAAAGTTTTGTATTAGAGGTTTTCATGGATTTTACACTTATATAAATCTCAAATTCTTTTTAAAAAAAATGGGAAAACGACACATTTTTAGAGATTGGTGGAAAATTCTAAATTCAATTGTTAGTAAATGGGCCCCTTAGATTGACCACATTTATGAACTGGGCTTTTGTACATGTTGAAGGTACATTACAAGTAATATTGGCATGAGTAAATTAGGTCTACATGGTATAGATAAAGCAGGCCATTCTACACCTGTGCAATGTTTAGGTTTATTTAGTAACGAAATCCTCATCTTGCAAAAGTCCAGCATACAGTTGTGACCATAGCTGCACAATATTTTGGGTACAATAACTAGAGATGTTGAACCTAGCATTAAAACATATTTTACAGTTCCAGTTCCTTCCTTTATTAACCTGGCTTATGGGTACACCTTGTAGGGGTGGTTGAAGTACTGAAGCATTTGCCACTGTTCTGCTGAAGGTCACAGTTTATATTAATTGCAGTTTGGCTCCATCTACATTGATCAAGAAGATGCCTCTGTTTGCTGATGTTTAATGAGGAATTGCACATAAAGGGATGATGTCATGAAAGCCAGAAACAAAACAACAAATGAAAGATGTAGCCGCGTATTCCCCCAATATTTGCCTTTAGACTGTGTCTAATAAGTGACATTACTGTAATGCGAGAGATACTGGGCGAATTTGTCCCGTTTCGCTTCACCGAAAAAGTCAATGAGCGTCAAAATTATTTTGACAGCCGCACCTATTTTGCCCAACTGCATTAAAGTCAATGGGCGTCCGAATAATTTTGACACGTGACAATTTTTATGCGCATGACTATTCTGACACACAGCCAGAATTGGAAGATTTTTTGCCTGGCGCCTTGCGAATTTATTCGTCCATCACTAACTGTAAGTAAAAGTGTTCCGTATAGATTGCAAACTAGACCCAAGACCTTAAAGTGCTTTAATTTGCAAATAGGCAGATCTATAAACAAGCTTGATAAGGTTAGAAAACTATTCCATTACATCAGTAGAGAAGTAAAAATTCATATAAAATATCAATGTGTCACAAAACTTGAATGCATTACGCTTTTTGGGGAAGATTTACTAAAGGGCAAAGTGGCTAATGCTAGCGACTTTTCGCCATAAATCACATGCACAACAGGTGCAGGTATCAATTCGCTAGTAAAAGAGATCATCACTAGCGTTAATTCACACTCTATCGCCAGGCGACTTTTCACTCTGGCGGATGGTTGTTACTCCACAAATTCAGTGAAGTGCAGATTTTACTGAACCTTACCTCTTTTGCCAGTTTTGACTTCACGACCTCAGACCAGGCGAAGTGCTTAAATGTAGCTAGATCTTCCTCAGTCCTCTGTCACTTACATCATATCCTGTGTGCCGAAAATGCATTAAAGTTCAAAAAACTCTGGGGACTTTTTCCCTTTTTTAAGGGATGCCCTGCAAAAGTCCTAACAAACTTTTTTTTGGGTAACTGGTTTTCTCCAGACATATCCTAACATATGGAACATTCATTTTACAGTGGACTCATGTGTAGGGCATTATATTTTCTCTCTTGTCTTTATTAAGGTTCCCTGGACATTAGTAATAAAAAGTGGTAACTTCAAGCATTTGCACCAACATTTATAATAAAGACGTACAAACAACTTGCCCAACCTATGCTAAAAACTTAAAAAAATTGTGTTTTATTTTTATTACAATAAAATCTGAATTTTTAGTGAAAAATTTTTTTTTTCGGGATTTATTAAACCCAGAGGCTTCAAAAAGTCAGACAATCCAGCATCTCAGACCTGCCAAGGTTGTATATAAGTCACTGGGAGAGGTCCCTATTCTATTTGGAAGTTTCTGTGGTCTGTGCCTGAGTTTTCTAGCAAAAATCTGCAAAATTCCGGTTTTCGGGTAAAAGCCGTGTTTGTCCCCGTGCTTTTTTAAATAATAAATAATGTCCAATTGTGGATTCTAGTTTGGTTGGACTTTTTTATTTCAAAAATTAAATAAGGCCCTAAATACTGTATATAGTTTGATGAAAACACTTCTGTCTCACTTTCAGTATTCTAAATTCACAATAAGGCTAAGGGCAAGTATAAGTAGAAAATGATTTTGTAAATTGAAACTAATGAAAACGGTTGATAATCTGTAAGAAATATAAACCAACATTTTAATGATTCTTGCTACATAAGACATTTAATATTCTGACAAAACAAGAATGCAAATCAGCTCTACAGGATCATCTGATATTTTCACAGAATGTTTTTTTTTAAAATCTGAAAACAAATATTCTATGTTATTTATTAAATACACATGCATGTGGCCATTGTTTTTTTTCCTTCTTAGACACAAAATAAAACTATTACTTTGGTTATTATAATATCTCCAAATAAAATACATCTGTCCACATATAAAATGTTTAATTTAATATACCTTTATACATATACTTTATGACAGTAGACATGAAGAGAATCCTTACAGTACAGGGTGTAGGATATTCCTTGTCCTTCCTTATCATTACTTTGAGGTAATAAATAAGCAAGACTGATTTAGGGTAGAGTAGAGGGGGCATTTCCTTGGGGAAAAATGTTGATATAAGTACACAATAGAGCAAATGTGTCAGATTTGTTAGTTATTTCTGTATAATACAAAAAAAGTCACAATAAACCTGTAAAAGATATACTTATGAACAGTGCTTAGTGATGCTATCATTTATAATCAGTGCTTAGTGATGTCAATTAACCTGTGTTTTATGAAAAAACACTTCTGAGTTCCATGGCCTGTAAGACTAATTCAGCCTAAGGCCATGTTCATCAGGGGAGGATCGACCTACTGGTTTCCCTTTACTTTACTTTTCTTGATTACAATACCCAGGATACCACTGATAACCACTAGTGATGGGCAAATGTGTTCCGTGGAATTTGGGAAATGGTGAAAAATTCACGAAACACATTGAAGTCAATGGGCGTCAAAATTATTTTAATGCTCATCAATTTTGACGAGCGACAATTTTTTTTTGACATGGCGGAATTTTTACCTGCAAATTCTTGCTGTAGTTTATTTATTCACCGGCATCAAAACATGGAAATTCGCCGCGAATTTGCGCCTGCCAAATTTATTCGCCCATCACTAATAACCACCAAAATTTGGTGGATATAGTTGAATAGCTAGAGGGCTGCAGGTTGGGTCATAACTTAGCTACATGACTTACGTTAGCTCAGATTTGGGCCCTAACCCTCCTGTAATGGATGGGTCCCCCTAAACAATAGCTCCAACCCTGTTTACAATTATTGTGCTTGGATGAAAATGTTAACTGGCAGTTTTAACAATTCGATTTCTAAATGAATCTTATAATATATACTATTCTCTAATTATATGATAATATGAATCTCAGAGACGTTTGAGGATTAATGACTGGAATTCTTGTTTTTAGTATCAAAATACATTTGCATACACAATTTCAAAGTAGTATCCGGTAAAACTTCAAAATTGTGTAGTGTTGAAACCGATGATAAATATCGCCTTGGTTTCTGTTGCTCAGCAACGAAAGTATTATGAAACAAGCAAAAAATAATACACTGGCACAGATTGCATATTATAATTTGAAATTGTTATTAGGGGTCAAATTGTAAAAATATATATATATTTATATATTTATTTTTTTTCTACACAAAAGAAAATATCTAGAAAGATTCCATTACTGTAACACAGCGAGGAAATTATACTTGGTAAAGGTGTTGAAAAGATTAACAGAAAATAATGGAGAATATAAACATAATACAGACATGCAGAATAGTGCTAGTTCTTGCTCAAAAGGCTCTTGAGACTTCTCTCTACTGCTTCATCTAGTTCCTCCTCCAGCTCTTCTTTCTTGGACATTGCTAACTTAGACTGATAATCTCTAACTATTTGGTCTATATAGGGGGCACTTTGAGTGCCGTGTAACATCAGTGTCCATTCTTTTAAAACACCTTTCTCTGGTATGCTCCCAACAAACCCAACTTCTAGAACCCAAGTCCCTCTTGGATCTTCCCCCCATGTGTGTGTTGTCATAAATGGCCATTTATCAAAACCAACTTTTGAGTCGTCATCCCTAGGACGACGACTTAATAAAATGGACTTAGTTCCCATTGGTGATGTCATGTTGATGTTCAAGTCCCCTCGCCGAGTGGAATTGACGGTTATAACTGCTTGAACGTGCTCCAGGTAGCGAACAAAGTTTTCTTTTCCTTCACAGGCATCAGTTGAAAGAGTAAGGATCAGCTTCCCATCAGAAGGTATTTTCCTATAAATGAATAGATAAAAATATGTATTAAATACAATATTTATGTATTCACAAATAGACAACAGCGGCAGATTAACCCAAATTGAGAAAGTTTCTCATTTAAGGGGTTCTACATGGGGCCTATTTGAAAGCCAAGTACATTGCCACACATTGCTCTGTAAAATTTTGCATATTTATGAAACTATGTCCAGGTACAGGACCTATTATCCAGAATGCTGGATACCTAGGGTTTTCTGGATAAGGGGTCTTTCTGTTATTTGGATCTCCATACCATAAGTCAATAAAAAAACATTTAAATATATTTAAGTATATTGGATTTCACCTATATGCCATAGGGATGACCGCTAATACTTCTGTCCTCTCAGAGACACCTAATAAGGCCAATATACATTTAGGTGCCTCTGAAGGACAAAAGTGTTAGAGTCATCCCTATGGCATATCGGTGAACCCCAATATACTTTATTGGCAGATTTGGTTATTTATGTTAATGAATACCGGTTGTACTGTGTATTTTTTAAACTGAAATCATGCACTTTGATCGCTGTTTCTATACCTCCCATACAGCAAGTTTATGTAGTAAGGGTTTTTTTTTGGCGGATGTCATGATCTAGATGGGATTAATTATCACTAGTGATGGACGAGTTTCTCCCATTTCGCTTTGGCAAAAAATTTGTGAAACTCGAAAATTGACGCCCACGTAAATTTTGAAGCCCACTCTAATTTTGACGATCGCGTCAATTTTGACGCTCGCGTCAATTTTGACGCTGGTGTTAAAGTCAATGGGTGTCCGAACAGTGTTGATCCAAAAATTTTTGACCATCAACATTACATCCCCATGAATTAATTGTTCCAATGCTTTTAACTATTAAATGTTACGTTTTAGAATATTATAACACAGGATGTTTGCTCAACATGAATAACACAGGGCACTTTATTAATTGGAAGCACTTTACATTTATTTACTGTTCAGTGGATTCACTATAAATTTGACCATATGAATGTTTCACGATGTTTGATACAAATTAATTGATTGTAATAATGCGCAATGAATTTTTCTGAGAGTTACAAGAATTTTCCCTTCACTGTGAATTTATTAAGTCTTGAATCGAATACAATTTCCCTTGTTTCAAGTTTTTTTTTTAATCAGTTTGAGTTGTCAAGGGATCTACACATTTCACATAATTACAAGAAATAATTCCTATTCTTCTTCTAATGCCAAAAAGGTTACTTGAACTATTGAAATATTAATGCAGTTTCCTAACAACTATTGTTATAGACTGCAAATTCTTCCCAGGTTGTTTCCACTAATTGGCAGGGTTGCTACGGTGCATCATGGAAAATGCTTGCAGGACTAAATATAGACTTAGAATTCTGAAAGCTTATTAAGAACCAAGAAAACAATTACCTGTTACTAAATAACATGCTAATGGATAGGGCTAACTATGGGTGATTGTATGATTCTTCATGTGAAAATAAGGCATGCTTAATAGCTGATAATGACTTGAGAATGGGAATTATATCAGCAGTTCTATATTTCTAGAATACTGTATCTCAAACACATGGTAGCAAAAAGAAAATGTAAAAGTACTGGGTGTGAGTAGTTGGATCCCAGTAGCTGTAATATCAATGCGACTCATACAAAGCCAGTGAATATTGGCTCATCCCTTATATTTTTAACTCAATGTAGTTATGGCTAGGTTTTCAGCTCACCTGCATCTTGAAATTAACACGCAGGGGGTTATTTACAAAATATCCTATTTATCTCATTTTTATTAATCCTAGCTTGACCAAACTCCAATCCACGATTTTATCTTTTTTATCAATAAAATAACTAAAAGAAAATTTGGTTCGGGAAAAGACTTGATAAAATCAAGTGAAAACTAGAATGGTACAAATGTTTTGGATTTTTAAACCCTGAACTGCTCAATTTTTTTCGGGTTACCACTCAAAAACCCCAAATGTTTCAAATTATCAGATGAAATCCATCGCAGATTCGGGGTATAATAAATCTCATCAACAAATTTAAGTTTTTGCCCAAAAAAACTCTACCACAAAAATCAAGATTTAGTAAATAACCCCCACATTATGATACATGTGGATCTTTCCTATGCCACTTTTTAGCTGGTCTTCATTCGAATCTACGTATTTTGGTCTTCATTTGAATCTACGTGTATTTTTAATTACTTCCTATTTTGCCTCTTTTTATAATATTATCAAGTTGTCAGGCTCTTCTTTCCCCAGTGACCTAAAATATAGATAGCACTTAAAGGGATTCTGTCATGGTTTTTTATGGTATAGATTTTATTTCTAAATTACACTGTTTACAGTGTATAATTCACTTTACCTCTATATAAAATTGTATTCCTAAACTACAGTGCAGCCAATTTATTTTGCCTGACCCTGTGCTCTCAGTGAAAGTGCTTTCAGATAAGCTATTGTGTCTCCTACTCAATGTAACTAAAGAGTCTCAGTGGGACTTAGATTTTTAATATTGACTGCCAGTATCTACCAGGGAGCTGCTATCTTGTGTCAAGGAGCTGTTATCTTGTTACCTTCTCTTTGTTCTGTTTGTAGGCTGCTGAGAGGGGGAAAGGGATAGGGTGATATCACTCCAACACTCTTCACTGTGCAGCAGCAAAGGGTGACTGAGGTGTAATACACATACAAAGACACATGACTGAGGGCACTTAGGAAACTAACAACATGTCTAGCCCCATGGCAGATTTCCACAATCTGTTAGCTTTTTTGAAAAATGGATTTTAGTGCAGAATTCTGCTGGAGCAGCGCTTTTAGCTGCAGCAATTAAAAAAAAAAAGTTCTCCCCTGACAGATTCCCTTTATGGTTTTAGTTTCACTATTATTCTTTCATTATTTACTAATCAGGTCTTTCCTATTCATCTTCCATTCTGATTTCCAAAAGTCTGAATAGTAAATGAATACCTAGCAACCAGAGAGAAATTGAAATTCAGTATTCACATGCACAAAAAAACAACTATTTAAAATATTTATATATTACTGCCTAAACAATATGAAATTTTATTTTTATGGTCAGCTACTGCAACCCCTCATCTATGTGGTCTTCTGAAAAGAAATTTAAAAACCTAAAAAAAAAACAGGATACACCGTTTACACTTGGGCATCTCCTGTCATTTCTTTCTGTTAAAATTGGAAATGAATAAATAAAACTTCTAAAAAGATCTACAACAGTAACTCAAATTAAATATTTCATATATTTATATATTTTTGCGTAAATGTTAATGCTACCATCTCAGCGGCTAAGTGGTCTCTCTTTGGGAATAGTGGAAATACCTTGGCTCTTGTATGGCTCCTCCAATGCAATGAAACCTTTCCGGAACAGTTTTCCACTCGTTGGCCATTTTAACCATAGCTCCAGCATCAAGTACGCCATAGCCGAACAAATGATTGAACTCCAAACCGACTCCGTTTCTACGCCATTTGTGCACTTCATCGTGAAGCTGATTCCTTTTCGATGTTAGCACTGAGAGATGCTGCAAGTCCCTCCATGTCAGACCTGGGCTATTGCAATACCAAAATATGTTACACTGTGAACTACACAACATAGTAACATAACATACATAACAGATAGTAAAAGACAGATTCAGCTTGTTACTGATGTGTTTCAGCTATTCATTTCCTACTAATTTCTTTTGATGAGACTTAAACCATCAATTCAAGTATTTGAGTTTTTTAACCCCAACTACACTGATTTGAGTTTTTTACATTTTTTTTTTACGTTTTTTCTTAAATTGCAGTTGTGAGTTCAATTGAGGTCTAAAAAAAGCTCACAAAGCTCTAAAATCTGACCTTTGATAAATAACCCCCTAAGTCTACTAAATAATCATTAAAACATTAAATAAACCCAATAGGATTGTTTTGCCTCCAGTGAGGGTTGATTATATTTTAGTTGGGATCAAGTACAAGCTACTGTTTTGCTATTAGATAGAAAAAAGGAAATATGATTTAAATTTTGAATCATTTCATTAAATGAAGTCTATGGGAGATGACCAGAGCTTTTTGGGCAACGGATCGCAAACCTTTTAGGTTGTTTTAGATGTCCAGGCTGCTGTGCACCTCTGCATTCTGGGAAACTGTTTGGGAGTCTGGTTGGGAAGGTGGCAGGGGCCTATGCAGGAGTTTCAGGGTTAAAACCCATAGGGGATTAATTTCCCTGTAATCATGTAAAGGCGTATTGGTATAGGTGAAAGAGGTTTAAACGTTGCAGATAAAAATGTTTTAGACTGCACAATGGCCCGCTTGATAGTACAGGTATGGGACCCGTTATCCAGAATGCTCAGGACCTTCGGTTTTCCTTAAAATTTGGTTCTATCTTCATACCTTACGTCTACTAGAAAATCATGTAAACATTAAATAAACCCAATATACTGGTTTTGCTTCTAATAAGGACTAATTATATCTTATTTTGGATCAAGTACAAGGTACTGTTTTATTATTACAGAGAGAAGGGAAATCGTTTTAAAAAATGTGGATTATTTAAATAAAATGGAATCTATGGGAGATGACTTTTCTGTAATTTGGAGCTTTTTCGATAATGGGTTTCTGGATAACGAATCCCGTACCTGTACTAATCTCTCACAGTGCAGGAATTGTTTGAATCTGATCACTATCTGTATGCTATTTTATTATAATTATTTATTATTATTGTATTATTTATGTATTGCACGCCTACATTATAATTATTTGGGGGGGGGAAGGCTTCAGTGTCTGTCGATTTCCTGTTTTCCATTTATCTCATCCCCATTTGTACACAAAGAAAGTTTTGTAAAGAAGGTCAGATTAACATACTTAGCCTCCAGGGCCAATGCAAATACTCCAGCTGCTTCTGGTGCGGCTGCAGATGTTCCTGAATGACGCAAAGTGCAGTTTCCATACAAGTCTGTTGTAGCCTGAAAGCACACATTAAAAATGTATGGCTTAATTAAGCAGTGAAATTATTCAGCAGCGAGTTGAACTCACATCTGACTCATTTCTTTGGCAAACCTCCAATCAATATAACTTTAATTTCATGTTATCCATTTAAAAACCAGCTTCTAGGGCTACTACCTTTAAACCTCTATAGATGTCGTTGGGTCTCCTCTTTAAAGATGTTGCATCATCTTTCCATATGCATAACATGTTTATTATAAATGGAAGTAAGATTTAAAACACTTTCTTATAAGCCTTGAGTTTAAAAGAGAGTTATATAGCATGGCTCTGTTGTTTTTGAAGTGGTGACATTTGAAAAACAATATATAGCAGTCACTGCAGCAATGTTGCACCACCTTGGTATTTATCTTTTAAAGGTCACCCTAAGTAGCTAATGCAAAGCTTTTCTTTCATCCTGATATGGTTCATGTTCTCTTTTACAAAACAAGTTCTTCAAACAACATGTCAAAACCAGCTTGGGTAATTGGACACCTCAAAGTGTTTATTCCTGAAATTGGCTTTTCTGGCTTGGATCCCTTGCATAGTCCGCCTCATACAGATTCTTTCACTAGCTACCATTTTGGATACCTTGAACCATTCTGGTACACTGCTAGAATTTATTTCCATTTTTCCTTAATTTTTGTTGTGGCCTTTTCATTTTCAATTACAGGGGGAGAGAAAAGGAGGTAGCAAAGATAAAAGCAAAAACAATAAGTTATCCTTTAGAAACAACATTTTTTTTAATTATTAGAAGACTGCCCCTTTAAATATAGGATATTAAGGCTTTCATATGTGATACTGAAAGGTGTGAGTTGGCATATTGAATGTAAGTGTAACTTTGAGCTTACCACGCCAGCCTCTGGATTTCTTTTTCTACCATTGCTAAAAGTGGAGGCCAGAGTTGAGGAGCAACTCTCATCATACAGGGCAGTGCGTCCATCATTAATAGCAGAGTTTATGGAAATAGTCCACATGCTTGATGCATAGCCGTCACAGTTGCAGTCATCATAACTTCCTCCATCTCCAGATGCCCAGACATAGATGCTTCCCTTGCCACCACGACCCTAAATGAAAATAAAGCAACCATTTGTTACATGTGGGTAATATCATGGGCCTAACAGTATATAAGGGCTTTCCATCCAACATTGGTCCTTATAAGGTGTGGAGGTTATTTACAAACACTGGGTACCTGGGCAGTAACCTGTGGCAACCAATCAGATGATTGATTTCAGTGTTCAACCTGCAGCTGACTGAAAAAAATCTAATCACTGATTGGTTATGATGGGTTACTGCCCAGGTGCAAATTTGCCCAGTGTCTATAAACGAACCCCTATATCAATAATGACTCAATATGATGTCTACTTAAAAAAATGAGGGACTTGCATTGAGGGACTTGCTTTATAGACATGCCTTAAAGGGGCAGTTCACCTTTAAATTAACTTTTAGCATGATATAGACATTGATATTGCTGAGATAATGTACAATTGGTCTTGATTTATTATTTTTTGTGTTTTAGAGAGAGAGAGAGAGAGAGAGAGATTCAGTACAAAACACAATATTTATGTGTATAAAGAGTGGAACATGCTGAGCTCTAGACTAATAGTTAATTAGGAGGTTATTTATCAAAGGTCAAGTTTGTGAGTTTTTTTTATAATAAACTCCCAACTTGAATGTTTGCTTATTTATGAAAAAAAAACGAATGTAAAAAAACTTGAATGAATACAATCAGGGGGGGGACTCGAATTGTTCGAGATTGCTGAACACCTCGGATAGATCGAGTTTTTGAGCGCAAGCCACTGCAAATAACCTGAAAATCATGAAGGCTAAAAACTAGTGATGGGCGAATTTGGGGTGTGTCGCTTTGCCGAAAAATGTGCACATTTCCTGCGAAATTCGCAAAAAGGCGAAAAATTCACGAAACGGCACAGACATCTCGTTTTTGGCGCCGACGTCCGTTTTTTGGATGCCGCCGCACCAATTTTGCTGGCGAAAATGCGCCGGTGTCCAAAATAACAGATGCTGGCATCCATTTTTTTATGCTGGCGAATTTTCTCAGCGGTTTTGCAAAACGCGTGAATTTGCGCCTGGCGAATAAATTTGCCCATCACTACTAAAAACATCTTCAAATGATTCAAGGAACCTTGGCCAATGATTTCTACATGACCTTGACAGGACAGTATTTTCAGATTTGAGCTTTTTGCAGCTTCGGGGCATAATAAATCTCGAAAAATTTTAGGTTTTTTTATCCTGAAAAATTCGGGTTTTTACTAAAAACTCCCATTGAAAAACTCGACCTTTAATAAATAACCCCCTTATTTTCCATATTAGTCCACGTTGGCAATGTGGACTTTCAATATCTGAACAAAAGATTTTGTGATTTTTTTGTTATAGCAAACTTTTAACAACAATAATTATTACTTTAGTTAAACTTAACGTATCCAGCTCAAATATGAACAAATTCAAGACTAATAAAATATCTTTGAAGATGTTCATTAAACTCCCTGGGAATCAAAGAATATTAAAGAATGGTCTGTTGGGTTTTTTTTCCATCTCTTTCATATAATACAGATTATAGTCACAGTTCAGAATTCGTTTTTGATTAAGAATGGAGTCCTTAGCCGACCTCAGAATAGGAGAAATGGCTTTAATTGAATTTTTTTCACAGCAACTCCACTGAGCCTTTTTTGTTGTTGATGGAAGAGAATAACCAACACAGATTACCTTATTCACACCGTCTGCCATTGCCTGTAAAGTTAGTTCTCTTGGTCCATCAACCGTCTTGCCATCATCAGTAGGACCCCAGCTTGCACTGTATATGTCAATAACCTGGGGCATGTGACTGATGGATGAAGCTTCTATTATATCAGTCATGAAGGGCTGGTCCAGCATTCGAATGCCTATTTATGTTGAAATGAGAGACAGCCATGTTTCAGTGGAAAATGTTCCCCCAAAGCTCAGTGATATTCACAGAATAGAGATGTACAGGTGCCCATGCATGGTGGGACATTATTCTATTCCTGAATGAGTCAGCAGCCTAAAGCCCAGTGCACTAGTTGAAAACTATCATTTTGTCTTTGTTATCTTATTGGGGCTGAACTAACTATTGATACAGAGCATTAAGTAGGGTGAGTGGAGCATAGCTCTATGGACATGGTCTGTGGTTGGGCATGGGGGTTGCACAATCTGCTGGCCCCAGAACCAATTAATTGGGTTAGACTGATTTGACCCACCACTCTCTCCATCCTAAAACCTACCAAAGTCAATGTTAGCCTATGGGGACCTTCCCCATAGGCTAACATTGACTTTGGTAGGTTTTAGGTGGCGAACTAGGGGGTTGAAGTTTTTTTTTTAAAGAGACAGTACTTTGACTATTGAATGGTCGAATAGTCGAACGATTTTTAGTTCAAATCGCTCGATTCGAAGTCGTAGTCGAAGGTCAAAGTAGCCCATTCGATGGTTGAAGTAGCCAAAAAAAACATTCAAAATTCGAAGGTTTTTTTATTCATTCCTTCACTCGAGCTAAGTAAATGGGCCCCCTAGTGTCTTCCCACAATATAAATCAGGTCTTGGTCTGAGGCTTCTGCTCCATTTTTCTGGAGTCAGAGCCAGAAGTACAGAGAATGTAAACAGCCAGACAGATTCTGCTTTCAAAAGCAATTCAATTTACAAACAACCTGGACACCAAAAAAATTTTTGATTAATGCATATATGAAAGTTGCTTAGAATTTTTTTTCCTTCATGCATGAGTGGTTGGAGGATCCATGGAACTACAGGAACAGATCTCTGCATTTCTGTTTCATAGACACTAGGTGGCAATATATGCTTTATTAGCTTTACTCCTATACAATATACTGTATACAGTATATATATCTATATCATACCTGCCACTTTGGAATTATAAGCCACTCCAACTCCACATATATTATTGTTGGCAGATGCTGACACTTCTCCTGCACATCGGGTCCCATGGCTGAAATAAAAGGAAGAAAACGTTAGTCATTCTGGTACCTTCAAATTAAATACATTTATACTGTATATATAGTTACTGAATCTTCATGGTTTCATTTCTGTTTTCCTGCAATAATTATCTTTAAAGATTTCATTCCCAATTTGTATTGGGGAAAAAAACATTTTCCTTGCTTTTCTTTTTTTTATCACCATTTTTTAAAACATGTCTGTAAGAATACATTAAATATTTGAATTGGTGTTTGTTAAAATTTTCCAAAAATTCAAATATACCATAGTCAATCATTAAAAGGGTGGACGGTTCAGTAGACCAAGGACAACAGTATATTAATAGGTCCGAATACCCCAAGCTTATCCCATTAGGATTATTAATGGAAGATGTATGTATATGTACTTGGCAATTAACTGATAACAAATAAGGGTTCATTTACCTCCTTAGCCTTGACTGAGGGTGTGCAATAATGGATTCAATTGAATATACAGTATTGACACCATTCATTAAAGGTGTAGGCGTGTGACCTGTTGTCCATAATGCTTTGGACCTAGGGTTTGCCAGACAATATGATATGGATCACAATATGGATCAACATACCTTTAGTCTAAAAAATAATTTATATTATAACTGTATTTTAATACAGTTCATCTTATACATTTGGAATTTCCCTAAATTCAGATCTTTCTGGATAACAGATTCTATGCCTGTACTCTGGGCCGCCATCAGGGTTGGACAGGGGGGAGAGCTGTAGGGGGCCCTGAGGGTAAGGGGGGCCCGGCCACGCCACACTTACTTGATTATCCGGGCCCCCCATCTTTCTGAGAGCTGCTGACTTCGGGAAGGCATGCACGTTTAAGAGGCCCTGGCCACCAATTTAGGCCACCAATTTTTCTTTCTCATGTGGGGTCCTAGCCACCAATATTTTTTAATGGGGGGGGGGGCCCTGGCCACAAATGTTTTTTTTATGGGGGGCCCTGACCACCAATATCTTTTTATTTTTTATTAACATGTGGAAACCCTAGCCACCAATATTTTTTTTGTTTTTTTACTGTGTGGTGGGGGGCACCCCTGTGGGGTGGGGAGGGCAGGTGGGGCTTGCGGTGGGCGCAGCCCAGGAAATTTTGTCGTATGGGGCCCTGCGATTTCTGATGGCGGTCCTGCCTGTACTTGCATCCAGTGTAAATTCACTCAGCACCACTGAGTCTGTTCTTACCCGGTTCAGAATTGTGATGCAGAAGAACCATAGAACGATCACCACCTTGTCGCTAGCAGTTATTTCAGGGGACCCCTAAGGCCTGCATCAATATGCGCACTGGATTTGCACCCCACAAAACACACCATTTTAAAACAGGGTGCCGGAAATTACCGTATACCATCCCACAAATAGCCCTACTACGTCCAATTCACATCAGAATGAAAGAACAATTGCATCTGACCCAATTCCTTCTCTTGGGCACAATGACATTGGTATTGTGGGAAGAAATGTTGCCTTCTTGGTAAAGACTATGGAAAATTCCCTCTGCAATTTGTTGTGGGTTGTAAATGACCTCTATAATATATTACTATGGCAGTTTGAACAAAGTTGACCCTAATTAATCATTTCCATGATCCAATGGGTGGCAGTTTTTAGAAATCCAAGCTGTGAAGTACAGAGATCTGATTTTGGCCAATGCATTTGGTAGACTTGGAAGGGATTTCTAAATTGTAATATGATCTAAAAAAGCCACTGTATTTTTCTTCTAAACATTGGCAATATTAGGAACCAGCAATGCCAAGCGCTGGATACAAACAACCCCTTACCAGTTTAATAGCCACCCTCTGAATTACAAACATCTAATTAGGGAATAACTTAAACTGCTCTTTCATTTGTAAAAGATAAACAAGTCTGTCTAATTTTAGTCTTGGAAAGAAAATTCTTTTCAATGTATGATTGTGATAATAAATGAAAATAATAATTATACACAGTCAACAGGTATTTTTCCAGTGGATTCACAAATGCCCACTTTGTTCTCAAGGCAAACAGAAAAATGAAAATCCACCATTTATAATAATAAAAAAAAAAAGACGTATGCAGAGTTACATTAAGGGGCAGATTTATCAAGGGTCGAAGTAAAAAATACTTTGAAATTCGACCATCGAATTAAAATACTTCGACTTTGAATATCGAAGTTGAAGGATTTTTTACCGAATTTGCCAATCGAATGATCAAACGAAAATCATTCGAAGGTTCGATTAAATCGTTCGAAACGATTGATTCGAACGATTTTATCGATTAATCAAAGGATTTTCCTTTGACCTCAAAAGACTTAGAAAACTGCTCTAGAAGGTCCCCATAGGCTAACATAGCACTTCGGCAGATTTAATTTGGCGAAGTATTGAAGTCGAAGTTTTTTTAAAGAGACAGTACTTCGATTATCGAATGGTCGAATATTCGAACGATTTTTACTTCGAATCGAAGTCGAAGTAAATTCGAAGTTGTAGTATTCTATTCAATGGTCGAAGTATCCAAAAAATTACTTCGAATTTTTGATTTTTTTTACTTCAAAAATTCCCTCAAATTCACTTCGACCCTTGATAAATCTGCCTCTAAGAGTATAATTCCTGGGTCAGTTCACCACAGTTTGTGGGAGGGGAATTCTACAGGTTTTTCCTCGGGCAAACTGTGACCAATATATGTAGATAAATATGACCCATGGTGTCTCCAAACCACTACAGGTATGGGGCCTGTTATCCAGAATGCTTCAGACCTGGCGTTTTCCAGATAAGGGATCTTTCCGTAATTTGGATCTCCATACCTGAAGTCTACTAAAATGCATTTAAATATTGATTAAAGCCAATAGGATTGTTTTGCATCTAATAAGGATTTCTTATATCTTAGCTGGGATCAAGTACAAGGTACTGTTTCATTACTGCAAGGAAAAGGGAAATCAGTTTTAAAAATTTGAATGATAATTTGATTATAATGGAGTCTATGAGAGACTGCCTTTCTGTAATTCAGAGCACAACTTGTACACAGCACAAAATATGTAGGATTAAATATTAGACCTAAAGGGAACCCGTTGTGTGTTATCTTCTCAGTGTGGACATGTTTTTGCATAGGAGTGCACAACATTTTATAATGGGCTGGTGGGAGAATATTCCCCTTCCTGCCCATCACGAATACAGAGCTCCAAAATATAGACAGTGCTGTATTCATCGATGTAACCACAAGTCTCTTCAGTGGAGTCTTGAAACCATTCTAAGTAAGGCACTGACCAAAGTGCAAAGAATTGGCTGATTGTTCCTGTATTGCTTACTTTGCATGCTGCCTGCTTTGATATATACCTTGAAATATATATTGCCCGTATATGTGTGTAAGGGTGTGTTTAAAGGGGTTGTTCACAGTTAAATTAACGTTTAGCATGATGTAGAGGAGAGTGATGTTCTCAGACAATTTGCAATTGGATTTTATTTTTTATCATTTGTGTTTTTTGAATTATTTCGCTTTTTATTCACCAGTTTAGTTTGCAATATCATCATATCTGGTTGTTAGAGTCCAAATAACCCTAGCTACCATTGATTTGAATATGAAACTGGCAATAACAACTAAATGTGTAGTGACCCCTATTTGAAAGCTGGAAAGAGTAACCTTATTAAAGGTGAACTGTCCCTTTAATAATGAACTCTGGAATTGCAAGACTGACCCATGGCTTAAACAACATTAACCAGCAGCAATATCCGAGTTGGTGTGATTAATAAGAAACAAAATATTATAAGGGTTTTACATACTCCTTGTAAAATTCAAGTATAAAAAAAAAGTTTTTTTTCAAAAAATGTTTCCTTCAAGCGTAATTCAAAACCCAGTGTTCTATCTGCAAACCAGTTTAGAAGGGGTAACACTGTTCTACTGTTGTCTCTGAAAAAGACTCTTCTTAAAACACAGGCAAAGAGTTTATTTGATTGATCCCTGCCTACTTGAGTTAACTATTGGCATATAACTGTACCTCTGCTATACCTATTTTAGTCTTAAATAATTTATATATAATATATAATAATATATACTAATATATAATAATATATATAATATATATCAACGCCAACTGGCAAGAACCAAGAGCTCCGTTCAGGAGGAAGTCAGTCATATTTCCTTATATAAAAAGTCCTGATCCCTTATTGAATGCTATTTCTGAAACATATAAGAGTCAGTCTAAAAGGTGAACTAGATAATATACAATTTTTAAGAGATTTTCTTTGAGAATATCTTTCCAATTCCTTTCATAAGCAAAATACATGTTTTTCATGCAGAGGTGATATTTTAGTCTTTAACACAGAAAACAAGATTTATTCTGCCGGTTGTACCCCATTATCACTACACGTTCTCTTCAAACCCAGTGCTTACATTAGGTACTAACAAATCCTGCCACAATGTAGTTCAGCGCTTGAGATATTTATAGACGGGTGAGATATTTATAGAGGGAGTCTGAATACATATACATCAGGATAAAATAAGAACCGCCTTGTCATATTAATGGGAAATGCTGATGGCAAAATGAAAAGTATTATGTTCCTATGCTTAATTATGCAATTTATGGGAGGTACAGTAGCCATTGTATCCTTTCTGGCAGTCTAAAGGTTGATAATAATACTTGCAGAAAATGTGCCCCCTTAATTGTTGAAATTCTTTTAATGACAACAGCAGGAGTAGGGAGACAGTGAGAAAATATGTAGGATTGTGTGGGTGGTAGCATGTGCCTGTGTGTGTGTGTGGGGGGGGGTTAAAAAAGAGACAGGCAGGAAGATGGAATATAATTGTGGAAAAAATGCACATATATCACATATACAAAAATAAATGCATATATAAATTATATATATATATATATATATATATATATATATATATATATATATATAGAGAGAGAGAGAGAGAGAGAGAGAGAGAGAGAGAGAGAGAGAGAGAGAGAGAGAGAGAGTACTGTATATAGATTGATATTTGTTAACTGTTAGATCCGTTCAGAATATGGCTCGCATGCAGAGCTGTCTATGAATAATAGAAATAATGAAGAGCTCAGCATGGATCCTTAGGGATATTGACTTATAAGCTTTGCTCTACACAAAGCACCATTGTTTGAAGGCATTGTACATCTCTCTACCTTACGCTGCATGAACTGCCGTGCGAGCAAGATAAAAATGAACAAAACATTTAATTCCCGCTTCATTAAATGTTAGTGGGAAGCTCCTAAAGTAGGATTATTATTCTGTGCATAAGAAGCCTGTGGCTACCATAGAAAATATTGAAAATACTTAATGACTAACATCATTTCGAAATCGTTTAGTAGTGAAAGAGAAGTTATACTGTTTTTAAGGGGAAACTGTCACAAAACAAACATTACATTTAAGTTTCATCTCACAGAAATTTGGGCTTACTGTCCATTATAAAAAATGACTCTGACACAAAGCCTGCATGTATAAGAAGCATTTCTGAGAGAAGGATATTGAAGAGTAACTTTTGCTACTGAATGTTATCACTGATGGTATTTGGAAAGTTTCATATGGAGATTTAATGATTTTTGCTGACAGTTCCCATTTTACAGAATTGCATACTTGTAACTTTCTGTTAAAAAAAATGACTTGGATAAAAAGCCTGCATGTATAAGAAAGATTGCTGAAAATCCATGAGATAGAACTTATTGATATTTCACATTTTACAGAAATGCATATTTTTACCCTGTAGACTTGCCTTATACTACTGTATTCATACGGAAGTTGTATTTATTTGTCAGGGTGGCTGAAATATTACTGTCATGTAAAATATCTGACTGAGTAAATCTTGCATGTACTGAATTGCTAGAATAATAGAATTGAAGCAAACAAGGCATCCTTTATTAAAGCCTCCACAACTTTTTAATGTGTCTTAATCTTTACTGAACTGCTGGAAAGTAGAGATGATGGAAATATTTCAAGATGTTTCACCACAACAAAACACTCACAGACTCTAATGTATAATGAAAAAAATGTTGCGCGGTTTGAAAAATGTCATGCGATTCGACGACCTTTGACTTCAATGCGTTTGGCGAATTTTTGGGAAAAATGGATCAGATTCCTCCAACAGAAAGATGGTCTTTATAACTTAGACAGGAACAGAACATGGCACAAACTTCAACTGTAATAGTTGCTCCTTCCTTTGATTGTAATTTCCCACCGCACAACTGAGCAAGAGAGTTTCCAGAGCCAGTTTGCTTTTTTGAGACAAACAATGTCAGTGGTACCCTAAAGGTAACCAAGTGAGAAGTGCTTGATCATAGCTGGTTGTTACTACAGTACCAGGAGCAAACAGTATAGGATTAGTTAATGCGAATTTTTAGCTGATAAAGCTTCCCACTATTGCTTCTCAAACTTCTGGGGCTTGGATTTACTAAAACTGTTTCTTGGTCTCTATGGTACTGTTGTATGTTTTGGGTGATTTTGTTTTTGCAATTTTTTAAATCTTTGTCAAACTTCCTCTTTCTCCTTATTGGAAGCTTAGTGATGACACATGCCCACCTGACCTGCATGTCATCACTGAGATTAGTTGTGAGTTTGGGGCAACTTTGCATGTTCTTAGTCAAACGAATCAAGGGAGGAGAAGAATGGAAGAGACCCTTGTATTATCCTAGTAGAAGAGGAAGGTACAAAAAGAACTACAGTTTTTTAATTGGCAAGTAAAGACTAATTTTCCCAGGTCAATGGCTGCACTCCATCTTTTCATACTCCCAGGCATCACTGGCTTGGCCTTGATTATGTGCAGTAAAGAATGTTTTTCTAATTTTACTCTCTGTCAGTCAGTACTAGGGACATATGGCAAGGTAACTAAAACAATGGGTAAAGCTCTGTTATTTTATTCCCCAGGCCTGTACACCGGGAGGGGGAGGGGGTGAAGTAAAATATTGGCATGCTCCAGTGAATCTGGATTTCATTGTCCTTTCAAGAGGTGAAATTGAGGTACTTGTAGCATTGTAATGGGACATTCGAGTGATATAATCTATATATGAAATTTACTTGTTATTTGAGAAACCCTGCTGTAGAGAGAAAAAGAATCAGCAGGATTTAGATAATAGTCTCCCCCAGTCTTTCTTGTAAATGGGGGACCTTCAAAACTTTATAAATCAGCAAAATATTCAGACGGCCATTGACTTTAATGCATTTGGACCAATATAAAAATTGTTGCTCGCATCAAAATTATTTTGCCGCCCATTGACTTCATTGCGTTTCGCAAATTTTCCACCGTTTGTGCGAATTTCGCGGTAAAAATGACACAGATTTGCCCCTCACTAGTTTGCAGTGTGAATTTGCCCAAGATGAATATTCAACATATTAAAGACCTTTCTAAGTGTATTCCAAATCCTCAAATTTTAGTTTACCTGTTGAACCAGTCGTCTGTATATCGAGGATACGGGTAGGGATCATTGCTGCTGAAGTCATAGCTTGCCTCTGCGTTCTGGAATATAGAAAGCAAAAATAAATATTTTATTTATACCGAGAGTTCCCCATTAACAGAGGAAGTTGAGCTTAGTAACCCACAAATTCATTGCTCATGTAAAAGCTACAACAAATGATTCCCAACAATATTTTAGAATCAGTTATAAATACAATAAATACAGGAAAATGTAGAATTAATGTATATTATTGGCTAACTGCATAGATATTTTGTAGGTGCAATATGATAATGATAAACTTCCAATCACTTAAATCCACATTTTATTGCATTCTGATGGCTAGCATGCACATATTTTGCATTTTCAAATCATAGAATTTAAGAACAAGCTGCTGAAACCGTTAGCTGCTTTTTAATGGAAAATTATTAAGCCCTTTTGGAGTTAATTTGCTTTAAACCTCTGAATCCCTGTGGATTTTACTTATGTCTCCATGGTTACCATGCAAGATATGAATCTGTATAAATAAGGAGATATAAAAACTGATGATAAATAATGCATGTTGTGAATTTCCATGCATGTGATCCTGATCTAGTTATGCCACTGGGTCCCATAGCAATTTAATATTACCTTTCAAGCTATTTGTTTTATTAGCTATTTTTGCAGAGAGCAAATTTATAAAACAATTGCACAATACAATGATATCCCTGTCTCAATTAGAATACATAGTTGCATAGTTGCGTTGGGTTGAAAAAAGTCCATAAAGTTCAACCCCTCCATATTAAACCCAGAGCACATACATACACATACTTACACTGACCCTTCTATACACTCCAATGTCTATACGAACTGTAAATTTTGTATCACAATAGCCTATGATATGCTTGCTGATTTTCATCCAAGCCCCTCTTAAAGGCACCAATAGAATCTGCCATAACAGCCTCACCCGGCAGGGCATTCTACAACCCCACTGTGAACAACCACCTACAACGCCTCAATTAAAAGTTGTGTGTTCATTAATTATTCTAACCTTGAGAATACATCATATTAAATAGATTTCTTAAATCGTTTCAAAGAAAGAAGGATATAAAAAAGAAAGTAGTACTCATGGTTCCAGGAGAAATCTGCTCAGATTATTTTAACATTATAGTCAGTGACATTTTGACCACAGAGCATTATGTATATAGGCCACCTATCCATGATATCCAGTTCAATATATCACATGTTTTGGGACTTTGTTATACTGAATTATACAGACACAAAAGACAGGCTAAATAGGCCATAAATTATCCCTCTGAACTTTATGTTTATTTCCTGATCCTTCAGCTTCAAACATCTCAATGGTTGCAATTGATGACTAAACCTGAGCAAACGTACAGTAGCTCTTTTAATTACATGTGGGGTTAGATGGTAAGTTCCACTGGAGCAGGGACTTATGTGATTGATGTTCAATCTCAATAAAGTGCTGCAAAATTAGCTATTGATCTATATCGTACAAGCTAGAGGGAGTTTATGCAGAGAAACAAGGAGTCTGAAGAGCAGAGCACTCACTCCTAGAAAAAGGCAAAAATGCCCAGGTGCTGCTGCAAAAATTAATATCAGCATAAAGAATACGGAGCACTCATGGGACTTAATTTATGTGCAGAACTTTAATGGTTAAATTAAAAACATGTATTGTTTTCTGCACTTTGACAAAGGCTAGTGTATTAGCCGAAATGTTAGCCTCCACCCAATAAACATATTGTTTTACCTTAAGCCCTGAGAGTGTGGGTTTCTATTTTGCTGTATCCTGAACTGCACCCAGGCTAGAAAGACTTCAGTGACATGGGTCGGCTTTGTGAACTTTAGATAGATAGATCGATAGATCGATAGATCGATAGATAGATAGATAGATAGATGATAGATAGATAGATAGATAGATAAATAGATAGATAGATCGGTTGAAAGATAGATAGATAGATAGATAGATAGATGATAGATAGATAGATAGATAGATAGATAGATAGGTAGGAATCTGGAAACCCGTTATCCAGAAAACTCTGCATTATGGGAAGGCATCTCCCATAGACTCCATTGTATCCAAACAATTCAAATTTTTAGAAATTATTTCCTTTTTCTCTGTAATAATAAATCAGTAAATTGGATATGATCCCAACTGAGATATAATTAATCCTTATTGGAAGCAAAACCAGCCTATTGGGTTTGTTTAATGTTTAAATGATTTATCTAGTAGATGGTAGATGTAAGGTACGTAGATCCAAATCACGGAATGATCCATTATCCGGAAAAAAGCAGGTCCTGAGCATTCTGGATAACAGGTCCCATACCTGTAATATAATACCACATAGGCATTTTGTTTAAAAAGGCAAAAAGCAGGTGAACATTAGTGATGGGCGAATTTGTCCCATTTTGCCGAAAAATTTGTGAAAAATTGTGAAAATGGAAAGTTCACGAAAAAAACTTGAAATAGAAAGTTTTCAGGAAAAAATATGGAAATTTTAACTTTTTCACTAAAAAATCAAGCAATTCGAACGTTTTCAGGAAAAAATCTAGCAATTCCAACATTTTCACAGAAAAAACGAGAAATTCAAAAGTTTTCATGAAAAAATCGTGAAAATGAGAAATGAAGCAGGAGATTCACGAATTCATTCGCCGGCAGCAAAACGCGGAAATTCGTGTCAGGCGAATTTATTCGCCCATCGCTAGTGAACATGGAACAATAGAAATAAAACTAACAATATTTTACAATATATTCTTTGCTCTGCATAAAGAGATACTGACACCAGAAAATAAACTTTTTTAATATCTATCATAACATTGCCTTTGAATGCTGTTTATTATTTTGCCATAACAATGTCTGCCTGATGCTTTTACATTACCTTTCTTACCCCTTGTTTCCCTATTAGGGGGCTGCCATATCTGTGCAGCAGTAGTCGGTTAACATTAGAAACTCTAACTGACAAGTTGAGAAGGGACAGTCAGGTTTAAGAACTTAAACAATTACTTACAAAAGCAGAACTATCAGCGAAATATGATCAACATGACCTATAGGTAACATTTAGGGGGTTATTTACTAAGCTCCGAATACCCAAAATTCCCCAAAATCCGAAAAATTTGTGATTTTTTAAATAAAATCGGACTTTTAAAAAAATCACAAATTTTTTGGAATTTATTAAACCCTGAGGGCTAAAAAGCCTGAATATAAAAACACGGCATCTCAAACCTGTTGAGGTTGCATAAAAGTCAATGGGAACAGTCCCATTGATTTTTGGTTGTGTTGGGGGTTTCGGGCAATTTTACTATGTTTTCGGAGCTTTCGGTTGAAAACTCAGAAAAATTCAGAGATTTCGGGGAAAATTCACAAAAAAATTTTGAAAATCAGAGCTTTTCCCACAAAGCAAATTTTCGAGAAAATGTAATAATAAATAAGCGTTAAAAACCGAGCGTGTTAGATCGGAGTTTGTAGAAGCCGATATTGACATAAAGTCGGACCTTGATAAATAACCCCCTTAATGTAGATTAATATTTTGAAATACATATTTTAGGGGCTGATTCACCAAGGGTCGAATATCGAGGGTTAATTAACCCTCGATATTCGACTGGGAATTAAAATCCTTCGACTTCGAATATCGAAGTCAAAGGATTTTAGCGCAAATAGTTTAGCGGAATAATCCTTCGAGCGAACGATTAAATCCTTCGAATCGAACGATTAAATCCTTCGAATCGAACGATTCAAAGGATTTTAATCCAACGATCGAAGGATTATCCTTCAACCAAAAAAACTTAGGCAAGCCTATGGGGACCTTCCCCATAGGCTAACATTGAGTTCGGTAAGTTTTAGATGGCGAACTAGGGGGTCGAAGTTTTTTCTTAAAGAGATAGTACTTCGACTATCGAATAGTCGAATAGTTGAACGATTTTTAGTTCGAATCCTTCGATTCGAAGTCGTAGTCGAAGTCGAAGGTCGAAGTAGCCCATTCGATGGTCGAAGTAGCCCAAATAACACTTCGAAATTCGAAGATTTTTTACTTAGAATCCTTCACTCGAAGTTAGTGAATCGGCCCCTTAGTGTCAGTGTCACTTTAAAGGGGAACTATTGCAAAAATTTAAATATAAGCTTCATTAAAGTGTAATAAGAAACTTTACAAATATAATCAATTGAAAACTGTCTAAAATAATCAAGTTCATATTTATTATCCCTCTCCCAGCATCTGTCACTCTTCAATATCGCTTCATGCAGGAGTCAGGAGTCAGATTTTGACAGTTAAGTCTAGTCTAAGCCATTGGGGTGGGTGCTGCTATGCTCACAAGATGTATTAGAACTCACATTTTTTTAGAATAAAAAATCCTGTCTCTCTACATGCAGGATTGGTGCCAGTTATTTTGTTATTTATGCTCTAATCTAATACATCTGATAGGAAAGGGAGCCCCCCAAAAGATACAATTCGATTATTTGAAGAGAAAATGAATAGAAAACAGCTGCTGAGAGATGGACATAGAGAAGAGTAACTTCATTATTTTCTGAAATTTTGATTAGGTTTAGAACATTCTTTATTTCAGTACGGTGAAACTTATGTTACTTTTTTTTTTAGTTCCCCTTTATGGAAGCATTGTTAACAAAAATTGGTCATTTGGCTGCAAAAAGAATGTTGGTATCTATCTGTATATCTGCTACGAAACGATGAATCAGTATTTTGGGGATAAAACACATACAAATATTTAACTGCAGTACAGTATCTGCCAAGTTACTGTTTAGTAAATGAATGTGTTTATCATCTCCCATTTGTTGCCATATGACTCAAATGCATAGGGAATAGCAGAGAGAAAAACGTGAAGATTGCTAGAGACGGATTTTAAGCACACAAGGGACAAGATTGGCACTGACGAATATAATATAATGCCATAAACACTTTGCTTAATATGCAGGCAAGCTAGTTTTAAAATGTCTTGTCTCCTTTTACAATAAATGTAGAAATACATACAGAATTCAATCTAACAACTTTTTTTGCCCAAAATCCAGTTTGTGACATCTACTTTAGTCTGGTAAAAAAGGGGTGGTTTACCGTTAAGTTAACTTTTAGTATGATATATATATATTATATAGTATGTCATTATTTATTTATTTTTTATTTTTATTTTTTTAAATATTTGCCTTCTTCTTCCAGATTTCAAATGAGGGTCACTGACCCCATCTAAGAACAAATGCTCAGTAAGGCTACAAATGTATTGTTATTGCTACTTTTTATTGCTCCTCTTCTATTTAGGCCTCTCCTATTCATATTCCAGTCTCTCATTCAAATGAATACATGGTTGCTATGGTCATTTGGAACCAATCAACCAGATTGCAAACTTGAGAGCTGATGAATAAAAAGCTAAATAAGTCAGAAACCACTGTGATGGAAAATGAAAACCAATTGCAAATTGTTTCAGAATATCACTCTCTACATCTTACTGAAAGTTAACTCAAAGTTGAACAACCCTGTTAAGTCATACCCATTATATAATCTTGTTTATTCAGTATTATAAGTGGCCAGAAAAACTCCTGTGAGAGGTATGCGATCACTGAAAATTAATACATAGCTTAGTACATAATTAATACATAGCTTAGTACTTAGTACATAATTTGTAATACTGTGTTGCCTGGTTATGTGTGCTGTTTTTGATCCCCCCACTTTTTTTTATAAACAGGCCCCTAAAAGTAACTGTTCATTGTATTATTGGAGGTGCCATTGAGTAGATTACGGTTGCCTTGTCTGTCGCCCTGCTTCATCTTCATTGTAGGAGTCCTCTCTAGTGATGGACGAATAAATTCACCAGGCATGGATTCGCACCTGGCGAATAAATTTGCCCATCACTAACTTTAATGCATTCAGACAAAATAGTCGTGCGTATAAAAATTGGTGCGTGTCAAAATTATATTGACCATTGACTTCAATGCGTTTTGTGAATTTTTTGGTAAATTCGCAATTTTTCAGCCGAGCGAAACTCCGTAGATTTGCCCATCAGTAGTCCTTTATATTACAGGTCATTCTGTATTATCTCCTACCCCCAATAAATAATTCTATTAATACTCCTGGTGCATTTGGTTCCACTTTTTGAACAATCACTGCATTTTGTTTTTGGTTTCCAATTTACTATGCCAGGTATACTTTTCCCACCTTTATAGTTTTTTGCTCAGGGGTAGTGATGGACAAAAATGTTGTGAAAAGATTTCAAGTCAATGGGCGTCAAAGCAATTTTGACGCGAGCGTTAATTTCATATGTGTGACTATTTTGTCCAAATGCATTAAAGTCAATGGGCGTCTGTATAATTTTGACGTACAATAATTTTCTTTACACTGAAATCTGCCGCAAATTCATGCTTGGTGAATAATGATGGGCTATTTTTCCCCGTCTCACTATGCCGGAAAATTTGCATCAAATTTGACGCCATTGTTAAAGTCAATGGGCGTCCAACTAGTGTTGACGTGCAAAGGTTTTGAGCTAGCGACTTTTCCAATGCACGTTCCAAATTTTTTGATGCTGCCGAATTTTCGCTGCAGTTTCGAAAATTTATTCGCCTGCAGCGAAACGCAGAAATTCACCACGAATTTGCGCCTGCTGAATTTATTCACCCATCACTACTGGCGAATTTATTGTGTACCGCAGGTTACCAGAGCAGCAAAAAGGCACTCCTTGTGTCTAGTGATGGACGAATTTGCGCCGTTTCACTTCACCGCCGGCGTCTTGTTTTTTTCGGACGAATTTTCGCGGGCGTTTCGCGAATTTATTCGCTGGCGGCAAATTCACCGCGAATTCGCGCCTGGCGAATAAATTCGCCCATCACTACTTGTGTCTTTAGGAGCCAAATTAAATTTTTTAGGAAGTAATTCAGCTCTTCAAATGATGTAAGGAATTGTTCAGGGTGCAAGATAAAAATATAGATAGTAATCAAACATTTATTTTATACAGAATGGTGCTTTTAATATGCACGAATATGAAAAGAAAATCATTTGTGTAGTTAATTTATGAGCATGTGTATACCTTATATGAACATACAAACATTCATTTATTTTAAAAGAAACAATTCTTAAATGAGGTATAAAGGGTCCAGTCCTTTTTTTTTTTAGATGCTCTTCTAGAACCCAGTTAATGCTGGTTGGCCCAGGGCCCAAGATTGACATGGCAGCAAGCCTATCAGCAGATGAGACGGGTTGCTCCCTGTTTGCCTGCAGCTCTCAAGCTGACTCTCCTGACTTCTATTCCCTTTTGATGAGATTACGCGGTTGATTTAGTGATGGAATCAGATTTACATCATCTTGTTTTGCTTGCGAACTGCCTTCCTTGACCATTTATAAAATCATGTGCACTTCACATAATTAATACCTGAAATGCACATGATTCTATACAAGGATCAGTCAAGGAAGATAGCTTGCAAGCATAAAAGAAAGCTGTAAAGCTGACCATGTCCTTAAGGGGTGATGGCACACGAGGCTGTTTAATCTTCACAACTTCAGGCAACAAATCTCCAGAGGGTCTCCCGATAACATTCCTAAGTAAAATGGTTGGAGGCAGGATTCAAAGGGTATACCCCCTGCCCATTTTCTTTGAGACACAAAGACCTCCAAATGTCTCCATTTATTAATATTATTATGGCAAAACAAGTATTTTAAATTTGCCATTAACCTGCTTTATAATACAATGTAATAATGTATTTTTTTGTATGAATCATTTATGTCCTCTTTGAATGCAGTCCTAAGAAATATAGTTTCCAAACAATATGTCACATCAAAGTGATGAATGTGGAACTGTAAGGGAGTTCATTAGCCCGAAGACTCCTTGCTTCTTTGCTATTTACAGGCATACAAAATCCTTCATGTTTATCTGTGCTTTCAAAATATTCGTATGCAGCGAGGTACAAAGTCAAGAATCTAGAGCTCATAAATATCTTCCAGTTGTTAAATCGGTATGGGAGTAAAATAAACCCATCAACATTCCCCACTAAGCTTTTCTAATATGCTCTTTGAAAATCAATTTTTATTTATGTAAAGAACATTTCTACAGTGATCTTTTCAATTCCCCTTGGCAAATAGTTCCATTGAAAAAGAACTGTATATGATAATGAAAAATAATGTACCATAATGAATGGGAAGCTGCATAGAAAAACAGAATTCCAAACAAAATTATAAGATACTTTTAACAATAGTCAATTTTCAGAGTTATAGGGACAAAATATAACGAACCGTAATCGGTCGGAATCTGCATAAATATTAGGGATGCATTGAATCCACTATTTTGGATTCGACCGAACCCCCGAATCCTTCGCTACAGATTCAACCTAATATACTGAACTATACTGAAATGAATCTCAATCCTAATTTGCATAATTGGGAATGGGAAAACATTTTTTACTTCCTTGTTTTGTGACAAAAAGTCACTTGATTTTCCTCCCGCCCCTAAATTGCATATGCAAATTAGGATTCAGATTCGGTTCGGCCAGGCAGAGGGATTTGGCCAAATTCGAATCCTGCCGATAAAGGCTGAATCCTGGCCGAATCCTGAACCCTGGATTCCGTGCATCCCTAATAAAAAAATTTTTAAATGCTCTAAAAATTGGAGATTTAATAAGTGTAAAAACCACAAAAACCTTTACTACAAAATGTTGCCAGGAAAAAGTTGTTAAGGGCCTATAGAAGTCAATGGAAGCTGCGCTGATCCAATTGGACTGTTTCCAATCATTTCGGACTTTTAGAGGTTTTGGGATTTTATTTTTGCTAGGAATTGTATGAAAAACTCAAAATTTTCGAGATTTAAGTGGTATTCATATTTTTTTGGATCGTTCAGCATTATTTTCCATCCTTACTTTTTTAATTTGGATCTTTTAATAAATGTCATGGGATTTGGGGTTTTAGAGAAAGTGAGTTTAGTTGTGGTTTTAAAAAAACTCTAATATTTAACCTGTAATAAATAGGCCTCCACGAGGGTGTAATAATTTTTCAGAGATTATTAAATCATCTTGGATGTCTGAGGAAATAACTATTGATCACGGGGTCAGTTTTATGGTGGGTACAGAATACATTGGACCTGGACCCCATCATCAACGGGCCCCCTTGGAAAGAAATTCACAGAGGATGGTGTATGCATCGGGGTTATGAAAATTCTAGTTGTTGTTAAACTACAAATTGACAAATCAAAAGGTGGGTGTTTCCCTGTTGTTCTTCATTTGGGACTTTAAGAGGGTGTAATAATTTTTCAGAGATTATATTATCATCTTGGATGTTTGAGGAAATAATTATTGAACACAGGATCAGTTTTTGGTTGAGTACAGAACGCATTTGCCCTGGGTCATCACCATGGGGCCCCCTTGGATAGAAATTCATATCAGGGGGAAAATAGTCTTAAAAATAGATGAGGAGCAGTTGGAAGGTGGAATATTCTTCCTGAAACATGTATTCTGCCAGATAAATAAAATAATTTTAAGAAAGAGATGGATTTTTTTTAGCAAGGTTACCACCAATGTCATAAATTATATTTCATTAACTATACAATACTATGGATGTGATAACTCACCTCCCTCGTGGCCTAGTGGTGCAACGGGGATGCCTGCCACGCCGCTCCTCTTCTTCTCGAATGCGGCTTCTTAGGGCGCATGTGGCGCGCATTCCTTCTATTTATAGGCGCATGCGTGATGGCGCATTGACGAAATTTAAAGTATTTAAAGAGACATTTTGGATTTTTGCATTGCCCGTTATAGGATCATTTCTAGTGATTCTGAGACTGTATTCTGTCTGTTTCTGATACCTGTTGTGACTCTTGCCTGTTTTTTGACGATTCTGACTTCTGTATCCTGACAGACTTATTCTGTATCCCTTCTGATTGATCTCCTGGTTTGACCCTTGCCCTTCTGACTCCTTTTCTACTCTGCCTGATATAACTAAGCTTCTGTCTACGCCTTGTACCGTGACCGTCTGCCCAAAAGACTTTGCATTACCATCGTTCCCCTTTGCTCGTTCAGAACCCTTCACTTGGCACCTCTCTTAATAAGACCTGGCGGCATCCAATTAGCCGAGGGCTCCTCCCGAGGTGAAAGGCGGCTGTTAAAGGTGGAAGCAAGAGCCGAGAACAGGGTGCTCAGCATTGGTTCTGAATTTAGGGTGCCGACCGTAACAATGGAGTACTGACCCAAGTAAGAAATGTCAAGGTTACCAGTCAAGGTTACCAGCTTAAAAAAATACCATGATGGTCCATGGACTGAACCAACTGCCCCTTGAACATGGTCCTGCTGCTTTGAGATATCTTAAATTCTCCCCCACTCTTACCTGAATTAGCTAAACAGTAGGAAAGAACATTATTTCAGGAAAGAAGAACTTGATGGCGTGCCTTTTTTCAACCTCAACTTATTTTTATGACTCTGTGATTCATGAACTAAGGAATTATTACCAAATGCCATGTTAACGAGACTGCATAAAATATTTATGTCCATCAGGTTCACACTTCACTCTTTTAAAGTGGACCTGTCACCCAGACACAAAAATCTGTATAATAAAAAAAAGTCCTTTTCAAATTAAACATGAAATCCAATTTCTATTATATATTAACGCATTCATAGCTGTTGTAAGCTCATTTAAAAATCTCAGATGTTAATCAAATATTGCCTGCCCCTCCTCTATGCCTTAGGCATAGAGGCAGGGCAGGCAATTACTTTCACTTTCTATTCAGCACTTCCTAGATGTTACTGCTCTCCCCACGTTCCCCGTTCTCTTCACCGTTTAATTGTGTAGCCAGCGCATGGGGATGGACATCAGGTCCCCCATTCTGGTGCACAAACAAAATTCTGAGATGAAGCAAGGCTTGCCTTAATAAATGGCCCCTGCCTGCTTGCTATAATTTTGAATTTCCAGACTGAAGGAAAGAAGAATCAAATAATTTACAGTATATAGTGTAATTAAAGTTCATTTTGCTTGACTATGAGATAAAATAGGATTTTGAATATTTTTTTGGGTGATGGGTCCCCCTTTAAGTCTAACTTATCCCCTTGTTCTTTTATTGCAGATATAGTGATTGCATAATACTGAATTTATATGTGTGACGGTCCTACAAAAATGATTATGATTTTTATAAAAATTATGATAATAATTCCTTTTCCTTTTATAGTTTTTTTAAATTGCCAGCTGCTTTAATTAGATGTGTGATACAACACCAAATGGTATTATATATCTAAATTACAATATTACACTTGGGTAATATATTTTGAAAGAAAGCAGCTGTGGCGGTGGTGTCAATTTTACCAACGTACAAAAATCTAATTTCATAGATAAATAGACACCGAAAATAACAGATTACCAGACCAGATTAAAATGCCTTAGTTTCATTAAACACAATGTATTCAACGGGAAAAATTAATTACTTGAGCAAAAATTAGAATTCCGTTCTTCATTTTATGGATAATTAAGTTAGATTGCGACCTGATAGTTGCCCAACAAGATATGAAGCCACGCTGATAAATTGAGGCTGAAATGTTTTACATTTAACAAGCCATTTTTTTTGTTAACTACTATAATTACAGTTGTTATTAATAGTATCAAAAGTATCATTATACTTTTGATAAATTCAAAATAAAGTATTAAATTATTGTTCAGAATGCTACTCAGCATCATATTAAAGGCATCTGCTGTACCTTGATATTCTTTAGACACACATTGCCAGTATGCAAAATGAAGTAAACAAAAAAAAAATTTGTTTTTGTGGGTCAAACTTTACTAAAGCAAAGAGTATTTATTTTTATATATATATATGCATTAAAACAGTGCACCTTTAGGGCTGATGGAGCCAGGTCTAAAGACTATAGAAGAAAAGATATATACTGTAGGTATGGGACCTGTTATCCAGAAAGTTTGGGACCCGGGTTTTTTCAGATATTGGATATTTCCGTAATTTGGATCTCCATACCTTAAAGAGATACTTACACCAGAAATTAAAGTCTTTTTTACATCTATCATAATATTGCCTTTGAAAGCTACTCATAACTTTTATAACAAACCTCTCAGCAAAAAACGATCAACATGATCTATAGGTAACTTTTAGGGGCAGATTTATCAAGGGTCGAATTTCGAGGGTTAAAAAACCCTCAAAGTAAAAATCCTTTGAATTCGAATATCGAATTCGAAGGATTTACCACAAATACTTTGATCAAACAATCGAATAAAAATTGTTCGATCGAACGATAAAATCGTTCGAATCAAACGTTTTTTATTCGATCAAAAAAACCTAATTAGTGATGGGCGAATCTGACCCATTTTGCTAATCTGACAAAATTTGCCAAGATGCAGTGAAGTCTATGGGCGACAAAAATTTTTTGACGTGCAACAATTTTTTTTATTGATACGCAACAATTTTCTTCACCCATTGGAGTCTAAGGGCATCATTTCCGCGGTGAAACTTGGCAAAATATTTGGCTCATCACTATTAATTATATCTTAGTTTGGATCAAGTACAAGGTACTGTTTTATTATTACAGAGAAAAAGGAAATCGTTTTGAAGAATTTGGATTATTTGGATGAATACAAGTCTATGGGAGACAGCCTTTCCGTAATTTGGAGCTTTTTGGATAACAGTTTTCCAGATAACAGATCCCATACATGTACTGTTATGACTGTATTTCTCTTGTTAAAGTTATTGAAAACCTAGTTAATTGTGGCTGCTATGGGTGGTCTCATTCAGCTGTGTGATCTAATGAACATCATACCTGAGCCACTAAGCAACTATAATAAAAAGTTTCTTGTAAGGGTAATTTCAGAGTTGAAAAATAGGGGGAGTTAGAAGAGGTCACAATTAGTGATGGGCAAATCTGACCTGTTTCGATTCGAACGAGAAACGCGAAAAATTCCGTAACACTTTGACAAAAACTAAAGACAATGGTGCAGGTATTATACTGATATAGGAAGTCGACTTGCCGTAGTCCCATATAGCCCATATAATAATTTTTTACTTAATTTTCTCTATAATAATAAGACAATACTGGTATGGGACCAGTTATCTGGAAACCCATTATCCTGAAAGCTCTGAATTATGGGAAGGCTATTTCCCCTAGACTCCATATTAATAAAATAATTCATTTAAAAAAAAAAAAAAAAAAAAAAAGATGGCACCCATGAACTCTGAATCTGCACCGAGGGGTAAGTAAAGAGTTAGGGGCATTTACCAAAGGTACCACCTATGCTGGAGGGAGCAGGGAGGGGGGTCTATGTAGGGTAGAGGTTTTTATTAGCAAGGGTTTGGTGCTCCTTTTAATGTCAACGCTAGCAGAGGACATTTTATAATGGTACTGGCAAGAGTTTATATAGCAGCTGGTTGCAGTGATCCAAGCCTACCCTCCAACTATAAATGATTAAACTCCAACAACATAGATGACTGCAATGCTAAAATTTTAAGTAAAAAAACAACTGCAATATGGTCATTTCAATACCCTATTTTAATGGTGTGTATGTGGACCTAACTAGATGATCAATACCCAAATCATATATATAGTTTATTGAAATCGGTGACGGAAGAGTTACAGTCAGCTAAAACGAGAAATAGAGGGGACTAATTCAGACTATGAGCTTCATATTTAAAAATTAAATAATAGAAGCCACATATGGTGTCAATAAATAAACCCCTTAAAAACCCTGGCAAACTAAATATAAAGACAGCAACATTTCGGGGCAGATTTATCAAAGGTCGAAGTGAATTCGAGGGAATTTTCGAAGTAAAAAAATTCGAAATTCAAAGTAATTTTTTGGATACTTCGACCATTGAATAGGATACTACGACTTTGACTTTGAATTCGATTCGAAGTAAAATAGTTCGAATATTTGACCATTCGATAATCGAAGTACTGTCTCTTTAAAAAAACTTCTATTTCAATACTTCACCAAATTAAACCTGCCGTAGTGCTATGTTAGCCTATGGGGACCTTCTAGAGCATTTTTCTAAGTTTTTTGAAGTCAAAGTAAAATCGTTCGATCGATCGCTGAAATCCTTTGAATCATTTGATTCGAAGGATTTAATTGTTCGATCGAATGATTTTACTTCGACCGCAGGATACCCAAATTCTCTGAAAAAACATCGACTTCGATATTCGAAGTCGAAGTATTTTAATTCGATGGTCGAATTTCGATGTATTTTGATATTCGAAATTCAACCCTTGATAAATCTGCCCCTTCATGTTTATATGTAGTGGAGGCAAAGAATATTAAAAAGGACTAGATCTGAAAAACAAATTGCCTGTTGACTATACTTCCTGCAAGTTCATGTCTTTAATAAGTAAAAGTACCACAGCACTTTAAATTATTTCCAAAGACATACAGCATCAAAGTGTAGACTTGATGAACATTTTCAATATCAATGCATTCTAGGGATCTTATGGCTTAGACTTATATTATTTTCAGATTCAGCATGAGGTCTAGGGAAAAGGTTCAGCAATGCCGATGAACCAATTTATTCCTTTATATATGAATTCACCACTTCTGTGCTTTAATAAATCATGAGGTTGAAGCACTTCTGCACTTCAAAATTAATTTGTTTTTTATCTCCAGACCCAGCAGCGCAGGAAGTTTTCGTACCACTGACAACAGCGCAAACAGTTCGACCTTCAAAGGATCATCCTATAAATAATTAGATGAACGATTCCATAATTTTTCTTAGTTGTTTGAAAACCAGAGCATCTGATCTGGAGACAATGCTTAGTCTGTATGTATTAGTCCCCAATACATCATTTCTATTCATGAAAGAAGATTTAAGAGAGGAGAAAAAATATCTCGCTCTCTTTATATCGATTGCTGCATATTTACTTAAAGGTGCAGCATACCTTCTTTTTCAGCATAGGTAATTGTCTGAAACCTTTCTTCCCACATGCAATAAACAACACGGAATCTCCCCATTAAACAGGATGGTGTTTGACTTCTCAAAGCAGTTTCACAAATCCTGCTAAACCTAGACCTTTCAAATTATATTAACGTCAAGAACATTTTTATAAATCTTTCTGGATTCCACAATTTAATTTGAATCTGTCCCTCAGGAGAATGAGTAGAGTTAAAATGTATATCCTGGACCCCAAATATGAAGCATAATCTCTGTTCTTTCACTCCCCCTGTGACCATGGTTCGGGTGCTAAAATATAGTAGTTGTCCAGTAGGAGTCCAGAATTCTCGGACCTGTGGTTTTCCAGATAATGGCTTTTTCTGTAATTTGGGTCTTCATACTTTGTCTACTAGAAAATCATGTAAACATTACATAAACCCAAGAGGCTGGTTTTTCTTCCTATAAGGATTAATTATTTTTTAGTTTTGATCAAGTACAAGCTACTGTTTTAATATTAGAGTGAACAAGGAAATGATTTTTAAAAATGTTATTATTACAGAGTAAAAGATTATAATTTTTTAAAGTTTGGATTAATTGGATATAATAGAGTCTACGGGAGATGGCCATCCCATAATTCATCATTTTCTGGATAGGGGTTTCCGAATAACGGCTCCCATAGCATAAAATAGTGATATAGCTCCCCAGTGGAGTAGCTTTCAATGGACACATTTACTTTTCAAGACCTAATAATAGGTGGAATAAAAAGGTGGGTACATGTTGGCATAGGACTATAATTTGGTCACCTGTGAACATAGTTGTACTTTGTTTACTTCTTTTACTATTGTCTGTTACAAGTAAAATCAACTAAAATCAAGTAAAATCTACATTTGATGAGCTTAATTAGAGGGAACCTGATGATCAGTGTGTTTCTTAGATTGAAAGCAATTTAAGAAGAAGCTGTATATATTGTACTCACGTAATTGGAGGCAAGATCTGGGTGCAGATAATCAATTCCTAGAAGTGAGACAGCAAAATGAAATACATTTAACTGTGCACAATGTTTCTCTAAGAAAATTGTTTAAACAGCTTAAAGTCAGAGTATACAGAGCAAGCATGTCTTATAACCAAATGTATTTTTACATTTAGGGGCACATTTATTAAAGGTCAAGGTGAATTTTCGAAGGAAAAAATTTTCCTTCGAAAAAAGAATTTTGAGCTATTTTTTTGTGTACTTTGACTAGGGAATAGTCCAAATTCGGTATGAATTTGAAAAAAATTTGAAAATTTGAATATCGAAATCTATCATGTACTGTCTCTTTAAAAATTTGACTTCAACCATTCGCTACCTAAAACCTGCCAAATTGCTGTTTTAGCCTATGGGGGACCTCCTAGAACCTATTTGGAGTCAATTGGTGGACTCTGAAAAATCGAAGTTTATTTGAGGAAAAACTTCAATCGAATTCGATCGATTGCACTATTAATTCAATTCAAACTATTTGAATTCGGCTGAATACGGACATATTCGATCGAAAACAGACCTATTCAACCCCAAAAAAACTTTGACTTAATTTCGGTTGATCTTTTTTAAAAATCAAATTTCGAAGTTTTTTAGTTTTAGTTTAGTCTCATTACTCTCTTAAATGATGAAAGTGACTACTGAGATTTTGCTTGTTGTTGCTTGCTCTACCTGAGCTACAGGTGCACCACAGGAGTAGCATATTGAGATGATGGTGCAATGTGGGGAACATTTCCCTCAGTCAAGAGTATAAATTTGATGTCAGATATTTAGGGGCAGATGTATCATAGGTCAAAGTGAAAATTCAAATATCGAATTTAAAAATTCGACTAGGGAATTGTTTAAATTCGATTTGAGTTTTTGAAAAACTTCGAATTTGAGTTTCAAAATGTATCATGTACTGGCCCTTCTGGAAATTTAAGGGTTTTTTGGTGAAAAAACTCGAATTGAAATTGTTTCACATTTGCAGGTCGATCCCATTCACCAGAATTAGATTTTCTTTGAAAAAATTTCGATTGGTCATTTTTTTTTTGAATTTTGAGTTCATGGCAGTTTGTGAGTTTTAAAAATTCTCATGAACTCCAAATTCGACCCTTGATAAATCTGCCCCTTAACAAATGTATCCTTTTAATGGAACCATATAGAGGCCTTTTTAAAAATTCAAGACAAATTGTTCTATTTTTGATGTACATTAAGAAGTGCTTACCATCATCCATAATTGCTATGGTAACCCCTCTTCCTGTGTATCCAAGTTCCCATGCTTCCGCGACATTAAGATCAAGTCCAGGTGTCCCATCAGCTTGGCCTGTATTGATCTAATAAATCAGGCAAAAAAAGATTTGTGTTACATAATTATTCTATTTAATTATCTTACAATTCTGGCTATTTTTCTAACAATGCATTCATATATGTACAGCAAATGTACATTTTTATTCAAACTGGGGTATTGGAGTTTTTTTTCATACAAGGACAGTGTCTGTGTGGAGTTGTTTGATTGGCCTCTGTGTATATGGGTTTGCTTTGAATGCTTCCATTTTAATAGTAAATTAGATAGTATTTTGTTAATAGTGTTGCTTGAGCAGTATTCTGCACTGAAATTTGTTTCTGAAAAGAGCAAACATATTGTCAGTTTCCCAGCTGCCCCCAGACATGTGACTTGTGCTCTGATAAACTTGAGACAATCTTTACTGCTGTACTGCAAGTCAGAGTAATACCACACCCCTCCCTTTCCCCCCAACAGAACAGTGGGAAGGTAACCAGATAACATCTCCCTGATACAAGATAACAGCTGCCTGGTAGATCTAAGAACAACACTCAATAGTTAAGTCAAGTCCCACTGAGACACATTCAGTGAGACTTGGCTTTTTGGATTGGAGAAACAACAGCCTGTCAGAAAGCAGTTCCATCCTACAGGCTCTTTCTAATAGCACATGACCAGGCAAAATGAACTGAGATGGCTGCCTACACACCAATATTATAAATTTAAAAAAATACACTTGTTCACGACCGAGTCCCTTTAAAGTGTTAGGTTGTGCATCTGACTTTCAGAGTAGTCTTGCAAATGTTCATTAATGCTGCACTGCTTATACCTTGTCATTACTAGAGCACATCGCTGTACTGTATTTCAACAAAAAACTGCCAAACGTGCTTATATCCTTTGAGCACTTTAAAAATAGTATAGCATAGTTGTAGCATTTTGCTCTATGTATTTCACTTACCAAGTACCACTGTTTTGTAAATAATGGATCGTTCATGTTAATTTCAATATCATTGATGTCTCTGTATCCTCGTTTTTTCCTGTGGAAACCTTCTTGTTGCTCCACTTTATTTACCTGAAATCAATAGAAATGAATGATTCCTTTAAAATACTTTGACACATTCTTTTTATTGAATAACAGTGGGTTTTTTAAGCACCAGAAGAATTTCACCGATTGAAGGGTACCCTTCTGATCAAATGAATCTGCCGGCAGACTGCTTCGATTTTTATATATTTCCAGCTGTATATTATTCTCTTTTATAATAAAGTGCAAGGGCCTGTCTTTCAGAAAATGGCTGGTGTAATTACCGCAGATCAAGGAAATCTGTACAGAGCCTACTATTAAAGCCTACAATTCTGTATCATCTGATTCTCCTTTATTTCTTTTCCAGTCTACCCTAGGAATTTCATTCTTTATTTCTTTTCCATGCCAATTCCATCCTTAAAATACTCGTGGTTTCAGTAACCATCTCAGTCATGAAATGCATACTGCCATTTATTTTAATATACTGTAGATTTGTCATGTATTATAAAGGAACTATCACCTACCCAACCATTATCTCCAACTTGCATATATACATTATGAGCTCAGAACCAAAACAGTGCATGTACTTGAGATCATTTCAGTTTCAAAAATTCTGAATAAGAATCCTTCCTGCTTTAGCCACGTATTTTTCTTAGATCTTTTTACTCTACCACTGATGGTAAAAATATGAATACGATTGGATTACCAAGCTCCATAGTGCTCTAAAAGTGTTCTATTTCTAAACCGACCTCATTAGCTCTTATTTTTTCTTGTTCCTTATGATATCATAAAGCTTGCCTTAATTTGGATATTAGCAGACATACTAAAATTATCTCATGCTACAACATGTGATCAATTGTGTTCCATTAACCTGCAATAGGCAGCAAACAACGCCCATGGCATCACTACAAAAGTTCCAGGAAAGTTCAGAACTATTAGCTACAAGAATAACATTTATCATAAATTGACATTGTATTGTCTGTTGACAAGGATCAACCTAGAACATTCAGTTAATTTAAATCAGTTCAGTTAATCAAGAAAAAAAAAACAACTTAGTATAAAATATGTTTAGACCAAACCAGGCACAGAATAGATTGATCTGTAATACACTTCCAATTAAAGATGGATTTTGAAGTGCCTGTCCAGCAGGACATCAAATGAAAAACAAATTAATTGAATAATAAATTGGTTTTCCCCAAAGTACTCAAGCATAGCATAAAACATCAGTATTTCCTTATTTGCAAAAATGTTAAGAATATTATCTCATGCGTTGGCATGTGGCTGATGGCATCAACAGACCCTGCGGGTAAAAATGGAAACTATTTCCCCCTATTTATATTCTAATATTCTTTAGTATAAGTCTGTTGGCGGAAGCCATCTAGATTTATAAACTGTAAACAAAGAATAAATGATATTCTTTACCAAGACTGCAAATGTGTAAAGCTACTACAATAACCATTTCATTAGGAATTAAATGGTGCCATACTGAAAAGGATATCCCGGGGCTTTCATTTATCAGTAAATATTCTGTTCATCATTCTTCTAAATTAGAAGTCTGTTAATAATGTCTATTGACTCCCTGCCGCCTCATGCCGTGATTAACCATCATTTTTTATGGTATGCACATTGCGACATAGTGGAAAAATAGAAAAAGAACTGAAACGATGAACACAGAACATTAACAGTAGAGGAGGGGGCAAGTTTTAAGTTTGGTATATAATTGGTGCAGGGAATACCATTGTATTTTTGTTGTACTAATAATCTTGTCTGCCACATGCAGGGGCACATTTACCTAGGGTCGAATATTGAGGGTTAATTAACTATCGATATTCAACCGTCTAAGTAAAATCCTTCGACTTCGAATATAGAAGTCGAAGGATTTACCGCTATTCATACGATCGAACGATTCAAAGGATTTTAATCCATCGATCGAAGGATATTCCTTTGATCAGGACCTTCCCCATAGGCTAACATTGGCCTCGGTAGGTTTTAGGTGGCGAACTTAGGGGTCGAAGAATTTTTTTAAAGAGACAGTACTTCGACTATGGAATGGTCGAATAGTCGAACGATTTTTTGTTATAATCGTACGATTCGAAGTCGAACGTCGTAGTGGAAGGTCGAAGTAGCCCATTCGATGGTCGAATTAGCCATATTCGACCATTTGGAATTCAAACTTTTTTTCCTCTATTCCTTCACTCGAACTAAGTAAATGGGCCCCGCAAAGTTGTGTGGTGAACACAACTTTCCCTTGTTTGTTATAGTTTATACATGAGCAGTGGCCAGCTCCATGTTGTAGCTCCCCCCCTTCCCAACTATAGTCAGGTGATCCCATTGGTGGCTAATAAAAGGGCAGCCAAGTTTGGGAGTTTTACTTTGAAAGCAGCAATTAAGTTGCGGGTAAAACTTAGTCCCTTTTTAATGAATTAGATGAAAATTGAGCAGAGGACTGGCCACATATGGGATGACTTTGATGTAGTTGGCAGCTTAAATATATTGCAATATATGGACAAACAATCCCTGTTTTGTTTAAAGGGTAAGGCATTTTTAATTGCTTAAGGCACTGTCTCAATGTCTTAAATATATTGATAATGGGTTGAGTGCAGAGGACTCTTGTATTTGACTATATGTATTTTGTGGTCACAGCCTCATTGCACCCCCGCCTAATGGTTTTAAAAATTAGTGGTGAGCACAACTTTCCCTTGTTTGTTATAGTTTATACAGGAGCAGTGACCAGCTCCATGTTGTAGCTCCCACCCTTCCCAGCTATAGTCAGGTGATCCCACTGGTGGCTAATAAAAGGGCAAACAAGTTTGTGAGTTTTACTTTGAAAGCAGCTAGCAAGTTGCAGGTAAAACTTTGTAAAATGTATAATGAAGCAATGGAATTCTTAACGAATGAGATGCAAATTGAGTGTAGGACTGACCAGATATGGGATGACTTTGGTGTAGTTGGCAGCTTTAATATATTGCAATATAGGGACAAACATAAGGCATTTTTTAGTAGCAGTATGCACAAAATGTCTCAAATATATTGACAATGGGTTGAGTGCAGAGGACTCTTGTATGTGTCCACATGCAAAGTTTACATATAATAAAATGGGAATCTTGTGTCATTGGTTGAAGATGGCCATATACAATGTTGATGCTTTGCTTGAGAAGATTGCATCTATTAAATGGGTTGTTCCCCTCGAAATTAGCTTTTGATATGATATAGAGAGTAATATTCTGAGATTATTTGCAGTAGGTTTTAATTTTTTATTATTTGTGGTTATTGAGTTATTTAGCCTTTTATTCAGCAGTTCTTATTTGCAATTTCAGCAATCCTGTTGCTAGGGTCCAAATCACTGTAGCAACTGTGCATTGATATGAATAAGAGACTGGAATATGAATAGGAGATGGTCTGAATAAAAATATGAGTGAGAAAAAGTAGAAATAACAATAAAGTGGTTATTTATCAAAGTCCGAATTTATCTCAATATTTTCTGCTACAAACTCCGACCAAATCCGCTCAGGTTTTTTTGCGCTTATTTATTATTACATTTTCCCGAAAATTTGCTTTGCGGGAAAAAATCTAATTTTCATGTTTTTTATGGGTTTTTCACACGAAAACTTTGGGGTATTGCACAAACTCAGCGCACATCAAAAAGTCATTGGGACTTTTCCCATTTACTTATATGCAACTTCAACAGGTCTGAGATGCAGATGCTTATTTTCAGATTCTGTCCAGATTCAGACTATTCCATCGGGGTTTAATAAATTCCGAAAAATTTGTGATTTTTAAGTCTGATTTTATAAAAAAAAATCAAAAAATGTTTGCATTTGAATTTTAGTAAATAACACTTTAATGTGTAACCTTACAGAACATTTGTACTTGATGGGGGCAGTGACTCCCATTTGAAAACTGGAAAGAGTCAGAACTGCCTTTACTTTTATTCAATAGAAATTGCTTCAAAATTGTGAAAAGCCTATACGTACCTGGGCATTTATAAAAGATAGAAGTGAATATAAAAATATTTACTTGTTTTTCTATGTATTGTTGGCAGTTCAGGTCCCAGTGAATCAAAGAGTTCTTGGAAAAAAAAATCAATATTTGTCTGTACTTAATGTGCCTCACAGTTGAGGAACATTCATAAGCTGTTGAGTTAAGAGGCAAGTAATCAATGTGTTTAAGAATACTAAATAAAGCATCCAACTTGCCCATCAATACCTTTCTACAAGTTTCTATGTGAAATCCAAGAGAAAGAATTACGATGGTACAATATAAAATCATAGCACAAGAAAGGTTTATTGTTAGATAAAAGCTTTTATGAACACATTTGTACCTTGTGAAATCTTCTAGTTTATTGCTGCTGAAAAAAGTTTCATGTGATATCCATGGAGTTTTAGTACTGTTTGTGGCTGGAGCAATTGATCATAATATTTATGCCAGAAGCATAGAATTGTGACCATGCGAAGGGTTGAGAAAGATAAAGATAGAAAGTGATTGATGAGCTGGGCAGGTGGGGCGTAGTGATGAGTGAATCTGTTGTAAAATTCGCAAAACGCATTTTACGTGAATTTTTAAGCGCACAACAATTTCTTCTTACTCCAAATGCATTAAAGTCAACGTCTGTTTTCTCTTGTTGCGACTTTTTTGTCTCTGCAACTTTTTTGTCCAAATGCATTGAGTCCATGGGCGTTTCTTCTTCTGGCGAGTTTTTCTTCTTGGCAACAATTTTGTCTTGACAACGTTTTTGTCACGGCAAAATTTTGCCTGGCAAAAACATTTGCTCATCACTAGTGGGGAGGGATTTAGACAGAATGTGTTGGGGCAGGTAAGCAGGGTTGGACTGGGGGGCTCACCAGGGCTGCTGTTGCAGGGCCCCCGTCCGGGTCCCCTGCCAAGCCACTCCCTTCCCATATGGGCACAACTTGTATTTGACAGAACCAGCGGCAAGAAGATTAACGAAGATAACAAGACTGGGTCAATGGGGCCCACCGGGTTTTTTCCTGGTGCCCCGCTGGCCCAGTATGACCATGCAGGTAAGAAAGAGAGATTTAGTACAGATATGGGATCCATTTTGATCCTAAGTGTAACAGGTGTATGGGTCAGGGGTACTCCCAATCTTCCTCTTGTTACTGGCTACTGTTGTTAAGACCTGGGCAAGGGGTATAACTCCCAGCAACTCCTGGTAGGCACTGATATTATTTGACTCTGTATCTTCAGGTGGGCCCTCACATATGAAATGGAGGAAGGGATACCACTCTGGTATGGGCACACAGCATTCACTCTTTCTCAAATAGCTTTGGGTGACAGTGGTAGGGATGTAGCGAACTGTTCTGCTCGAACTAGTTCGCGCGAACTTCGACCGTTCGCGTCCGCCGAATGTTCGCGAACGTTTGGGTACGTTCGCATTTTGAGTTCGCGTTCGATTCGAATACAAGTCGTTCAACCATTCGACCATTCGAATTCCTTCGACCGCTAAAATCGAACGATTTCCATTCGTTCAAACGATTGTAAGCATTCGATTCAATGAAAAGCATTCGATCGAATGGCTTCGATCGTTCGATTCGAATGAAAATCCTTCGATCGAATGATTAAAATCCTTCAATCGTTCGAATCGAACGATTTTAGCGGGTGTTCGAAGTTCGCGAACTGTTTTTGCCGGTGTTCGCGAACGGCTTTCGCGAACACCAAATCGGCAGTTCGCTACATCCCTAGACAGTGGTTCCTAAAAACAATGAATCAATTTATTTAACAGAGGGTACGCTTCATGATGCCAATCTCTTCCAATTCGCAGGGTGTGCTCTGTTGGTATAATAATCAAGTGGCACCATGACAGTTATATGTAAATTACTCCCAATCTTTCTTTGTTCCTCCACCAAGTTTCTCAGTGGGTAGTATTGCCTGCCTCATGGTCACCAACCCCCCATCCATTGTGGAAGCCAACAGAGGTGTATAACTTCAGGATCTACCTAATCCTGAGCCTGACCACTCGGGTCCCTATAATGGCAGCAGATGTGCTGCAGGGCACGAACCCCTTACTAAACTCCTTGTTAGAGCCTTAGCTGCTCACAAACTTTCCTGATCCTAACTGTCACTCCTTGAGTGACCTATAACAATGTCTGTCCTGACACTTAATTCTCCTATATTGAGGTCTGCCTCCACCTCAGGCCCTGACAGCAACACCCCACTTCCTCCAGCTAGTGGTGCACTTGAAAGATGCAGAGCACTTACCCTCCTGCATAAGATCTAATTAACCCTTATTGAAGACATGTTTAAATGATTGTTTAGGAGACTGAAAGTGTTGAGATCCAAATAACAGAAATATCCCTTATCTGGAAAAACCCAGGCGCAGAAAATTTTGGATAACCGTTGAAAAGTTTGTGAAATAGTGAAATGTCAATGAAATTGCAAGTTCCTACAACACATACTTATTCACTTATGGTTGTTATGCTTCTGTTTTCCCCTAAACTGCTGTGCCCATCTTTCCTTTATTGTGAATTGCAGTGAGATGCGCATTGTTCAGAAATATTCACAAATGAGATGATTGTGTGCGTGAGCATGGCCCCTGGATGTGGTGGTTGTGCGTGAATAAAGTGTTGCTGCTAATTTTGCAAACATAAATTAGAATGCAAATTCTGTTTTTCCACATATTGGTGTAGCAATATGCGATTATGCTATATTTAAAAAGCTCTAAAGGACAACCCCAGCGTGAATAAACACTTGCAATTATGTTTGCACATTAAAGATACCAGTCTAATAAACACGCGCCCAGCAATAGGGATGTAGCGAACTGCCGATTTGGTGTTCGCGAACGCCGTTCGCGAACACCGGCAAAAAATGCGAACGTTCGCGAACAGTTCGCGAACTTCGAACACCCGAAGGATTTTTCATTCGAATCGAACGTTCGAAGGATTTTAATCGTTCGATAGAAGGATTTTCATTCGAATCGAACGTTCGAAGGATTTTAATCGTTCGAAAGAATGGAAATTGTTCGATTTTAGCGGTCGAATGGTCGAATGGTCGAACGATTTGTATTCGAATCGAACGCGAACTCAAAATGCGAACGTTCCCAAACGTTCGCGAACATTAGGCGGACGCGAACGGTCGAAGTTCGCGTGAACAAGTTCGCCGGCGAACAGTTCGCTACATCCCTACCCAGCAAATATGTTCAATCTGAATCATTCTGCGCTGCGCAAAGTTTATGAATGAATCAAAATTAGAGTTTTTAGATTACATTTTTAGATACATAGATAATAAACACGGTCAAACTCTAGCAGAGGTTTGCAAAACATTTGCCACACGCAAATCTGTGATATAATTTTCTTGTCCATAGTCTTGATACCTAGTACACATGACTTCTCTGACTGATGACATTTTACACTTTATATAGTTAATATATATTGAATTGTTTAGGAATATGATTAGGAATAAAATGATCAGTCACTGTGGGCATATGAAAGATCTCCAGTTCACAATGTACAAGAGCAAACTGCATTAGGAACAGCAACAACATGTATGTCCTTTTTGTACCTTAAAATGAAATTAGACTGGGGACCTCGTTGACCCGTATGTTAAGGATGTTCTGAATGTATTCGTCTAATAACCCATTGCTCAGTATTTTTCCAAATTCAGGTTCAGTCATAGCTTTTTAGATAATTGCACTTCTCTGCTACAGAGTACAAGTAGAAAAGTACAGGAGAAAAGCTTTAATTTCTTATTCAAAAATATGGTCCATCTTTTGATCATATATTTTTTTTCCACAATGTATTATTGCAAAAAACATGTTTGGTTTAGTGATATTCGCTTACAATAGTGAATAGTCACCTACAACTTAGAGAACAAAAGCAAAGATCTGATTGCTATGGGCAATAATAAATTAATAAATTTGCCCCCTTTGTATTTGAATGACAATTAAACATGTGGCTAATATCTGACAATGGATTTACTCCTGGAATGGCAGCACCATTGGTTGAAACCACAGCTCTCTTGCAGAAATGGTGTTTACGATTGGCGTTGGCTGAAATATGATATATTTAACTTTTGATTAGTGGCGAAGATTAGATATCACTCACACGTACTCATCAAAGACTCATCATGGACATTCCAACAATAAAAACATTTTTATAAGATGCATCCCTATACTTGAATAGGTATAGCTTAAACACTGTATAGTGTTCAGTTATATTCATGCATCTCTGATATGACATAACTATAATTTATTGTTTCTAGAAACCATGAAGCCAAAGAACCATATTGGTTAGGGTGAGAAGGTTAAAAGGAGCCATAAAGCTTTGCATCAGCGCACGCACTGTTTGGATGCGGCAAAAAACTATGTGCGTCTCAGTCTGACCCTGTTAAAGTCCGACCCTGTTAAAGTCCGATGGTATGAAAACTCTGAATCTGAAAACCCGGCATCTCAAAGCTCTCGGGTCCTGTATTAGTCAATGGGGAAGGTCCCAGTGTCTGTGCTGCTGTCAGTACCGATGTCCGATGATTGCAGGGATTTTGGCCCGAAAAGTCCGAAAAATTGGTGTTTTTTGGCGGAAAAGTTTGCATTTTTTTCCCTAACCTATTTTTTTGAATGATAAATAAGGTCCATTCGGGAATTCGGAGTTGCTTGGATTTTTATCTTAGAAATACCGAGATAAATTCGGAGCTTCATAAATAACCCCCTAAGACAACTAAAAATAATTTACACATTGATTAAACCTAATAGGATAATTGTGAATCCAATAAGGATTAATTATATCATAGTTTGGATCAAGAACAAGCTACTGTTTTATTATTACAGAGAAACAGGAAATCATTTTTAAAAATTTTAATTATTTGATTAAAATGGAGTTTATGGTAGACTGGCTTCCCAGAATTCCAAATTTTCTGGATAACGGGTTTTCAGATAATGGATCCCATACCTGTACATAGCATGACTAATAATATAAATTACCTGCTGTATTTCCCCTTCATTATATATGTATTGTATAACATTTCTACTTGTTCGATATTTTGACAATCAATGAAAGAACCAACTAAGATCTGAATGTCAAAATGATTGCTATGCAGAATTATGATTCCAGTACCTAAAATATATTTAAAAACGTGTTAGAATAACACTTCAGACTAACAGAAGAAAATCAGAGATGCTCTGTTCCAATGATAAATGAATTGTTGTGTACAAAGCTGAATGCTGGGGACTTTAATCAGAGTTGGGATAAATAGGACATGGATAAAACATCAAGAAATGAGGATTCAGCTCAAGGAATAACCTTTGTGTCATTATGTGATACCAACTGATCCAAACAAGAATTTGTCACTATCTTTGGGCGATGGCACGTGAGGCTATTCCGAGCATTGGTCAGGCAATTGTTGCTCTGTAACATGGTCATGATGAAGGTTTTACCAGTACGAACGCCATTGGTTCTTTATGTAAAAATGCCATGATGAATTTTCAGAGCTGAGTGTTCCTATGAAGACTGGAAACCTCTATGAACATGTAATGAGCAGCTTCATTTAGATGGTGAGATCATGAGATGGTTATTATGATGGTATTTCTAATCAGTACAATTGTGGGTCAGAAATACTTGCCAATCCATAACCAGAAGCAATGAATAAGGTGGTAATGACAATGTTCTGGTTGACCAAATGGTGTTTAAGCAGACCACAAGTGATGATGATAATGGCAGTAGAACTTCTCACATGGAGTATTGTCTCCTCCTTTGAGTGTTCTGTGCTGACCTCCAATGGATTGGCAATATACAAAGGAAGGACAAGAGCTCCATGCAATAGTTGACCTGACACAATGGGACATATTTATCAAGGGGTGAATTTCAAATTTGATTTCGAGTTTTTTATTGGCCGAATAGGTCCATTTTCAATCGAATAGGTACGAATTGAAGTAATAGCGCATTCAATCGAATTTGAATCAAAGTTTTTCCCAATTGACTCCAAATAGGTTATAGGAGGTCCCCATAAGCTAAAACAGCAATTCGACAGGTTTTAGATGTGAATGGTCGATTTTTTAAAGAGACAGTACATGATAAATTTCGATATTCAAATTTTTTACATTTTTTCAAATTTGAATCAAATTTGGACTATTCCCTAGTGGAAGTACACAAAAAATTAGCTAAAAATTCAAATTCTTTGAATTCGAAAATTCACCTCGACCTTTGATAAACCTGCCCCAACATGTATTGGATGAAGCCCTTGGTAAAGAGCTTTGAAACGGCTTCGGAATGACATCAACATTACCAAGTAATCTTTTAATGTCATATTTTTTATATTTTGTATAAAGCAATGTGATAGTATCTTCTTTTTAATCACCTTTTGGATATTTATTATTGATTTAGCAAAATCACTGAATAATTGCAATAAACCCTATAAAAGAATAATCAGGAGAGATGAAAAGTGTGGTCTCTGTTGATGCTGGGAATGACAATAATTCGTCCACTATCATGCACAGTAATACATGTATTTATTTTACATTGCAATGGTTGCTGTGTGTCAAATAGGAATGTTTTAATGCAGATACACAAACAACCCCTCCATATATGCTGTATTCCATCTTATCATGTTCTTTGTAAATAAACAAAACATTCCTGTCATCAGCTTCATTTCATGGCGAGAACAGACCTTTTCATAAATTGCATTTCATGGCTCTAACCTTTCCTCTTTCAATGTTATCTGATGCTTTAAATGATTTCATGATGTCTATACCTTTTGCAATGTTACATAAAACTGCTGGCCATTGATTATAGTAAAACAAACATGAATTCTATGTTTTCTATATGACAGTATCCCCTTGACTCCTTAGACAATGCTAAAAATGTTCAGCACACTGACATTGAGATCCTTTTATGAAATGTTTGTCAAAGATCTTCCAAGTATAAGTAGAAGATTAGTGAGTGGTGGCCCTTATAGTCTATATACAGTATATATATACAGTAATTTCCTTTTTCATTCATTGCACATTAAAGAATTAACATTTAAACAAATTTATCATTCATGTAAAATGACAGCGAAACCAAAGGAAATCTTTTACCTTGGGATCCATGGCTAAATGTTTCTTTTTATTGACACTGCGTCGACTTCGGGATGTGGTGATTCCATTTCCGTAAAAATGGTATAAACTTTGGGAAAAAGGTAGCTGAGAAAGAACAGAAAGAAAATGATATGAATTACTTCATTTTCATGTACATATAGGGGCAGATTTACAAAATTCGAGTGAAGAATTCGAATGTAAAAAACTTCGAATTTCGAAGTATTTTTTGGGTACTTCGACCATCGAATTGGTTAAATTCGTTCGAATTCGAGCGATTCGAACGATTCGAAGTAAAAATCGTTCGACTATTCGACCATTCGATAATCGAAGTACTGTCTCTTTAAAAAATACTTCGACCACCTACTTCGGTAGATAAAACCTACCGAAGTCAATGTTAGCCTATGGGGAAGGTCCCCATAGGCTTGCCTGTGATTTTCCTTCGATCGTTGGATTCAAATCCTTCGAATCGTTCGATTCGAAGGATTTAATCGTTAATCGATCGATCGCAGGATTTGCGCAAAATCGTTCGATATTCGAAGTCGAACGATTTTAGTTAATTAACCCTCGATATTCGACTATTGATGAATCGGCCCCATAAAGTTTTGGTTAATATATGTTTTGAACCTAACATCAAAGAGTAATCACATTATATAATGTATATTCCTTAGTATCTGTAATTTCCGTTTTCAGACTATTAAATCTGCATTATAACATTTCATTTACACAAACAGACATACTTGTTGATATTGTATACTTTAATATTTTTTTAGTGAGGGGAAAATGACCAAGATTGTCCTATGGCTCATTGCCCTAAAGGTCTCACAGCTGTCTAAAAATGCTTAGTTTTACAGCTCAATCAGCATTTTCCTTAAGGGGATCTGAAGAATTGATGCTATATTTGAAAACATTTAAAGCTAGCGATGGGCGAATTTGCAGTGTTTCGCAAATTCACCACGAAATTCGCAAAACAGCGAAAAAATTTGCAAAACTGCACTGGCGTTTAGTTTTTGATGCCGGCGACATTTTTTTTTGGCGCCAGTATATTTTCTCTGCCATTTTTTTTTTATTCGCCGGTGGTGAATCGCGCAAATTTGACGCAAATTCGTGTCTGGCGAATAATTTCGCCCATCACTATTTAAAGCCAATATGCAGGGGTAGAAAAACAGAGGAAGCAAACCCTGTGTCACGTATGGTATCCCAAAACCCAGAACAGGTGCCAAGGTTCCAGTCATGGCGCACGCTTCTGCCCATAACAGCCGCCTTTTGCTCCAGGAGGAGCCCTTTGCTACTCGGATGCCACCAGGTTTAAAGTGAAAAAACCAAGGCAGAAGACTGGGCAGCCATGGGAATTGTAATGTGTACAGACCTATATTTGTGTCAAGGCCACAAAGGCCCGGGCCTAGGGCAAAAAAGATTTAGGGGAGGCATGCCACCCAGCCACATCCCTATGGTGCACTGGGGACTCAAAGCCCCCCAGTGCTCCTGTGCTTGAAAGTGCGCTTGTGCACACACACGGGTCCGGCGCTAGGACCATGCGGTGGCAGCGGGGGGCGTGCACACTTGAAGCGGCCTGCACTGGGACCATGCGGCCTTGGGGCACCGCTTCTCAAAATCTAGCCCTGAACATGTGACAGAAGGGATAAGAACAAAGTGTAGTCATACAACAGACCTGGGTCAAAACCAATCAGTCAGTGCAGTACAGAGTCAGGATTCAGCAGAGGTCAGGGACAGGCAGGGGTCAACAACGGGAAAGCTAGACAATAAGCTCACCCAGGAACTATCTGACAATAACCCTACATTTGGTGATGGGAAGTAGGACGTGGCGGCTTTAATTATTTGAATTTTGCATCAAGCGCGATGATGTCATGCACAATCCAAAACAAAAAGACACATGCGCCAAACCTGAAGAGGTTCCCGCCGCCCCACTAAACCCCCAGGTACCGTTGCACTTGCAGGGGGGCAACGAATGTAGAAAGCCCAGTGGGGCCCTAATTAAAGAGCAATTTCAATATGGGGCCTATTTACTAAAACTCGAATTTCTATTTTTTCACGAATCATAATTTTTTTCATTTACATTCATTATATTCAGAACTGTACCTAAACATGGAACTTAAAAATGTAAATGCATTTACCCCTGGGAAAATAATAGTAATAGTAATCATTAGTAATAGTAATAATACTGGAAATGATGGTACTAATTGAACATGGATCATTAAACCTTTCAGGAAGCATGTATGTGTGTCTATAATTTGTATGACTTATTTGTTGCCATCACACTGCTTCCTGTCATATTAAGTAGAATGAATGAAGTGACATTGGCCTGTGGCATTTAATAACTGCATGGAATTATTGTTGCATTGCATTATCGAGTCTCAGTTCAATTGCAATAGCAGAGCTTGGTTTAGAGGGGCATTGGGTATTGTTACTGAAGGTGGAAAGAACAAGAACAATGAACAAGATAAATAGCTGTTAGCTCTGCTATTCTGCAAGCAAGCCTCTTCAGCTTTTAGATTAATGTTCTGTAAAACAGTTCAAATCCTTCAGCAATAAGAATACACGTTATTGAAATGCAATTTGCAATATAAAAATCATTTTCTTTTGCTTCTCCCGTTCTTACTGGGTTTTTGAATTTTCTTCTTGATCAAATTAAAAATAACAAGCAACCCACTTAAAAGGGGTAAAATTACCCATTTATTAAGGAGCAGATTTACTAAGCTCGAGTGAATTTTCCAAGTTAAAAAAGTTCGAATTTCGAAGTAATTTTTTGGATACTTTGACCATCGAATCGGATACTACGACTTCGAATTTACTTCGTTTCGAAGTAAAAATCATTCGAATATTCGACCATTCGATAATCTAAGTACTGTGTCTCTTTAAAAAAAACTTCGACTTCATACTTGCCAAATTAAAGCTACCGAAGTGCAATGTTAGCCTATGGGGACCTTCCAGAGTACTTTTCTAAGTTTTTTTTGGTCGAATAAAAATCCTTAGATCGTACACTAAAATCGTTCGAATCGTTCGATTCGAACGATTTTTATTTGATCACAGGATTGCCAAATTTTTCTGAAAAAACTTCTAATTCGATATTCGAATTCGAAGTTTTTTAATTCGATGGATCGAATTTTAGAAGTTTTTTGTACTTCGAAATTGGACCCTTGATAAATCTGCCCCTAAATGTAATGACAACTTTTAACTTGTCATAGTAATTTCTCTTGTTAAATTAAGCAGTAAAGGGACCTAAATAAGGTGTAGGAAGTAAAGTAAGGGACATGAAAGACAAACTGTGATGACTGTCGAAAAAAAAAAAATGAACAAAACCACTGTAAAATTTACAAATTCCAGTGGAGTCAATGGTTGTGTTTTGGTGGAGATTTTTCTCATGCCATATGTATTGGAGTCAAAAAGCTTTTTTACATTTTTTTTCACATGTGAAAAATGCATTATTTTCTCGTGAAAAAAAAAACCCAATCAAAATTCAAGCGCAGATTGATGAAAATTGAGAACGTATCCATACCAAGGGGCCATTTAGTTGTTGAAAATCACCTCTTTGGTTTAATATTATTTTGGACTGCTATAACTCACTGTCACTGTACTGTTCACTGTACAAGAAACCCAATGTCCAGAAAACTTTGAAGGTCATTTCCTACTGAGCCCATTTTAAAGGGGATCCGTCACCCAAAAAAAATATTCCAAATCCTATTTTATCATGTTAGTCAAGCAAAATGAACTTTAATTACACTATATAAATTATTTGAATCTTGTTTCCATCAGTCTGGGAATTCATAATTATAGCAAGCAGCCAGGAGACATTTTGTGGACACTGTTATTAAGACAAGCCTTCCATCATCTCAGAATCTTGTTTGTGCACCAGAATGGGGGACCTGATGTCCATCCCCATGCACTGACTACACAATTAAATGGTTAAGAGAACGGGGGAATGTGGGGAGAGCAGTGACAACTAGGAAGTGCTGAATGGAAATTGAAAGTAATTGCTTGCCCTGCCGCTATAACTAAGGCATAGGGGAGGGGCGGGAAATATTTGATTGACAGCTGAGATTTGTAAATTAGTTTACAACAGCTATGAATGCTTTAATAAAAAAAAATTTGGATTTCATGTTTAATTTGAAAAGGAATTTTATTATAAAACTTATGTCTGGGTGACAGGTTCCCTTTAAGTAAATAATTAAATGTTTTAACTATTTTATTTCTCTCTAATAATAAAACAGTTCCTTGTACTATGCTGCAGCAATTCATATTGGTAACAAAAAATGGGTTTATTTAGGGGGTTATTTATCAAAGGTGAATTTTGTGAGGTTTGTGAGGTTTTTTCTACCTCGATTAAACTCACAACTCGAATGTTTGCTTATTTATGAAAAACATGAATGTGAAAAACTCGAATGATTACAATCAGGGGGGAAATCTTGAATACTTGAATCCATTGAGGCATTGGCGGAAAAAAACTCGAATACCGTGATTTGATCGAGTTTTTGACTGCAAACCATCAGAAAAAAAAACAGAAAAACATGAAGGCAAAAAAAATCTGCAAATGGTTCAAGGGACCTCTGCCATTCTACATGACCTCAACAGGTTTTAGCTGAAGTATTTTTGGATTCAGGCTTTTTGCAGCTTTGGTGCAGAATAGTATCGAAAGAAAATTGTTTTTTTATTAAAACTACACTAGAAAAATTCTATTTTTTGGGAAAAACACAACTCGGCCTTAAATAAATTACCCCCCTAATATTTAAATGTTGTTAAGCAGAATTGAGATAAAGCGATCTAAATAACAGAAAAAAAACCCTTATCTGGAAAACCACAGGTCCCTAGGACTCCAGATAACATAAAAAATGATGATAAGAAAATATGATAATTTCCCCCAACACGACTAATACTTTACATAATGCTGAGAGCATTTTAGGAAAAATATACACAGTATTATTCTACATTTTTTAGTTTTAATATTTTCATTGAATTGCTTTTTAGAATACATTTATATTGTGTAATGTATTACATTTGATTTATTGGCTGCCATGTAAAATATTAATTTATGAACAATTAAATATTATAAAATATTCAGTTTTTTCTTTTCTTTGCTTCCGCTGAACTTTCTTATACCTCCCTCCTTTTTTTAATTGAAATGTAGAACATCAGATAAAATTGAAGTAAATGTCTTCAAAGTGAATGCTGAATGATTTTTTTTACAGTGGAGGAATAAATCTTTAAAGAAAGGTTTAATGTTAAATTTGTGTGAAATATTTTTTATTAGTATTAATACAGTACCAATGTGTGCACAGAACTCCCCTATTATCAAGGCCAAGTTACCTTAATATTATAAAACTAGGGTGCATAAAGTACCTATATAAAATGGAAAAAAAAAGTTTGATCTTCTGAGAACCATGAGTGAGAGATTAAGAATAATATATGGCTTCTTAAATCAATTTTAATATTTGTAGATTTTTCTAAGATACAATTTCTGAATTTTATAGCTAATAGGTTATACAGAACAACATGGGAATGTGACAGTTTTTTTTCCAACTACAGACTCTTCTCTTTACCTGGCTTTAATTATGGCAATTATACTATATTGTGCAGAAAAGATCCAGTCCTCATTATATTTTGCTTAGCTCAATTGTCGCCAAGCAACACACATTGATGCTGCCCTTTAATTTCCTGGTGGTAGCTTTTGGTAAGTTTGTATTATTTATCACTTTCTCGTAAAGACAAGGTTTAAACTGCGTCTTTCCATCTGACTAATGAGACATCTCATGTTGCTATCTCTTCTTCATCTTGCAAAAGAACATTTTGCAAGACCTACATTGTCTTTACTGGCAGGCTATCAATTAAACTCAGTTACAACTAGAAACATTTTTTAATAATATATCATAAGCTTTTTTAGTGCAGTGGCATTTTTTTTATTCTGGCTATTTGATGAATGCTTATCTTTTTCATTCTATATCATCAAAATTGTATAGTAACTGATCTAACCCAATGAACGTGTGAGCACCTGGGTTATGATGGGGTATATTTATCAAAGAGTGAAGTTAATAGTGAAGTTCCGCCACTAGAGTGAAATTCCACCACTCTCTATTCATTTCTATGGGATTTTTATAGGCGTATTTATCAAAGGGTGAACTTTCACTTTCACCCATTGATAAATACGCCTTTCAAAATCCCATAGAAATGAATTGAGAGCTGCGGAATTCCACTCTAATGGCGGAACTTCACTCTTTGATAAATTTACCCCATAGACATTCAGATGGGGGTCATCATTTAGCTTGTTTTTATATTTCTTTCTCTTTGTTCAAATAATTCCTGCCAACATACATTTCTCTCTGTCTATCTTTTTCAATCTTGACCAGCTATATAAAGTTTAAAAACTGTTGTTTGCAAAGTTTTTGCTCGTAGTGAAGCCCTGAAAAAGCTCTGCATAGATGAAGAGAACATACATTGGCCGGCAAAATTTGGACACCACTAACATACTGTATAAAGGTATGAGACCTGGGGGTTTTTTTGGATATGGGATTGTTCCATAATTTGATCTCCATATTAAGGGCTGATTTATTAAAAATCGAGTTGGTGTTCTTTTCTCAATTTTTTTTCTCGTCTAGGTTTTTTGATAAATTTTCACTTAAATCTACTAAAGAATCTCTCATAACTAGAGGTTTCTGGGCCCCATAGAAAATTAATTTTAGGCTCCCCAACAAAACCAGAGATTGTCCTTTTTTTACCAATATATATGTTGAAATTGCTCATACCTCATGGGCCCCCCTGAAGATGCAGGGTCTGCTTCCTCTGTAGTTATGCCCCTGCCTCATATAAGAATGAATTATATCTTAGTTGAGGGTCACATACAAGATTTTATTATTACAGAAAAAAAAATTATTAAAAATTTTAATTATTTGATTAAAATGTAGTCTATGGGAGACGGCCTTTCCATATTTCAGAGCTTTTTAGATAACAGATATTGGACTAGATTCAATTCAGTGAGAAAAAGATCTCTTGTGGTTTATCATGTGGAAAGTCATGGACAAAATTATAATTCGAGGAAACTTTTCTCCAAATTCAGTTCCACTTCAATAAAGTCTTCAAATGATAAACAGTGAGATAAATCGAATTGCATCTCTATTTCAAATTGCACTTTAAAAGATATATGGAGAGGCATAATATCACAGTATTGTATAGGAAGACAAGCATTATCTTGTACAGAATCAGGTTACAGCTGTTTTCTTTGTTTTTTATAAATGGCCAATATGCAACACAATGTGAGTCATTAACTAAATGCAGACAGCCCTTAGATCACCGTGACTGTGCCAGTCATTTAACCTTGTAGTAATGGATACTGCCAGTTCATTTGCAAGCAAAACCTCATTACAGTGTACACAAGACCTTTAGCCTGAGAGATCCAGAAACATGTCTCAGTTTATATAGATTCCATTTGCAACAGCCGAACCTTTCAGAAATCCAAAAAAAATGGAAAAATGCTACTTTTTGCAGCTATTTGAGTAAAAATGTTGATCTAAATTAAAGTGCAAACATCCAACAGAGGAGGAAAGATTAAAATAGAAAATACGGGCAAATGTGGGTGAAAAAACAAAGTAGCCCATGCCATTATAATGGAAATACAGAGTATCAGTAGAAGAAAGTGCTCAGACGAATATAAGTCAACCTCTCTATTTCTTTCAGCCAATGCATTCAGTTTGGTATTTGAAAATTAGACTTTTGAAACCCCAAACTTTTTGCAACACTCGTTTTCTAGCTGTAATTTAATTATGACATAAGGAAAAGTAACGTTTGCCAATGGTTTTGCCAGTAAAACTTTAAACCTAAGGATGTTATAGCAAAATAATAAGGAAAAAATTCAAGAAGCTCAAATGTGGCTCATTTTCTATTATCTAACCATCAAGGGTTTTCTGTTGGATTTTACCTACTCCAGGGAAATATCTACACTGACTTGGGTTTATTAAATCTGTTTGTAAAAGCAATAATCAAACTTATTTACTTCTGCATTGGCTGTTGATTTCCTGTAAAATCTGGTTTCCTCTGAACAAGGCATGATTGACATTAGGCCACACTTCCTTCTAGTGTTTTAAGAAGGTCCAATCTTGCTATAGGAAGGATCAGGGTTGGAAGGTCTATCCTGCATGCTGTTTTAAAAAAGGCTAGGTAGTTTGAGGTGTTGAGCCTTTACTAGTAAAAATGCTAGGAATCATTGTGTGTTGCTTACTAGTTAGTGTAATGCAAAATGTACATTTGATGTGAGATTCAGACTCAGAAATGCTCACAGGCACAACGACTGAAGGCAGGGAGAAGTCCATGTCTCTTCTTGCTGTTGTTGATGTAAACTGCAGTAATTCTTGGAGACAGGATTAATGTAACCCAATAAGTACTTTATTAATGGGATTTCAAGTCTATTTATTCACTTTTTAGTCCCCTGGAAAACATAAAATCAGGGTTTGACTTATCTTTGACAGGGTAGAGCAAATTTTTTGAGGCCCCCAAAATGTCTAGAGGTTGACCTGTTTTGCCAATCTTAATTGAAATTGTATAGTAATTAGGGCCTCATGGGGACCTTATACCTCCTCGGTCCCCCTGCAGCCGCAGGGTCTGTTTCCTATGTAGTTACGTCTGTGCTGAAACTTATCATGTGCTCGGAATATTGCTTTTCTCCAAACAGATGGAGCATTAATACTTGGAGCTCCAACTGTTTCTATCCATAGGTGCTTTTTCATGATGAGCAAATTAAATTCGCCAGGCGCGAATTCGCGTCGAACGCCCGCGTTTCACAGCCAGCGAATAAATTCACGAAACTGCGATGAAAACCCTGCCAAGTCAAAAAATGTTGGGCACATGTCAGAATAGTCGCGCGCATAAAAATTTCGGCTCATCAAAATTATTCGGACACCCATTAACTTTCAATACATGTGGACAAAATAGGGGCGCATATAAAATTTATGTCAAATACAAAGGCAATAACAAACATAGACACTTCTAATGCCTGTTATCTTTGTTCCCCATACCCAGACAGGTGGCAGCGTAAGAATTATGTACTGCCGAATTATGTGACCTAAAGGAAGCATGAAAATTAAATTTAGAAAACAAAAAAGATAATATATCCTAAATTAAACTTGTTAATGAAAGATATGTCAATATATATCTATGCCTGGTAAATTATCTTATAAATGAATAAGTAACCCTTCTCTCTATTAACTGCAAGGATAGCTTCTCAGGGAATGTTCAACATCTAATTATTACAGTACCAGCCTGAGAATAAAATGCCCGTTAGCAGAATTATTTACAAGAAAGAGATCAGACCTGATATGTAGCCTTCAGATTGCTAAAGAGAGAATGAGCTACCCATTCCCCTATACAATGAGATGAGGCCAATGATTAAACCAGAGAAAGGATCAAAAAGGTCATCTCGTTTTCTAACTTCAGTAAACCTGTATGTTCTCTAAAGCTAATTTTGAATGCAGTGGGGGAAACATGTTTCGAAAAAAGCATGTAAGGCTGCCAAATGCTCAGATTTTTTATTACTATAGCAATTAGCCTATTTTTAAAATTTCGTTTTCAAAATGTATTTATTTATTTTTAGTCTTTATACTAATATTTAAACTTTCTACTTGTTTATACTTGCTTTCTGCAGTTGCATCCTCTCATTCAGTGGTTCCCAAAATGTGCGACTGCCCCACTGTGGGTACTTGAAGCAGTGAAAGGTGGGCTCAGTCCAAAGGCCAGTAACAATGAGAAATGGGGAGAATGGTCATTTGCTTTCTTAGATATTATTGAAAGCCCAGCTTGGAGTGAATATGTATTGGCTTTCTGACATATTCTTCAAACTATGACTGATATACCAACATTTTCCTATTATTATTAATATTATTATTATTAATAACGTATTTTTAGAGTGCCGACATATTCCATAGCACTATAGAATAAATGCGTTTATACAAAGAACATACAGAATTACATACATTGAGACCAGTAACAAAAGGTGAAGAGGGACCAACCCAAAAGCTTGCAATCTAAAAATTCCTGAACTTATTTCATGAGCTGAAAGGGGCTAAAAGGGGCACTGCCCAAAGGTTGGGCCTTTAAGTGGTGCTTGAACTAAAAACGATTGACAAACACTTTTCTAGGTGGAGATGATTGCTATGATTCTGTGGACGTATTAAATGACTTTTAAGCACACACAGAATGTACAGTAGATCCTTCCTTGAGCAGCCTGCATGTCCTTCTGTCAATTCGCATAGTGTGTGCTCCTTTCATCTTCCCCTTCGAGTGCTTTTTTGCCAAATTTCCTTTTGTTCATTCTAGCTCAGTTCATCAGCATTGCAGAAGCACTTACAGGCAAAGAGAGACTTTCAAAATTAAAAAAAATATATATATAATATTATAAAAATAATATGTTCAGGATGTTCTCTACTATAGTCAGTTACACGGCTCCCAGCCCCCATCCGCCTACAGATACGTTACGCTACTGTGGTGGAGTAGGAAGGCAAAAAACATACACCCTTGATGTTACCAGCTATTTAATTGGCTTTGAGTTCCATTTTTTGTTTTCTGTTGATTGCTATTTATTGCCTGTATAGAGTATCAATAACAGTGAGAATAATTGTACATTTAAACATCTCTCTACGTCCAAAAGTTTTTCTTTAATCAGCAAAGCCGTACCGGTAACAAATGTTAACATAGTTTCATGGTTAATACAGAATCTAAAACATAATATAATAACAAATAACAAAATTAAAAACCAATATTTTCTTTGCAGCGAAAAGTGCAATAAAAATCATTCCGGTCATTCAAATCAAGTGTGCACTATTGAAACATGCCGACATCTAAATACTGTGTCAATTCTCACTACTCACTTAATTCTCATTGACTAAACATAGAACCTGAAACAAACAATATTAAGAGTTTATGTACAGTAAATGAGACACTTCCCACCTGGCCTTCCAGTTACACTAGTCATCTGTGGAATCTTTTATCTACAAAGAGATCAGTAGCTCCTTGGGTGGTGGACTGAACTCACAAAATAGTCCCCATTGGCAATAGACTGTAAGCTCTGGTGCATTAGCTTGTCAGTTGATTATTATCCCTTGAAATGCTGACGTCCATGCTTTTGAACAACAATCTGCTGACAAGTGCAAGTGTTTTGTCCCCTGCTCAAGAGATACTGATTGTGGATGGTGCCTTACCCAGACCAAATCTCCTGCTTCACAGTCTCAAATAGGTTCAGTTGTTGTATTCTAATAAGTGATTAGATTTGCCTATCATGATACCAATCCCCTTTCTGCCCAGGAAACTATATGTGTTGAGCTGCATGTTGCCCTTATGCTTAAATGGGTTTCCTCTGAGTGCTCTGGTTTCCTCCCACAGACCCAAAGCATATCTGTAGATTAACTAGATCCTGATGAAAACATCCCTGGTGTGCCATAGGTGTTAACTTCCCTACTGACTCTGGAAGTCCTGGTAGTTGTAGTCCATGTCCTATAGATCATGGGGTAGAGTTAGTTGTTCCTGCTCATAGTTCATAGTTTGGAGCATATGTCTCTTCCGCTTTGGACTAAACCTGATGCTGGGGTAGGATGTGCTAGGGAGCACCAGTAAGGAGCATAAAGTCCTAAGGGAGGTGAAACCCTTGCTGAAGTCAGAAAAGGGACCTTGTTAATGAGGTATAGAGTGGGAATTGCAAGATCATGTAATAGCATCCTCTTAGCAGTTTTGTCTCTCCACCGAGCAGATCTAGTGTTGCTCGGGTGGTACTCACCAAGAGTAGGGACTCCTTGAGTCAGATTGAGACACTGGTAGACAGTACATGCAGTGTGTGAGTTAACCAGAATATAAATTGGCATGTGTTGTTCCACTGTACCTGAAATAATGAATATACTGATATTTTTATGTTTATGAATGTCTATTTGATAAAGAACCACTGGCACCCTTCAATGTTCCAAACACTGTGTGAGAATTACAGTTCAGTCTCCTGTTACCTTTCTTTCACCTACTGCGAGTGCTTATCTACAGACAGTCCTAAATGCAATGATGTTTGGCCTGAGAGCTGCTGGATAAAGTCAATACTGAAAAAAAATAGCTACACATATGACACATCTAAAAGGAAGTGCAAACACACTTCACGTGGTACAGCCCAAGTCACACTACTGGTGTGTGTCCCTCATATAACCAATAGATCAGCTACATCTCCCAAAGGGTGAAAATCATGAGTACAGAATAAAAAGTCTATAAAGTAGCAATGACTGCAAGCATGACCACCACAAAAATGCAAGACAATTTTGTTGTCCTACTTACATAATCTAGTAGAATTATTTGTAAAGCAATTGAACTTTCTTAAAAAATGTTTCACCACTCAGTGGCTTCTTCAGTCCAAGTGAAGAAAGTCTTGCTTTTTTAGACTTAATTCTACTAGATACTGAATATCATGGCCTTGATGAATGAAAATTGTTTAATGCATAAACAAAAAACAATACATCCTACTAACAATGAATACATAAAAAATGAACAATCTCTCAATAGGGCAATCAATTCACCTGATGAGTTTCACAGAACTCCATATCTCAAGAGTTCTCTCTGGCCTGCTTTCTCAAGGGTTACCTTAGCACAGTGATCCCCAACCCGTTGCTCATGAGCAACATGTCATTCACCAACTCCATGGATGTTGCTCTCAGACGCCTCAAAGCATGTTCTTATTTTTGAATTTCTGGCTTGGAGGCAAGTTTTTGTAGTTTTAAACCAGATGTACTGCCAAACAGAGACTCCTGTAGGCTGCCAGTCCATATAGGGGCTACCAAATAGGCCCTTATTTGGCATCCCTACGTATTTTTTGACAATTGTGTTGCTCCCCAAATCATTTTACATTTGAATGTGGCTCACTGGTAAAAAAAAAGTTTGGGGACACCTGCCATAGCAGGTAACCCTTGAGAAAACAGGATGTAGGCATGAGAAGTGTGTGAATTATTCTGGTTACTTTGGACATTGGATATTTTTTTTACTCTATTAATAATTTCAGACCTTTAGAGGTAACACACATTCACCCAGCATTAGTCAGATATTCTTGATTTGCACTGGTGCTCCGTCACCGACAACCATAGGATTAACTTCAATGCATTAAATTGGCAAATCAAGAAACAGCTATTCAGTCTTTATTGTGCATTCCACACGACATGTTTCGGGCAGCAAGGGCCCTTTTTCAAGCCCGAAACATGTCGTGTGGAATGCACAATAAAGACTAAATAGCAGGTATTCTGCTCCTTGCTGTTTCTTGATTTGCCAATTTAATGCATTGAAATCATTTCAGACCTACTGTTTGAGTCACCCACTTGAGTCATCTCAGCCATTTGAAAGCACTTGTGTCACCTGCACTAAATATATATATTTTCATAACTAGAAACACTGAAAATATAAATATGGTCCCTGCTACATATTTCTGAGAGAGGCTTAAGAAAAAAAATTAATGTAGTTGTAGCAGTGATAGGATGTAATCTGACAGCAACATAAAAGTGTTTTGCCCTATTGGTTTAAAATCAATAATATGTTGATGAAACATCTACTAATAACAGACAACCCCTCTTCTACAATAACCATCTGTTTTTTGGTAAGACAAGTATAATGGGATGAACACACCTAATGGTATATGTCAACAGATTATCTTCGAAAACTGACCCAAGGAGAGTAGTTGAACAGTCCAGGAAGTACTCGCACACCCTGGCCTTCCCAAAAGGCAGAGACCCCTGGTGCACAGCAAAATGGAGGAAACGGCAACCTCACTATCCAATGGCGACAAGAATTCACCGGCACACAGGTAATGCCAGCAGGTTATACCTTGCTAAGTGTTTATTGCAGCATGCAACGTTTTGGGGTTACCCCCTTTATCATGCTTGATAAAGGGGGTAACCCCGAAACGTTGCATGCTGCAATAAACACTTAGCAAGGTATAATCTGCTTGCATTACCTGTGTGCCAAGAAGAGTAGTTGTCATATATTTCAAAAGAACAATATAAATGAAGTGTTTTACAAAAAAAACATTGATTTTTGAGCAAGATCTATCAACTATAATTTAACTGTAAATGAAAAGATAAGTTTTAGATCTTGGGTAAGGGACTGGAATGGTGATAAGATAAAAAAGAACACAAAAAACATACATTTTACTGCTGTCAATGAAATAAAAGAGTTGAAAGGAGAAGGAAAAGCTAAAATTATGTAAGCTTTATCAGAAAGGTCTATATAAATACATCAGTAAACCTTTAAAGTAATGTTGCTCTGAGTCCTCTGTCAAAAGAAACACCACATTTCTTTCCTTCTATTGTTTATACATGGACTTCTTTATCAGACTTCCTGTTTCATCTTAAACCTCAAGAGCTAGGGCTAGAGCATGCTCAGTTTGCTTCCCTCTCCCCCTCCCTTTTCCCCCTCCCTCCTCTCAGCCCTGCTGTAATCTGAGCCCATAGCTATGAGTGAGCAGGGAGAGACTGAGGCAGGAAGTGATGTCACACCATGCCAATATGGCAGCTGCTATCCTAAATAAACATAGAGTTTCTAGAGTTGTTTACTCAGGTATGGTAAAGCATTCTGCAGAATAAATATAGTGTTATAGCTTGCACTATTGTGGCTAATCTATTGGCAATAAACTGCCTCGATAGCTTTCCTTCTCCTTTAAGCAAAACAATCTAGCAGAGGAACATTTTTATAGGCTTACATGTCGGAACAGAAACAACAGAGTAAATCAATATATCATTTCTAATTATGATTTAATAGGTAAACATTGTTATAGAAGAAAGATTTGGTGCCAAGAACTAATGTGCATGATAGAACCTGACTCATCTGCCTAAAGATAGATGCTGCCTAGCTTATTTAAAGTAAAATTAAGACTAACAGGAATAAAAATTGTGAATTCAAAATCCTTGTAGGATATTAATTTGTGTGTGGGTCTATGATTTATAAACTGCAAAAAAAAGCTATTTGGCTATTGCCAAACAGGTGACTTTCTTTGCTTTATTTATTTATCCCATATTGCAATTATAACCTTTAAAAGAAGCATTCATTTAATTCAGCATCTGAGACATTTGCTCTTGGACACAGGTGGATTAGTGACATTTAAAAGTACAACCTTCCTTTAAAAGTACAACCTGCCTTTGTGACATCAAGCACCGGAAATGGACTTTCAGTCAGTCAGTTAGAAGCCTATTGTAACAGCAGTGAAATATACTAGGGATATTGGTTCCCATATATATGACATTAAAGGGTTGTTCACCTTTAAATCGACTTCTAGTTTGATGTACAGAGTGATATTCTGAGACAATTTGCAAATGGTTTTCATTTTTTATTATTTGAGGTTTTTGAGTTATTTAGCTTTTTATTCAGCAGCTCTCCAGTTTAGCAATCTGATTGCAAGGGCCCTAATTACCTAGCAACCATGCACTTATTTGAATAAAAGACTGGAATATGAGTAGGAGAGGGTCTGAATAGAAAGATGAGTAATAAAAAGTAGCAAAAACAATAAGGGGCAGATTTTTTTCAAGGGTGGAATATTGAGGTGATGGGAGTTTTTTTTAACTCCCATCACCTTGAAATTCGAATAAAAAAAGACCAACCAAAATTCATTAAAAAAAAATAACTTCAGGGGGAATAGGCTGCATTCAATCGTTCAATTCGAATTCGCATCATATTCGATCATATTCACTCTACAGTAAGTATTTTTCAAAAAAATTTTAGATTATTCAAATTCCACCAAATGACTCCAAATGGGTACTAGGAGGTGCCTCATAGGCTAAAAAAAGCAATTCTGCAGGTTTTGGATGGCGAATAGTTGAAGTCGAATTTTTAAAGAGAAAGTACATCGAATTTGGACTATTCCCTAGTCGAAGTACACTAAGGGGCAGATTTACTAAGCTCAAGTGAATAGTTTGAATAAAAAAATATTCGAATTTCGGAGTATTTTTTTGGGTACTCTGACCATCGAATTGGTCAAATTCGACCAAATTCGATCGAATCGAAGTAAAAGTCATTCTACCATTCGATAATCGAAGTACTGTCTCTTTAAAAAAAACTTCGACTTCATACTTCGCCAGATTAAAGCTACCGAAGTCCAATGTTAGCCTATGGAGACCTTCCCCAGCACTTTTCTAAGTTTTTTTTGTTCGAATAAAAATCCTTCAATTGATTGCTTAAAATCGTTCGAATCGTTCGATTCGAACGATTTCATTGTTTGATCGAACGGTTTTTATTTGAACGTTCGATCGAAGCTTCAGCGCTAAATCCTTCGAATTCGATATTCGAATTCGAAGGATTTTACTTCGAGGGTCGAATCGAGGGGTTTTTAACCCTTGAAATTCGACCCTTAGTAAATCTGCCCCTTAAATTACCTCGATTAGAATTTTCACTTTGACCCTTGATAAATCTGCCCCTAAATGTGTAGACTTACAGAGAATTTGTTTTAAGATGGGGGTCAGTGGTCCCCATTTAAAAATGGAAAGAGTCAGAAAAAAAGGCAAATAATCCAAAAACTATAGAAAAAAACATAAAGTCCAATTGAAAAATTACTTAGAACTGCCCTTTCTATAACATACTGCAAGTTGACTTGAAGTGAACCACCCCTTTAATGTACTACTGTATGTATAGTGTCTTCCCACACCTTTCTCCCCATGGGGGTTTTAACTACCAGCTCATGTCTTCTAAAAGACCATGGTAATTAAACCTTTATATTAATGAACTAATATGGGGTAAGAGGTAACAATGAGGGAGTAGAATGAGTATGCATTACAAAAGGAACACGACTCTAGAATAAAAAAGACAATAACTGCGGAACAAACATGTTCCATAAATAGTGGGTGACAAACAAGTGAAGCTTGAAGCTCGTCTGGAAAAGTAGAAAAAATAAGCAACTGTCTTAGACAGCAAGTGGTGCGACATATACAGTATGTATGATGAAAATAATACATAACGAACATAGTATAGATGAAATGAAATGTCAAAAAAATGCAAAACATTACTTACAGGTATGGAATCCATTATAGAGAAACCTGTTATGCAGAAAGCCTTGAATTATGGGAAGGCTGTATCCCATTTTATCCAAATAAGTAAAATTTTTAAAAATGATTTCCGTTTTTCTCTATAATAATAAAACAGTACCTTTTACTTGGTCCCTACTCACATATAATTAATCCTTATTGGGGTAAAACCAGCCTATTGGGTTTGTTTAATATTTACATGATTTTCTAGTAGACCCAAATTACAGCAAGGTCTGTTATCAGGAAAACCCCAGGTCCCGAGCAATACTTGAACAACAGATAGTTTATATCATATTAAGTGGCATTTACAAGAATCTTACTAAACTGGAATATATATTTAAGTAAATATTGTCCTTTTATATCTCTTGCCTTGAACCACCATTTTGTGATGTTCTGTGTGCTGCCTCAGAGATCACCTGACCAGAAATACTACAACTCTAACTGTAACAGGAAGAAGTGTGGAAGCAAAATATAGAACTCTGTCTGTTAATTGGCTCATGTGTCCTAACATGTATGGTTTGTTTGGTTTATTTGTGTGCACCGTGAATCATACAATCCCAGGGGGCTGCCCTTAATTTTTTAAAATGGCAATTTTCTATTTATGATTACCCAATGGCACATACTACTAGAAAAGTATATTATTATGAAAATGGTTTGTTTACATGAAGCAGGGTTTTAGGTATAGTTTTCCTTTAACATAGATTTTCTGTTTTCGGTAAAAATTCATTTATTGTTGAAAATGTGGTGTGGGTCATAGACTATTTCTCATAGTGATTTCTCTCTGTACAGTTGTATTCTATATATTTTATAAATAGTTGTTGAACTTACCCTACAAACGTTGGTAAGATAAATAAAATATGTCCTATGTTCTTCAGTGAGGATATGGGTCATATTTTATGTGTCCCAATGCCTAAACTGCCATGCACAATGGTTGTAAGCAGTAGTGTAGCTATAGAGGGAGAAATTCCAATGACTGAAAATCGGCCCAGTGGGGAAATACAGGGGAAGCAAAGTGCAAATGTGTGCTATGGGGGTCACTGCATTAAAACAAAGCATTTCTCAGACATGAAAATCCCCCTGTTTCATTTAGCAGTAGCGAAGGCGCAAATTATCGTCCGCGTTAAAGGTTTTTTAATGTTGGCGACGGTTCCGCCGATGGCGACGATTAACAGACGCCCATTAAATTATTTTAATGGCCGTCCAATGTTGCCGGCATCAAAGTTGTCGTCGGCGTCAAAATTCGCGTTTCACAAATTTTGCGCCATTTCGGGAATTCGGGAAACGGGAGAAATTCGCCCATCACTGTTGAGCCTCGCATCATTTTATTTCACCGTTAACATATCGACAGTACTGTGTCCCTTTAAAAGCCGCATTCTGAATTCATTGGTTGACATCTCAGTGTAAATGTCCAAATTTGCATTTTAACTGAAAGTATCTGAGCAGAGGATTTAAAGGATATCTCAGGGATAAAGCTTGCCTGCATAACCCAACTCAGAAAATATTAAAACCAAATATCACGCAGTGTCTCCCGTATCATGGTTGGTAGGAAATTTCCTAGGCTCGCTATTCTAAATTGTTATCATCTTCTGTCAAGCAGAGTGTTTGAACAACGCTAACCTTTAAATAGTGATTTTAAGACTATTTAGGACAAAGAACAGGTTATCACTAGAGCAATGCAGTTCATATTTCTTAACCCCCTAATACAAGTATGAGACCTGTTATCCAGAATGCTCAGGACCTGGGGTTTTCCAATAATGGATCTTTCTATAATCTGGATCTTCATACCTTAAGCCTACTAGAAAATAATTTTAACATTAAAGGGGGTTATTTATTAAAGTCCGAATGCTAAAAACTACTACAGGCATGGAATCCATTATCCGGAAACCCATTATGGAGAAAGCTCCAAATTACTGAAAGGTCATCTCCCATAAATTCCATTATAATCAAATAATTCAAATGTATTAAAATGATTTCCTTTTTCTCTGTTATAATAAAACAGTACCTTGTAGTTGATCCCAACTAAGATATAATTAATCCTTATTGGAAGAAACCCCAGCCTATTTGGTTTATTTGACGTTTACATGATTTTCTAGGAGATTTAAGGTATTAAGATCCAAATTATGGAAAGATACATTATCCGGAAACCCTCAGGTCCCGAACATTCTGGATTAAACGTCCCATACCTGTACTAGAAAATCTGAATTTTTAGTGGAAAATAAAACTTGAATTTTTCAAGATTTATTATACCCCAAGGCTGCAAAAAGTCCAAATCCAAAAATACTCCATCTTCAACCTGTCACGGTCCTTTAGAAATCAATGGCAAAAGTCCTATTTGCTATTTAAAGATATTATTGTCTGCGGTGGGTTTCGTATGATAAGCCAATGATTTCAGGCTTTTCCAATGATTTCTCAAAATCAAATGGGCATCAAATCTGAAAAATTTGGATTTTTCGCACAACAATCTTGTGGTTTTCGTGCGACAATCCGGAAAAATCTTGGTTTTTCCCGATCCAATCTTCTTCAAGTATTTTTTTTGTTTATAAATAAGGGCAAATTGTGGATTTTAGTTTGGTCATACTTTTTTAATTTAAAACATCAGAAATATTTGGATTTTGATAAACAACCCCCTATAATAACCCGACAGGCTGGTTTTGCCTCCAATAAGGATTAAGAATATCTTAGTTGGAATCAAGTACAAGCTACTGTTTTATTATTACAGAGAAAAAAGGAAATCATTTTTAAAAATTTGGATTATTTGGATAAAATGGAGTCTATGGGAGACAGCCATCCTTTAATTCAGAGTTTTCTGGATAATGGGTTTCCAAATGACGGATCCCATACCTGTATTCATTCATGGGATCCCTCTCCTCTAATTCCGCAGAGGTGTTCTCCTTAACACAGAAGAAGGTGAATAAAACAAATGAGAGGAAATTATAAGAGGTGCTTGCAATTGAATAGCATTAGGCATTCTCATCTAAAATTGAAGCTTATCAAGTCATTTAAGTAAAAGAATATATTTTCCATTAATAAGCTAATGTTTTTTTCTTATTTATTCTCATAAACCTTGAATCCTCACAAACAAATGTTATGTGCTTATCTATAAAAAGCTTTCTTGCAATATAATTCTGCGAAAGAGATAATACACAATTGTTACTCTATTTCCTTTTAAACCTATTTGTGTATATATTTGAGCTTATTAATAAGACTGGGAGTTGCTATTGTAATTTCCCTGCTAAGGAAAAATTCAATATTATTTGAAGACAGAAATTCCCATTTTAAAAGGGTTATACAATAAAAGGTGCAAAGTTCGTTTTATGTAGCAAGGTATCGTGTACTGGTCGCCTGTTTGGAAGGAAACATCATATTGGTCAACATAAGGCACTGCACCTGGCTATATATTGTGGCTTTTGTTACATATTTGAGCATGGGTTATATATAAGACACTGCTTTAATGGAATGAGAAATCCCATTAATAAATATTTTTAAAAATTACATTTTTTAATCTAATAATTTTGAAGATGGCATAACTTCTCTGCACACAATAATGGCGGTACTTTTTTCCTCCATAATGTGTGGGCAAAATATGTTTTAGTTATGTACAAAATACGTTTTAATTATGTGCAATATATTTTTTTTAAAAAATGATTTACATTTTCACCTTCACAGCAATAAATTATCCTTATTGTAGATCTACAGACTTCCGGTGGCTCCTATACAGAAGAGTAATTAGATTAATTAATCTGTTTTTTTTTTCTCTCTTCCATGACACACACTTCGTACTGTCATTGGACAGCAAATCAGGTTGCCAGACATAATGTGAAGCACTAAGACCATTATTCTCGTGGACAATGGATATTAATTGTGGCAGTTTGCCCTGCAAATATTAAGCACCTCCTAACCCAGGGCTACAGGAATCCCCAAGGCCACCATAAGGAGGCATAAGCTGAAAAGCATACCACAGGAGTCTTGGAAGTGGGCAACAAAAAAGTTATAAAGGCCCTTATTGCTCAATAACTGTATATGTGACATTAGTTATCCCTTTTATTAGGGACCATGTACCACCAAAGTGTGACATAGGTGTGATCCATAGAAAGTAGTTTTTGACTTCTGCAAAAACCAAACAAGGGAGCAGGTTGATGGCACCAGGGGAGGAGCAGTGACATATGGTGGTGGGGTTATGACATTTGGGGGAATGTTTGTGCCTCATGTGGGTGGAGTTTTGACATCAGATGTGGTTATTGGCCAGATTACTGTTTGGGTTTCACAAGGCTGTAACGGCAGTTGTGAACTGAACAGCCCAAAGAAAAAACAAGCTGTTTGGGTCAAAGCTGAACAGGTGGTGATCTAGTAATAGTTTTACACTAAAAAAAAGTGGTGTACAATAACTCATTGGAGGCCATGGTATTTTTATTCCTAGTGAGGTCACCTATAGACATAAGGACATTCCTTGAAAGGAGGACTCAATAAAGAGTACTAGGCACCCTGTGCCACTACAGTGTGACCCTGTTATGTTCCATGGTAAGGGTTGAGCACTAAAAAATTGGTGTACAATTTTAAATGTGTCAGAGAGCATATTTACAATGTTGCATTTTTAGCACCTTCTACAAGGCTGGCTGTAGCCTCTTGAATATCTCTTCTTACACTTACTTCTGGACCTTTAGGCGTGTGTCTCATCTTCCATAATTAAAGGAGAATCCAACCGTAAACTTAAAAAAAAACCCTACCCCCCTACCCTACATAGACCCCCGTCCCTCCTCCCCAATCCTAAGTGTTACCCCGGGAAAATGCCCCTAACGTTTTACTTACCCCTCGATGCAGATTTAGGCATCGGTGTTCAAGGGCGCCATCTTCTTCTCTTCGGAAATCTTCAGAACGAGACCGGCGTTGTGGCGCATGCGCAGTTGGAGCAATTTTCGGTTTCGCAACAACTTCGCATGCGCCAGAACTCCCGAAAATTGCAGAAGCGCCGGTCTCATTCCGAAGATTACTGAAGCGGCGCCTGTGAACTCCGATGCCTGAATCTGCACCAAGGGGTAAGTAAAATGTTAGGGCCATTTGCCCGGGGTAACACTTAGGCTGGGGGGAGGAGGGAGAGGGGGTCTATGTGGGGTAGAGGGGTAGGGTTTTTTTAAGTTTAGGGTTGAATTCTCCTTTAAGGTTTTTTTCTGTGAAGCTGTTCAATATAAAATTACTGCTAAATGTATCTAGAAAATGTAGTATATAAGTGTTCAGGGTTTTACCTCTTTAATCTACATCAAAGCAAAAATGTAATAGGACCTTATTTCTGCTTTGGCCAGCAGACCATAATCTATGTTGCATTTTCTTGTAGTCTCTGAGATGTGTTTGTCTTTCTCTTTTTGATTGAAGTAAACCAAGAGAAAATATCCCAGTAGCTAAGATTTAAAGTAAAATAGCTGTGCCAGTTTATCTGTGACAGTGCCATGACCAAAGCAAGGATTGCTGTCGACTAGTAAAACAAAGTTTTAAACATTTTTTAAAGAGGGAATGAAATGAACATGAGATGGCAGTAAAATCCATTAAGAGGCATATTAATTCATTTTTATATTCAAGTCTTTTCAAAACTTAATTGCTGGAAAAAAAAATCTCAATAAAACTCACATTTTCTCAAATGACAGCATATTCATGGTGAAAATTGTTTTGTTTTGTTCATTTTTACAAATTTGCCTTTTAAAAATACTAAAAAACGAAATTGCCGAATACTGAATTCTGCTGGTTTTTACTAAGAATTTTTCGATTGGTAAATGTGCAAAATGTGAGAAATTCAAATATGAATCATGGACAAAATCAAATTTAAATGAATCTGTCCCAAAGAGTCAGCCTAACAACAGCCTTATTGCAGAAAACAGAGTAAGCAGGCCAAGCTGAAGGCATGCAGAGAGTCAAATGATGCATTCATTCATAAAATATAAAAAATATATGGTAAATATATATTGGCAGATTTTATCAGCCATTAGTCTGCTAACAATCGTGTAAACATAAAATGAAACAATACAATTGTTTTGGCACAATATGGATTCATGCAGCTTAGTTACCATCAAGTACAAGCTACTGTTTTATTATTACAGAGAAAAGGGAAATACTTTATAAGAATTCAACTAAAATCAGGTTTATAGGAGATAGCCTTCGTGTGATTTTTAGATTTCTGTATAAGGGATCCTATACCTGTACAAAGGAACTATTATGATCCATATGTCTATCCTAATGAATTGTGTCCTTTCTCTCTTAAGCCAACTACCAGTAAATGCTAAACCGTTTAGCTCTACTAGCAATACATAACTGCTATATGGTTCATACCTATATATAGTGATGGGCGAATTCGGGGCGTTTCCCGCAAAATGGCGAAAAATTCACGAAACAGCTCCAGCGTCTCGTTTTTGACACCGGCATCTTTTATTCTGGATGCCGGCATCCGTTATTTTGGAAGCCGGCAACCGCTATTTTGGACACCGGCGTCCATTTTTTTATAAGCCGTCGGCGAATCATAGGAATTCACCACTAATTTGCATCTGCCAAATAAATTCGCCAATCACTACCGATATATTATTGCACTGTAAACTATTTATGGTCATTGTATTTATATTGCACTACTGTATATGCTGTGCTGGGCATTTTTACAATACAGTAATAGTACAAACTGGAAGGACAAAGATTGCAATAATTAAATTATCACAGTTCAAAGCGCATGTGATAGGAGCATAGGACATCCAAGTGGAGGGTATCTCATTGTGGGGAGGGTAATACATTCTGCTATTTACACTGGTGGGGGCATTGGCCCAGAGGTTATACTGATATACTGAGTATTTTATAGTAAATATAAATTCATTAAAAGAGAACTAAACCCTATAAATGAACATGGCTAGAAATGCCATATTTTATAATTGAACTTGTTGAACCAGTCTAAAGGTTCAGCATCTCTATAGTTGTAATGAGCCAGGTCTTCAAAGTTGTCACAGGAGTTTCCCATCTTGGATTTTCTTAGGAGGGTCTGAGACACATACATACTTAGTGCGCATTGAGCAGCTGATCAGAAGCAAAGCTCAAGGGTTGTCACAAATCATCAAGCAGAAAATGAGATTTGCCTGTAATAACGCTGGAGCTGCAGGGCTGTTTATTTAATTCTGACGCTAATTGTGCTGGTTTCTGAGCTGCCATGTATCAATAATTATTTACTAATCAGCTTATATTGTAACATATACTGTATATATATCTACAGTGTCTTGTGCATCAGTCCCTAAGCTCAGTAACTGACAGCTGCCCACAGCATGTGCTCGGAATCAGCAAAAAATAAAATGGGGAGCTACTGTGGTATCTTTGGAGGCACAGATCTTCCCTATGGTGGCTTTGGACTGGTACTGAAGCCCAAAACATAATGTATAACATATAACATTACTTTATTTAAGCTTTAAGATGTGTAACTTTTAGAGGGGTTATTTACTAAACCTTGATTTTTTTTGTGGTTGGGTTTTGTTGGGGGAAATACTCATGGAACATTAATGGGGAAAAAATCGAATTATTATAACCTGAAGTTGTTAAAAGCCAGAATCTGAAATTCCGCCATTTCAAACCTGCTGTGGTCATGTAAAAAAGTCAATGGCAGATGTCCCTTTTACAATAATAAGATATAGTGATCTGCCCTGGGTTTCATCCGATAATCAAAAAAATATGAGTTTTTGGGCAATAACCAAAAAAATAAAGCGATTCGGGTGTCAAATCCAAAAAATCTATATGATTTGAGTTTTCACTTGATTTTATCGAGTCTTATCCCGCACAAAAATGTTCGAGTTATTTTATTGACAAATTCGTGGATTGGAGTTTGGTTGAACTTGGTTTAATAAAAATATGAGAAAAAATTGAGTTTTAGTAAATAACCCCCCTAATCTTATTATCTATTTATCTTTTAATCCTACAGCTACATAAATATTCCATGCCCATTATTGTAAAATATAGAAATATTTTCTTTTCCAGCACAAACATAGTTTATGGTAATTTTCTTTAAGTAGGATTATTACAAACCTGATATAGAACGGCAGAGAGTGCATTGTACATATTTTTATTGAACCTTGTACCTTTCTATAATATGCTTCCCACTGAGTGGTCTGGCTTCCCATCAACCTGTTACCTGGAAGCAATGTACTTATTAAGCATTCTTTCTGCTTCAGCTTACCAATATTTTCTGGTCTGAGTCAACATTTCAAGTTACCCACAATAAACAGCATATACCAGATACTTTTGTTGGCTTGTCATTTTTATTTGATTATCAGTTATAGGTAAAACAATGGCTTGATTATTTAAGCAGTTGTTATAATCTGTAACTAGTTCATGGCATTAGAGAAGGCTTAAGGTTCACCTGAAAGTTTGCCTGAAAGTGCTGTTATTTTGTGGTTTCTGTATCTTTACACATTATAATTGTGAGAGTCTGTATTGTATTCACTTATGTTAAATTGATGTGAAACGCTTGATCCAGGGAATGTTTCTGATCGCCATTGGGGTCAGGATGGAATTTTGTACCCTCTTGAAGCATAATTGGCACTGGCTTCAGTCTGGGTTTTTTGGCTTCCTCTGGATCAAAACAGTGCACTAGTAATGGGAGAATGTATTCGCCAGGCGCAAATTTGCTGCAAACTCCAGCGTTTCACTGCCGGTAAATAAATTCACGAAACTGCCGCGAAAATTCGCCCAAGTCCAAAAAAAATGGACGCCGGCATCCGTTTTTTGGACGCCAGCGAATTTCTGCCGGCGAATGTTCGCTGGTGTCCAAAGAACGGACGCCGGTGTCCAAAAAATGGACGCCGGCATCCAAAATGAGATGCCGGTGGCATTTTGCAAATTTTTTGCCGTTTTGCAAATTTCACAGGAAATTCTGGAATTTCTCGAAACAGGACAAATTCGCCCATCACTACAGTGCACATATATCATATTTTAAGTTGTATTTGTCACAACAGCGGTAGGACCTTGCCAGAGTACTGCACAGGTAAGTTTAGAAAAGGGAGAAAGGAGGTTCTCTCCTGTGACTGCACAGTGGATTGATTGACACAGACGCTACTACTGCTTGTGCTAGGGGGCACCCTGCTTGGATTTCCTATCATCGACACACTGCAGATGCAGGTCCGGCAGCAGGGCTGCTGAACTTCTGTTATGTTGACGGCACAGCATATTAGCGACCTCTAATTAAATTCTGGCTTTAGAATATTGCCTTGGGTTAAGCTGGCAAGGTCCCATTTATTTGATAAAATGTGAATAAATGCTGTGGCCATTTTACACCCATCTCTGTTCTGCCCTGTGGAGGGGGCTCAAAATACTTGCTATATATATAAAAATCGATATACCGTATATACAGGAGTATAAGCCGAGTTTTTCAGCCACCAAAATATGCTGAAAAACTCTACCTCGGCTTATACTTGGGTCAAGCGCAAATACGGTCACCGGCGTCTAAGAATAGTCGCCGGCATCCAAAAACAAGACGCCGGCACCTCCAATGGGAGCAGAAACCATCAATTTTTTGATTGAAACTTACCAGTAGCTTCTGCATTTCTCACCCTAGGCTTATACTCGAGTCAATAAGCTTTCCCTGTTTTTGGAGGTAAAATTAGGTACCTCGACTTATACTCGGGACGGCTTATACTCGAGTATATACGGTATGGGGGTAACGGTAAACCTTTTCCTTTCATGGTTAAAGCCCTGGGAGTTTAAATGGATAAATGCTAGTTATGGTTTGCTCTCTATGCAACAACCCTTTTCCCTATTAAAGTGTGGACTTTGCTGCGGTACAGATGGAGGAATAATATGGCAACAGGTGAATATTAAAGCAATATTAATTGTTTCTTTCTGATATTCTATATTCATGGCACTGTACTGTATATTAAAATCCGAAGCAATATATTGTTGTTTTGCGTCAAACCTAAATGTCCACACTGTCATTTCTATATGATATGATAATTTATTGCAATGCAGTAAACATATTCTATAAGCTCAGAAAATTAATTAATGAGTTTCATTAGTTTGTGACAATCAATGTGGCTTGGCTTAGTGACCTTTTAATATGGATGATGCATTCATGTCCTTTCCCTGTTGGTATCATCGGTTAGAAAAATTGGCAAACAGAGCTATAGCTGCAAATACAACCTCAGAAAAGGGTTCATAAATCAATTCACTTTTACTGGAATCAAGGAAATGCAAAGAGGCCTCTTGCAGATTAATTAAGGGTCGAATTGAAAATTCGAATTCAAATTTTTTAGTTATTTTTATGGTTAAAACTATCAAATTTGAATTATGAATAATCCAAACTCGATTCGAATTTTAATTCGAATTTCGATATTTTTCAAACCGTGACCCTTTTAAAAATTCGAATTCAACTATTACCGCCAGGTAAAACCTGCAGAGTTCATGTATGTCCATGGGAAAGGTCCATTGACCAATTTGAAGATGTTACTAGCCTTCCTGATATTCAAGTTTTTGTTTTTTATTCAAATTCAATTCAAGCTGGTAAAATTAATTTCAGCTGTAGATATTCAATTGAAGTCTTAAATAACCTCCCAATCGAATTTTGAGGAAAATCAAATTTATTGGAGTTAAAAAAAACTCACATGAATTTGAAATTCGACCTTTGATAAATGGGCCTCCTAGTGATGAACACAACACAGTAATCACATTTCTAAGTGAAAGAGGAAGATTTCAGGATCAATTGCGATAAGGAAAGCCAACATAAGACTAGGAACACCAGCCCCCCATAACATGTTTTTACTTAATCTGGCATGATTTGACTAGTATTTTGTTCCATGTAGCCCTGCCACCCTCCTCTACCTGTTTCCTCTCTGTAAGATCTCAAATGGTGCATCCCTACTAACAATAGAAATGTATTCATTCAATAAATTGTGATAAATCTAACACATAGATAATGATAAATCAATGTGAGTGTTATAGGGTTCATTTTAATGTCCTTCTTAATGTCTTAATGATCTTAATGTCTATATTAATGTCCTTCTTCACCACTGGGTATTGGAATTATACCCTAGGGGCTTCCTTTGAAAAATATATATATACTGCTTTCAAGTTATCAGTTCTAGAACTACAATCATACAAAACAATATTTAAGGCTTGCTGGATTTCTAATAAAGTTTACATATAGAAAGTCATTATGTCCCTACCCAAGAATTTTCATGGGAGAAGATGGTACTTCTCATCAACAGATTCAGAATGCTGTCAAGCAGACGAAGTGTGCAGCAAGTCAATTTAACCAATGCCTTGAATATTTGCTTTTAACACAGTTGAAAACACTCAAGGGACATTTATCAACTTTCAAATTCAAGTTTTTACAGCAATTCAAGTTGTGGCCAAAATCTGGAATTCGAGTTTAAGCTTTGAAAGCACAAAAAACTCAACTCATATTCGGGCATTGAACCCAGGGCTCTAGTGTTCTTTAATTTTGAATTTTCATGACGAGATGTGGCTCCATGATGTCACACATCGCCATGATGCTGTGATGTCACAAAATGGTCATGGGCGCTGCTGACATTCATACAGCTTAGTTACCATCATTACAGAAAATACTTTATAAAATTTTGAATGATTTGATTAAAATGGAGGCTACAGGAGAAGGCCTTCCCATAATTGGAAGCTTTCTAGGTAACTGGAGTCCAGATAAGGGATCCCGTACCTGTAGTTGAGCCTAATAGAAAACATGTACATCCATCAGATTTGCTCCATTTTCTAACACCTTGACAGATCAATATTAATTTAAAAAACAATGTACTGTAAATTAAAACAGAAGAGACTGAGGTCTTGATTAATTTACCATAAGCAATGTATACTTTCAAAAAAGATCAAGTAATGCCCTAGTCCATTCCTCATTTAAATTTAACAATAGAGTAAGGGGCCCATTCACTAAGTTCGAGTGAAGGAATAGAGGAAAAATAGTTCGATTTTCGAATGTTTTTTTTGGCTACTTTGACCATCGAATTGGCTACTTCGACCTTCGACTACGACCTTCGACTTTGAATCGAACGATTCAAACTAAAAATCATTTTACTATTCGACCATTCGATAATCGAAGTACTGTCTCTTTAAAAAAAAAATTCGACCCCCTAGTTCGCCACCTAAAAGCTACCGAAGTCAATGTTAGCCTATGGGGAAGGTCCCCATAGGCTTTAAAAGTTTTTTCTGACCGAAGGATAATCCTTCGATCGATGGAACGATTATTCCTTCGATCGTTCGATCGAACGAATTGCGCAAAATCCTTTGACTTCGATATTCGAAGTCGAAGGATTTTAATTCGCCAGTCGAATATCGAGGGTTAATTAACCCTCGATATTTGACCCTTAATACATCTGCCCCTTAATGTATCCTACTGAAGTGTATTTCACTTCCTCTTACAGGAAGGCCATCTCCCCTAGACTCTAATTTAATCAAATAATTCTAGTTTTTTAAAATTAATTTTTCTTTGTAATAATAAAAAAGTACCTTGTACTTAATGGTAAAAAAAGCTGCATTTGTCCATATTGTTGGAAAAACTATCCTTTTGATGTTTACATTTTAATGTTTTTGCAGACTCTATTTTATTCAGATAACCCCAGGTTCTGAGCATTCCAGATAATAGACTCCATATCTATACTACAGAACAGAAGTTAACCCAACCAAGTGTACCTACCTACTGTTCTATAGTACAAGTATAGGATCTATTATCTGTAATGCTTGGGACCTTGGATTTACAATCTGGCTCTAACCTAAAGGGCTTCCTGGATAATGTATTGTTGAATGTAGTGGTTGCTTGCTCTTACATCCATTTACAGAAATAAATATTTTCCGCATGCTTGAAAATTCTCAAGCCACATGGACAAGCCACATTACAACAATAATGGAGAAAACATGCACTGGGCACAGATTAATTTGATTTAAGTTTTTCTCCCTTCTAAACGTAATTACAAAGCAGACATTGGGAATACTTAATACAATTTACTTTACTAGTGTTTCTAATAAAATAATATATATCACTATTATATTACATAACAAACCAAATGGAATAAGCTGGCAAGAAAGAGCAGTTGTTTTAAAAGAAATAAACTAACCAGATCAGATGTTTTTTAGCTGAATTTTTCTGTTTTCTTTTTTCATTTTTGTTTTTAAAATTAAAATGCATATATATAAATATGTAGGCAAAGTATTTTGTTTTCCATTTTGCTATTTGAAAGTATTTATCAGTATCAAGCAAACACATTTCAGTGCTTTATAAACAGGCATATCCACCAACATGTCAAGATGCATTAAAATCATATTCTCTTGAGTTTCCACCTTATGAAACAGAGCAGCCAAGTGTGCGGAAAGCAGTGAGAGGTGGGTGTTTGTTCGTGACAATTAGAGAAAGGAAGAAAAAATAAAATATTATTGTACCTGATACTTAAAAGAATCTTTTCTGTGTACAGAGAAATGACAGTTTCATGAAAAATGTAAATAAAACAACATTTAAACCCAGAAAGTATGTTTCCCATAACAATGTAATTGAACAGTTTTCTTTCAAATAAAGAGAATTATATTAAAAAAAACACCATTCTATGACGTATATAGCCCTGCTTCTTAGAAAGCCTCTTTATATAAACATTTTATCAAATTTGTTTTAATTCAGTTGTGTTTTTATTGAACTGGTTTAAGGGGAGATTTGGCTATTATATTAATATCTGTAAGTGAAAATAACGGATCTGTTATCCTGAACCCCGTTTTGAAAGTTTTGAATTACGGAATGGCTGTCTCCCATAAACTCCATTTTATCCAAATAATTCAAATCTTTAAAAATGATTTCCTTTTTCTCTGTAATAATAAAACAGTAGCTTGTACTTGATCCAAACTAAGATATAATTAATTCATATTGGAAGCAAACCCAGCCTATTGGGTTGATTTAATGTTTATGTGAATTTCTAGTAGACTTAAGGTATGAAGATTCAACTTACAGGTCCTGAGCATTCTGAAATTACAGTATGTGCAAGTATAGGTTTATGTGGTTTCTCCTGCACATCAGTAAAAGATTGCTTTAAGGGGGTTTAGAACATAATTTCTTATCCACTCTCCCTTCACCCTTCTCTCCTTAGAAAATGGATGCTATTTCATCCCTTTCTTTTTACCAATCTGGGCTGTAGGTGTGAAACCATGGACAAGGAAAAGACAGGAAATGCTGACAACAAAAAAAGGCTAGATTCAGCTGAAAGAATGAAACCTGAGCCTCTTGGGGCTGCAGAAAAAATCTAAATTCAGAATCACAAACGTAAACCGAACCTCTTATGTCCTAGTAGACATGGCATATCAATTACCCAAATGAAATTTGTTGCAAAACAGTACACTTTTAGCCAGAACTGTGCCACTGATCTAGTTACAAAGAAAAATATACAGGTATGGGATCCGTTATCTGGGAACCCATTATCCAGTAAGCTCCAAATTACAAAAATACTCCATTTTGTCCAAATTATCCACATTTTTAAAAATGATTCCCTTTTTCTCTGTAGCAATTAGGGATGGCTGAATTTGACCCGTTTAGTTTCGCCAAAAATTTGCCACCGGCGAAATGTCGCAGACGCCCATTGAAGTCTATGGGAGTCAAATAAATGTTGACGGGCGACGCCATACAAGTCTATGGGCGTCATTTCTGCGGCGAAACAAGGCGAAAAAATTCGCCCATCCCTAGTAGCAATATAACAGTGGCTTGTACTTGAGCCAAACTAAGATATAATTAATCCTTATTGGAAGCAAAACCAGCCTATTGGGTTTATTGAATATTTACATGACTTTCTAGTAGATTTGAGGTAAGAAGATCCAAATTACACAAGATCCATTATCCAGAAAACCCCATGTCCCGAGCATTCTGGATAACAGGTCCCATACCTGTACAATGCAGGTTCATCTATACTGTACATACCAGCTAGTCACACAAAGCCATTATGGAGATGCATGACAAGAAATAAGCATTTACCACAAATGACATTTAGGTTGGTCATTAGTGTGGTGCTTTTCACTGATTTGGGCATAATTTGGCAATCTATAAACTATAGGTCTAACACCAATGTTAACCAGAGACTGAAGTGAAAGAGAAGAGATGGTTTCAATAGATGAAGAGCAGAATCTTAGACAAATGAATTCAAACAATGGGGATATTCAGAGTTTGGTCCAATACAGTAAAGTTTTCATTTCTGGGCTCTGAAAGGGAATGTCTTTGCAACCATTGTCATTCACTTAATGTAAATCAGGGGTCCCAAACCTTATTTACCTGTGAGCCATAATTATGTAAAAGAAACTGTAGAGCAACATAAACATGCCAAAAGTTCCTAGAGGTTATGAAATCTGAGCTGTGATTTGCTATTTGGTTGCCCCTATGTGGACTGGAAACTGGTAGGAGACTCTGGCAGTACACCTAGTTTTTATGCAACCGAAAACTTGCCTTCAAGCCAAGAATTCAAAAATAAGCTCCTGCATTGAGGCCACTGGAAGCAACATACAATGGGGTTGGTGAACAACATGTTGCTCATAAGCCCCTGGTTGGGGATAACTGATGTAAATTCTGCATTGAGTTTACACCACTATTATGTTTGCCCAATAAGGCAGTCATTTAAAATTTAGGAATGCAACAAATTAATATATTAAGAATAAGCAATGCATCCCTTGGATATACACCGATGTACCCCTTTGTGTATAATATAAGGATAATAAAAGTCACTAGGTAAATCCACGAGCAAACTGCATAAACCCATAAAGTTGCTAGGCAATTTCTAAACAACTGGTGAAGAAATGTCTAAATTGCTACTGATAACCTGATAACTGATTAAAACCACTAGGTACTTAAACATGTGCTGGGGGGGAGATCAGAAATCAATTATCATGGCTGCCAACACAGGTGTGCACTATCCAATAAGCTGGTGTCACTGGTGTCACTTTGGTTAAACTTCTTAGCTGATCTTAAAGGAGCGTTGATCTTAAAGAAGCATTGACCCAGCCATCCAATCCAACCAATCCAGCGGGTTCAATTAGCTAATCTAAAGACTGTGCTTAGAGTGGCATTTGCCACTGGTAGTCATTATTAAATACATTTCCTGTTATTGTTGAGTTCCTGAACCTTGCAACAAATGGTCTATATATTGGTCTATATATATAATAATGTAACCTTCAAGTTGGAAAAGGTGTTGCATATGGCAAACTTAAACCCCATGGGGGGGGGTTACTGGATTCTGGTCTAGGTTTGCTCTTCTTCCTTTAACAGTGATCCCCAACCAGTGGCTCATGAGTAACATGTTGCTCACCAACCCCTTGGCTGTTGCTCCCAGTGGCCTCAAAGCAGGTGATTTTTTTTTTTAATTCCAGGCTTGGAGTAAGTTTTAGTTGCATAAAACCAGATGTATTGCCAACCAGAGTCTCCTTTAGGCTGTCTGTCCACATAGCGGCTAACAAATAGCCAATCACAGCCCTTATTTGGTACCCACCAGCTGGGTCAAAACTAGGAACACAACGACAGGACCAGGGGAGCAGGAATTGGAAACAAAACAGCAGTAGGAATCAGAATTCAGAGCAAACAGGAACAAGCTAATTTAACCTAAAACCGCTGTCATGGTTTTACTGCCTTTGCCTGCAGTGGAAACCCTACTTAAAAGAACCATTATCATGTGTTATATTTTTCATAATCTCCTCCCAAAACCAATTTAAAAAATGTAATCATTTTCTAAAAAGAAACCAGAATGAAGACCCAGCCACTCCCATTTCATCAAGCGCGGCAGAGCCCCGGCAAAAAGAGCAATCGGAAAACAGATATGTTTCTTTATGGCCTGTAGAGATAACAGAAAACGATGTCTACCATACGTATTCTCCGGTACTTAGCACAATTAAGCAAACAAAGGTTAACATTTAGTGCTTTTGTAAGTAGTTAAGCTTACAGATAACCAGGCAAAACAAGGGGAAACTAATCTAAGACCAAGAGTGAAAACATAATTATATAAAGACTTCAAGTCCATTTTTCAAAACATGTGTTGGTGCCCTTGGAACCCTGAGAATTCTGTAACACATTTAAATATAAATAGCCAGTTTGTAGGTGATTTAACGGCTCTATTATTTTCAGCTCAAACACAGAAAAGAAACAACGGTGTTTTTCATGGAAATTCATATCCCGCTGATTATGACAACATAATGTTGGGGGTGGGATACATTTTTTCATGACTCCTTCCAACTGTTGTACAAATGTTGCTCTAAGGTTGATCTCTGAATGACGTCCATAGTAATTTTGTGCTCAATGGTATCGGTGCTACAAATACATTAACAAAGTCTGACTGCAAATTTCATTGCATGTTTCCCAAAATTTGTTGTTAATGCATTGTTTATAAATAAAAATGCACTGGTTATGAATATGCCCGACATGCCTTTAAATGGGATACTTTTTGTCATTTCCTAACATTTTCCAACTCAATAAGGGGCCCTGATTTTAATCAATTTTTACTACAGGTATGGGACCTGTTATCCAGAATGCTTAGGACCTGGGGTTTTCCAGATAATGTATCTTTCCGTAATTTGGATCTTCATACCTTAAGTCTACTAGAAAATCATGTAAACATTAAATAAACCCAATAGGCTGGTTTTGCTTCCAATAAGGATTAATTATATCTTAGTTGGGATCAAGTACAAGTTACTGTTTTATTATTACAGAGAAAAAGAAAATCATTTTTAAAAATTTGGATTTTTTTGATAAATTGGAGTCTATGAGAGACGGCCTTTCCGTAATTTTTTAAACCATTCTTGATAACGGGTTTCTGGATAACAGATCCTGTACCATAATGTAATTGAAAATGTACTGAATGATTTTTACATATTTACTTTTATATTGGGTGGTTTGTTACATGACTGTAGGGTCAGACTAGATTCAAATTAATAAGAAATGAATAAACATTGCATTCCACGATTATTCTTCTACGTGGGGGATTTTAATGCAATGTTACAATGTTATGTTAATACTACTACTACATTTACAATACATATTAATAAAGATCTTTAAATGCTTGGGACCTGGGTTTTTTTGAATAAGGGGTCTGGCTCACTATACCTTAAGTCTACGAAAAAACATTTGAACATTAAACAAACTCAGCAAGATTGTTTTCCTACCAATATGCATTCATGGAGCTTAGTTACCGTCAAGTACAGGTGTGGGTCCCGTTATCCAGAATGCTAGTGTTTTCTGGATAATGGATCTTTCCGTAATTTGGATCTTCGTACCTTATGTAAACATTAAATAAACCCAATAAGCTGGTTTTGCCCCTAATAAAGATTAATTATATCTGAGTTGGGACCAAGTTAAAGGTACTGTTTTATTATTACAGAGAAAAAGCAAATCATTTTTAAAAAATGTAATTACTTGAATAAAATGGAGTCTATGGGAGATGGACTTTCCATAATTTCGGAGCTTTCTGGATATCAGGTTTCTGGATAACGGATCCCATACCTGTACAAGGTACTGTTTTATAACTACAGAGAAAAAGGAAATAATTTGAAAAAAATTTAATTATCTGAATAAAATGGAGTCTATGTGAGATGGGCTTTCCGTAATTCTGAGCTTTCTGGATATCAGGTTTCTGGATAACGGATCTCATACCTATACAAGGTACTGTTTTATTATTACAGAGAAAAAGGAAATCATTTTTATAAAATCTGAAGGAATCCTGTTGGAAATGGAGCTTTCTGGAAATTGTGTTTCCAGATAAGAGACCCCATATCTGTATATGCTAAAAGAAAGTGTACCTGAATAGAGTGTATGTCTAGTACAATAGCTGTTTGTTACACTCAGTTTTATATTACTCACTACTTGCAACAGCCCTGACTATGTTACCCCTGGCCAAATGGAAATGTATTTAACACAAACCCATACACAAACGCACATCCTTCTCTCGCCCCGGAGTTAAATTGAATCCTGCCTATTGAAAAGGCTCATTTTAAAACCCATAATAGACTTCACTGTCAATAATTAGGCAAAGGAGATTGATAGCTGTGAGGATTCAATAGGCACTCGGGAACTGTAGTGTATAGATCATAATAAGTTGGTAGGGGAGGACTGATCAGTGTGATCTAAAGGTCATTGCACCCAAGTGTGCATTATAAGCAGTTCCATTCGCAGGCTTGACAGCACCGTATGTGAATTATTTGCCATACTCGAGCGGCGCATCAGTCTTATTGGTTGCAGGTGATATTTCTTTTTACACTTGAATGCTCTCTAATGAGTAAATTAGGCCTTTAATTAGGCCTGGTTTCTGTTTCATTTTACAGCGCAGTCTACTGAATTTATTGTACAGAATATAGATTCCCACGCAGCTTTATAAATTGCTTCTAGATTGTGTGAATGCAACCCCATAACAATAAGCTCTTTTCTACATTGCTGCAACAGTTCTTTCCATTAATGGGAAACTGCAAAGTGCATGACCTGCTAACATCACCTGTCTAAATGAACAGCCAGCAATTATAATGCTCGGGAAAAGTCCCTTTATTTGGTTCTTTCCAGGCGATGAAGCAGTTAAAGCCGTATCTTTGCTTCCCCGCTTCCACAAGACCTGCCCCCCCCCCCTCCTGTGGGTTATTATGTAAGTATAAAAAAATCCAGGAATGCAAACAGTTAAGGGTTGGAGATGATTTTAAATTGTATGTCAGTGTATATATGTGTTTGTTACACCTACAGTTTTGTGTTGACGTGCTAATGCGATTCAGAAACCATAAAGAATTTATTGCTTAGAGCAGCATTATAGCCTGTCCCAGCTGTTATACATAATACATTCCACATTTAATCTTTTATAATGCATTAAGTTATATGTACGAGTAGGACATTGCTCCAAAATGCAAACCGGCTAAAAATTGCATATTCCGGATTACAGATATAATAATTAGTGGATTTAACTTTAAAGCAGAAGAATGGTAAAAAAAATTTTTTTTTCCAGAGAATGGAAGACAAATCTATGGAATCCATGACATAACCGTACCTTTCTTGTCCCACTGAAGCCATATTCCGCCGCAAGTTGCTCGGCTTCGGCTTCTCCTCCTTCACGTAAGTCAACCAAAAAATGATCGGTGAGGACAGGTCTTCCAGCGGAGACGGAAAGACTGGCAAGATGCAGAACAAGAGCCGCGAGCATCCACACTGTCACAACACCTTCCCTCATCTTTTCAGGAATTCACGCTGAAAGTAGATATGAGCTGTTCTAAAGGTGTAAAGCAAACAAATGAAACGCAGAGGCGCAGGAAAGGCTGAGATGAAAATTTAAAAAGAAAGGGAAAGCCAATGGGCTGGTTATTCTACTGCATCTCTCCCTTCAGCTTGCCAAGCAGTTTCAACTCTGCTCCTGAGGTTGCTCTGCTGTGTATGTGTATGTGAGCCTACTTCTGATGCCAAATCTGCACTCAGCTCCTCCTCATCTATAATTCATTTGAGGCTCAAAGCCAGAACTAAACAAGATCACGTGTAGAGAGACTCCCATCCAATGTCTTGCTGCAAGATAAGAGGGGGGCTGACCGTGTGCTCCACACCCCCCTCTCAGGCTGCTCATTAGTGCCTCGCTGCTGGCTTTCTGATTCAGCACCCTGGAGAATTCCTCCATTTCTTCAGCGCTCCAGAACTGTCAAACTGAGCTGTACAGTCGGGGGAAACCCACCAGGGACAAGAACTGTTAACAAAACCCCTATGTCTTTTTATATACACACCTAGTAAGGTAAAACCTTGCACAAGTACAAATATAGGGCTTTTAATAGGGGACAAATGCTGCAAAGCTAAGGGCAAGCAATAACCTAGATGCAAAATGAACACATCGCTTTACATATATTCGCTTTGTGCTAACGTGGCAAAAGCTGGAAGCCTGGATATGCGTTTCTGTGTATTTACAGTATACATTGAAATGTAATCGCTGCTGCTTTCCCATTCAGCCAGTCATTTCTTCTGCATTCATTTGTCTGGCATTCTCTGTATGTTCGAATAAAACGCTCTCATTAGATTTATATAACAATTACATTTTGTGTATGACTTACTATACTATATATATATATATATATATATATATATATATATATATATATATATATATATATATATATATATATATATATATATATATATATATATATATATATATATATATATATATATATATATATATATATATATATATAGGTCTATGACAAATACATGCACAGAGACATGGGGTTGGTAGTTCGCACGGATACCCAAACAATGTAAGTAAAACCTTACAGACACAATAAGGTAGGAGGTGTAAAGGCCACAGCTGGTTTTATTTGAAACACACTACATCAATTTATTAAAGTCCCAATTGAGCATTGGTACAAACCATTTTGAATTGCTGCAAATAATAATACCTGGTCAGGCTCTGATAACCTCAGCGGGCTGCCTTACCAAATGTATCAAAATAACATCTGCCATGTACCAGGCCAGAATTACTGAAAATACATTTTAACTTGAATTTTCTCTCTGAAGCTGCAACCAACACTTTTATTTTTAAATATATTTAATTAACTAATTAATTAACTAAAGGGTGGGTGGGACAAGTGTGTAGCGATCCCCAATGGGGCTCACCAATGGGAAAAAAGGGATAAGACAGCATTTAACCCCTCGGTTGCCGCATTAGTGCCGGCCTGCCAATGGGAATGGACCCCTCCTTACCTGCGCTTAATCCCACTAATTGCCGCTCACACCACCCCATGAAGTTGCAGGGGAGTATACACTCCATGCTCCTTACTGATAACAAGAGCAAGTTACAGGCACATCCACTTCTAGAAACCTACATTGCTGGTGATTCTCATCTATTGATCTTTGCAATAGATTTCAGTAAAACATTGCAAGTGCCGAAATACTAAAAAGCTTTTAGAGGCATGCTATAACCCTTTGAATTTTAGACCAATAACAGTCTACCAAGAAGAGAAATGGATATGGTGAAGCGGCTGAGAAACAATGCCCTGTATCTCTCAGACATCTCCAAGGAAATAGAGCAGTGATCAATTTGTCAAAGGAATCAATTAGTTGAGATGGGCAGATATCACCATGGCTGCTTGTAACCTCCCTAGGGGGGTGGGGGTTAGTAGAGCTGTTTCTGTTGCCTTTTTTTCCCCAATTAACAACATATTTTGATTTGCTGCTATCTATCTCAGCAACAACCCTGGGTTTAACTTTAATTCTAAATGAAAAATATTGTTGAAGGAAGCCAAAAGAATATTGGTCATTAGTAGGGATCTTTCAGAATGACACCAATTAGAAGAGCATGGTCCTGGAAACCTTTGTTTTCTCTGCTTCACATCATCTTAAAGTCATCAAGGAATTTCATTAACATACCAAAAGGCATTGAACACTTTGATATTAATAGAGCCTGTATTTCCAGCAAACTGTGCTTGTTTCTTTCACATGTAAATCTGTCCTGAATCTGAAAAAAATAAGCCTGGAACAAGATAAAGCTTGACAATACAATATACTCTAATATCCTTCATCAGCTTCATATTTTGTGTATGAAGTTTAAAGTGCCATTGACACACGTTGTAGTGTATTAAAGTATATTTCCTATCTCCTATGCAGGTAGGATTTTATGAAGATGAAACTGGTTTATCTATTCCGCTTTTTATTTTCAATACTGACCCGGGGGAATGCCTCCTTGTCTGTGAAACATTAAAGGCTACATGCTTTGGGAAAATGCCTTGCTCATATTTAATGGTATGTAGACAATGGAGTTTATAGCACAATAAAACCATCAGGGAGCTTGTCTCTATTACAACTACACCAGTATTTGAAAACAATCATGCTCCGAGCGAGTCATAGTGAAGTGCGTAAATGCTATTAGATTGGAACTTGTTTTCACCTGAATTTGCACTTATTCTATGTTGTACACATTTTGCACACAAGGCAGTAATCAATCATTACCATAGCTTGAGGCTTTTTTTAAAAAATCCAGTTCATATGAGGCAGGAAACAAAGCAGTTCATCTGTGAACAAGGAAGAGAATATGGCAGTTCAAGTTGACCATATGCTAAACTGTAGAACAAAGCACATATTCACAAAAATTAGTCCAAGTCCAGGGAGGGCCAGAACTAAGGGCAGGCTGAAGGAGTACCTGCCTAGGGTTCAATGATGGAGGGGCGCTGGCCCTTTTGAAGAACCCATTTCATTCCAGGCTTTTTTGCTCCTTCTGTGGCTCCCTCCATCGCGCTTTTCACTGTGTGCTCCCCTTGCAAAATACCACGGTGCACACTCATGGGGGGGGCTGGGTTGCCTAGGGCACTCAGTTGTCTTGGCCTGTCTCTGAGTCTAAACACCAAGGGGCCCATTACTTAGCTCGAGTGAAGGAATAGAATTAAAAAAACTTCGAAATTCGAATGATTTTTTTGGCTACTTCAACCATCGAATTGGCTACTTCGACCTTCGACTACGACTTCGAATCGAACGTTTCGAACTAAAAATCATTAGAATATTCGACCATTCGATAATCAAAGTACTGTCTCTTTAAAAAAAACTTCAACCCCCTACTTTGCCACCTAAAACCTACCGAGGTGCAATGTTAGCCTATGGGGAAGGTCCCCATAGGCTTTGTAACTATTTTTTGGTCGAAGAAAAATCGTTCGATCGATGGATTAAAATCCTTCGAATCAAACGATTCTAATGATTTAATCTTTCGATCTAACAATTTTTCGTTCGATTGAACTATTTGCGGTAAATCCTTCAACTTCGATATTCGAAGTCGAAGGATTTACATTCGGCAGTATAATATCGAGGGTTAATTAACCCTTGATATTCGACCATATGTAAATCTGCCCCAAGTTCAAAATAGAGAGAAAGAACAACTCATTTACTAATGCAATGCAATATGCATAGTACAAAATTCTGCTGTGTTTGCAGAGCTTTATTCATAAAGGAAGCTTCCCCCTACCTCTCACCCATCCCCTAAAGGTGGTCTGATTCGATCCTTCTAGACTGAGTTGCCAGGTTATTGTCCAGTGTATGGGGCCCTCCTACATGCCTGCCAGACCGATATATTGCGGTAAATCAGTCAGATATTTATTAGGCATGTTTAAAAATTGTGAGAGAACTGCATTGACTCTTTGATGTGGTCCATTCTCCAACAACCTGCATTCCCCTCACTGTGACCAGATCAGATGGATATTACCAATCTCAAAGAGGGCATACCATGGAATAATCTTTAAATGTATGGCCAGCAATCTAGACTTAGTTGCAGAGCATTGCTAAACCCGGACACAAGTGCTTTCTGAATGAGCAGTAAGGACCATACGTTTGTACCCTTTAATGCTTTAGCTCTACATGTTTCACAGACCCTTTATCCAGTGTAAAAACAATTGAAAATATTTATTTTTTATATTTGTTTATGAATGGTGAAAATGCAATCGAGATTATTTAGAAATATACCCCATAATGTGTGCAAAGTTTATCTACTACATCACAGATGCTGAAAGGGTTTTGTACAGAAAAAAAGGGGTGGATTGATCAATTCACATTCCCTGATCCCCTGTCTCATAAGTAATCTAGTATCTATGCAAGAGCATAGAAATGTATTTACAAGAACAGAGTTTTTTAGTTACACATTTATGATCATAGAACTGGTAAGCCACCATTCCACGTCAAGGTAAACACCATATAGTGGTTTCTAACTATTTACCTCCGGTCACAGTATTCAAAGGCTTGTACCTTCCTGCAAGGGAAGGTTTTTGTCCTACTTTTGATTTTGTGTCATTTTAGAGCTTTTTTTTATAACTTCGAATAAACTCACATTTAGAAAAACTTGAATGATTGCTTATTCATTTAAAGATCTCAGTATAAAAATGTTGTGGAATAAAAACATGAAACATTATTTAAATTCATATTTTTAATGAAAAAAAAATACGAATCCCTAGAAACGTAGATAAATAATCAAAGGGTCAGATTGGGCTGGCGGGCACCAGGAAAAAATTGGTGCTTCCCAGCCTTCATGGGTCCTACCAGCCCAGACCTGATTAATGTTTTCCCTCCGCCGTTGCTTCTGCTGCCCTCCCTCCCCCAATCATGGCAAAAGTAAGTATACAGTGAGTATGGGATGGTAGGCGGTGGGTAAGGGCAGAGATTCGGGGAGATTATTCACCCGGCGACAAATCTCCTTTTATTTGGGGGCTCCCCGAACTGCCTTCCCCTGCCTTCCCGTCAGCAAGAATCTAAATCACCGGCGGGATGGCACTCGCTTCATTATCCAAAGTCGCCCAAAATTTCCTTGTGAGGCAACTTCGGGCGACTTCGGAAAACAAAGTGCCGCCGGCGATTTTCATCTAGCCAGTGGGAAGGCAGTTTGGGGGAGAAAAGTCGCCCCGAAGAAGAGGAGATTTGTCCCTGGGCGAATAATCTCCCCGAGTCTGACCGAGGGGCTCTGCCCTAAGCAGGCGGTTGGTGGGGGCCCCTGGGGTAGCAGTCCCGGTGGGCCTTGCACACCCCAATTCAAACCTGAATAATCCTCCAATAGTGTTTGTGAAATCGGTGTAGGAAACCCTCCCTCTATTCCATAGTGACATAATAGGAATATGGTAGCGTGATTGCCTCTCTACTGTTTGTATGTATTTCTGCATCATTAAGAAACTAAAACATTGTGGTTAACTTTATTGTATCCTATAATTAAAAAAGGCAGATCTTATTGTTAGCATAATACCTATTAGACCCCTCACATCATAATAGACTATAACAGTCATTATATATATATATATCTATATATATATATATATATATATATATATATATATTCATCTGCATCATTAAGCTGCATGCTAAAGGGAAGGTAGTAACGCGTGACATATTTGCTCCCAGCTCAGTAACCCATAGCAACCTACCACTTCTTAACATTAGCCGGTTTTAAATAATAGAATCAAATATCTGAATGGTTGCTACGGGATTCCACACCCGGAGCAAACTTTTCAGCTGTTAACTTATTCTCCCTGCACATTTTTATATGAGAAATATGTAAATGACTGCCAGGCATGGTGCGCAGTGTTTAATGCACACACTTATCAGTAGTTATACAACAGAACATGGCATAATGCATCCAGACAGTACAGATTTATCATCAGGGAATTCACAGATCTGTGAAGAAAGATTTTGTTCATTATAAATACAGTAGATTAGAGTACAGTTTTTTATTCACTGTTGGATTAGATTTTAAGATTGGCCTCTTTCAATCCAAGTCATTCCCATTGTTTCATAATGCCAATTGTTTACTTTTTAGATTTTTGATAGCTAGAGATTCTCTCTGATGGCACAGGATCCAGGCTAATAGAGCCTAATAATATAACAAATAAATAATATATTTCTTGATTAACCTATAAATGTACAATAAAATGAAATTATATATATTAGGGAAAAAACAGAAGGAAATCAAATAAAATGGGTTGGCCAAAACAAAGTAAGCTTTATCAGAAAGGTCTATATAAATACACCAGTGAACCCTCAAAGTAATGCTGCTCTGAGTCCTCTGTCAAAAGAAACACTGCATTTCTTTCCTTCTATTGTGTACACATGGGCTTCTGTATCAGACTTCCTGCTGTCAGCATAAACCTCCAGGGCTTGGGCTTGAGCACGCTCAATTTGCTCCTCTTTCCCTCCCTCCCTCTTCCCCTCCCTGCTGTAATTTGAGCCGAGAGCTATGAGTGAGCAGGGACAGATTCAGGCAGGAAGTGATGTCACACCAAGCTAATATGGCAGCTGCTATCCTAAACAAACAGAGAGCGTCTAGAGCTGTTTACCCAGGTATGGTAAAGCATTCTGCAGAAAAAATATAGTGTTACAGCTTTCACTAGTGTGGCAAATATATTGGCAATAACAACTGAACTGCTTATTTGCTGGTCTCTTAGATGTTACTTCAAGATGACACAACACAATTACTTCACAGATATTTTAACAGTGACTTCCCTTGACAGTAGTAGACACAGGCATAGCATTAGTAGCAGCCAGTGGTAGTAGCAAGTGTCCAGTCACCAGGCCCTTGCCATGGTGCTCTTTTGTGATTTCTCTAACCTGGTGTCTATCTGCTTGAATCCCTACAATGGCAGGTGACACCAAGTGTAACAATTTTGATCTCTATGTTGGAGCCACTGGCTGCTTTGCTAACTAGTCTCAGCCTTTTTCTCTCTCTCCTAGAGTGATCTATAACAGAACCTATCATTTCACTGGCTACTTCTACTGAGGCCTCCTATATCAGTCTTTCCATCACCATCTATTCCCTCCAGCAACTGAGGTCTGCTGATAGAGAACTTCATTGTGACTCCCCTTTTAAAGACTAGGGACATTGACACCCCTGACTACCAGAAAATACTCAAACCTGGAAAGGGAAACAGCTCCCCCCTCTCAACACGGAGCAGGCCCAGCCCAAAATATCTTGGGTTAAACCTTGATTTACCTGTTTTATCTCAATAAATAACTTTTAGGTAAAACATAAGCTCTAATCATTGTACTCTTGTTTAACAAGGGGTTAGGCAGTCCATTTAAAGGTGACAATCTTTTTCATGCCATCTGACATACACAGCATCATCAATTTTCGCTCTGAAATGTTGTCACATCACTGTCATCTGCACCATGTGTTTCCGGTACATTACCAATGTCTCTTCCATCTGTACCTTAGGAATACAGTACCTCTGTCGCATAAATAGGGGTATGCGGTTCTTATTTTCACCAGGGGAGCCGCTTGAACCCAGTGTATAGTGCACAATGCTTTCAGCACTACCTAATATCATTGACAGGGAGAAATGTAATTGTGGTGAATCTAAACATTGTCAGTGTACCACTTCTATGAACATGTGGGAGTAGCAGTCCAAGTAGGTGTGATTGTCTTTACATGGGGAAAATTAGTCGCAGGAAGCTAGCCCCTTAACTTGTAATAGGGAGAGCTATGTATGCTAATGCTACCCTTTTTAATTTGGTAAGCACATGTCCAAGCAGGCTCATGTAATGTTTTTATTAACTCTGTCTACACCCTTACATCCCAAATACTCATGTATTTTTGCTAGGTACCAGTAAAGCTGTCTGCATGTTTTTTGTAGTGTGGGAAGAAGCCAGAGCACTCAAAGGAAACACAAACACAGAAATATATTAACTTGCAGAAAGCTCCCAAGTCGCTATCAGGGACCCTTACACTTGCTAATTACTGAGCCTCCATGCTAATTTGATGCCCCAATTGTCCCTTTTTGGCCAGGGACCCATCTTCTCTAACTCCATCCATAACTCTCTGTATTGGGATCATAGTAAATAAAAATAACATATTTCTCTCCCTATTGTTACACTGTAATACAAGATATAAGAAAACTGATACAGTAGTGCAGTAAAGCCTAAAATACAAACAAAATATAAACAGGGATATGAACAAAAGCCTTATTGAACCCATTTACCCGATGTGTGCACGATTTTTCCAATCTCCCGATTTTTATCTTGTGTCCTAATGCAGGCTTGCGCAAATACAAGTCAGCAAACAGTTACATATAGAGTACAAACATGGCTGTTCAAACATTCATCTGAAAAGTAAGTATGAGAAGAAAAAGGACTGCTACTGCATAAATGAAGAAAGAAAAAAAAGCCAAAGGTTGTGTAGGCACAAGCATTAAAACATATGCCATGTGGTGAAGTCTTCTATAATCTATGCAACAGAGGATCGGTTCTCGGTTTAAGAAAATCTTTTTTTTTTTTTTTTTATAAATTATTTATTTATACACATTTATTAAAGGGATACAGATAAAAAAAAAAAAAAACAGGGTAAAGGGAATAAGGGAGGAAGGGGAAATGTGTACTGCACGTCATTCTTCTTCCATGTATATTTCACAGCTTTAAATTTAAGCTTATAAAAATAAAACAAAGAAGAAAAGAAAAATAAAGAGAGTTTGTTATGGTTTCAAACAGTAATACTACAAAATTTTAGTAGATTTAATAATTTTTGTTTATTGGCCACAGCTTATCTATATTTCTTTGAAGTAGCAAAATTGGGAAACTATCACTTCTTTAACTTAAGATATTCTATCCACGAAGCCAGTACTGGAATTTTTTTAATGAATCATTGCAGTTATTTCTTCCATTTTCCGAGTATCTTCCATAAGGAAAGTCCAGTCTTGAATTATGGGAGGATTCCTGTGTTTCCATTTTTTTGTATCAATTGATTTTTTTATCGTAGTATCTGTATGGCGATCTTAATGGAGTATTAATTTAACTAGAAAATCATTTGAGATATTTTCCTGCGTAACCTTCTCTATTGTTGTTGTTATTTCTTTCCAATAACTGTTTAAATCTTCACACTGGTACCATAGATGTACCACCATGAGTATAGATGCCAGTGTCTTTGAGACATCTCCAACATTTGTCCTGTGATTCAGGAAACAAATGTTTCAATTTAACCGGTGTGTAGTACCAACGTGATACCAATTTATATGCAAATTCTTGCATTTTAGAGGATTTGAGGGATTTATGAATTGATTTATAAATGGAAGACCAATGATTGTCCGATAGCTTGATACCAAGTTCTTGTTCCCAGCTCAATTGATGGTGATGGTTTAAAAAATCCAAAAAAGTCCAAAAAAATCCAAAAGTCCATTTAATTTGGGGGGCATTAGCAGCTACAGCTGGAATTAGGTTCCATATGTCATTTTTCGTTTCCAGTAGACAGAAGTGGCTTCTCAATCCACCTTATTTTCCATAATTCTTAATGCCTAATTCTATGCCAACACTGGATCATCTGACTACTGATTGCTCTAGAGCAGAATCCAGGTAAGTGATATCTGTCGGAAAATTGAAAAAGGACATTCTGTGAAATACAGAAAAAGGGCAACTATAGGGAAAGCAGTGGGGTGACAGTCACAGGGGAACTTTTAATAGGCATTCTATCTTGCCTGTAGCTGGAATTACTTGTTTTACCATTTGTCTGTTGCTCAGTTCTCAGTCTATACAAACCTAATGGTTATGGTGCACAGATGGAATACCATCTGTATTATCTCATCAGCTAGTGAGGATGAACATGCTCCAAGTTCACAATAAATGTCCTTTTTAGCAGAATCATTAATCGTTGCATTTCTGCAGAACTAGAAACACGTGTAGGTAATAGAAGGAAAGGGATAGTATGGTCAGGGTGACCAGGGTCTAACTTCTGGTAGAAGTCTCTATTAGTTGCTTGAATTTTTGGGCAATTCACTTAAGAACCCTACACCTCCGTTTAACATGTATGTAGTTATATAATGAGTCATTACCTTTGAACCAGGTTAGGTCAGCCTATGTTTGTTTTCTTCTCGGGTTACTGGTTAATGATACCGCTGATTGCTTTGGGTAACTATAACTGATGCAAAACTATGCTCAATAATATACAGCAGGGCTGGCCAACTGGAGGCCCAGTGGGGCCGGATGTGGCCCTCAAAAGGATTTTTATGGCCCCTAATCTGTTTACAGACTCCATAGACTTCACCGTATGACATCATCATTTTAATTCCGTCTGGCCCTCCAACATGTTATATGACATACAATTTGCCCATTATATGTAATAAGTTGGACTGCATTGGTATACAGGGTTGTTTTGAGTGTCTTATGTGCTATGTTTATAAAGGGGTGGTTTCACCGTTAAGTTAACTTTTAATATGTAATAGAGTAGCCAGTTCTAAGCAACTTTTCAATTGGTTGTCATTCTTTATTTTTTATGGTTTTTAAATTATTTGCCTTCTGACTCTTTCCATCTTTCAACTTGGGTCACTGACCCCATCTAAAAAAACAAATGCAACATTTTATCACTCATCTGTCGGTTCAGGCCCTCTCCTATTCATATTGCGGAAATTTCAAACTGGAGAGCTTCTGAATAAAAATCTAAATAACTCAAACAACACAAATAATGAAAAAATGAAAACTTGTTGGCTCAGAATATCACTCCACACATTGTACTCATTGCCTTCTTTACTCTGAACACCTAAGTTAACCAACTGGGCATTTGAGTTGAACTCTCAGCTGAATAAATATATATTTATATATATTTATAATGGCGGCTCTTGAAACAAATAGATAACTCAAACATGGAGCTGATTGCATTTAACCTCTTCACTTAATAACATAATACAGATTGCACCATTATCCAATTAGAGCAAATGACCTTCAATATACTTGGCTTGGGTTTATATCATGAGCAAGTCTATTGAATGATAAACGTAATTCACCATATTTTAAACAAATGATGCTTTTGAATAAATTAGAATCATAGTGCTACTAAATTGCCCAAAAGTAATGTTACACAGTGTTCTACATATTACAAACATCAATCACCAATGAAAATTAAAATACTTGTCCTTGTCTAACATTAGAAAAGTGTTTAATGGGGCTATTAATGTCATCGGGAACTCACAAGAAAATGTAGTTCTGAAAATGTTTGATAACTATGGTCTTCTGATTAAAATGGGACGTGCACATTCCATAAAGCTGAATGTGAAAAAAGAGGTTGTTATAAAATATAATTTATTTCTTACAACTCATGTTCCAAATCTTCTTTTATTTAGAATAAGAGGCCTGCCATTTCTTGGTGTCATTTAATGTCAAAGGTCAGTGATTTATGGCCATTAAAACACAAAGGTTAGGGATAATTAGGTATTATGTGGGAATTTTAACGGTAGTAGCCCTTTTTCACCAGATTCTGCAACTGTCCTGTTTTTTATAGGGCTGTAACAGAACAGTGCCAAAGACTGGCTTTTGCTCCAGATGAGTTAGGGGAGCTCAATAACATATTGAATGTCATGTATTACAGTAGAGTCCTGTGCAGAATACATTTTTGACCCCCAGAACCTGTACCCACAAACCACATTTTTACCTGCTTGGACCTGCTACTGACCCAACCTGCAACTGCCTTATTTGCAACCCGCCAAACAGGAAGTAATTTTGCTGGAAACAGGAAGTGCAATCAACAGAAGAGGGTGGGGCAGAAAAAATGTTTAAAAAAGTGAAATATATATAATATACTGTAGATAATATAAATATAGATGAAACCTGCAACCTTACCGGTGACCCGCATCTACACCCACACCTGAAAGTCCTATCCACAACCAGCTGGATACCCGCTTTTCTTGCAGGTACCCGAGCTGCTGGAGGACTTTATATTACAGTACAACTACAGAGTCAGTAGGTAGTGGTCTTACAAACACCTCATCCACCTATCTCAAAAAGAATGAATACTTTAAACTGTGGTTTGGTTCTCAGAGATTTACTCACATAAAAGCAATTTTATTGTTCCCCGGTACAAATTCCTAATAGGAGTAATGAGTATCATCACACCCAACCAAGGCTTTTCACCAAGGAAAACTCCTGAGAAGGACAGTTGACATCCTCTATCTATTCCAGAGCTCACTTGAGGTTTGTAGGCAAGGCCAACTGCAGAACAGAGCCAATAAAAAAAACTATATTAACACTGCCTTTTCACTTAATTAACAAACTCAGGCTCTTTCCCCACCACAAACAATATTGATGAGTAAACACACAACAAGAGTGCTTGTGCAGGTGGATACAACAGAACCAAGGCCAAGAATTGCATTTCCTTTAGTGTTGGTTTACCTTTCGTCACAAGACCATGTCATTAAAACAGCCATATATTTCCTTAGTATTTGTAAGGGATCTGTAACGAGGAGAAAGCAGGGAAGGTGTGAGTCCTTCAGGTAAAACAATTATTGTTTAGACAGGAGCCAAAAAGGGGTGGTGAAGGTATAAGAACAAGATCAGGGTTGCAAGGTAAAAGAGTCAGGGTCTGTCAGGATAGGGATGGAGTGGACGTAAAGACCAGGATTGGAACAGGACAGAGCAGGTGGAGAACCAGTGACAGAACAAAGTGAACATAGAGAACAGGACTGGAATGGGACTGTGTAGGTGAAGAGGTAGTGAGGCAAGGAGAGGACTGGAACAGGACTAAGCACCAGGGCCGGATAAGGGTAAGAACAAGAGTCAGAGCAGGACCAAGAGCAAGAACATGGAACTGAGTTCTAGTGACTATGAAGATTTTCATTCATCCAGGTCATAGTATACTGTATCTAGTATAGGTCAATCTAAAAACAACTGGACTTGCTGAGTAATCAATGAAGACGTTTCACTACTCATCCGTGCAGCTTCTTCAGTTTAACTGACTGGTGTGGGAAGTTCTCGGCATATAAACTCTTCCACTAATCCATTTACAATGGCACATTGTAACTCTTCAAAGAGGTGACATCTGAAGAAACTCACAGAGGTGTTGATTCTGTGTAGTTGTGATAGGATTATCCAATGTGTCATGCAACTCCTAGATACAGGTGTTATTTGTGAGAGTTGCATGAATGGATGGTCACAATGCTCAGAAGCATAGGCTAATACCCAGGCACAGGAAGTGATGAGGAGTGGGTTTATATAGGGCAAACTCAGCCCTGACTGGCTGACCCCACCCAACTAATAAGGCTGCTGGGGTGATGTATTACAGTAAGGGAAACAGGAGAATATGTGGGAGATAAACCCCTGCCAGCTGCTTTCCTGGCCCAGTGGTTAGGGATAACAACCAACAACCAAGAGGTCCTTGGTTCGAGCCCCAGCTAAACCTTAAGCTAATACTGTAAATTGATGCTCTAGGTCTAACAAAGCCTCATAAGGTAGCATTCACTCATCTGACTTTGGAAAGCAACATAAAAAATAGTAGCTAAAAACCTAGAAGATTTGATACTTCTATTTAAGTGCAAGTCTCTCTGAGTATCCACTGCAGGTCAATTACACATTTCTAAGCAGAATCGGCAGCAGTTCTGATGTTCTTCCAATGACAGGTGACAGCCATGGTTTTTCCCTGAAGGCACAGTGACAATTAAACTGCTTAGTGAGCTGGAGCTCTTACCAGGTAATTTCAAAGGATTGTAATTTGCTAAATTTACCTTACCAAATACAATTATCCATTACTATCTGCTATATTTTATTGCAGTAATCTGTTACCAATTCCTATTTTCTGATTTAAACTAGTGGTAACTACTTATCCTGGATATATAACTAACGATTCAACATAAAACCTGCGTTTTCTAAGATAGCACTGCTACTAACCTTCGTTATATATTATATTGACAATTCACTATCCAGGGAATCCTGGTTTCAACTATTCACTCATTAGTAAGCCTCTACTAAGTATGGATCAATAGAGAGTCATGTTTATTCAGCTGTAAATTCACTTCTTTTCAAAGTAAAAAGGCTACTGGTATCAAACTACTGCTTATATCCAGCCTCATAAGGGACCCAGGGTTAGCAACGGTCTTTAATAATAGAAAATACATGTTATTTACAGTTTATATTTATGTGAATATGAAAACACTTCTGATTGACACACACTGGAGACACATGAAGCAATAAAACGAATCTCCCAAGGCTTGTCATTCACTCTACTTGTATTGGCATATAATCCTGATCCCAGCAACATTGTTACACCCTATTGATGGTATTAAAGCTGACCTCAATAACGGACTGCCGTAGAAGTCATTAGTACTGGTAAGGAAACCATTTATATTTATACTAAATATACACCCTGTTCTCCTACAACCATCACACCGTGGTCAGCTGGGGGGGGAGTCCCTCTCTCAATAAAAGCAAAGTATAATGGAGCAGTTCAATGCAAGGCGCTTCTCTTAAGTTTATTGTCTCGAAATGCTTCATTTTGTGGGCAGAACATGTCGTCAGGTGCCATATGATCAGCTGCTTTTATTGTCATTAACCTACTTTTTGTATCCTTCCTTATAGATTATTCATGCTTTTTAACACTTATAATGTGTTGTTATAGGAGAACTAAGCCATGCAATTTGCACCCAGTGAGTAAGGATTCATTTTAATCAGAGCACTCAGTTGTAATTACAAAGGGGCTGTTTGAAGGAAGATTAGTACACAGCAGTAGCAAGGCAGCATAGAGTATAACAGTATTATCATAGGGCTTCTGTTTCACCTAGTATTTTAAAGTTTAAAGCAGGTATTAGTACAGGTATGGAATTCTTTATCCAGAAATATCTGAATTACGTAAAGACTCCCATAGACTCCATTTTATCCAAATAATCTCCATTTTGAAAAATGATTTCCTTTTTCTCTGTAATAATAAAACAGTAAATTGTACTTGATCTAAATGAATATGTAATTAATCCTTACTGGAAGCAAAACCAGCCTATTGGGTTTGTTTAATGTTTACATGATTTTCTAGTCAACTTAAACTATGGAGATCCAATTTAAGGAAAGATCCGTTATCCAGAAAGCCCCAAGTCTGAGCATTCTGGATCACAGGTCCCAGACCAGTACATGCGTTTCTGTTCCTCTTTATAAGAATTAGAAGGCCTACTCCCTCTCCCGCAGCTTATCCCTCTTAAAAATATCAATGCCTAAAACCAGCAGTACTGTATTCATCTAGAAAGTGCTTTTAACTAAACTAAACTAGTCTTCCCACATTCACCAAACCTGAAAAAGCTACTGAGTAGTTGTAAAGGTATGGGACCTATTATCCAGAATGCTCTGATTAATTATATCTTAGTTGGGATCATGCACAAGTTGTATCATTAAGAGGAAATCATTTTTAAAAATGTAAATTATTTTATTATAGTCTATGGGAAATGGCTTTTTCTGGATAATGGGTTTCCTGATAACAGATCCCATACCTTTACCAAGGACTTATTAGGCCTCATTTACAAACAATGGGGAAAGGTGCAAATGATGCCTATAGTTGCTATGCAGACGGCATAAGTATTTGTTTGTGTGCATTCATAATCATACTGTATATTGGCTATATACCTCTATTGCTGTTCCCATGAGACCTAATTAACTGAATGGGTTAGTGGAATCTCTATTAGGTAATAGAATAGAGTCTATAATGCATATATTATATATTTCTATTTCAGTATTTACTATAACACCTTTTAAAATGTGATTTCCGCAGAATTAATGCATAACTAATAGTGATGGGCGAATAAACTTGTTTCGCTGCTGGAGAAGAAATTCACAAAAATGGTGTGAAAATTCGCCTGCGTCAAAAAATTGTCAAAACTGTCCTGCATCAACATTATTCGGACAACCATTGACTTTAACACCAGTAAAATTTTCACTTCGGAGATTTTTTGCCCTTTTTAGAACTTGCAGGTCATTTGCGAATTTTTTCAGCGAAAGGACAAATTCGCACCTTTCACTAATAACAAACTAATTTTATACATGACTGAGCATCACTATAGAGCCAAGAAATGAGTCCAAGGGGCAGATTTATTAAAATTTTCACTTCGGAGATTTTTTGTCCATTTTAGAATTTGCAGGTAACTTGCGAATTTTTTCAGCGAAAGGACAAATCCGCACCTTTCACTAATAACAAACTAATTTTATACATGACTGAGCATCACTATAGAGCCAAGCAATGAGACCAAGGGGCAGATTTATCAAGGGTCGAATTTCGAAAGTAAAAAATACTTCGAAATACGACCATCGAATTTAAATACTTTGAATTCAAATTGCCAATTCGAAGTTTTTTCAGCAATTGGCAATCCTTAGATCGAATAAAAATCGTTCGTTTCGAAGGATTTCAGCGATCGATCTAAAGATTTTTACTCGATGTGTAAAGACTTGGAAAAAGTTTGTAGAAGGTCCCCATAGGCTAACATAGCAATTCGGCAGGTTTCATTTGGCGCAGTATTGAATTCGAAGTTTTTTTAAAGAGACATTACTTTGATTATCGAATATTCGAATATTCCAACTATTTTTACTTCGAATCGAATTCGAAGTCGTAGCATCCTATTCGATGGTCGAAGTATCCAAAAAATTACTTCGAATTTCACATTTTTTTACTTCGCAAATTCTCTCGAATTCACTTCGACCCTTGATAAATCTGCCCCCAAGTATAAGCGAAAAACATCTCCGCACATGTGAAATATGTTAACTTAAAGGTGAACCACCCCTTTAATAATGTTTAGCTCCAAAGCAACAAAAAACAATGCATTTCCAATTTTGCCCCATAAACAGGATATTTAAAAAAGAATCAGTATTACAGGTATGGAACCTGTTATCCAGAATACTCGGGATCTGATTCTTTCTAGATAAGTGATCTTTTCCATAATTTAGATCTCCATACATTATAGTCTACTAGAAAATCATGTAAACATTAAATAAACCCAATAGGCTGGTTTTGTTTCCAATAAGGATTAATTATATCTTAGTTGGGATCAAGTACAAGCTACTGTTTTATTATTACAGAGAAAAAGGAAATCATTTGTAAAAAATTTGGTTTATTTGGATAAAATGGAGTTTATGGGAGATGCCCTTTTCCGTTATTCAGAGCTTTCTGGAAAATGGGTTTCCGGGTAATGGATCCTATACCATTTCTTCTAAAAGAAGAGGAACAGTGTGTGTTAATTTGGAATTAAAAATTTGAAAATGAAACGTCTGAAAAAAGGTATATAAGATAATGCAAAATAATCTACAATTCCACGGGGAATGAAACTAGGAGGGGTCCTTGTTATTGTACAGAGCATACAAGTATTAGTGACTGTGTTATGTACTATGTCTGTGCATCAATCTCCCCGGACAAAGCAGCACTGTGACATTTAGGACTTATAATTACAGGTTTGTCTATTCATGGTGATTAAGAAATAAACACATGAATCCCAGCACACAAAAGAGAGAGGACGTAATGACTTTTTCCAGTTGAAGGTGGTGCATAGAGAAGGCTATGGACATCACATAACCCTTGCCGTGTTTTTATTTCAGTATAACTGAAAGATTAGCACTTCCACAGATTGAATTTAATGGGGGCTTTATCCATGCCTTTTTACTTTATGGAAAGCACAATGAAAGAGATTAGCAGGAAATTGCAAAGTGAAGCAACTCTAATCAATTAGAAACTGCTTTCATTTGCTAGTCAAAGCTGTGCCGTGAAAAAAAAAATGATAGTGGCAAAAAAACAGGAAATTATAATTGTGTAGGATATAAATAACAAGGCAATATAAGCCAACCGTAGATGGATGGTGGCATTTTAATATCAATCTAAAATCTGCCTCTTTAGAAAAGCACTTTAATTATGTGCTAGGCCTTTCTCTTTTTCCCCCCTAATGAAGTAAACATAGGGTTTAGAAAACAGCACTTGCACTGTTCCATTCTGCACAACCTGCTATCAGCATATCATATTAGCTGTGGGTAAATATATGATTAGGATTTAATGGAGACATGTGTAAAAAAAAGCAAGAACGTGCCAGTGCATTATACTCATTTAGATATAGAAGAATTGTGCTTAAAAAAGTAGTTTCTGGCTGATTTATTGAATATTTCTGCAAATACCCTAATAATCCCTCCCTTCTCCTCCACTTCCTGCTCCCTGAATTCCCAGGCTGTTCAGGGGAGCTGGTGGCTCTCAGCTCACTGCACTGTAGGACAGGAACCAATCAGCAGCTAGCAGGACCTCATAGGGGACTGAAGCTTGGGCTGTGATTTGGCTGTGATTGGCTGTCCCCCTCCTAATGTGATTCTGGCAGGACCGTTAGGACACACCCACTCTTCATTTGAAACACAGACATCTATAAGGAGCTCCAATAAATGAGCTATTTTTTAAAGATAATATACATTTTTAGCACCATGTAAAAGCAACACTATGGGGCAGATTTATCAAGGGTCGAATTTTGAGGGTTAAAAAAACCCTCAAATTCGACCCTCGAAGTAAAATCCTTCTAATTCGAATATTGAATTCGAAGGATTTACCGCAAATACTTTGATCGAATAAAAAACGATAAAAACCTTCGAAACGAACTATTCGAACGATTTTAAGCGATCGATCAAAGGATTTTTATTCGACCACAAAAAACTTAGAAAAGTGCTGGGGAAGGTCCCCATAGGCTAACATTGCAGCTCGGTAGGTTTAAAGTGGCGAAGTATGAAATCAAAGTATTTTTTAAAGAGACAGTACTTCGAATGGTCGAATGGTCGAATGGTCGAATAGTCGAACGATTTTTTCATTCGATTAGATCGAATTTGACCCATTCTATAGTCGAAGTACCCCAAAAAAAATACTTCAAAATTCGAATTTTTTTTCATTCGAATTCTTCACTCGAGCTTAGTAAATCTGCCCTGTACATATTACTCATAATTGCCTACAAAACTAGGGTTTTTTTCATGTATCCTATATGTCTCCTTTAAAGGGTTGATATTTGTGTTGCTACAGGGAAGGGACCTACCAATAAGAATTAATTATTTCTTGGTGGGGCTCAAGTACAAGGTACTGCTTCGTTACTGCAGAGAAAGAGGAAATATGTTTTAACATTTTGAATTGTTTAATTAATATGAAGTCTATGGGAGACAAATTTCCCATAATTCTGAGCTTTCTGAATAACGGGTTTCTGGATAACGGATCCTATACCTGTACCACACAATGAACTATATAAAATATTCAATTGAAATGCAGTGGACCAGTTTACTTTGCTTACTATGCAGTGCATATTTGATGTGATGTAGGGCAGGGTTCAGGGTGACCTATGGCACTTCTGAATAACGTCAACAGGAACTGATCTCCTGAAGGGACAGGTGTGGGACCTGTTATCCAGAATTCTTGGAACCTTGGGTTTTCCAGATAATGGATCTTTCCATAATTTGGCTCTTAATACCTTAAGTCTACTAGAAACTCATTAAACATTAAATAAACCCAATAGGCTGGTTTTGCTTCCAATAAGGATTAATTATATCTCAGTTGGGATCAAGTACAAGCTACTGTTTTATTATTACAGAGAAATAGATGAAAATGGGGTCTATGGGAGATAGACATCATGTAATTCGGAGACTTTCTGGATAGCTGGTTTCTGGATAATGGATCCTGTACCTGTAGCAGCTGCAAAAATCCATATACCCCATTACTATGGGGCTTATTTATCAAAGCCGAATTCAGCTTAATATTTTCTGAAAAAAAACTCCGACCAAATCCGCACGGGTTTTGTGGGCTTATTTATTAATAAACTTTCCCAAAAAATTTGTTTGTGGAAAAAAATCCCAAAAAATTGTGAAAAAACAGTTTTTCGCAATTTTTTTGGATTTTTCTTCCAATTGTCACGATTTTTTTTTTGTAACAATTTCTAAATAAGTAAACAATTTAAGATAACAGGTCCCTTGGGAAAAGTTAGACTCAGCTTAAAGGGCAAGTCACCTTCATTAGCAAAACTGTAATAACTGGAAAAAAACTTTTGTAACCTGTGAAATTTTGTAAAGTGAACATGGTAATTAGGGGGTATGGCCACAAAAATGGGTGTGGTAAAAAAATTACCCTCTTTTTTAATTCCCAAATGTTAGGAGGTAGGCGTTTTGTAGGCGTTTTGCATGGTGATGCAAATGTCCAGTTTGTATTGCGGCCCATTTAGCTTCTGTTCCAGCAAGTACTGCATTAAATCGGTATTGTGTGTCTGGCTTGAATAAGAGGGCCACATAAGCAAGTATTGAATGCCAGTCCATGTTAAACACCATTAAACCTAGTACAAAAAATGTTTACATTACTTGCAGTTCGGAGCTTTCTGGATAACGAGTTTCCAGATAACTTATCCCATACCTGTATTTACTTATTAAAAACCAATTATTTACATCAGTTGAATTATGTGGAGTGAGATATAAGATGGGGTAATCAGTGCAGTCCTGCCAGTCTGTATATTGTTGGTAAGTATGTACTGAAAAATCTGTAAACCAGTAATTTGGGGGGGGGGTTGGAAATGAATAAGTGCAATTTATGCAATGAAAACTCAATTGAAGATTATTGGGGCATATAATCAAATGTATGGCTCTTTGTGTGATATTCTGCTGTGCTATCTGTTGGTTTGAGATTTTTTTGCAAAACTATTTTTCTTCTCCTCCTGGGAATAAATATACATTTTAGATTTTCAAAAATACTTAATACTTCCACAATGCTCAACTAAACATAGAGGCTAAAATGATTAATGGCGGAGCTTCGTGTGTCAATGTGTGCAGTGTCTCAGCTATTTTAGGCACTAATCATTTATCTGTAGCCAAACTAGAGATAGCAATTAATGGGAATTGTGCACCCTTGAGTAAATATAGAAACGATTGTTAGAAGTTGTTATGCTCTACTTTTAGAAAATGATGATTATGTGGCGAGATTGTACCCAGCAAATTGTTAGAAGCCAAAGGCAGATTTATTTGAAAGACCTTATTCAGACATCAACCCTTTTCAGTTCTTATTTCAATAGGTTTTATTCTGAGCGTCATTTTTATTTTCTGTTTCAGTTTCCCAGGCAGCATTAACCAGTTGCTATGCGGTGCCAATTTATCAGGGGGAAAAAAACAGTATTAGAAGTTGTGTAATTCTTGGATCTCTTTAGTCTGTGTCGTGATTGAACTCAACAACCCTCGGCACTTGAAACATTAGAGCAAGAAGTTATTTTTCTTTTAATCTTTGCGACAGCAATCACTAGTAGGGATGTAGCGAACCGCCGATAATGTGTTCGCGAACGCCGTTCGCGAACACCGGCAAAAAATGCGAACAGTTCGCGAACTTCGAACATCCGAAAATCGTTCGATTCGAACGATCGAAGGATTTTAATCGTTCGATCGAACGATTTTCGTTCGAACGAAAATCGTTCGATTTTAGCGACCAAATGGTCGAATGGTCGAACGATTTTGACGCGAACGCCTATTGGCGAACGTCGCGCGACGTTCGCGAACTTGCGGCGGACGCGAACAGCCGATGTTCGCGCGAACAAGTTCGCCGCAGAACAGTCCGCGACATCCCTAATCACTAGAGGGAAATAGAAAAGCTATACAACCTTAAAATGACCCAATGAAGCCCACATGATTCATTCATTAGGAGAGCAGGTTGCAGAACTCAAGCTTTTTGCAACTTTGCTTCCAATATGTATTGATTAAAAGTATCCAAAGAGGACTGGTTCACTGGTTTAAGGGCTCTTACAGACGAGCTTTGAAGCTGCGCTCCCCTGCGTTCCGCTTTTATGTGTTCAGCCGCAGGGGAGCGAAGGAGTAGACACATTCAGTTTTTTTCAATGGGGCTGTACTCACACAGGCGCATGTAGGCGCCAACGCAGATTGAGACGCAACATGCTGCATTTTTCCTGCATTTGGCGCCTACATGCGCCTGTGTAAGTACAGTCCCATTGTCTACTCCTGCGCTCCCCTGCTGCTGAAAGCATAAAAACGGAACGCAGGGGAGCGCAGCTTCAAACGCTCGTCTGTAAGAGCCCTACAGTTTGTCTCCTGGGAAATGTTGTTTCTTCTGCCCTAACAGCTCCTCCTTATTCATGAGATGTGCACAATGGTCATTTATATGATGGGCGAATTTATTTGCCAGGCGTGAATTCGCTGCCAGCGAATAAATTCGCGAAAGGTCCGTGAAAATTCGCGGAAAAAAATCCGGCGACAAAAACGGGCGCCGGCGTCAAAAACGAGACGCCGGCGCCGTTTCACAAAAAAATTTTTTCAAAAAAAACGGACGCCGGCGTCAAAAACGAGATGCCAGCGCCGTTTCGCGAATTTTTCGGCGAAGCGAAACGACTCAAATTCGCCCATCACTAGTCATTTAGATATGCTTTTTAAAAAGAATACAAATTGATTGTTTATTTGCTTTCCCAAAATAATGGATTGGATTGGATTCCAAAAAAACAAAGAGATATAGTAGTTTTCAAAGTTTTTTTCACATTGATCATAGTCATCTTAATGTATATAACGCAGAATCTTTTCTTCTCCAGCCTGAGAAAAGGTCGCTTGAAAACTATATTGATTCCAGCGAAAATTAGATTTCATCTTTATGGGTAGAAATTTCCCCTAGAGGAGGCCAATGAACCGTGAAACCATTATAGCTCCCAAATTAATATTTAGATGCCAGGATACAACCCCTGTCGCTATTAAAAACACATTGGAAAAAGTTGGACTAGGAGAGACATACAATTTATTCAGCAGCTTCCAATTGGTCAAAATCTACTGCCTGCCCTATAACCATTGCTTTTTGAGGCAGATTTGCTTACAGGATGCTTACAGTGTTTCTATGAATAAACATTTCAGATTCTGTTTGGGATTTTGTCAGGATTCAGCCATTTTCATTGCAGAATTCAAATTCAGCTAAATCGTAGGGGGTTATTTATCAAAGTCTGAATTTATCTCAATATTTTCTGATACAAACGCTTTTTCTTACACTTATTTATTATTACATTTTCCCGAAAATTTGTTTTCTGGGAAAAAATCTGATTTTCCCGAATTTTTCGGACGTTTTCATCCGATATTCACGAATTTCACTATTTTTCCGTTATTTTCACCCGAAAACTTTGGGGTATTGCCCGAAACCCATCACACATCATTGGGACTTCTCCCATTGACTTATATGCAACCTCGACAGGTCTGAGATGCCGGATTTTCAGATTCTGACTTTTCCATCCTCGGGGTTTAATAAATTCTGAAAAATTTGTGATTTTTGCATTTGGAGTTTAATAAATAACCTCCCAAGTGTCTGGCTGAACATAATCTGAATCTTTAAAATCAAGTGACTTTTTCTCACAGGAACAAGGCAATTTTCTCCTGTGGGAGGGAGCTTGGAGGGGGCAGTGGTGGAGGGCTAGGGTTTAGTTCTCCTTTAACCCTTTGCCTGCCAAGCACGTACACCGTACGTTCTGGCAGGCAAGGGCTTTAACTGCCAAGCACGTACATTGTACGTGCTTGCAGTTTTACATGCTGTACTCTGCATCAGCGGCTTTAGCCGCCTCTGCAGAGGTTTAGCAGCATTGACAGCCCCCTGGGCAACGAGGCTGGGGGGCTGTCATGTCGGTCCTGCGACTGGATTGTCGCAGGGCCGACCTAAAAGAGGCAGACACAGCAAATCGCGTGTCTGCCTTGCTGCTCTGCTTCCTCCTGCTCACCTCGTGTTCCAGCGACGCCCACACACTTCCTGCTTGCTGTAACTCTGCAGATCTCTCTTCTCCAGCTCTTAGATCAGCCAAAAACGGTAAGTGCCCTTTATTTTACACACTTGCATACACCTACCTACCTTATACACACATACACACATATTTTAGTAGTAAAAAAAAAAAAAAAAAAAACGTTTTTTTTAATTTTTCATTTTCCACTTATATGCACTTATATGCATTTATATACACTTATATGGACTTATATACACACTTATACACACTTATACACTGTCACACAATTCTTGGAAGTGTACACACATGTATACACATTTTATTTTTTTTACTTTTTCATTTCACCAATTTGTGTTTTTTTTACCCATAAAAACTGTTTATTTCAGCAGCGTGACTATTGGATAATCGATTTCGGCCACTAATTATGCTGTCGGTGCAGTTATTTTGTTATTTCATTGATTTGCACAATTTTTGTGGTTTTATTGCAATTTATCCCTGGATTATTGTTCCTTATGTATCTTTAGTATAGTTTTGCTGTTTGGTGCTTTGGTATATTATTTTACTTAGATTGATCCGTCAGAATATATGCTTTCCAAAAATATATGGTTTTCTGGGGTCTTTTTACAGTTTGGGGGTCTTACGGCACATAACGCACAGTTGGGGTTCTCTTTTCAGCAGCTTAGTTGGCCAGTGTGAAAATTCATATGCACATTTTTCATTTGCGGCCGTACACACCATATACTTTGGTAAATCTATACATATTGGGCATCAAACTATTCAGTAGACCTCTGATGTCCATATTTGGGGTGATTTTTCTTTGTACGTAAAACATTGTGTGAGATAAATGTGGCATACTTCAACATTTTTAGGCGATTTTCAGAAATGTAAAAATCTCTATGTTTATAAAAGTTTTGCAGTTTGGTACTTTGCTGTAGAAAGATGTCTTTATCTTGGTTGTTTTCGTCAGAATGTGTACTTTCCAAAAACATATGGTTTTGGGGGGTCTTTGCTGTTAGGAGGGTCTTGAGGCACATAATATGAAGTCAATGGTCTATGTTTACAGAAGGCGAATCGGCAGCAGAGAAAACTCATATTCACTATTTACATTTGGGGTCCGCACATGCCAGCTGCCTTGGTATATCAATGCATATTGGGCATAAAACTGTTCAGTAGACCCTTGGCATCAGTATTTATGGTGTTTTACAATTGTATGTAAGAAGTTGGGTGAGATAAATGCGGCCAATTGCAATATTTTTAGGCGATTTTCAGAAATGTAAAAACCGTTGCTTTTATCGCCAAATTTAGGAAAGGCTTGCGACTTGGTACTTTGGAGTACAAAGACATGCATACCCAATTTGGATTCGCGGGAATGTGTAATTTCCAAAAATATATGGTTTTCTGGGGCGAACATACTTTTTTCTACCTTTGCCCCCCCCCAAAACTATGTAAATGTGTTGATTTTGCAGTACCTGAAATGACAGACCATATGGGGGTCTTCCTTTTGGGGCCCTATATGCCACGTGCTTGGGTACACCTATACATATTGGGCATCAAACTGTTCAGAGGACCCTAGGCTTTCATATTTGGGGTGATATCTCTTGATACCTAAAAGTATGTGGCTTATACGATGCTGCAGGGTAGAAATTTTGAGGTGATTTTTGGAAATGTCGCCAAAATCATCAAATTTAGGAATGGTTTGCGGCTTGGTACTTTGGAGTACAAAGACATCCATACCCAATTTAGATTCGTCGGAATGTGTACTTTCCGAAAATATATGGTTTTCTGGGTTGAAATTACTTTTTTCTGCCTTTGCCCCCCCCAAAACGATGTAAATGTGTTGATTTTGCAGTATCTGAATTGACAGACCATATGGGGGTCTTCCTTTTGGGGCCCCTATATGCCACGTGCTTGGGTACACCTATACATATTGGGCATCAAACTGTTCAGAGGACCCTAGGCTTTCATATTTGGGGTGATTTATCTTGATACCTAAAAGTATGTGGGAAATATGATGCTGCAGGTTGGAAATTTTGAGGTGATTTTTGGAAATGTCACCAAAATCCCCAAATTTAGGAATGATTTGCGGCATTGTACTTTGGAGTACAAAGACATGCATACCCAATTTAGATTCGTGGGAATGTGTACTTTCCGAAAATATATGGTTTTCTTGGGTGAACTTACTTTTTTCTACTTTTGCCCCCCCCAAAACAAGGTAAATGTGTTGATTTTGCAGTACCTGAAATGACAGACCATATGGGGGGGGGTCTTCATTTTAGGGCCCCTATATGTCACGTGTTTGGGTACACCTATACATGTTTGGCATAAAACTGTTCAGAGGACCCTAGGCTTTCATATTTGGGGTGATTTGTCTTGATACCTAAAAGTATGTGGGTAATACGATGCTGCAGGGTGGAAATTTTGAGGTGATTTTTGAAATGTCACCAAAATCACCACATTTAGGAATGGTTTGTGGCTTGGTACTTTGGAGTAGAAAGACATGCATACCCAAATTGGATTCAGGGGAATGTGTACTTTACGAAAATATATGGTTTTCTGGGGTGAACTTACTTTTTTCTACCTTTGTCCCCCCCCCCAAACAATGTAAATGTGTTGATTTTGCAGTATCTGAAATGACAGACCAAATGGGGGTCTTCCTTTTGGGGCCCCTGTCTGCCACGTGCTTGGGTACACCTATACATATTGGGCATCAAACTGTTCAGAGGACCCTAGGCTTTCATATTTGGGGTGATATCTCTTGATACCTAAAAGTATGTGGGTAATACGATGCTGCAGGGTAGAAATTTTGAGGTGATTTTTGGAAGTATCACCAAAATCTCCAAATTTAGGAATGATTTGTGGCTTGGTACTTTGGAGTACAAACACATGCATACCCAATTTAGATTCATGGGAATGTGTACTTTCCGAAAATATATGGTTATCTGGGGTGAACCCACTTTTTCCTACTTTTGACCCCCCCAAAACGATGTAAATGTGTTGATTTTGCAGTACCTGAAATGACAGACCATATGGGGGCCTTCCTTTTGGGGCCCCTGTATGCCACGTGCTTGGGTACACCTATACATATTGGGCATAAAACTGTTCAGAGGACCCTAGGCTTTCATATTTGGGGTGATATCTCTTGATACCTAAAAGTATGTGGGTAATACGATGCTGCAGGGTAGAAATTTTGAGGTGATTTTTGGAAATATCACCAAAATCACCAAATTTAGGAATGGTTTGCAGCTTTGTACTTTGGCGTAGAAAGACATGCATACCCAATTTAGATTCGTGGGAATGTGTACTTTCCAAAAATATATGGTTTTCTGGGGTGAACTTGCTTTTTTCTACTTTTGACCCCCCCAAAACGATGAAAATGTGTTGATTTTGCAGTACCTGAAATGACAGACCATATGGGGGCCTTCCTTTTGGGGCCCCTGTATGCCACGTGCTTGGGTACACCTATACATATTGGGCATCAAACTGTTCAGAGGACCCTAGGCTTTCATATTTGGGGTGATATCTCTTGATACCTAAAAGTATGTGGGTAATACGATGCTGCAGGGTAGAAATTTTGAGGTGATTTTTGGAAATATCACCAAAATCACCAAATTTAGGAATGGTTTGCAGCTTTGTACTTTGGCGTAAAAAGACATGCATACCCAATTTAGATTCGTGGGAATGTGTACTTTCTAAAAATATATGGTTTGCTGGGGTGAACTTGCTTTTTTCTACTTTTGACCCACCCAAAACGATGTAAATGTGTTGCTTTTGCTGTACCTGAAATGACAGACCATATGGGGGTCTTCCTTTTGGGGCCCCTGTATGCCACATGCTTGGGTACACCTATACATATTGGGCATCAAACTGTTCAGAGGACCCTAGGCTTTCATATTTGGGGTGATTTTGCTTGATACCTAAAAGTATGTGGGTAATACGATGCTGCAGGGTAGAAATTTTGAGGTGATTTTTGGAAGTATCACCAAAATCACCAAATTTAGGAATGATTTGCGGCTTGGTACTTTGGAGTACAAACACATGCATACCCAATTTAGATTCATGGGAATGTGTACTTTCCGAAAATATATGGTTTTCTGGGGTGAACCCACTTTTTTCTACTTTTGACCCCCCCAAAACGATGTAAATGTGTTGATTTTGCAGTACCTGAAATGACAGACCATATGGGGGTCTTCCTTTTGGGGCCCCTGTCTGCCACGTGCTTGGGTACACCTATACATATTGGGCATCAAACTGTTCAGAGGACCCTAGGCTTTCATATTTGGGGTGATTTCTCTTGATACCTAAAAGTATGTGGGTAATACGATGCTGCAGGGTAGAAATTTTGAGGTGATTTTTGGAAATGTCGCCAAAATCACCAAATTTAGGAATCGTTTGCGGCTTGGTACTTTGTAGTACAAAGACATGCATACCCAATTTAGATTCGTGGGAATGTGTACTTTCCGAAAATATATGGTTTTCTGGGATGAACTTATTTTTTTTACTTTTACCCCACCCCAAAACGATGCAAATGTGCTGATTTTGCAGTATCTGGAATTACAGAACTGATAGCTCAAATGAGGTGTCTACAGTTTAGGGCCCCTATATGTCACGTGCTTGGGTACACCTATACATATTGGGCATCAAACTGTTCAGTGGATCCCAGGCTTTCATATTTGGGGTGTTTTACATTGATACCTAATGATGTGTGGGAGATACGATTCTGTAGATTGGAAGCTTTGAGGTCATTTTTCAAAAAATTCACCAATTTCTATAAAACATTATAACTTTAGGAAACAATTGCAACTTGGGAGTTTGGAGTACAACGATATGTTTACCCATTTTTGATTCACCAGAATCTGTTCTTTCTAATAATGGGTAGTTTTCTAGGGTAAACCTACTGTTAGTGGAATGTTTGGCCTTGAAATCAGAAGTATGCCGTTTGGGGAGCGGTGCTTTGGACATTTGCTAGTGTACTGCTTTTAGATTTTGATCTATACAAGTGAGAAATCTCCATAAAACTATATATATTTGGTATTGCCGCGTTCAGGAGACACAGACCTTTCCAAATCAGCTGTTTTCTCATACATAAAGTAAATAATGTTTCTGATATATGTGATTGTTCTTTGTGAAACATGATTTTTTTCATTTTATTGGACACTTAGAAGCCTATATTTTTTTACAGAAGTAGAATTACACCAAAATTCTTGCATATTTTGAAAGTTCAGGTTGTCCTGAAAAAAACAATATATTGTTTTCCTGGGTAAACTAAAAGACCGCCCCAGGAAGGGGCCTAAAAGTGAAAGAGTGCAAAATATCTAAAACCTGCTTGGCAGTAGATGTTCGCATCTAGGACAAAACGGCTGGCAGGGAAAGGGTTAAGTAAGTACATATTTGATTGGTTGTTTATTTACTAGGAATGCACCGAATCAACTATTTTTGATTTGGACCAATCCCAAATCTTTTATGAAGGATTCAGGCCAATCCACAAACAAATCAGAACCCTAATTTGCATATGGAAATCATGTTATGTAAGAGTTTGAAAGAACACTATCCCCCCTGTGCACGTGGGGGGGGACACTGGCGTCAATTCGCGGGCATCAAAAACAACGCCTGGCGACAATTCCGATGCCTATTTTGTCCAATTGCATTAAAGTTAATGGGCGTACATTCAATCGTCTCCAGCGTCTGAATTGTTGGCAGCATCAAAAAAACTTCACAAATTTCAATTTCACAAATTTATTCTCCGGCAGCAAAACGTGGAAATTCGCAGTGAATTCGCACCTGGCAAATAGATTCGCCCATTACTATTTCAGACCATTATCTGGCTGAAAATCTATCGTGCAGGTTTGAAAATACCTTTAAGTATAAAATAGGGGTAAAATAATTAATGTGGTGCACAGTGATTACTCCATAGGTGAGATGAACAAACAACCTCCACTATAAATTTACTGGACTGTTTATTGGATTAAACAGTGAATTGTGGAGAAATGGCTTTGCTCTCAATATAGTCATTATTATTCTTAACCACAGTGCTATAAAAAAACTGTAAAGCTCAGCAGAACACATTGGTAGTAAAGCCTACAAACAGATGATGTGGCTGAGGCTTAGAAGCTCATAAACAAAATTACACAATTGATTGTTTTGTAACATAAAACAGCCACATACATGTTATTGATTACAATTAAGTTTGTGGAAAGGATACATTGGGATTTCTTAATGAAAAGTAGGCTTTAGATTTTTTGGAGCATGTGTGAATGCAGAGTGTGTGTAAAGTCATATTAGGTATATGTGTTTACTATAGTCCTTGTCCATCCCAAAGACTATTCCTGATGGTAATGTCGATACTGCCATGATTCCTTCACAGCCAGGGGCAAATACATGCTGAATAATTTAGTTCAATTGTCGTATCCTGAACTTGCAATCCAAGATACAATTAAAAGGGAACAGCTGGAGGAACATGTTAACATGGCGCTTTCTAGCTTTGGTTTCAGGATTGTTCTAAGTGCAAACGTATCCCTTATTAGTGCCAACATATCTATGGGGAAAATGTAATATTTAAGGACATTTTACTTATAAAAGTGGCTTGAAGCACCAGTTTAATTTCACCCAATTATTACAGAAAAATGTAAGCGGTTGAAGGAGACAACAATGTAACCGAGCTCTTGGGGGGGGGGCTATTTACTAAACTCTAAATGCAAAAATCACAAAAAAATTGTGATTTTTTTTTTTATAAAATCGGACTTTTAAAAAATCACGATTTCTTTGGAATTTATTAAACCCCGAGGATGGAAAAGTCTGAATCAGAAAATCGGCTTCTCAGACCTGTCGAGGTTGCATATAAGTCAATGGGAGAAGTCCCAATGATTTTTTGATGTGCGCTGGGTTTTTGTGCAATACCTCAAAGTTAGCAGAGTTTTCGGGCAAAAATCTGAGTTTTAGGGTGAAAAATCTAAAAAATCTTGAAAATCGGATGAAAAATTCTAAAAAAAAAAAAAAAAAGTGAAAATCCGTTTTTTTCCCGCAAAGCAAATTTTTGGGAAAATGTAATAATAAATAAGTGCAAAAAAACCCGAGCGGATTTGATCAAAGTTTGTAGCAGAAAATATTGAGATAAATTCGGATTTTGATAAATAATCCCCTTAAAGAGGTTTTCAGTTCAGTTGTTTTCAAATTGTCGGGTTATATTTATGCTGGCGTCTGTTTCTTGACGCCGGCAAATTTTCGCCGCCAGCAAATCGCGGGAATACGATCGTACTTCGATCGTACTCCGATTCAAAGCTTTTTTAACTTCGACCTTCGATCTCCCAAACTCCCCCAATTGCCTCCATACAGGTTCTAGGAGATCGCCCATAGGCTAAAACAGCACTTCGACAGCTTTTAGGTGGCGAACGGTCGAAGTCGAAGTTTTAAAGAGACAGTAATTGAAAAAAATTCGACCTTCGAATTTCGACGTTTTTTCAAATTCAAATCAAAGTTGGACTATTCCCTAGTCGAAGTACACAAAAAATAGCTCGAAATTCGAAGTTTTCAATTCGAAACTTCACCTCAACCTTTGATAAATCTGTGTATGAGATTATTGTTTCTGTTACAACTTTCTCCTTAACAAATACAGCCCAAATGCTTTACTTGACAAGGAATCCAGATTTTAAATAAATACTATGGGGGAAAACACAGAATTTAGTAAGGGATGGCATTCCTATGACAGAACAATTAGGGCATATTAAAATAAAAGCTTTTGGAGTTGAAAGTCACTTACTGTTGTTATTTAAAGACCATTTGTTATAATGGCGGCAAAAGCAACACATCAATAACTCTGGGATATTAATCATGTGGGAATGACTACAGCTTATTAACATAATTACAATATATATATATTTCAAGGTCAGAATCAATTTCCACATTCGGCACAAAAGAGAAACAGAATGGAAACATAAGCTAATACTGTGTATAATGTGTTCCGATGCAGAAAACATGCAGGTTATGGTTAAACTGGTATGTCCCATATGTTACCAGGGTCTGATAGTGATGTGTTCTCCAGCTGCCATTAAACGGAAAATCCCAGTAGGATTTTATAGTAATTTACTGAATATACATATATACAGTAATAGTATCAAATGCCATGTTTCTTTTGAACTTGCTTACCGGTATATACTTTGCCTATAAACCTGAATTATTCATAACTTTTCTTTATTTTGTTACTATGTGTATTGCAATCATTTATTTAGATGCTGTAATTTATATTTAGAAATTAGACATTTATGTCTGAATTTTCCCTGGGATTTGGAAAATATTATTATTCAATGTATACTTTTTGCCCATTATTTTAATGCTAAAACATTCCTGTTTTTTGTTATTTCTTGCACAAAACAGAGCAAAATCTGAAATGGAAACTTACGTCTCTTGCTACTTTCTGACTCTTACAAGCACAATCAGAACAAATCAACTGTCCACTGAGAAGCCCTGTATCATAATGAACTGTTCCTTATCTAACAGCCTAACAGGCTGCAGCTGGGGTAAAGGAAGGAGTTTGTTTATACAAAGGGCTTTTGATTGTTCTCGAACAATTCAGAGAATGTGATTTTATTTCAGATTTTGTCATGTTTAGGACAAAACAAAATAAAATAAAAAACTCGGATATTTCTTAATTAAAATAATTGGTAAAAAGCAACTAATGTTGAAAACAGGGGGGTATAATTTATGTGTGTTGAAGCAGGGGAAGCCTGGGGTTACAGTCATTTTTAACAGGTCTATCCCTAGTGAACGGTTTGTTGGCCTTGTTGGCCAAATTGCCACCAAATGAGTGTATCTGGCCACCTTTTCTAATAAACTATCATAAACTAATTCTTGAAGCTCCGTTTATAAAGCTTTTTCTGAACTGAAGTCATATGAAGTTGTGTGCACTTGCTTATGAGGAGTAGTAGGTTCCTGACGGGACATTAATGTACTAGGCACTATATGGATTCAGCCGAACCCCCGAATCCTTCACGAAGGTTCCACCAAATACCAAACCGAATCTGAATCCTAATTTGGCCGAATTCCGAACCGAATCCTGGATTTGGTGCATCCCTATAATGTACACTGTATAGTGATTATAAAGGGAATTGTTTTGTATATTCCAGTTGCTGGTTGATCTACAGATCTCACAGTTTTTCCTTTATACCCATCAGTTCACCTTTTGTGTGATGTACCTTTGTAGATGTTATTATCTGTATAAGATCTGATTAGGTTACCAGTAGGGATGCACCGAATCCACTTTTTTGGATTCGGCCGAACCCCTGAACCCTTTGCGAAAGATTCGTCCGAATACCGAACAGGATTGGGAAGGGGAAAACATTTTTAGTTCCTTGTTTTGTGACAAAAAGTCACGTGATTTCCCTCCCCACCCCTAATTTGCATATGCAAATTAGGATTCGGATTCGGTTTGGCCAGGCTGAAGGATTCGGCCAAATCCGAATCCTGCTGAAAAAGGCCGAATCCTTGGGATCAATGCTTTAGATTGCTAAAGCATTGATCCCAAGGAACTGGAAGTCTAAGGATGCCCCTATATATAATAACTGGTTAAAATCTGTGGAAGAAATAAGAATGTTAGAGGAATTAACATATATCTATCATAATAATAGTGGCACTTATTGGAAAACATGGTCTCCATGGCATAGATTTATGGTAGAATCGGACAAGTCCTGTAATGTGATAATAAACAGTGTATAAGGAGGTGTAAAGTACCTAATATTGACCTGTTCCCCTACCCCCTTTTTCTTTCTGTACCCCCCAGGTTTTTTTTCTGTATTTTCTTTTTTCTTGGTTATTATTATTTTATTTTTTATTTATTATGTCTTTTTGCCTGGAAAAACTACTTAAATAAAGAAATTTAAAAAAAAAAAAAGGCAGAATCCTGGCTGAATCCCGAACCGAATCCTGGATTCGGTGCATCCCTAGTTACCAGTCTATTGTAATACAGGCGCATTATACAAATATCCTTTATACTGATTTTTTTTTGAGTGATTTTTTTCTGACTTCATGCGCGAAAATGCACCAAATCCTTCCTGTGCACACTTTGAAGCTTTTGAAGGAATGTTTTATTGTATTACCTTGGTATTAGACCGTACTGCCATTTTAATCACACCGCTCTGAAAAACATGATACTCTTGCCCTTTGCTGATTTTATGTAAACGTTGCTTTACAAGATTTCGATTTATATTATTACAAACTGTCTCTGAATCTCAAAAATGGTAATTAAGGGTTCTAATCATACTTGTAAATTGGTATTTAAATGCTTTGCCATTATCAGCTTGTCAGTATAAGCATAAATGAATGTATAACTAGAAGTATTAGCACAATAATCTCTACTGGTGCATGTACAGCATTTCCCTAGAGAGTGAAATATACCACAATGAGCTCTGTTTACAGTATTACAGTAGGTTGGCCATCTGGACATTTTCCAGGAAAATTTTTTACAACTATCAGTAGTTTTTTTAACACGTCATTGTACAGAGCGAGTTTAGTTTTACCAATAATATGATGAAGAAGGTGCAGTTTTTTTGTTGAACCAAGATGCATTTCATCCATTTTCAACAGGAAGTGTAGTGTCTCCACTTCATATGTATTCATTTTGACATGTAATAACTAATAAGGTGGGCAAAATCAGTAACCACAATCCATGCATTTATGCAACAACATGATTCAATCTTGTCCTATATATCCTTATTCATTGCAATCACCTTTGTGTTCTTGGGAAACACTCTTTAAAGACACCTTTCCTTCCTAAGGTACAGACCGATTAATTACAGGTCTTCAAAAAATAATGATTTGTTTATTGCACTTGAGAGAGAAAAGTTTTGTAGCTTGTACAGGTGTGGGATCTGTTATCCGGAAACCCATTATTGAGAAAGCTCCAACTTATGTAAAGGCTGTCTCCCGTAGACTCCATTTTATCCAAACAAATAAAATTTTTAAAAATTATTTCCTTTTTTTCACTGTAATAATAAAACAGTACATTTTACTTGATCCCAACTAAGATATAATTAATCCTTATTGGAAGCAAAACCAGTCTATTGGGTTTGTTTAATGTCTACATGATTTTCTAGGCGGTATGAAGATCCAAATTATGGAAAAATCCATTCTGCAGAAAACTCCGGGGTCCCGAGCATTCTGGATAACAGCTCCTGTACCTGTACTTTTTCGGTTTAGTGAATGATAGATCTGGTGCAGAGAGATGCTTGCTGGTGTGCAGTCATAAACTCTACAGGCCGCTTCATTCCCTATACTGTGTTTTCTGTCTTTATGCAATTAAATGATCCATAGCAGATGAGATGTTATATATAGGGATGGGCGAATTTGACCCGATTCATCTCGGCAAAAATTTGCCTCCGGCGAAATGTTGCCGACGCCCATTAAAATCTATGGGCGTCAAAAAAATGTTGTCGCGCGGCGACGCACGCTACCATAACAGTCTATGGGCGTCATTTCCGCGGCGAAACAAGGAGAAAAAATTCACCCATCCCTAGTTATATATATCATATATCCTGCCCCAGGGCCCCCTCCAGCACCTCTGTGCATGCGTGCAGTGCTGCACTTGTGTGCATAAGAGTTGCGCCACATTCAAGGGCATTCACGCTTTGCCGAGTATTCATGCAATGTTTTTTAATGCAAACGCCTGACAAAGGGAGGTTGCGGCATTAAGAAGCGGATCTGGGCTGGTGGGACCCACAAGAGCCGGGGGCCCACTTGGTGTTTTCCCAGTGACCCTCCGGCACAATCCAACCCTGTGTAGAGGTGACATATGGTACAGTATAAAGAACAAAAGAGGCCATTTACTATGTGGAAAGCAGAGTTGAAAGTGAAAAAATAGACACAGTAGGCAATTTTCTGCACTTTGCGCCCTGCCTTCCATGCTAGTTAATATGCTGCAGGTCTCTGTAACAGAGCTCAAAGACCTGTCGCTGCCCCAGTGAGTACAGACCATTGGCTTCTGGGGGATGACAATTAAATCACTGGCACTCAGGCCGTGGTGTAACTAGATATTTACTGGGCCCAACAGAAAACATTTTTTTCAGGCCACCAAAACGTCTATAGGTTAACCTGTTTTACTGGGCCTCCCTGCAGCCACAGGGTCTGCTTCCTTTATAGTTACGCCCCTGGTAACGGGGACAAAGACTGAGGATCTATGGGGATCTCCAGCAAAGGTGTCATTTATCATTGACTACAGGATTAAATAATTGTAAAAAGCTAGCCTTTACTGGAAAATATACTGTATGTATAGGTGGGGGTAATATTCCTTGTCTAATTCTGTAGATTTTCAGTAAACATATGGTTATTGATTATTTATTACAGGGGCATGAGGTATTTGCATATACAGTATGCGCTTATTCATGAATAGGGCCTGCCATACTAAGGGACTTTTCTATGAAAAATTGCACAGTTGCATGCATGAATAAACTATCATGATTTTATGCATTTTTGTAAAAAGAAAAAATCACTAATGCGTTCATTTCAGTTGCATTAAAAAATTGCAGTAAGTGCCTCCAATATTTATATAATATTTTTGTGTGCTTTTAGCAGTGAAATAAAATATAGGAATCTTGGGTGGAAGAAACAATGTTCTTCAATGCATGCTTTCCACAGCTAATCGGTTTATTATTTTATGGGTAGGCATCCAGTTATCCATTTACCCACCCAATTAATTCATTTCTGCTCAGAATTTACAATCTCTTACAAATATTTTAAAAACAGAGAGGCCAATACAGGCTTTAATTTGCCGCAGCAGAGACATGAATATGAATTAAACTCGGACTGAATTATTGATACCGTTGTGTTCGAAGATATGAATTAGTAGCATCCATAAATGATTAGACCAATTACTGGCATCAAGGGGAACTCCAAAGAGCATTATTAATTCCCTAGAAGCTATTTATTACACTTCAGGTTCAAGTAATAATTCCATAATTCTAAAAGCAACATTTTTGAATTTCCTACAATATGGTGGAGATAGCATACTGGTTAAAAAGCTGGTGCAAGGTGCAGAATGCTAAACTAGCAGGGGCAAGGCAGCCCTGTTCTCCCTGGAGTGTAAACACATGCATGATGGTGGTTTGAACCCATTTTTGCACCCTGCCCTGCATGTTGTAAATGAGGCATTATATGGGGGTTATGTATTAAAAATTCGTGATTTTATTTATAAAATCGGACTTTTAAAAAAAAAAATTCGGAATTTATTAAACCCCAAGGATGGGAAAAGTCCTAATCTGAAAATCCGGCATCTCAGACCTGTCGAGGTTGCATAGAAGTCAATGGGAGAAGTCCCAATGATTTTTTGATGTGAGCTGAGTTTTTGGCAATACCCCGAAGTTTTCAGAGTTTTCAAGCAAAATTCAGAATTTTCGGGTGAAAAATCTGTAAAAATCGTGAAAATCAAATGAAAAATCCGAAAATATCTTGAAAAACTGAATTTTGACGATTTTTTGGGATTTTTTCCTGCAAACAAAATTTTCGGGAAAGTGTATTAATAAATAAGCTCAAATTTTTTTTCAGAAAATATTGAGATAAATTCGGACTTTGATAAAAAAAAACCTAAGTTTGCCCAGGTACACAAATAGTGGATTCGGTGCATCCCTATTTTAAAGATGGCTTTCACGGCATGTAACTACAGAGGAAGTAGACTCTGCAGTTGCAGAGGGGCCCAGGAGTGCAAAGGGCCCGGTAAGATTTGCGGGACAACTTTGCCATTTTTTTTTCATCAGCTCAGTAAAAAAATCGCTTAGACAAAAAGATCGCCATATAAAAAAATGGCCATCGACTTTAGTGCACTTGGACAAAAAAAGTGGCCGAGACAAAAAAGTCGCAACAAGAAAAAAACGGCCATTGACTTTCATTTATTTGGAGTAAGAAAAAAAATAGTTTGATGCCTACTGACTAATACTAAACGCTAACACTTATCACTAATGAGCAATTACAATATGGGGCAGATTTATCAAAGGTCGAAGTGAAAATTCGAATTTAAAAAATTTACATTTGAAGCTAATTTTTGTGTACTTTGACTCGGGAATAGTCCAAATTCGATTTGAAAATTTAAAAATAGTAAAACCACTTTTGGCCAAAGGATTATTAACCTGCCACTACTAATGTCATTTGGTAGGCAATATACAGTCTGTGGGGAAGGGTGGGCTTTTAGCCCTATGTACCGTTTGTAGTGTATTATATGTCCTCACACTTCCTCTATACTCATATTCCTTGAGTATAAAATGCCTTTTTCAGCAATTTATGAATTTCTAAATACGTATGCACTTACATGAGTGTCTAAAAAATTTACCCCCAAATGATGAAATAGAAATGATAAGATATAATATGAACTGATGCCTGTATGTCTCTGCCAGGCATATAACATGTGAGTTAATCATGACCACCGTGTGTCTAAGTGCAGTGAAATCTAAATTCACTTTGACATTTAAGACTTTATCTGGGTTCATCATGAGTCAACACACTATATAGCTTGAGTAGGCAATTAGTTCTTGTTTGGTGTTTGTATTTCTCTCTCCTTATCATTAACATACCCAACTATTCATTCTCGGTAAAGGCTATAAATATATATAGGTAGGGGGACAGAATATCATTAGGAAACAGGGATTAATTGATTGGGAGAAAGTAGTTATTTTGAGACAATTATTATTGAACTCTGTGGACCAATTGTCAGCTCCATTATGACTATATATATCCTAAGCTATTCATACCTGGATGGTTAATGAGTGCCATTTTTGATAGCTTAACGGCAGAGCACACTGTTTGAGTTCACTGTAATTAAAAAGCCTTTCCTAAAAAAACTTTACAATTTTTTTTGCTGGACTACAAATCCCAGAATGTTGTAACATGTTAAAGTTCATGTAATCAAGTATAAGGCAAAAGTCAACACAAAGCATAGTATAACAAAAATCATGGGGGGGGGGTTTGTTTGGACACACCAAAGAGTAATTTTGTACGTTGAAGTTTAAGGCCCACTGTGGTCTGTGGTGTATTTAGGGGTGGGTTGACTTTCTGTTGTCAAAATGTACAAGGGTTTTCTCAGAGGGTGTAGAGATTGGGTCAATACCACACCATGGGCCCCAGACCTTGCCAAATTTAGTTGGTGATCATCTAATTTCATAGGTGAGTTTAAAGAGTAGTGCTGCGTTGTTGACCAGTTGTATCCAAGCTCTGATGCAGGGTGGGGAGATACCCATCCAGTGCATTGCTACTGGGTTTTTTTTGCATAAAAGAGTAGGATGCAGTATCAAAGTCTGGCGTATTTAGCTGGGATTATCTCTTCTAAGGCAGATAGTTGGTGTTATTTCCCTCGGGAAGTCCAGATTGTCCACTAGGTAGTTTATGACTTGAGTCAAAAGTTCAGTATATGCTGGCATTCCCACACCAGGTGGGAAAAGTTAGCTGCCGGTTCTTGGCATCTACAATTGGAAGTAAAAGTCATGTCTAAGCTGGAGATATCTGAAAAGTGGAATTTGAGCTGGTTGGCACTTTTGCTGAAGAGTGGGATACGTAGGAAACATTATACTACTTTTGATGAGATTTCCATAGTTACAGTGGCAGCTGTCCCACTGACCCTCCAACTTCAAGAAACAATGTCTGTTTCATCAGAAACAAGAAATGTTCATTACCACTTTAATGCTCCATAAATAGGGTGCAACGTCCTTTCAAACTAGCAACATGTCTAGCCCCATGTCAGATTTCAAAATTAAATATAAAAAAATCTATTTGTTCTTTGACAAATCCTGTTGCTCTCAGTGGCCTCAAAGCTGGTGCTTATTTTTGAATTCTGGGTTTGGAGGCAACTTTTGGTTGCATAAATATCAGATGTATTGCCAAATAGAGCCTACTGTAGGCTGCCAGTCCCAAATGGCCAATGGCTTGTGATGCTCCCCATCTCTTTTTACATTTGGAAGTGGCTCACAGGTTAAAAAAGGTTGTGGACCCCTGATACAGAGTCATATCATGCCAAAGGCAGTGCAAATAGAAGGAATTAAAGACTGTATTTCTACCCAGAAGGATCACCCGTGTTCCAATGTGAACACAGAACTATCTGCCTAAAGCTGGCGCAATGATTGGGCAGTAACACTCAAATCTAAAGTCATGGACGAAAATCAATTTGAAATGCAACTCAATTCAGAAAAACATATCACTGTTTATCATGTGAAAACTCTATTAAAGTATATGGGAAAACACTGGAACTGAATTTGGAGAAAAGCTTTTCCTCCTAGAATTGTCCACAAGTTTTCACGTGATAAACCATGAGATAACTATTTCTCACTGAATTGAATCTGGCCCATTGTGTATAAATGCTTATGGGACAACAATAGAAACATTGCAGGCTTTTGGGGACATCGAGAAAACAAGGAATGAAGAGAGTTCACCAAATGCAACATGATCAAAGACATTAACAGACTTGTTCCCAATAAACCATCCCAATCTACTGCCAACCTTTCCCTGGAGAAGAAACGTCAGCACTGAAGGCTTGTTTCTTTGCTTTTCAGACAGGCATAAATACGATTTTGCTCATCCCTCCTCTCTCCAGGGAGAAGCTTTACTGTCTTTCTCCTAAAAAGCAATATCCTAAGAAACAATGTCAGGGACAGCTAAGACTGATTAAATTATGACACTCAAGTTACTCCTTTGAACTATATCAATATATCTATAAATATCCAAGAATAATATTATGTTCAGTTAAAATACAGAAGTATATATTTTTTTATTTTTTACCCCTATAATATGTTAAACGTTTTTACCTCTCCATTTGCTTTTTTGTCACCTTGCATGCAGTATGTCAACTAGGGATGCACCGAATCCACTTTTTTGGATTCGGCCGAACCCCCGAACCCTTTGCGAAAGATTCGGGCGAATACCGAACCGAATCCGAAACCTAATTTGCATATGCAAATTAGGATTGGGAAGGGGAAAACATTTTTACTTCCTTGTTTTGTGACAAAAAGTCACGTGATTTCCCTCCCCACCCCTAATTTGCATATTCGGTTCGGCCAGGCTGAAGGATTCGCATACCTCCCAACATTTTGGAAGTAAAAAGAGGGACAAAAAATTTTTTCCCGCACGTACCGAAGCTATTTTTTGACCACACACCTTTCTGTCGCCACACCCCCTAATTACCATGTTTGTTTTACAAAATTTGTCAAGTTATGAAAGTTTGAAAATATTTCTCCTTATCTAAACTGTGTTTTTGTGTCTGAAAATTGTTACAAAGTATCTTATTTGCACCTGTTAGCTGTTCTGGACTCTCTGCTAAAAGCCAATTAAGTGAGAAACTTTGTTTCTTTTTCTGGCTGTTCAGTGCATAGAAAAGAGGGACTTTCCAGTACAAATGAGGGACTGTCCCTCCGAAAAAGGGACCGTTGGGAGGTATGGATTCGGCCGAATACGAATCCTGCTGAAAAAGGCCGTATCCTGGCCGAATCCCGAACCGAATCCTGGATTCGGTGCATCCCTAATGTCAACTATATCACAAAAAGAATAGCATTTAAAGGAGAAGGAAAGCCCTAATTTCACGAGCAGATAAATGAGATAGTAAAATAAATGACATAACTAAATTTTATAGTGCTATTCTCTAACTCAGGAGCAAGTTACCAAATCAATCTTAAATCACAAAGAAAATTTAATTGTAAATTGCAGCCTCATTCTTTTTAGTTTTGTATTTTATGTTATGTCCAGCAAAAATACAGAATTATATATTTATTTTATTTTTTACCTGTATAATATGTGAAAAGTTTTTTTTTACTTCTACATTTGCTTTTCTGTCATCCTGCATGCAGAATTTCAACTGGTAACTAAATACAGTATATCGCAATAAGATTAACATTTAAAAGAACATTTTATTGACAATAAAGAATGTTATTTTGGGTTGCAGTGGTCATATCTGCCCAATCACAGATTATTAGTGGGAAAGTAGAGTTGAACGTCGAGCAATTTCACGAGCAGATAAATGAGATAGTAAAATAAATGATATAATTACATTTTGTAATGCTGTTCTCTAAATCAGGAACAAGTTACCAAATCAATTTTAAATCAATTGTAAATTCCAGCCTCATTTTTTTTTAGATAGCTGTGCTGCAGTATTGTATGGGTTTATTATGACAATGAAAAACAGATGAACAGGGTTTCAGGTTAGATGTTATAACACAATAATATCATTATGCTCTATACAGAATAGCACTGGTATATTCTGCTGAGATTTTTTTACTATTTGCATCAGGCCTTTATCCAGGGAAGCAAATAATCCTTTACAGTTAGGGTGAAACGTGCTAAAGCCTTCTTGATGGGATTTGCATGCGGAACGTAGCACTCTCTCAAAACAAAAAATGAAAGATTTTAACTACCAGGGCCTGATTTTGTGTGTTGGCGCCCAGAGGCCAGCATTATACACCACCACCCCCCACGTCCAAGCCCTCCTCAGGATTGTGCACAAGTTTCAGTTAAGAGGAGCTAGGAAGTGCAAAGATCTGCATGCCTAGACTCCAGAGTGCCTCACATGTGACTGGGCAGCATGCTGACACTTTATTTGTGCCATCCTAGGACCAGGCCTTGGTGGCTTTGCCACAAGTCTGGGCCTGTTAACGCTCACTCAAGGAATCATGGGTGGAAACAGGCAAATCACTCTTTAATGTCCCTGCGGCCAACTATGCAACCATAACCAGTGGTTTATTAGCACAGGTACTTACAATTCAGATCATTGTATCCAAATGTCCACACTGCCTATTTCAACCGTGTTAGATTCCATCTGTGCAAGATATTGGAACATGGCTTCTGAGTGGGTAGGACACGGAACACAGAAAAACAGATAAACCATTCTGGTTAAAGTGAGAAGGACTTAAAGGAGACAAAGACCTCTTTACGTTGCGAGACATAAAAATCTTCTTGCAATCAGATATTCACATGTATACGGCACACATAACACTGCCTCAAACCCAAAAATGAGAGGCTTTAAAGGGTTATAATCCCAACTGTAAAATCGTCCCACAGCACCCCACCAGTTTTCTATAAAAGTTGCCTGAAAAACATAATTATAGATGCAAGAAATCTCGCCAATATTCTCATCAAAATTTCATTATAAATGCAAAATAACTGACTATTGTGAATAGTGATTCTCAGCACTATCAAGCATCTTGCTGTTATCTGACATATAGAGGCACATACTGTAGAGGCACATTTATCAAGAGTCGAATTTTGAATTCATGTGAGTTTTTTTTAAAACTCCCATAAACTCCCAAAAACGTGAAATTCGACCAATCGAAATGTATTAATAAAATCAAATTTTCTCAGCTCGGATGAATTTGATTTACCCGAAAACTCGAATCAAATTCGATTTGAATTAGAAAAAGCTCGAATCGAATTAAGAAAACTTGATTCAAGTTCCTTTTTCTGAAAAAAATTCAGGAAGGCTGCAAACATCACCAAAATGATCCCTGGACCTCTCCCATTGACTTATACAGAAATTCGGCAGGTTTAAGGTGGCGAAAAGTTGAATTTGAGTTCTTAAAGGGCCAGAGTATGATAAATTTCGAATTCTAAATTGAATTAAAAATCGAATCAAGTTTGGACAACTCAAAATTCGAATTTAAGAGTTTTGACCAAGAAATTAAAATTTTCACTTTGACCCTTAATAAATCTGCCTTATAGAGATAAGTATGTAGTTTTTTTCCCTTCATTATATAACACTAGTATTAGACATAGGGACAAAGGGCAGACTTGCTTCAGTGCAAGGAAACTGTGCCTAAAGATTCTGACCCCAGTTTAAGGAACAAAGAACATTGAGCCAAATTTACACAGATCAGGTGGGATTCTCATTGGAGGATTTTTTTTGCGACTGGAGACTTTGTCATAATGCCAGTATTATATCAAAGGCATGAAAAAAATGAAGGATTAGATTTATAATGGGTCAAGCTAGGTAATACAGAAGAATGTTAAGTAGTTTGGTGGTAATGAAGTATGGTGCATACTAAAGAATCTATTCTAAAAGTGCCATGATGTGCTTTCTCCACAGCTATATTGATATTTCTATTCATTAGTGTTGTAAGAAAATAATTGCAGCTCCTTTCATATACTGAACTTCAAAATCAAGTGAATATGACAGTCTTCTTTGTAAAAGTTCAGGTTCAATTAATTTAATTCTTTGGTTTAATAATATTACTCTAAATGAAAACATTGAACTTTAAGGCCAGAATGGATTATCAAAGAGGCTTAGCCTTACCTCTAACAATTCACATGTCACAAGTAGGTTGTGTAAATTTTTTTACTGCCAATTTGTTATATTCCCACTCAAAAGCTTTTTGAATGCAAATGAAAATAAATGTAATATACATTATTATTACAATTACAATATTACAATTAATGAAAGTGATCTTAAGTAAAATGACACAAAGAATTGGACCTTAGACCTTCCTTAACTTCATAAAATTAGCTATACATGCAAAACACTCTTTAATTAAAATATATCATTTGTATTTCCATTATTATTCTCAGCAGTTTTAGTAATATTTTACCGTTTAGATGGGATGGAGGAACGAATGAGAAGGAAATATGCTGAAGTCAAGGGTAGAGGTTCCAGATCAGTGCTTAAAGGGATACTGTCATGGGAAAAAAAAAAAGGAAAGGACAAGGCGAGACAAGGAAAGAAGGCTAGAGCAGAAACCTTTAGCTAGCGACAATGCCAAACTGCTAGCATAGGAACCAATGCTCAGGCAAGGAGTGTTTGGAGTGCTGGCCTTAAATAGGGCAGAGTCAGCCCTGATTGGCTGACTGCAAACCAATCAGGCTGCTGCTGGGCTAGGGCTGCAAAGGCCAGGTAACATATAGTGAGCAACCCTACAAGCTGCTCTCCTGGCCTAGTGGTTCAAGCATCGAGCCAAAAACCCAAAGGTCCCTATCATCTATCTATCTGTCTATTTATATAGGGGATGTTCAAGAGTTAACCATCACTACTATGAAAAAGTGTAACCTAAGTCCAGTAGGAGGACTCGGAGTAGTATGGGAAGTTCCTGTTCTCTAGTCTATAAAAGGAGACTGAGCACATGTTTCTGTCGTTTTGGTGGTCTCCCCTGGTGCTGACGGTGGATGTGCTGGAGGACCTAAGGCAGGAGGCTTCAGTAAGGAGGAGCCAGGGCCCTTAGGTAGGCCTGATCCCTTATGACAAAAGGGAACATATGAATGATGGCTTCCAATAGCATCTGTAATAGAACACTTTTGGTGTGTGAACTTTGTGATCCACCTGTCAGGTAGTGTAGTACAATTTCTTTAATTTGATTGTATGACTTGTTAATATAGTTGGGTGACAGTAGAAATTGATAACCTGGAAAGGAAGTAATGTGTAGGTGGCCATTCTGGCAGTGTTAGAACCAGGGAAACATGTACTCTGAAGCAGGGTCAGAACAAGTCGAATAAAATGCCTGCGCAATAGCCATAGTGGAGCTCTGAGGTTGTATCAGCTATTGAGACAATAAAACAAAGTTCTGTTTAAGGAGTTGATTCTTCCATACTTTATTTTCAAACTTTACACACCAATGTGGCTTAGTTCCCAAGCCACCATTCACACTGTAAGGACTCAAAGAGTAGGGCTCAGCGGAGGTGAGAAATTGCATAGAAAGAGTTAAAGGAGCAGTTATTACATTTAGAAGTTTGAATTAAAAAAGTCTGAAAAACCACTGCACTATGGTTGTGCAATGCATTGGTGGCTTCTGATATCTTATATTAGGTGAGTTATGCCCTTATATCTTACATTACAGAATCAATCATCTTCCAATCACATTTATATTTTCATCACACTCAATAACATGACAACAACTGTTGGTTGTGGTTGCACAAGAACCTGGCAAGTGGGCAGGAGATGCCAAATAAAGTTGGGTGTTGGTGAGCCAGACACAAGAGGTAAATATTCATTCTACTTCAGCTTTAGTTTCTTTGAAACGTCAAAACAAAAAGATAAAGAAGAATATTTGTGCAACAGATGTAATTAACATCCTCTAAAGTCTGATGGTTTTCATTTCCTGAGCTATAGCAGTTACGCTTTAATGCAAGCTACACAAAACAACAATAAAACCAGCTGGTGATAAAAATTTAGAATTGCAAACTAAAGAAAAACAATGATCATTAAAGATGCATTTAAAAAAAAAAACTGGCAGGTTTCCTCTTTTTCTGCATACAAATGTGAGCGTTTAAAAAATATTTTAAAAAAATATAATCCCTGAGTTATATCTAGTTAATGGTGATAAATGTGTTCTTGCATAAAAATACTCAGCCATTAATTACAAGGAACAGTTTGGCTGAACATCCTAAATTTCACTACACGTAAGAGAACAAGTCTCTAGATATAGCCAAGTTAAAAGAAGCTTCTGTGGGTGATGGAGCATACTTTCTGGTTTCTTTTAAATGTGAATAGTTTCTTGGTTTATTTATCATTTCCAAATATAGTGATTCAACATAATAGCTATAGAGTACTTAGCAAGCTAGGTTCAGTGGGTTTTTTTTCAGAGTTAAATTGAAGGGATTCTGTTGTGATTTTATTTCACTTTTATTTCTAAATTACACTGCAAATAATTCACTATAAAATTTCATACCTGAACCAGCAAGTGTATTTTTTTTTAGTTGTAATATTGGTGTGTAGGCGCCATCTCAGGTCATTTTGCCTGGTCATGTGCTTTCAGAAAGAGCCAGCACTTTAGGATGGAACTGCTTTCTGGCAGGCTGTTGTTTCTCCTACTCAATGTAACAGAATGTGATGCAGTGGGACCTGGATTTTACTATTGAGTACTGTTCTTATATGCTGTTATCTTGTGTTAGGGAGCTGTTATCTGGTTACCTTCTCATTGTTCTGTTGTTAGGCTGCTGAGGGGAAAGGGAGTTAGTGATTTCACTCCAACTTGCAGTACAGCAGTAAAGAGTGACTGTAGGTTTTCAGAGCACAAGTTACATGACTGGGGCAGCTGGGAAACTGACAATATGTCTAGCCCCATGTCAGATTTCAAAATGTTCAAAAAACATTTTTTCCCATGACAGCATCCCTTTAAACAATGGGGCCTTGGTGCTATTTGATGTTAAAGGATGTGCAAGGTCCAATTAGGGGAGTGATCTAAAACTCAAATGTATCCACTGTAAAGATTTGTTATGTGCTTGTATCTGTACACCAGAAGCTCTGGCCTCTAGGTTTTCTTTATTTATTGCTAGTACACATTGGGGTACACATTGTTGCAATGGTGGTGTTTCTACAGAAGAAAGCCATCTCTACTATAGGGGCTATATCTATGTACTGAATAATAGAAGAAGCAAGATGAGAAAACCTTTTATCCAAAAAGAGTGGCAAATACTGGATATACTCAAGGAGATCACCCAAAATTGGGGCAACATATTGGCAAAGCTGAACGGCTGTTACCCTACAAACAGCCATACATTCTCTTGTTTGTTTGGGTTGGTGGCCTCAATCATAAGATCTGGGCAAAAATTAGCCACCGGCGAAATGTCGCAGATGGCCATTAAAGTCTATGGGCGTCAAAAAATTTTTGTCACGCAACGGAATTTTTTTGACGCGCGTCTTTTTATTTTGACGCACAACGCAATACAAGTCTATGGGCGTCATTTTTTCGGCGAAACAAGGCGAAAAAATTCGCCCATCCCTACTCCTATCTCCTTCTCATCTACCAAAACACCACGCCATCCAAATCTGGACCTATGTGCTAACAAGCTTACATGCTTTTTAATGGGCTGGGTAATGTAATTATAGAAGCCTATCTTGGGAAAAAGCTTATTGCCATTTTTCTTAGGATCAGCAGTATGATGGTAAAGTGATCATAGGAGCTTATTTATTAAAGGTAGGCACCAGTGCAGTAACCAATACCATTTGAAGAGTAATACTTTATTTAATTCACTTGCTAAAGACTGTCTGAAAGCAAATTGTGGTTTGAGTCTAAGGTGCTATTCCAATGGTGCATATGTTAATATTGGTTAATGAGCAACTGAGGGTCATTTACAATGTGTTGGGCAGGGTGCAAAGTGCAAAACAAATGAGCAAACCACCATGTTTTTTGCAGTTTGCAGTATGTATCGCACTAAACACCTAAAGGAAGTGCCTGTATTTGGCAGAGCTGTAGTCAAGATTGATTGGCTGGTCCGGATTTACTTATCAGGCACCCCTAGGCCCTCTGCCGCTCATCACCGCCACCCCAGGGCACACATTTCTTTTGTCAGGTCTGAAGCACTATATGATTGATGCTTAGGAAATTTGAAATCAAATCTCCTGCATTTCCCAGTGCTTCAGAACCAATGTGGTGGCTGCCCCTAAAATCCTGCCACCCTAGGCCATTGTGGCCTTTCCACAAATTTGGGCCTGGAGTTGGGGGGTCCACCCTTAGTGTAGTTTAGTGGTATTAATTACAGCACTGTCCTGTGCTCTGCACTTTGCCCTGAATTAGTGCAGAACCCACAAAATGCCACAGAAACTTGGGGGATATTATTAGTAAATAAGCACATCAGTGTAGAAAGAACCCTGGTATTTATAGGGCTCCACAATGCAAATTAAGGATGCACCGAATCCAGGATTCGGTTCGGGACTCGGCCAGGATTTGGCCTTTTTCAGCAGGATTCAGATTCGACCAAATCCTTCTGCCCGGCCGAACCGAATTCGAATCCTAATTTGTCACAAAACAAGGAAGTAAAAAATGTTTTCCCCTTCCCAACCCTAATTTGCATTTGGATTTGGTTTGGTATTTGGCCGAATCTTTCATTAAGGATTTGGGGGTTCAGCCAGAATCCAAAATTCAGTGCATCCCTAACGCAAATATAGAAATCCTTTCAAAAATTCAAAAAAACTACAAAAAAGTCTGTATTATAACGTAGTTTAAAGTATGCTAATCCCACAATCTATAGCCTTACGTGTTTCATGCCTAAATGGCACTTAGTAATGGATCAGTGGAGGCACTCAAATTCCCTACAAGTGTTCTGTAAAGGGGCCCCTTAACATTCTAGGAGTTACAGAAGGAGATTTGGTAAAAATATAAAATACGCATAAATTGCACACAGCCATTCTTATTCTGTACCTTTAATTAACGACCCTTTTACAGTAGCCCTGTATTCATGAGACTGGGTAACACGTAGGGGCACATTTACTTAGCTCGAGTGAAGGAATAGAATAAAAAATACTTCAAATTTCGAATGTTTTTTTTTTGGCTACTTCAACCATCGACTTGGCTACTTCGACTACGACTTCGACTTCGAATCGAACGATTCAAACTAAAAATCGTTCAACTATTCGACCATTCGATAGTCGAAGTACTGTCTCTTTAAAAAAAACTTTGACCACCTACTTCGCCAACTAAAACCTACCGAGCATCAATGTTAGCCTATGGGGAAGGTCCCCATAGACTTTCCAGCCAATTTGGGATCAAAGGGAAAACGTTCGATCGATGAATTAAAATCCTTCGAATCGTTCGATCTTTCTTTTGATCGTTCGATCGCAGGAAATGCGGTAAATCCTTCGACTTCGATATTCGAAGTCTAAGGATTTTATTTGGACGGTCGAATATCGAGGGTTAATTAACCCTCAATATTCGACCAATAGTAAATGTGCCCCGTAGCCACTCCTATTGTACTATCTACCAGCGCCCTAATTTCATTCAAATCCACAATTTAGTGGTGGGAATTAGATGACCCCTACACGGACGTTGCATATTGCCTTCCTGCTTTAAAAAAAACTGCAGGTCTTGGCAGTTAGTTTTCTGCCACCTTGATAAAAATGGCGCTGCCTGTGTTTGGTATTGTGTGTTTATGAGGGGCAGGTAGAGGGAGACATGAAGGCTTTAAGGGATAATGCTGCATTGAGGGAAAAAAACATGGAGATTTCCATCCCAAAACAGCACTTTTCACAATGCATGGGTTCATAAATGAGGCATTATGTCTCCGTAGTTAAAAAGTGCTGTGTTTTATGAAGCACATACTGTATTATTCTGTGCTCTCATTCTTGAAAGAAACCCGATTCACCTTTCTTCTTTCCATTTAATGCTGAAATTACTGAGTGTAGGAAGCAAAGAAGAGACGGAAAGAAAAAGCATCTCTGGGGCTTTTTACAGACAGTTATGCCCTTGAATTTATTGCCAGGGGCTGTGTGGTGTTGATTTGAAAACAATACTTTATTCCAACAATAACGGTGATGCAACTGCGCAGAATAGGTGGGGGGGGCGAACGTGTCTTTTTGAACTTCATAATGAAACTCTCCTTTAAAGAGTGATATCTAGAGTTCTGTTACTAATGTTTTATTCATTGTTATTATTGCTGATGCATTTTACAGCAATTTATTAAAGTGTTTATTAAAGACATCTTTCCAGCATGAATCAAGTCTGCACAGCTAAATATTTAGGTATTGTTGCCCCTTGTTGAGAAGCTTTTAAAAGCCAACCTATCATTGTTCCTCCTAATGGATTTTAGCTGAACCGAGTGCAAAGGGGAAAAACTGCTTTAAAGTAATAAAGGTTAAAGTGACTGTAGAGCAAATACATGTTGCTGCTCAGTCTGCCAGACTACATAGTGTATCTTAATCAAGCCTGAAAAGAGGAAAATGATAAACATTTTCTCTTATTAATGAATATACTGTGAACAGAAAAATAAGTTTTTTTCTTCATGTACTATTTAATGTTACTTTTAAATAAATCAGGTTGTGCAGCCCATCCAATTTTGGATTTTAAAAAAATTCTGTTGCTACTTCTGATATATACATTTGCTTTCAAATCCAGCATTTTCTTCATAAATAAAACCACCAGTCTGAATTTTACGCCATACGGAATCTTGTAAAATTAAACAGAATATAGAAAGGCCCCTTACTCAACTCCGCCCCCTAACTTCCTCTTCCTTTTTCCGCTATACAAACCTTCCAGGCAACCAAAAAATGAAAGTGTTTTAAAATTATTAGATTATAATTTACTGTTGCCCTGTACTGGTAAATCGGGTGTGTCTGCTGCAGAAAGACTTCTATAGTTTTATATATATATAATACACAAAAGCCATGAATATCCTGTAAATTATATCCTTATAAACGGTGAGTTCTGATGTCATCAGTTATAAACGGTGAGTTCTGATGACATTTCTGTCACATGACTCACTGAAACTTGTGTATTATAATAAATAAAGTACCCCCAGTAGCAAAATATGAGGATATTAGAAGTTACCTCGGAGTTCCATGACCTGTATAAAAACACTCGGCCTTCGGCCTCGTGTTTTTATATGGTCATGAAACTCCTCGGTAACTTATAATATCCTTATATTTTACAAGAGGGGGTACTTTATTCACTATATATACTGTATAAGCTGAGCAACTGTTAAGTCTGAAAAAGGAGGAAAGGCTACAGGTTACATAGTAGATAATAGATAACAGAAACGTTTGGTAAAGGTGGCCGTCACTACCAAAAATTAGGGATGCGCCGAATCCAGGATTCGGTTCGGGGTTCGGCCAGGATTCTGCCTTTTTCAGCAGGATTCAGATTCGGCCTGGCCGAAACTAATCCAAATCGAAATTTGCATATTCAAATTAGAGGTTGGGGATGGAAATTGTGTGACTTTTTGTCAGAGATAAAAATGTTTTCCCCTTCCCACCCCTAATTTGCATATGCAAATTAGGTTTCAGATTCGGTTCGCTATTCAGCTGAATCTTTAGAGAAAATAGTGGATTCGTTGCATCCGCACCGAAAATTTGCCATAACTACCATCCTCGGGGACATCACTAATTCACTAACAGGCGTAGAGGACACTTCGCTAACGAAGTTTCGTGCCCTTTAACCTGGCAAATGTTCACTCCATCAAACGATCGTTACTCCGCAAATTCACTAAAGTGCGAATTTTCCCTTATGTTTACTCTTTCGCCAGAGTCTGCTTCACCAGGTTATACCTGGCAAACTGATAAGATCCTCCTCAATCTTACGTAAGTGACATCATATCCTGTATGCCAAAAAGTCATACAAAAAAAGACAAAACGCTGTCGTTTTTTCATATTTTAAAGTGGGATTGTGTTTATAAGCTGTAACTGTTAAATATATATTTTTTAATAATTTTTTTAACCATTTCAGGATCATACCGCATTTGTTTTAGGGTGGGCTCGTGTCTAGGACAATAGAGGATCTCTTACATCTTTATTTTGCTTTCTTGGACATTTTTAACAATAAGTAGCCAACATCTCTAATAAAGACTTCTATACGACCTATATGTACCCGCCCTATTCAAATTAAATTTAGCGTAAGTGTGTTAACAAAGTTTCGCTAGGCAGAAATGAACAATAGCGAAAGTTCGCTATGAAATGCTTGCGTTGACAAATTTACGTTAGCGAAACTTCGCCAGCATTTGTCTGCCAAGAAGTAACTTTGCATTTTGATGAATTAGTGTATGCGTTGCAAATGCATTTCTGAAGAAATGGCATGAGTGGCGGAGCCTTTCCAAGGAGACAATTTGTCCCATTGTGTTCTACAGGGCTTATCTGTTATCTACTAGGCAAACCTGTGCCTTTTCTCCTTTTTCAGCTTTGAATGGCTGCCCCCATGGCTACACAGCAGCTTGTTTATATAAACTATACAGGGGCGATCCGCCAATGAGGCGAGCTGAGTCGCTCGCCTCAGGCGGCATCGCCAGCTAGGTTTCCAGGGGCGGCAAAAAGCCGCTCCTGGTGCCTTTAAGAGCCGAATTTCCGGTTTTTGAACCGGAAATTCGGCTTTACTAGGGCGAGAGAGCGCAATTGCGCTCGCCGCACTAGCGTTGCTGCCTCCCCCCCGGAAATCGAATCGGGCTGGGGGGGCGGCATTACTGGAGCCGCCTCAGGCGGCAATGTACACAGAAACGGCGCTGAAACTATAGTTGTGTTTCTAAAGCAAACACACCACTTCTAAGGGCTATTCCACACGGGGAGATAGCCACGCGTTTGCGGTCGCGGCGACAAAGCGCCGCGCCAGTCGCCGCGACCGGCGCAGGCGACAGTTTTGTATGGGCGCCTATGTAAAAACGCCTGTGCTAACCACACGAGGCGATGCGCTTTTCAACAGTCGCCTGAAAAAGCCTGGCGAGGCATTTTCAGGCGACTGTTGAAAAGCGCATCGCCTCGTGTGGTTAGCACAGGCGTTTTTACATAGGCGCCCATACAAAACTGTCGCCTGCGCCGGTCGCGGCGACTGGCGCGGCGCTTTGTCGCCGCGACCGCAAACGCGTGGCTATCTCCCCGTGTGGACTAGCCCTAACAGTGCATGGCATCAGTACATTATAATTTTATTACTTTAAAACACTTTAATGTTTTGGTATTACTGTTCCTTTAATCCTCAACAGGCTCCTTACAAGGTTACATGGGGACTTTGTGAATCCTGCAAAATTAGGTGCTCACACTGGTCCCATCCGTCACATGTGCAAGTAATAGTCACATCAGACATTTCTATTGTATATTTTTCATTTACAACCATGTGCATGGTTTGACCATCAACTCTCATTCCAAGCTATGAAGGTCTTTTCTAGCCAGTTTTTTTTAGGGGCATATTTATTATGCTGTGTAAAAAAACTGTGGGGTAATAAACCACCTATCTCCAGGCTTCGCCGTGTAAAAAAAGGTATAACAGCGACAAAATCTGTTTTTTACACCGTTTTTTCTGCTAATTTCGTTTTACACAGCATGAGAAATATACCCCTAAAACAAGTACAGTAGGATGCAAAGAAAGGTCTTTGAATAGTAGTTCAAAGACTTAAAATCTCTCAGCACTCAATTAACGCCACTGAATATGATAAGTACAGTTCTACATTCACTATGGAGATTTTTTGGCTGAAGAGCTCTACTGAGCATTTATTCCAAACTCATTTATAAAATTCGTTTCTCCTAAAACATCGGCCTTCAGCAGCTTTTTATTCATGAGGGACAGGTGGAAGGACACAATAGCATCTCACTCTCTTACCTGGCACCTAAGTTGCACATTATTCAGACATGTAAGTTATGGAGTGATGGTAAGCACTGGTCATCATAGAGCCAGATCCAAATATGAGCACTAAGGGGTGCAGGGCCGGATTTACATAGAGGGCGCCCCTAGGCCCACTGCCCTTTGTCGCCCCTGTCCCCGCCCCTTTATTCGTGCCAATTTTCATCATCAATGGGGAAATTTAAAGAATGATTGTATTTCCAGCGCATCCCCAGTGTTTTTGAACCAATGTGGGTGTGGCTGGGCAGCATGCCGCCCCCCTAAAATCCTGCCGCCCTAGGCCCGGGCCTAGGTGGCCTTCCCACAAATCCGGGCCTGAAGGGGTGCACTTTTGTACCCCTCTGCGCTCTAGCTGGGGTCACAGTAAATGATCCCTCAGCTTTTGCCTAAAGTCCTCTAGACTTTACAGTAATCACCAAAACCAATTAGGACCACTCCAAACTCACCACCTTTTAGCTGCTCCCCTAGGTATCCCGGGTGCTCAGTCCGCAGCGTCCCCACTGCCAACATATGCTAAACGAACAGGAGGATGGCACTCTGGGTAAAAGCAGGTTTTTATTGCAAGGTTCTGCAGAAATACATGGCCTTACGCGTTTCAGGAACACACTCCCTTAATCATAGGCTCTAGACTTTAGGCAGCTTTTAGACTGAATACCTTCCCTGCATGTCAAGCTCTGTGTATTTTTAATTCAGAATTGTTACTCCATTTCAAGGAAAAGCACAGTGTAAGTGATATAAATTGTTATTCTTGCCAAACAATGGAAATGGAAATCACCCCATACAACAAGTTGTCTGAGTAACAGATGTTTCCTAGTTTGAGGGCGAATAATGATGATTAATAATGGAAGTTTTGCAATTTGATGCATCATTAATTTTTCCTGGTACCAAGCTAATGTGATTACTTACATTATACTGCGCTGGTGCACAATTTTAAACTGCTGAACTAGGTTTCTACTCAGACACGGTATAAGTTTCAGCAAACATGTCTAGTCAGTTAAAAAAGAAAATCTTTTCATTGCTACTATCACTGTTTTATAAAGTACACATTTAGGGGGTTATTTATTAAAGGTCGAATTGTGAAATCTGGAAAAGTTCGAGTTTTTTTCACTAGAAAGCTCGAATCGAAAATCTGCCATCTCAGACTTGTAGAGGTCCTGTATAAGTCAGTGGGAGAGGCACCTATCCCAAATTGAAGTTATTTTGGTCTGCGCTGGGTTTGGCCCAAAAATCTGACCATTTCGGGTTTTCGGGCAGAAACTGAAAAAAAATTAGCAATGCAATTAGAATGATTTGAGTTTTCACTTGATTTTATGAGGTTTTTTCACGATCCGATTAATTTTAATTAATTTTAACTATTTTAATAAATAAGCTAAAATCAGGAATGGGAGATTTTGGGAGAAAATATGGATTTTAATAAATAACCCCCTTATAGTCGGATACACAAGACACTGGGGGTCTATAACTTGCAGTTAATTGGAGGGCTTTTCACTTGACAATATGTTAGTGTTACGTTATCTATTTCAATGACAAAAAATAAACTTTAAATTGCACACTTTGACTAAGATTCACACTATTGTGATTTTGTTAGATTGTAAGCTCTATGGGGTAGGGACCTCCTTGTTCTTGTATTTTTAATACTTAGCTCTTTAATGCAATTGTACATAAGTAGCACTATATAAATAATTATATAAATACAGGTATGGGACCTGTTATCCAGAATGCTTGGGTCCTGGGGTTTTCCAGATAATTTGGATCTTCATTCAACTTGTGACCTGACAGCGACTTGCCCAATGGCCAGTGTCAAACTGGGTGTTCAGGGCCCACTGGGAAAAACATCTTAAGGGCCCACTAACCTCACCCCTCCATGAACTTCCTCACAACCACAAGTTGCATATTTTTTATCTTCCTCTCTTTTCCCAGCAGGGATCTTAGCCAGCGTAGGGGAGGACAAATCTCAGACAGAAGTAGGGTTGGGGTGGTGGGTCCACCGATCCTGGCCAGAAAGGGTGTGGGGGGGGCCCGTTGACTCTGGCAAGCAGGGTGAGAGGAAGGCAGCTGTTCTGGATCACAAATTCCTGCCCTTCCACACACCTCCTCCACTCTCCTCCTAGTGGTCCCACTGTTCTCAGCAAGCAGTCAGCTGGGCCAGTAGTGTGGTGTGGGGCCCACAGAATCTGGGAAGAAGGCAGAGGAGGCCCACAACGACCTGGGCCAACCATGTTTTTTTCCAGGTTCCTTGGTGGCCCAGTCCCACCCTGCCAATATCAGTGAACGTTACTGCATGTAAACATTGCAGAGGTGTTTTAGGGCAACACTGGCTCTTAATTGGTTTTAAATGTATCAGAATCTTTTAATAAATATTTTGAAAAACTGTGAAACCACTATGTATGCCATGGGTCTACGCTACATAAAAATATATACAAATAAAACAAAGATACAATTTAAAAGCAACTCGGGTCATTTTGTCTATAGCATAGGGCTGTTATGCTACTCACCTCAGCCCTATGCCACCTATAAAATATATATATATATATATATATATATATATATATATATATATATATATATATATATATATATATATATATATATATATGTATATAGTCCTAATTCAGCTTTCCTAATTGCCAGGTTTTTGTATCCTGTTCTTCTGGTGCCAAACTTAAGCATATTTGTGGGTAAATACTCTCAGATGTGGTTTACAGCTCATACGCTATACTGAGGGCATGAAGATGATGGGTTACCCTAGCATAACCCTCTTGGAGCCCCAAGAAAAAACATGTTTTTTCATTCTGGGATATGAAAAAAAAATATTCTGAATTTCAGCATCTAAACATGTTTCTTATCCCAGGTAAAAATACCATTTTAGTGACGTAAAGTGAATATTTTGGGAGATTAGTCTTTTAAAGGTATTAGGTTTAAAAAGTGAAGATTAGTGATAAACTCATTAAGCATTGAACTCCCAGGGTAAAGCCTGATTTAAGAATGAAAGGCTACAAACCAGTTTTCTGATCATTAAAAAGTTATTTTAAGGCGTGAATGTTCCTGCGTTGCAGACACACATTTAATTTCCTTTAATTCATTTATAAATTACAGTTAATCAACTTATGTTTTAATATTGAGCAATTAAATCTTATTAAATGGAAAAGAAAATGCACTTAACAAAATATGTACCCCATTTATTATATTTATTTGCTAACAGACCATGGGGAAGAGACTGATTTTTATGCATTTTTCTGCCAGAGAACTATTCTTTTCAAATGCATAAAAATCAGTCTTTTATTAGATTAGTACAGTATATAGTAAAAAAAATGCTAGTTAAAGGGATTTCACATAAACTTGACACATGCACTAATCACAAAAAAAACACAGAAGAATCTGAAAACTTTTGGTGTATGGGTAAGAATAAGTTGGTGGGCCATGCCATCACAGTAACATAGTACATGAGGTTAAAAGGAAGACTCATAAGCCTAACTGTTAGAAGATCCAGAAGAAGACAAGAATCCCCTATCTGAACCTTCTCCACTTTGGAAAATATTCCTTTTTGACTCCAAGAGGGCCATCTGAACATTCCCATGATCAACTTTAAACTAAAAGCTAAAAAAAAAGCATTCAACCCTTTTTTGAAACTATATCATATATCCGCCAGTATAACTGGCAGTACAACTGAAGAGACTGAAGACTATTGAAAACCCTTTCCACATCTTAAGGTGGAACCTCCTTCCTCCCAATGGAATTGATGCCCTTGTGTCTGTTAGACGGACCTAAGGTGAAAAAAAACCATCAGAGTGTTTATTGTATGGTCCCTTGTACAGTTATCATACCCCCCCCCCTCGTTTCTAGTGTAAACAAGGCCAGCCTTTTCTCCAAACTGAGACCTTTAATCTTAGTTGCTCTTCTTTTGACATTCCCTATTACATTAATATCCTATGTAAGCATTGGAGACCAAACCTTTATTGAATGTTCTAGATAAGACCCTACCAGTGCTTTGTAAAGGAGAATAATGATCCTCTCCTCCTGTGAATGTATACCTCTTTTAACACAGGACAATTGCATTGCTTGCTGGAGCTAAGTTTAACCTCGGTACCTCTCCATCAAGAATTTGCCTAACTCAGTTCCATTAAGGGGATAGGCAGTTTAGCTATTTATTTATAGGTACATTTTTATTAGTTTTAATAAACAAACAAAAGACAAAATAATGCCAATAATAAATCTCAAAGAAAGAAGACATTTGTTACATTGTTAAACAAGGAATCAATAGCAAGATAAGCATTTGGTAAAGGTCTCTGTGATAGAACTTACAGAAGCTTAATAGTATATTGAGTTATACCAGTCCCACTTCACACCACAGGGTCCAAATCTTCTAAAATTTCTCCTGGGTGCCCCTTGCCTTGGAAGTAAGTATTATGAGGGGTATAGCTTTATTGACCAGTTGTAACCATGTTTTTACTGCTGGTGGGAGATGAACCATCCAGTGCATGGCAATGTTTTTACTCACATAGAATAGTATGGACCTATATCTTTTCCTGGCATACCTGGGCATTAAGAGGTTGTCTACTACCCCTATAAGACAGGGGAGAGTAGAGACAACATGAGGAAAATCTAAGAAGTCAACTAGAGTTTTGTGACAGGAAATGACCACATCATATGGTAGAATGTGGCTGACGGTGTATTACATCAGGAACAGTAGTGGTCTGATCTCCTACCTATAGCATGAAGCCTTGTTGGGGTGGTGTACAGTTGGTGCATTATCTTATACTGAATCGGCAAGTCTCTGGTAGAGATCAAATAATCATAGCAGTTGTCAATTACTTCCTTCCAATCCTGTTGAGTCATTTGGGGAATGTCAGCGAGCTAGCGGGCTTTGGCCATCTCAAAAAGTTTAGGGCCCATGGAGAGAACCATGCGGTACAATTGTGGCATGTGTAAAGTGTGTTCTATGGAGAGAAAGGTCAGGCGTGGTGTCAGGGTAAAGAATTTGGCTTGAAATGTATGCCTGAGTTGGAAGTATTTGTAGAAGTGTGTTTTGTCTGGGTGACATTTCATGGACAGTTGTTCATAGGAGGGAAAGGTATAGTCAATAAGTAGGTCTCCCAGGTATATGAAAATATGAAATCTTGAAGATGGCGGAGGTGTGGAAGGAGTCAATTTCCCCATAGGGGGATTCTGGGAGTTGGGGTGTTATTTTGTGAAGATTCAGAGTGGCTGTCCAGATTTTGCGTGGAACTGAAAGTGTAGAGGGTAGTTGTGGAAGGTCATCTGGGTGTCAATAAGGGAAGTTTTGTAGCCCATGAAACCCTAGGGCGTTTGCAGGGGTGATATGATAAGTATTTAAAAATATATAAGGGGATCATATAATAAACTCTCTAATGCTTTATTTACCAGTAGGTCTTTCTAGCTGACGCAAGGTCACCCATTCAGATTAGAAGAAAGGAGGTTTTGCTTAAATATTTGGAAGGGGTTTTTACAGTGAGAGCTGTGAAGATGTGGAATCCTCTCCCTGAATCAGTTGTACAGGATGATACATTAGATAGCTTTAAGAAGGGGTTGGATAGCTTTTTAGCAAATGAGGGAATACAGGGTTATGTAATATAGCTCACAGTACAAGTTGATCAATATTGGCATCAAATGCATAGTGCAAGATTTCCAAAAGCTGGAAAGTCCGGTTCCGGGTTTTGTTGGCTGGAAGAATTGCTATAGCTAATTCTCGTCTATGGATATTGGGTAATCCAGTAGTGCTTTAGCCCCTTCTGATAGTGATGGGATGGGGACGGCATTGAGGTATAGTGAAAGTTGGCCAGCACTATATGTTACTGTAGAGATGTAGAACTCTCGGTAGAATGGTGTGATTAGGGGGGAGGTCTGGAATGTAGCTGCTATCAGCGATTTGGATTCTGGCCACAGCTGTGGAGGAGACTTGTGCTATCGTCAGATAGGCCAGGAGCTTGCTGTTTTTGTCCCTTTGTTCATAAGAGTGTTGGGATTGGTAGAGTATAGCTTTATTGGTAAGAGTTGTTTCCTCTATTTCAAGAATATTGCATGTATGAAGTAGCTTAGTATAGGAAAGAGGCAAAGGGGACAGAATGTGTTCACTTTCTGTTTGCAGCAATTTATCTTCTGCCTGTCTTACTTGGGCTTTGGTCGTATTATGGCCTGAGTGATAAGTTGGGTTAGTGTATCGCTCATATAGGGTTTAAAGGTTTCCCGGAATACATCTTGTGCATCATAAGCCTCCCTATTTTTTTATTTTTTTTGCCACTTCAGGGTTCTATAGCCACAAGGGGCTCAAGAGCCTGGGGGAGCCTGGGGGAGCCACTGAATCATTATTAGGAGGGGAAATGGCCAGAGAGTGCTTGCAGAGGTAAGTGAATTGGCTTATCGGGGGAGTAAATCAAAAGTGGCCAAGGCTTTGTCAATTCTCAAGTGAGATTTGTGTGGCTGAGAGTGACATGAAAAAGCCTGTTGAGTTGGGTGTTTCCTCAGTGAGGTGCATGGAAGTAGACCCCTGTACTAATTTAGTGTGAGTTTGGGAAGGGGAATTGAGCGTATCCATGGTAGGATCCATGCATAATTTATGCAGAGCAGGGGGAAATTCAACAAGTTTATCCATAATCTGGTTAAGTATATCTAGGGAAAAGGGATGAGGCATATAGAGGTTAACCAACATAAAAGGTTTGTTTGCTATATTGGCCCTCAGAGAAATGTAGCATCCCAAATGGTCTGTTGCAACTCAGGTGTGTTTGAAATAAAGGTTTTTCCATACCAATATTGAGACCCCACTGGAGTAGGTGAAATAAGTGGAATGGTAAGACCAGCCCACCCATGGTCACCATAGAGGTAAGACTTGTTGTCCCTTCAAAGTCGGTCTCTTAATAAGCATAAGGAAATCACATGGTCTCCGTTTCAGGTAGTTAAAGAGAAGACTGCACTTGAATTTGGAATTAAGACCTCTCATATTCAAGGAGAGGATTGTCAAAGCAGAATAGGAGGTCGGATTAGCCATGGGGCCAATAATCTAGTGGACTGGTAAGAGAGGGTCTAATGATATAATCAAGTAGTGTGCTTGGCATACTCAAATACAAGAACAACAATAAACATTTAACACAAACATTAACATTTCCCAACAGTACCCACCCTACCCACCCACCAAATACAGGTGGGTCTTACACCCCCGAACAATCCACAGTTTTTGAGGGCTTCTATAAGTACGTGCCAGAGTCCTAGTCAGAGGGACAGTCCCATTAGCCATGAGAATAACAGTTCAGTAATAAAAACATAAACAACTGCTGAGTGCAGTGAATTCCTGTGCACCAATGACAAATGCTTGGTTTGTGCTCCTATTTGCGCTGATAGATAGATTCTGAATCCTTAGAGGCAGGGGTGGACCGGAACCTGATTTGAACCTGAATGTGGAGGCTCCTTTGTAGGCAAAATGTCCCTGAGTAAATAGACCTCGCAGTCTGGCTTAGTTGACAAGTATCCTCATATTCAGCAGGGGATGGACTGATGGTGCCCCAGTATTTAGCCTGAAAGACTGCCACTAGATATATGGGTTAGGTGCAAAAACAGTGCAAACTGGCCACAGGTTTGTGAGTGTGGCCACTTTGTGGCTGTATTTCATTTTGCTTAGCGAAAGTCATCTGCACCTGCTAGTCCCTGCAGATTGGATTTCTGGTGAATTTTCGCTAGCGACGGCCACTTTTCCCTAGTAAATCTGCAACTTGTGTTTTTCCTTTAACGTATGCTTGAAGTGTCTTCATTTCATGACATTAAGGGGCACATTCACTAAGCTCGGGTGAATGAATAGAGGGAAAAAAACTCGAATTTCGAGGAGTTTTTTGTGCTCCTCGACTATCGAATTGGCGTAAATTCGCCTGAGTAGAATGATTCGAATAGATCGAGCGAAAAAATGCTGTGACTATTCGCCCATTCGATAGTCGAAGTACTGTCTCTTTTAAAAATCATTCGACTGCCTACTTCGCCAGATTAAACCTACTGAATTGCTTTAAAAGCCTATGGGAAAGTCCCATAGGCTTTTTTTCTACGTTTTTGAGTGAATAAAAAGGCATTCGATCGAATGAAAATCCTTCGATCTAATACTCGATCGCTTGACTATGGCCGGGCGAATATTCACCCATTCGACTATTCGCCAGCGCGTAAATTCGCCCGAATTCCCTATTCGATTCTATTCCCCAGTCGAATTTTGAGGGATTTAACCCCTCGAAATTCGACCCTTGATACATCTGCCCCTAAATGTTTTCTTCTATTCACTTTAACTACCATAAAGTGCTGAAGTCAGAATGCATTCCATCTCAGTAATAAGAATTACATAGCACTATAATACACTTTTCTGCCAATTGGATTATCCCTGCTGGTTTTCATGACTTATGACCCTGACCAATACACAACCAAAGAAAGCCAGGATTCCCAGTCTTCCCAACTAAACCATTGATTTGTCATTTTTCTCTAAATATGCACTGGATCTCTACCATATGATTGAGCTTCATAGCTGCTGTGTTTTCCCAGCATAATATTAGTGCTGCTAAATTGGTGTATCGCATTTCAACTCTTATTTGCATATTAACTAGAAATTCAGCTAATTCACGTGACTAATGAGTTTACTGCTGTGAATTTCATATTTTCCTATAAGTCAGATAACGTTGAGCTCTGTAAAACAGATATGCTATTAATGGCCGAAAGGGAACAAAGGATAGCAGAGGCTCAGCACCATTCTTTTGGTAGAAAAACACAGGGAGATGTTTCAAAACAACCAACCCACATCACTTTCAATTGCTTTTTAACACCTACACAGAAAAGGGAAAGAAAAAAAGATGACAGCTCCACGGTTTTCTGTATAGCTCATACTCTTGACATTCATAGTTGGATTTTCAAGCAATTTGCAGTGTCCTATTCAAACTGCAAATAAGATTATTAGTAAAACCCAGATATATCTCATCATTATATCCCCCCACCCCCAAGACCTAAAAACTCTTTTATTTGATGCGGTTAGAGGTTTGACTGCTTCACAGAGCAAACGGCAAATCGCTATAATGACGTGCATTGGCTGACTTTAATCATATTAACCAGTGATGTAATTCTGTTATTTGGATTGGAAATTAGAACAGCCTCTGCTGCAGACAATGAATGTGTTTATATACTATGTTAATTAATGTCATGCTTTTTTTAGCTCAGAGCATGGTGCTTTAGGCTGTACAAATATGTGACCAGTATATGCAGTGTTCTTAGTGTGTTCAATGAGCTTCCCGCTAGGCACGGTGGGCCCGGGTCACACGCCCCAGACCTTCAGCAAAGGGAGCAAACACCAGGAAACATCAAAACAAGCTGGCACAGGCAGGCCTGGACCCACAAAGTAGTAGAACCAAAGTCAGATTGTAAAAGGTTAAAATGCTTACATTTTATTCTCCATAATTAAGAACCAAGGCCTAACGCGTTTCGTATCTACCAGGGACACTTCGTGGTAGGCTGAACATTGAATAATATCTACAGGATATTTAAAAGAGAAGAAGCCAATGGGAAACAAGTAGGGGGGTGCTACCAAGTGTGTCAATCAGGAAAAAAGACTTCAAAATCCAATGGAACACATTCGAATCCTAGGATTCATTAGACACACCCCAAGGCTAAGAAATTGGTTGACTTAATTAGGGAGTACATAGTACAAAATACAATGGAGATATATCAAAAAAGAGAAGTCAACAACTTGTTTCCTATTGGTTTCTTTTCTTTTAAATATCCTGTATGTAATATTCAGGGGCCGATTCACTAAATTCGAGTGAAGGATTTGAAGTAAAAAAACTTCGAATTTCGAAGTATTTTTTGGGCTACTTCGACCATCGACTACGACTTCGAATTGAAGGATTCGAACTAAAAATCGTTCGACTATTCGACCATTCGATAATCGAAGTACTGTCTCTTTGAAAAAAAGCTAAAAGCTACCGAAGTCAATGTTAGCCTATGGGGAAGGTCCCCATAGGCTTTCCTAAATTTTTTTGATCGAAGGATATTCCTTCGATCGTTGGATTTAAATCCTTCGAATCGTTCGATCGAAGGAATAATCCTTCGATCGTACGATCGCAGAATTTGCGCTAAATCCTTCGACTTCGATATTCGAAGTCAAAGGATTTCAATTCCTAGTCGAATATCGAGGGTTAATTAACCCTCGATATTCGACCATTAATGAATCAGCCCCTCAATGTTTAGCCTATGACTATGGGGCAAATGTATCAAGGGTCGAATTTCGAGGGGTTAAATCCCACGAAATTCGACTGGGTAATAGAATCGAATAGGGAATTCGGGCGAATTTACACGCTGGCGAAAAGTCGAATGGGCGAATATTCGCCTGTCGAATGATCGAATATTCGATTGAAGGATTTTCATTTGATAGAATGATCGATCGAATGCCTTTTTATTCGATCAAAAACTTAGAAAAAAAAGCCTATGGAACTTTCCCATAGGCTTTTAAAGCAATTCGGTAGGTTTAATCTGGCGAAGTAGGCAGTGGAATGATTTTTAAAAGAGACAGTACTTCGACTATCGAATGGGCGAATAGTCGCAGAGTTTTTTCGCTCAATCTATTCGAACCATTCTACTCAGGCGAATTTACGCCAATTCAATAATCGAGGAGCACAAAAAACTCCTCGAAATTCGAGTTTTTTTTCCTCTATTCATTCACCCGAGCTTAGTGAATGTGCCCCTAAGTGTCCCTGGTAAACATGAAACGCGTCAGGCCTTGGTTCTTAATTATGGAGAATAAAATGAAAGCATTTTAACCTTTTACAATCTGACTCCGGTTCTACTACTTTGTGGGTCCAGGCCTTGTCCAGCCTCTTTTGATGTTGCATGGTGCTTTAGGGAAAATACTCACAAATAATAACCCGGTGGATAAAAATCCAGTGCTACAAAGGGTACCTGCACAATGAGGTCCATTAAAATGAACAAATGAGACTGAAACGGTTGCACCAACAATGTCACTTTTCTGTAAGACCTGCTGGATCTGTTCTGAGATAAATTTGAGCAATTCTATACCAGCCGTACAAAAAAGTGTCTCTGTTTTTTTTTAAATCTGGTTATTTTTTCCCTTTTAAACACAGACCCCCCAGCACCGTGGCACAAAGTCTGTGTTATTCATTGTTTTGCACCGGATAGTATTCTGTTCTCAATAAACATGATCGTATCTATTTGTTAAAGTGATGAGGTTACTGAATCATTATATGGGATTGTACTGAAATAGACTCTAATATAATAAACCTAGGATTATGCTGTAAGACCATCAGATGTTCGCTTTCATTATTCTAACGGCAATAGGCCAGGAAGAAAAAAAAAACTGCTGATTGTTGCTATGGTTACTGGAATCTAGTAAACTTTGCCCATGTTACTATAAGTGCTATCTACATTAAAATGTATTGCTTCTGTTTGAGGGCAACATACCCCTGCAGGCCTGGACTGCTAGACTGGAGAATAGGAGGGCCTGGCAATGGTCCATGAAGGCTGGGGGTGGGAAGAGATTAAATATATAAAGATATCCAACCTGTAGTCCCCCCAGCTGTTGTTTGAATACATTTACAGCACGAGAGTTATATAGCTTTCTTTCACTATATGATTGGGCTAATTTATGACTGCACTTGCAGTTGCACTAAAATATACACGCAATAATTGCACAAGTTGATGGCATTCATTAAAGATCCAAAGCTACTCTTTGTACTTTGGTGCCAGTGTGTTTCTTCCCCTTACTGTTATGAACCACAAGTAAGTGTGACTACTGATGCAGGGAAACCCTGGAGCTACCACCACCCTACAGGTTTTCCATAGTGCCCAGCATCAGTAGACACAGCGTGCCTAAATAATCCAGCTCAGAGTTCATCTTTACACCAAGCACCGGAAATACATCATGGGTGTCCGTTGTAGATCCCAAAACTTCCATCACTAACAGTTCACCAGAGTTGTCTGTAGGGTACTGGGAATTGTAATTCAACAGGATTTTGATGGCCAGATTGCACATGCCTGATATATAACTCTTCTATATCTCTAGCCCTGGTTTTACATTGAAGATCAGGGAAAATGTCTCCAAAGATCAAACACTCTTTATCCATAGGATTATCTGTCTGAAGAGCCCAACAACTGGACACACATGCCCACTTTGCCATGTTTCCATGCCAAGAACAGCAGCTTAAAGGGATAATGTCATGGGAAAAAAAATTGGAAATGCATTAATTAATAGTGCTACTCCAGCAGAATTCTTCACTGAAATCTGTTTCCCAAAAGAGCAAACAGATTTTTTTATATTTAATTTTGAAATCTGACATGGGGCTTGACATATTGTCACTTTCCCAGGTTCCCCGAGTCATGTGACTTTTGCTCTGATAAACTTCAGTCACTCTTTACTGCAAGTGATATCTGCCCTCCCTCCCCCCCCCATCAGTCCATCAGCAGAACAATGGCAAGGTAACCAGATAGCAGCTCCCTAACACAAGATAACAGCTGCCTGGTATATCTAAGAACAACACTAAATAGTAAAATCCAGGTCCCACTGCGACACATTTAGTTACATTGAGTAGGAGAAACAACAGCCTGACAGAAAGCAGTTCCATCCTAAAGTTCTGGCTCTTTTTGAAAGCACATGACCAGGCAAAATGACCTGAGATGGCGCCTACACACCAATATTACAACTAAAAAAATACACTTGCTGGTTCAGGAATTACATTTTATATGGTAGAGTGAATTATTTGCAGTGTAAATAGTGTCATTTAGAAATAAAAACTAAACCATAAAAATCATGACAGAATCCCTTTTAAGGCTAGGACTAGATGGGGCTGAAATCTGCAGGCGGATTTCAGCCCCTACAGCAAGATGTATCATTCTTTTGAAAATCGGATTTCTGCAGGCTGATTTAGGCCCCGTCTAGCCCTAGCCTTATGGTAAATAGAAATATTGCATACAATAAAAATGCCCCCAGCCTACCACAAAATACTTGAGCTGAGGTGAGAGGGGGGTACCTACTTTCCTAGCCATTAGTCTCTGTGCAGATGGCCTGTCTGTCCTGCAGGATATGATATGGACACACATGCGGAGAACCGCCGTGGTTCGCTCTGTGGTTTTTAAAAAAACCAACCACTGCTTAAATACGCTAGCAAAATCTCCATAGCCTAAACTGGAAATCGCTAGCGTATTTTTTTGAAAAACAAAACGCGCCAAAACCATGGTGGTTCTCCTCATGTGTGTCCATAGCCTAATAGGGTGGGCTGGGCTCTGGTGCCTGGGGCACCTGTGTGCATCAGGCCTGTATTTGGCCACCTTTAGTTGGAAGAGTAGGGGAGATAAGAATGGATGACTGCAGAATTTCTTAAAAATGTTAAATATAAACCGATAATATTACACAAAATAGCACAGCACTACTACAGTTTTGCATGAGAAATGAAATAAGGTTCCTTTTCCTGACGACTGCATGCCTTTTGAATCATTCTTCTTTAAATATGTGCAGGGTACACTTCATTATCTGTGAGCTCAGCCATGAGTGGCACGTTGTGTACACACTACACACGCCTGTCATACGATGGAGAGCACCTTTTTTGTTACAACTCATTTTGCCACCCACATCCATTAGTAAAGTAAACACATGCTTTAAACAAATAGATGATAAGAACATGTTATTCAAACTCCTCATATCCTCACTTGATAAATTAGCAAATCATATTCTTTTCATTGAGCCTCCTGTTTGCTCTACTGTGTAAGTGGTCAGCAAAAAAATCTTTCGTCCATAGTGAAAGGACATCCATAGTGTCATTTTTATTCTACCTTTGCACGTGTATTATAGACATTTTAAAGGTAAAATAATTACTACTTTCTTTCTGTTTTTCCTCTCTGGCTTCCATAACAGGGTCCTAGGCTCAGCTTGAATTTTTAACCTTGTCCAAGCCAACATTGTTACTGTTGGGGATAATTGGCAACGGGAGGCAGGACGGACACAATGCAATTAGATCAAAGAGTAATAAGAGGAACAAAGAGGAAATATTTAATTGGCAGGTGCAGAAAATATCAACATTCACCTCTTTTTGTTGGGATTACACACAGTGCAGATGAAGGGAAAAATTCATGATTTGAAAAAAAGTACTGTAAAGAAAAAATATCCAGGAAGGTGGGTAATTAAAGGGATACTGTCATGGGAAATTAATTTTTTTTCAAAATGAATCAGTTAATAGTGCTGCTCCAGTAGAATTCTGCACTGAAATCCATTTCTCAAAAGAGCAAACAGATTTTTTTATATTCAATTTTGAAATCTGACATGGGGCTTGACATATTGTCAATTTCCCAGCTGCCCCGAGTCATGTGACTTGTGCTCTGATAAACTTCAATCACTCTTTACTGCTGTACTACAAGTTGGAGTGATATCACCCCCTCCCTTTTCCCCCCCAGCAGCCAAACAAAAGAACAATGGGAAGGTAACCAGATAACAGCTCCCGAACACAAGATAACAGCTGCCTGGTAGATCTAAGGACAACACTCAATAGTAAAAACAAATGTCCCACTGAGACACATTCAGATACATTAAGAAGGAAAAACAGCAGCCTGCCAGAAAGCATTTCTCTCCTAAAGTGCAGGCACAAGTCACATGACATGGGGCAGCTGGGAAATTGACAGAATGTCTAGCCCCATGTCAGATTTTAAAATTGAATATAAAAAAATCTGTTTGCTCATTTGAGAAATGGATTTCAGTGCAGAATTCTGCTGGAGCAGCACTATTAACTGATTCATTTTGAAAAATTTTTTTCCCATGACAGTATCCCTTTAAAATATAGAGAGAGAATAGAATTGAAGGGGTGAGTGTAAGAATGATAGGGCACTGCAAAGTGGTCGAGAGAAGGGGAGAAATAAAGGGGTTATAACATAAATAAGAGAAAATACAAAGATATAGAAGATGGAAGTTAATGATAGGAAATCAGAGATTTGAAGCAGAGGAGGTCGGGTATAATATAATATCTTATTTTGGTGAAAAGGTCCCTTATTTAATTTGTGGACTAAACACCCAAATACCAGAGGGAATATACACAGGCATAGGACCTGTTATCCAGAATGCTTGGGACCTGGGGTTTTCCAGATAAAAGATCTTTCCGTAATTTGGATCTTCATACCTTAAGGCTTCTAGAAAATCATTTAAAAATCATAGGT